>NC_067249.2:72714205-73339205 GCF_019359855.2 Lolium perenne
AAATATATCTATAACACCTTTCACTGCAATCCACTCCTCCCTTGCCACCACCGGAATATATCTATAACACCTTTCGAAATGGCCGGGAGTGATGCTGCGCCTTGCCATGTGGAGTTATATCTATAACTCAGGTTCTGTTAGAGCTCAGCCTGGCAGAGGCTTTATTGAAAGAGGAGCTGATGGCCTCGCACAACACCGTCCCGAGAAGAACAGCGACGGCAGCTCAGCAACCGCCGGTACTGGCCAAGAGAACCCAACAGCAACCTCCCGGCATCACGCCAAGAATTGTCAAACAGCCTAAAGCTACACCTAGTATAAACACTAGTTGCGCCGGCATCTCTCTTCCGCCTCCCTTGACCAGCAGCGACGATGAGTTTCGCTTCAGATCGAACCGGCGCTCTCGAGAACTCTCTAAAGTACTGTAGCATGAGCGGAAAGGAGATATTTGTCCAACTAATCTTGAGTTCAGGTAGTGTCGTTGTGAGACATTATCTAAGCAAGGCAGTAACAGCAAGGTACATTTATTTCTGTCTTGCACACACACGCATGCCACAGAAACGCCGTGCGTGCCGAGCGCACGCTCTCGATCGATCGCCCGGTCAGGTAGCTAACCTTCTGCTTCTATGCGCGCTTCGGCACACGCGCACGCACGCTGACGACAGCGACGTCGTCGATCACCGGCCCGCAGAGCGAGCTCATGTCGTCGCTCCTGGTGCTGTAGAAGGAGCTGAAGAACAGGACGCGCGTGCGCGACGACGCGGCGCGGAACGGGAGCACGGCGCGCTTGGCGGCGCCGCCCTTCCCCGCCGAATCGTACGCCACCTTGGCTGACTCCCTGCCGGCGTAGGCCTCCACCATGAGCGACCCGTGGCAGGCGTTGCTGGCGTCCCCCACGCTGAAGGACAGCGCGTACTGCTTCCCCGGCATGGTGCGGATCACCTGCGCGATGGCGCTCTCCCTGCCCGCCAGCAGCTCCACGGCCCGACGGCCCCGCGGCACCGCGAAGTGGTCGCTGTCGATGTACTTGACGGCCTTGAGCGACTCCACCATCCACCCCGGCAGCGGCGAGTGTTCGTCCACCATCCGCGACGGGATCAGCACGCCCCACTTGGTTGTCCCCGGGATGATGTATGGCCCCTCCTCGAAATCACCGTTCTTCACCAGGTTCTCTGCAAGCAATGCGCATGCGACCGGTGTTAGTGTTACACGGCGCAGGAAATTACCATGGCGATGGCATGGACAGAGAGCACGAGCATACTTACTGTTGGTGCGGCGAGGGGACGTGAGCGTCTTGATGGCGACGGAGTCGATGAGGGGGCCGCAGGCGGGGTCCTCGGTGACGCCGGGGTTGTGGATGACGACCTCGACCTCGTCGGCGCTGGCGACCCAGGCCCAGGCGTACGAGTCCCAGCCGTTGCTGCTGTACATGGTCTGCATGGGGAGCACCCCGGACTGGCCGGACGCGGACACGTTGAGTACCTCCGCCTGCGCGCACGTCCGCGCCGCGCTGAAGGTCAGCGAGTAGCGCGCGCCGGGGACCGCGCCGCGGAGGCGCTGCGCGATGAAGGCCTCGTTGCCCAGCCTCACGGCGTAGGCGCCCTCCGGCACCACCAGCACCATGCCCCCCTGCTTCCGCCCCGACGGGATGTACTCCACGAACCCCGACGTCCGCCACGACGGGATCGACGACGTGCCCACCACCTGCGTCCCCCGCAGCTCCGACGCCCGCGGCCCGCGCTCGAAGTTGCCGTTCGGCAGCAGACCTGTGGCACACCACACCATCGAAATCGCCAGCCCACATCACGCAGCTAGCTAGCTACCAGTGTAACCGAAGAGCAACAATTAAATGGGAACGTTACCGTCCGTGATTCCGAGCGCCAATCTGCAGGTTGCGCAGAGCAGCAGCAGGAGCACTGACCCAACCATGGCGGGCAATGCCATCTTGTCCCCGATCTGCAATAAGAAGCGAACCTAGCTCGATCTTGAAGACGAAGAGCACCGAGTGTTGATCGTGTAGCTCTAACTGAACAATGTGGCCTGGCCCTTTTAAAAGTTAAAACTGACCTCGGATGTGTGCTCAGTTATCAGTAACCTGCTAGGTTCGGTTATGTGAGGTTCCTGTAACGTGCGGTCTTCATGTGCAGTCAGGTCAAGAACATGAGTCCATGTTCTTCCGCTAGTAGTTACTACCTCCATATCATAATGAGTGTCCCTGCTTTGTCTAGATACAAATGTATCTACATACATTTTAATTATCGATACATATGTATTTAAATAAAGTTGTGACACTTATTTTACGACAGAGTGAGTATTTTTAAAAGTTTCTATTGAAAAATAATTTTATGGGACCTGGTCTACAAATTCACCTTTGTTTTACACATATAAAATTATTTTCCATTTCTAATGGCTCTACAAATACACTTTTTCGTCAAGATTTCTTTTCGTTCTAGTTGTTACCTATATGTACATATGATAAAAGGGTAACTTATAGAGCATTTTGCTTGTTTGTGGGCAGCTGTCCATTTACGATGAAGCCCTACTACCTTGTACTGTCGGTTGTTTTGAGGCTATGCGATACATAAGAGGAGAGGTTATGAAAAAAAATTGAGACAAATGCAAAGATCTGGACACGTTTTTAATTCGAGTAAGGCTGATTGATCTGCTTCAAGATCTAGAACAGAAAACAAAGCAAAGCCTTGAGATTTCGTCTCTCCCTTTTTGCTCGCAATCGTGTAAATTTTCCAACCTGTAACTCATAACTGCTCTATAATTTCTGCAACGGTGGTTCTGCACTCCCTGAAAGATCCTTTGATGGTCTGTCTGTCATGGGACCAATCTAACGACGAAATTGAAGAAGAACACACCGCATGAGGGAACCTTTGCATGGCAAGTCCTGAGCACTCCATGTGGTGATAATGCCAAGGCCTCAGTCCCATTGCACCGACCAATAATCAGTACTCCCTACTCAGTCCCCTTTGATCTGATCTTCACCATGTGTGAAGTTTTAATTAGTCTGACAACGTGTACTGGTAACACTGTTTTGACATCTATTCAAGAACACATCCATAAAACATTGACTGCATACAGGACTACAGGAGTCAATTATTCAGGGAATATTGTCTTCTTGAATGACTCATCCTGTTCTACAGATGCGATATTGTGTAACCTTCTTTCTCTATTCGCAGCACAGGTCGGCAAGCACGCATGCATGGAGTCCCATGCATGTGAGCGTCTCAGGGGTCATCATCATGTGCCCGAGCTGAGCTGATCGAAATGGCCGGGAGTGATGCTGCGCCTTGCCATGTGGAGTAACTCGCATGCGGATCCACAAACAATTTTCAGTGAGGGCACAATGCAGTTTGACTGGGAAAATTATGTTGTGAATTCAAAATTTGAAATGATTTTTCTTCTAAAGTCTAAAGGGTTTGAGAAATTTAAGTGCCCCCACTCAACCCTTCTGGGGTCCGCCCTTTGGCTCGCATGGTTCATTTTGTGTGTTAATATGTGAGAGTTGAAAGGAACAAAGATCTCAGAAACACACTGTTATGTTGTGATCAAAATTTACAAAAAAGGGAGGCGGCTATCTTAGTCCATACATCGTGCCATGCAGGAACACTTGGATTATATATAGCTCCTGTAAGGCGCCGGCTAGGGTTTATCACATCGTTTCCAAGAAGATGCCTTCAAGAAGGGCACGGTGCTATCAGTGCCGCCACCATCCTCAATCAGGAGGCGGGTGTGGAAGAAGTAGGGGTGGAGAGCTAGGCTGGTACATACAGGAAGGAACATGGCACCCGCAGGCATCGTCGCCATCATGGCCGGCAAGGCCGGCTAGGGATTTCTCCCACTCTAGCATCCCCTAAACCAACACACCGACCGGCTTGAGATTCGGTGACTGAGAGCTGCTAGGAACCAGCACCGGAGAGGCAGGGTGTGCCGAAAAAGATTGGGGAAGAGGGCCTTCAACTTTGGCACCGATAGATGCTGAGACCAGCGCCTACACGACCAAAATCCGGCAGCTCCTCGCCGTCTGCATGAGTAAGGAAGCCACCTCGGATCCGCGCGCCCCGCTAGGCCGGTGGTGCCTCGCCACTCGAGACCGCCACCACCCCGGCAACCACACTCCCCCACACTAACAGACAGGAAATGACACATGCAAAGACTGATCACGTGAAAGAAAACCGGCTACCACGCGAACCCGTAGCACTAGAAAGAAAACACACGTCTTGGGTGCCAAATCCCTAGATGTGGCTGACCACAAGGTCGTGCAGTATGAGATATGAACCACCAAGAGCAAGGAATGAAGAGGATGGGAATCAGAGGTCATACCTGCTGGGGGGAGGTACATGGGAAGGGAGAGGACGAGGCTAGGGTTTAGGGGTGCCCGAGTTGCCCTAGAGAGGAGCGACGTGGGCAAGTTCGAAACTATTTCCATTTAACCACAACTCAGTAATGTGCTCCCTGATGATGAACTAGATCATTAGCATTATAATCCGTTTTAAGGAAAAGAGCTAAATACACCCGGGGTATTAAAAGTTGCACATGAAGTGCAGATTAGTCCCAAAACTTCCCGGTTCTTGTCCAACCGTGCAAATCAGTGCCGACAAGTCCATATTAGCCACGCTGGCGCTAGTCAGGGCGATATATTTGCAGAAAGGCCCTTATGTGATTTTTTTCCGTGAATAGAGGTGCTTGCCGTGACTGAAGATCTATTTTGACTGAAAGGGTCCCTATTTTACGCTGATGGAGCCAACCGTATTCGACCTCCACCTCCTTCTCTCCGCTCCACGTGGCGCCGTCGTTGGCGTCGTGGCCGGTGACGATGGCGCATGAACTGCACTACCGTGGATGGCAGGAAGACCCGCCATACTAACGTGAGCCTTTCCCCTCCTCTTCTTGTGAAACCATGTCGGTTTCGTCGGGTGGTTCTGCCAGTCAAAGATTGTGTTTTGCCGTGATCTCCCAACGTGGGGCTCTCCTCTCTTTATATATTACATGAACAACTTGGGACACAAGCCGGATCACAAACCGATCTCTGGCCGGTCGTATACAACACGTATATACACGCGTACACGGGACACGTTCTATCTCTAACACTCCCCCTCAATCTAAACCGTCGTGTACAAGGTTGAGATTGGACCGAAATTTACGAAGTGCGAGTTGAGTAGCCGGTTTAGTGAACACATCGGCAATGTGATCAGCAGAGGCAATAAACCGAACATGAAGAGCTCCCATGTCAACCTTCTCGCGAACAAAATGAAAATCTATCTCGATGTGCTTTGTACGAGCATGAAACACCGGATTAGCTGAGAGATAGGTAGCCCCAAGGTTATCGCACCATAGAACAGGAGGGCGAGACTGACGAACACCAAGCTCGATGAGGACGGACTGAATCCAAATAGTTTCAGCAGTGCCATTCGCTAAAGCCTTATACTCGGCTTCAGTACTGGAACGAGAAACCGTAGGCTGTTTGCGAGAACTCCAGCAGACCAAATTACCTCCGAGAAAAATAGCAAAACCGCCTGTAGAGCGACGATCATCTGGGCAGGCAGCCCAGTCAGCATCGATGTAGATGTCCAACGCCGTGGGGGTCGTATGCTGAAGATGCAGACCAGTAGATATGGTTCCCTTCACGTACCGAAGAATCCTCTTGAGTGCCTCATAATGAACAGTCATGGGCTGAGACAAGAACTAGCAGACCTTGTTCACAGCAAATGACAAATCCGGCCGAGTGAGCGTGAGATACTGAAGACCGCCAACCAAACTTCGGTAGCTAAAGACATCAGCCGGACCAAGGGGATCACCAGTATGACGGGATAGCTTGTCTGTAGATGACAAGGGAGTAGTGACCGCACGACAATGCTCCATGTTGGCACGATGAAGCTAATCAAGAGCATATTTGCGCTGAGTAAGAACCATCCCTCGAGGTTTGTATGATGGGATTTCTATTTTCGTGCCCCTGGTTCGTTAGTTGTACTCAGTTTTCCCCAGTCTCTTAGTTTTTCCTCAGTTTTCCCCTCCTCTAGTTTGAAACACGCACAAGTGCTGGAACGGCCGGTAGCCGTCAGGTCAGAGGCCTTGACCGTTAGTCTGACCGGGTGGGGCCGCACAGGGGCAGCTCCTCCCTGACCGTCTCGTGCTGACGGGTAGGGTCAGGAGACACGTCGGAGCAGCCATCCATCTATCGCTGACGTGTGGGCCGTTTTATTTCATGATTTTATACGCGGTGCTGCCAATGACAAATGGGGCCGCTCTATAGGGCTGCCGCAGCCAATGACCAGTGGGGTCGTATATTTTTCAGGAAAAGACATATATTGCCGCTCTGTGGGGCTGCCGCAGCCAATGACCAGTGGGGTCGTCTATTTATTTAGAGAAACTCATATATTGCCGCTCTGTGGGGCCTCCGCAGCCAATGACCAGTGGGGTCGTCTATTTTTCAGGAAAAGACATATATTGCCGCTCTGTGGGGCTGCCGCACCCAATTACCAGTGGGGTCGTCTATTTATTTAGAGAAAATCATATATTGCCGCTCTGTGGGGCCTCCGCAGCCAATGACCAGTGGGGTCGTCTATTTTTCAGGAAAAGACACATATTGCCGCTCTGTGTGGCTGCCGCAGCCAATGACCAGTGGGATCGTCTATTTATTTAGAGAGAAAAAATCATATATTGCCGCTCTATGGGGCCTGCGCAGCCAATGACCAGTGGGTCGTGTATTTTTCAGGAAAACTCACATATTGCCGCTCTGATATATGTCTTTAGAGAATATCATAGAGAGAAGCAACAAGTTCGCTAATTAATTATTCTTAAGCTAGATCGGAGAACCGCTGGCAGCTCGTTCCCCACCGTCGGACGGAGCAGCCATCGCCGGCGCCTCGTCGCGCCACCGGCTCTGTCCCCCGGCGGCGTCGGGCGAACTGCGGCGCTGCACGTCAACCACGGCTCCAGCACTTGTTTCGTCTGCACGCATTGTACCCACCGCAGGAAAGTCCGCCGCAAGCAGATCCGCCGCCCACGACGACCGGGATTTGTTCCGCGCACCAATTGGTATAGCTTGGTAAGACCTCCGCTTCTGCCTCCCCCGCCCCCTAATCGATTCGGTTCCCGTAATTTATTGGAATTTGCAGGTACGAAATAGTCCTCAATGTCTGGTCGTAGCGGGTACACCGGCGAGGGTGGGGATTCGATCATGTCGTGGCCACGTTCTACTTCTCCTACCTCGTCGGAAGTGCAGGTATCTAGCTTCAGCTCTCTGTACTACCGTTGAATTTGAAGTTCCGCCATGGCCTGTTGGGGTGATTTCAGTTGTTCTTTTTTCCATTATTGTTACAGTTAGCCAGGCAAGCCGATGATCCATAGTACATTGCATACCAAGATGAATCAACCCAGTGGTGTAGCCAGAGGATGGATTTGGAGGAGAAGGTGGCCAATTTAGGTGATGAATTGGCCCGTAAAAACCTGATGATATTCGAGCTGAAGCGTATTATGGAGGAAGAAAAGAAGAATTCAGAGCTTATTCGCAAGGAGAAGTTGAGAGTTGAGACAGATCTTGCCGTATTTGATCAAGTGGTAGAAAATCTAGAACATGAACTTAAAGTGATGGGAGAGGAGAAAAGTAGATTCATCTGTGCAGTTTTATTTGGTGTCATCCCTGTCCTAGCAGTTATGTGGTTCTGGTAGACGATTTAGTATAGAATTGTTATTCAGTAGATGGCTCTAACCACTGTATTTTGTTGTGGCTCTAAGCACTGTATTTTGGTGTACAATTTCCTACTTGTGCCAAGTAATGTGCACGATAATTTTAGCATGCATGAACATTTTATAAAAGTGAAGGGATCCCAAAAGTGAAAGCATGTACCAGCCTCCGGATCAAATACATATCAATATCTTCCCAATCAAGTTGGGATAGAATTCAAATCATACATACGGATGTACATGGACACATCAAGAACGTGGAGAAGCTTTTTTTGAGACGGAGGTAGTAGTTCGAACAATTTTATCCCAATTGGAAATTGAAAAATACAAATTTATCATAATTTATCCCAATTTGCGGCGTCGAACACGGCCGCGCAGCGATGGGCAAGAAAGGCCGGGACGACGGGCGGCTGAGGGGTGGTCATCTGCGCCATCAAACGTTGAAGCGATGTTATCGGCGATGGCTTCAATGTTCGTGGCATCGATGACCAGTGTCGGAACCGCCGCCGTCTTGGTGTACTTCATCAGCGACGGATCTGCGGAGGGCTGGATCGGCGGCTTTGCAGTGCGGTTGTAGACGATGGCTTCAATCGTCTTGGCATCGATTCGCACTCTCGGCACCGGAAGTGAGACATCAACAGGCTCCGACATTGAAGGTTGGGTCTGCGCCGTCGAAGCGATGTTGTAGGCGATGGCTTCAATGTTCGTGGCATCGATGACCACTGTTGGCACGGCCGCCGTCTTGGTGTTCTTCATCATTCAACAGATCTGAGAATAGAATCGAAAGTGAGACAGAGAGAGACATTTCAACTATTTCTGACGGTTAGATCCTCACCGGCACTCTTAGATCCACGACGCACACACGGTTAGATCCGCGCCGCCGCACGCCGCCGCACGCACAGTTAGATCCGCGCCGCCGCACGCCGCCGCACGCACGGTTAGATCCGCGCCGCCGCACGCCGCCGCACGCACGGTTAGATCCGCGCCGCCGCGCCACCGCAAGCACGGTTAGATCCGCGCCGCGCGACCGCCGTAGTAAGAGAGGAAATACGAGAGAGGAGGATGCGACTGGAATATCTTGCTGTGGTTGGTAGGTATGTGCTCTGCTCTTGTCTCCGTATGCGTCCATCGTGGTAGAGAGAGAGATACAGGCCGTCCGATCATAAATGATCGAACGGTGCAAGCGTTCGTTGAGCTTTCAACCAACCAAGATCTGTGTGACATACATCTCGACCAATCAGAGATCAGCCAGTGAGTACAAGTTAGGAAAACTGAGTAGAACTAAGAGGGGGAAAAGTGAGGAAATGTTTATCGGAAGGGCAAAACTGAGTAGGACTGAGTAAAACAAGTGGGCCCGGAGGGGGAAAACTGAGTAACACTAAGTAAAACAGGGGCACCCAAATAATAAAGGGACTAAGGGAAATTGAAGCTTTTGGCATAAAAATTGTAAAATTGTGTTATTTGAACAATATATTACATTTTGGCCGACTAGATATTGTTTGCAACTCAAAGATACACAAGTGTGACGAATTTGGACTCATTTGGACAAAGTTTGTAAGCATAGTGGGTATTTGGGAGGTGTATTGAGCAGAAAGCCCTCCATCTTCATATCTAGTAGCTCATGGACTAGGAAGTGGTTTTGAAGCTTTTGGCATAAAAACTTCATATCTCTATATTTCCTTTTCCATTATTATTTCTCTAGGTTGTAGGTAACATAACAAGGCTCCATGGGAAGGTTCCACCATGTTTTGAATTATTTTGAATTGAACCCTAAAACCCTAAACCCTAAAACCCTAAACCCTAGAGAAAATGATAAATGTGGCTTAAATGTGGCATACAAATTGTTCATACAAATTCAAATTGTTCATACAAATTCAAATTGTTCAACACAAAGGCATCCCCAACACAAGGGGAACCCCAATACAAATTGTTCAACACAAAGGCATCCTCAATACAAAGGGAACCCCAATACAAAGGGAACCCCAATACAGATTGTTCATACAAATTCAAATTAGTTGTTCAGAATAAAATCTTTCTCTTGCTCCTGGTGTGACTCGCCGGGGCCACCACCTTACTCCGGGTAACCCTACCAGGGATATTACCGGTGTCTACCTTCCTTTTGCCCTCTTTCTTGTTCTTCTTATTCTGCAAAGCTTGTGCTTTTTCTTCTGCCATGTACTCTTCGAAGTTAGCTTCTATCATGGCCTTACTACTTTCGAGGCATTCTCGACTATACTGTTCCCTCTCCTCTAGACTCATCGGTTGAAGCCATTCTACATCCATCTGTTCCCTCTGCTCTCGATCCATCGGTTCAAGCAGCTCTACATCCATCTGTTCCCTCCGCTCTCGATCCATCGGTTCAATCTCCTCATGTTCAATTGCTGCTTCAATCTCCTCTGCATTTGCTGCTTCAATCTCCTCATGTTGAACTGCTGCTTCAATCTCCTCTGCATTTGCTGCTTCAATCTCCTCATGTTGAACTGCTGCTTCAATCTCAAGTTGAATTGCTGCTTCATTCTCCTCTGCATTTTTTGCTCCCGCCTGATCTTCCATTCCAAAAGCTGGGTCAACTCCATTTTTACAAAGCCTAGCAATGTGTCCAGGGATTCCACAACGTTTGCACTTACGTTTTCGAATCGGTGCACCACCCTCTGCACTAGCTCTGATCCTATTCTTCCTCGGCCTACCTGCCGGTCTAGTCAATACTGGAGAGTACAGTTTGAAGCCTGGATCGACTTTCATCCGTTGGTCTTTTCCCAACAAGGTAGGAACATTCATAGCATATGCAACCCTAAATTTGGCAACAGAGAAATACTCTGACACATACTGATCAACTTCACCATCTTCACCCCCTATAACACTCATGAAAAACAATGCGTGTATGCAGGGTATCCCACGGATCTGCCATCCCCTACAATGGCATGTCCTATCAACCAAACTCCTTTGGATACCTCCACTTTGCACTGTTTTTACCGTCGATTGTAGGTTACCTCAGCCTCCATTCCTTTTCTGACGCATTGCATCCTCAATTGTTTTGCCCTCTCATGCAAAGACTTAATCAAAGATGGGAGCATGAGATGGCCAACATAATTTGTGGATGCAATTCTTTGACGCAGATCGATCTTTATCATGATCATCTGCCTAATCTTATCAAATATTTGCCACAACATAAGCCCTTTCAATGACTTGACCTTTGAATTGAAACTCTCCGCAAGGTTACTTGTTACATAGTCTACCTTGCAAATTTCATTGAATTGGCTTCTTGACCACACCCTACCATGATGTTCATCCAAGTACTCCTTCACCCCAGGTTTTTGTTTATACAACACATCCAAATGAAACAGATGCTTCCTAGAGCTGCATGTGTATGAAGCTGGCCATAGGTTGTCAGTAAAAACTTTACCCTTGAATTTCTTTGTAAAATTCTGTACCAAGTGTCGCATACATTCCCTATGCTCCACTCCAGGGAATACTGCTTCTACCGCAGTCTCCAAACCTTTGCAAGCGTCTGTGTGGATAACAAGTCCTGGTGGATGACCTATAAGGTCGCGCAAATTCTGCAGAAACCAAGTCCAACTTTCCTGTGACTCAACCTCCAAAACCCCATAAGCAACAGGGAACATCCAATTATGTCCATCAAGCAGATGCAGCAACTAGCTGTCCTTTAAACCTGCCATGAAGAGTTGATGCATCCACGGCCAAATAAGGCCTGCAACCGTCCAAAAAGCCTTTCCAGCAAGCTTTGAAACAAACAAAAGCCCTTCTGAAACATTCCTTGTGCATTACCTTCCTGCTTTTCAATTTGTAGGGAACTGTATGCTTGTCTATCGCTACAACACTGCCTGGACTAGCCATCTCCACTTCAGCTTTGAAAGTGTAAAGCAACTAAAGCTTTCATTCCATGGACCATTGATCTTGTCAAGAGCCATTTCCTTTGCATAGAACATCCTCATGTAAGGTACTTTCATTTTATACTTCTCAACCACCTTTTTTACGAGTGCTGTTGGACCAAGTGAAGGATCTTCTCTCAGCCAATCTAGGATTATATCTGCCAACCACCTAGTCTTCGCTAGCTTTGTTTTCAGCTCTGGCTCTACCCCTAGAGGTGGACACCTATGGATCTCCTTATTCTTCTTTATCTGAAACATAATGATAAGGGATGTCAGTAATAGATAACAAATTTTACACCGTGATCTAAATACACAACTGGTTGGCGTAGTACACAGACCAAAGGCTTCACGCGCATTGTGGATGCATGCCGCCTAAACCTACACCTTAGGTATGGGCATTTAATTGTGAACCTACCTGGCTCACTTTTAACAACCTCAAAATTATTCTTAGTGAGAATGTGATATGTAGTAATTGCATTACGGCAGTCCATCATCGTTTGAAACACGGTGCCTTCTACAAGCTGGGGATCCTCCCTGTTCCACTCAATTGTTGGCAAGTCTTCACCTTCGTAATCGGCTAAAACGAGGCTGTCATCATTCTCATTCTTCTCTTCATCATCAGTGTCATCAAATCTGGCACCAAAAGCAATATCTTCCATGTATTGATCCTCCATTGCCTCGCTATCGCATCGATCTACCAATTCAGGAAACATCAACTCATCCTCATCATCTTGAGGAGACTGATCCTCAATTTACGCATCGTCCTCCACATCGACCGTACGAACGATCCGGCTACCACTAGCACTCTGGGACGAGATGGTGCTGCTGTGGACCTACAAGGAGCGCCACGGTGCACACCTGTTAGAAGAGGCAGCAGCAGTAGAGAGACATGATGCCCGACCACTGATGATGCCCCGGCACTGAGAGAGATGATGCCCGGCCCCTGTCCACATGGATACGAATTTTACCGAACCGGCAAGAAGCATTCAAAGCAAAAAAGAACTCCCAGATCGTCATCGGAAATTAGTGGAACAAATCTTCCCTCCTTGTTGTGCAAATATTCGAAATGAATCACGTCGTCGAGCTCCAAATTGTCGAGCGCAGATGTTAGCTTTCAAATTCCTCAACGAGATGGTGGTTGCAACCACCGCAGGGAAGAAAAACCCATTCTTATAGCGTTTAGAATCACGCGTAAAGCTAGAATCCAGCCTAACCACCAGCCGAAAAGCCAGCGCTGGATCAATCCTATTCGAAAAGCAACGCAGTTAGTTGAGCAACAACGATTGGCGCTCAAAAACTGCCTACTGTTAATTCACATAGGCAGACGATGCTTACCCAGATGGAATCCATGCGTTAGATCCCTTCGATTCCCAATCTTCTCCGCGGCTGACGCGAACATTTGGCACACCAGATGGACATACAAACTCCGCGAAAGGGGTAGATCTAGATCTGGTGGAGGCGGAGCCCTCTCCGCCTCCCGGTGGTGGTGGTGGGGGCGGGGGCGGCTCGGCGGCGGACGACGCCATAAGGTAGGAGGGCAGGACGGCGTGGCGGCGGAGGGGCGGTGTGTGAGCTCCTCCAGTATCGGGCGGAGTGGAAAGCTTTGGGTGAGCTCCTCCAGTCAACAGTCAACACAGTTCGAAAGAAACGGTCAATTCAACACCAACGCGGCTCCCTAGCCGTCACCGGTAACGGTGAAGGCCTCTGACCAGACGGCAACCCTCCCGTCTGAGCGTCTGCGACGGGTTTCAAACTAGAGGGAGGGGAAAACTGAGGAAAAACTAAGGGGCTGGGGAAAACTGAGTACAACTAACGAACCAGGGGCACGAAAATAGAAATCCCTTGTATGATACCTCAATCCCGAGGAAATAATCAAGGCGGCCGAGATCCTTGATAGGAAATGTGCCGAAGAGAGTGGCCACCACTTGGTCCACATCAGCCTAAGAAGATCCAGCAATGACAATATCATCGACGTACACAAGCATATAGATCTGAAACTCATGGTGATCATAAAAGAACAAGGAGGTGTCGGCTTTACTGGACAAAAAACCCAGCTGAAGGAGGCGATCACTTAGGCGAGCATACTATTTTTGGCACCTGATATTTGGCCACTAGCCTTTTTCTTTCGATCTCATGCCGCCTCTGAAACGTTGAGGAACCTGCTGGCTCATGGGACTCCCATGTCATCCTCTATGTACAATAAAAGTTTCTTTTCTTGGATTTTTTTCACCCTCTGATTTTTGGCTATTTCTTTTTTCTTTCGATCCCCTGCCGCCTTGGAAACGTTGAGGATGATGTTGCCTGATGGGTCTCGCATGTCATCCTCTATGTACACTCAAGTTTCTTTTCTTGGAGTTATTTTTTGGCACCTGATATTTGGTCACTTGCCTTTTTCTTTCAATCATGTGTCGTCTCTGAAACGTTGAGGAACCTGCTGGCTCATGGGACCCGCATGTCATCCTCTATGTACAATAAAAGTTTTTTTTTCTTGGATTATTTTTCACCCTCTGATTTTTGGTTATTTCCTTTTTCTTTCAATCTCCTGCCGCCTTGAAAACGTTGAGGATGCTGCTGCCTCATGGGTCCCGCATGTCATCCTCTATGAACAAAAATTCTTTATTTTATTGGATTTTTTGACCCCCTGATTTCTGGCTACTTCCTTTTTCTTTTGGTCCTGTGCCGCCTTAGAAACGTTGAGACCGCTGCGGCAAAATGGGACCCGCGTGTCATCCTCTATGTACAATCAAGTTTCTTTTCTTGGAGTTATTTTTGGCGCCCGATATTTGGTCACTTGCCTTTTTCTTTCGATCCAGTGCTGCCTCTGAAACGTTGAGACCCGCTTCTGCAAAATGGGACCAACATGTCATAGCCGGCCCAATAAGCATGTGGACCTAATATTTGGGCCCACCATGTCGACCCAACAAGACTAATGGGCCTTACTAGGCCCACAAATATATTATGTAGTGGGCTAATGGGCTGATCCACCAACTAAACTGGCCCGCACGATCAACATGTTGACCGAACAAAATTTTACACAGGGTCGGACCATTACAAAATGGGCCGTTAATATTATCAGTTGACCGGTCAAACAAATGAATTTAGCTCGGCCCATCACCTAAAAGGGTCGGCCCGTTTATCCTGTTGACCGGTCAGACGAAAACATTCGGCCCGACCCATGTGCTTATTGGGCCGGCCCATTTGTCATGTTGATCGGTCAAACAAAGACTTTTGGCCCGGCCCACATGCTTATTGGGCCGACCGGGTTTGCCTGTTGACCGGTCAACCGAAGACATTCAGCCCGGCCCACATGACTATTGGGCCGATACATTTGTTGTGTTGACTAGTCAAACTTAGACATTCGGCCCGGCCCACTTGTTCAGTGGGCCAGCCCAGTCATCCCGTTGGTCCAGCCCACGTGCTTATTGGCTGGCCCATTTAAGTTTTGACCATTCAACCTTAGAAGTTAGGGTCGGCCCACGTACCTACTCACTAGCCCAGTTATATAGTTGACCGGTTAAACTAAGTCAGCTGGCCCGGCCCGCAAACTAAATGGGCCGGTCTGCTTAAGGCATGGCAGGCCTTGTGTGGGCTTACCATCTACCACGGGGTTTCAGCCAGTTAACGGCGCTAACTGACAGTTAACGGCGTATGCCACGTGTTAGTTTGCATGACGTCAGTAGTCAACGGCCTCTCGAAAACTCTTTTGCAACGGTCCGATTTTTCGTGGCCAAAGGGCGCCCAAATGTGTCGCACCGAAAAATCTGTGGTAGGCCTTTACCTGACGCAGTATGCACCACATAACTCATATCATCGGGTTAGGCCCATAGGTGACGAAAAAGGGCTCATACCTGACGAAAATTTGACGTTGAGGATCAGAACATTTCTTGTAGTGATAGCCCACATGCTTACATCCATGGGATCGTTCTGATAGCTCCCTGGTTCCATTAGAAAGAATCGAGTCCATCTCATTATGGACAGCTTCTTTCCAGTCATCTGCATCTAGAGATGCATATGCCTCTATCTCTTGCTCCGTGTAGGAGATTCATTGTCATCCTTCTCAGTAATATTCTCATGCGGTTGTTCACAATATTCATTAGATGTACTAGATTGAAAAATTATCTCACTAGAGATTCTAGCAATGCTATGCATATATTTCATAGGAAACATATTCTCAAAAAATGTGGCATCACGAGATTTCATAATAGTATCAACATGCATATTAGGTACTTCAGACTTAAATACTAAAAATCAATAGCCTACGCTCCGTGGAGCATAACCTAGAAAGATACAATCCACAGTCTTCGTTCCGAATTTGCGCTTCTTTGTAATTGGAATATCGACTTTCGCCAAACACATCCCCATTGCACAAATACGAAAGTGATGGTTTTCTCCCAACCCACTCCTCGTAAGGGGTTTTCTCTTTATTCTTGTTAGGAACTCTATTCAGGACATGACATGAATTCAACAAAGCCTCCCCCCACCATGCCTTTGATAAACTAACAGTTGCTAACATGGAATTCACCAAGTCAGTTAGCGTGCGGTTTTTTCTCTCGGCAACCCCGTTTAATTGGGGCGAGTAGGGAGTGTTGGAGATATTCCCAAGAGGCAATAATAAAATGGTTAGTATTATATCTTAGTGTTCATGATAAATGTTTACATCCCATGCTATAATTGTATTAACCGGAAATATTAATACTTGTGTGTTTTGTAAACATAAAAGAGTCCCTAGTAAGCCTCTTGTTAAACTAGCTTGTTGATTAATAGATGATCATAGTTTCGTGATCATGAAAATTGGATATTATTAATAACAAGATGATATCATTAGGTGAATGATGTGATGGACATACACCCATAGTAAGCGTAGCATATGATCATGTCATTAAGTTCGTTGTGCTTCAAGCTTGAAGATACATAGTAACCTAATCCTTAGACCATGAGATCATGTTAATCACCTACACTAGATGGATGCTTTAATGACATCAAACACTACTTCGTAAATGGGTGGTTATAAAGGTGGCATTAATTGTTCGGAAAGTATAGGTTGAAGCGTGTGGATCAGTAGTGGGATTTGTCCATCCAAATGACGGATAGATATACTCTGGGCCCTCTCGTTGGAATGTCATCCAATTAGCTTGCAATCATGTGACTGGCTCACAAGGGATGTCATATCACGGTACGAGTAAAGAGTACTTATCGGTAACGAGGTTGAACTAGGTATAAAGATACCAACGATCAAACAACGAATAAGTAAAATATCGCGCGACAAAATGAATTGATATCGTATGTTAATGGTTCTTTCGATCACGAAGTCATCGTTGAATATGTGGGAGCCATTATGGATCTCTAGGTACAGCTATTGGTTATTGATCAGAGAAGTGTCTCGATCATGTCTGCATAGTTCACGAACCGTAGGGTGACACACTTAAGGTTCGATGTTATTTTAAGTAGATATGACATATGGAATGGAGTTCGAATATTGTACGGAGTCTCGGATGGGATCCAGGACATCACGATGAGTTCCGGAATGGTCCGGAGAATAAGATTCATATATGGGAAGTCACATTCCTAGTTTGGGAGTGGTCCAGTGAATTTATGGAAGGTTCTAGAAGGTTCTAGAATCATCCGGAATAATTCACTATGGCAGGTGGAGTCCCAGATGGAGTCCACCAGCCCTAGCTGACCTATAAGGTGGGAAGGTGGAGTCCATGGTGGACTCCACCTCCTTGGCCGTCCACATGACAAGGAAAGGGAGAAATCCCACCTTGTCTAGGTTTCCCAATTTGGTAGGTTTTGTAATTGGACTCCAATGTGGTTTTTGATTGAACCCTAGGGCTTTCCACCTATTTAATGGAGAGAGGAGGGAGGGTCCTGCCACCACTTGAGCCGCACCACCCAAGGGCACCCTGGCCGGCGCCCTAGCCCCCTCTCTCTAAACCCTAGCGACTCCATCCCACCTCTCTCCCGCACGGTTTTTGCGAAGCCCTGCCAGAGTTCTCCAACACCACCGTCACCACGCTGTCGTGCTGCCGGGATTCCGAGGATGATCTACTACTTCCGCTGCCTGCTGGAACGGGGAGAAGGACGTCTTCATCGACACCGTACGTGTGACCAAGTGCGGAGGTGTAGCCCGATTGTGGCACCGTCAAGTTCTTCTACACTCTCTTGATAGCGGCAAGTGGCCACTACATCATCCACGAGATTTATCTCGTTAACGCTTAGCGATCTTTGAGGGTATGTTTATCTCACATCATTGCTACCATCTACTAGATTAGATCTTGGATTGATTATTTGTTCTTGCGGTAGGAATTTTTTTGTTTTTGATGCTATGAATCCCTACAGTGGTATCAGAGTCGTGTCTATGCATAGATTGGTTGCACGAGTAGAACACAATGGTTTTGTGGGCGTTGATGCTTTTTTGTCGCTTGCTTATCGTGTACTTTGTATCTTGCGACATGGTGGGATGAAGCGGCCCAGGCTAACCTTACCTGACCGTGTTCATGATACTTGCTCCACGCTTGACATGCAACTTGTATTGCATAAGTGGCTTTGCGGGTGTCTATCTCTCTCACCATAGTTAAGATCCAATTTACAATCTGCACTTGAAAACACTTGTATCAACATTGTGGTTCTTGTTCGTAGGTAGATCGGATCTTACTCGAAAACCCCAAGCCACGTAAAATATGCAAACAAAATTAGAGACGTCTAACATGTTTTTGCAGGGGTTGGTGATATGATATGGCCATGATGTGATTGTGATTATATTTGATGGATGAGATGATCCTTATTGTATTGTGGCAACCGGCAGGTGCCTTATGGTTGTCTTTAAGTTCATATTGATTCATCATGTAGTAGTTTTATTTCAAAGTAGTTGTAATAGTTGCTACAAGTGGTGGACAACCATGAAGACGACGCCATGGACCTTGACGCCCCGTCGATGATGATGGAGATAATGCATGTGCTTTGGAGATGAAGATCAAAGGCGCAAGATAAAAGAGCCATATCATATCACATTATGAATTGCATGTGATGTTAATCATTTTTAAGCATCTTGTATTGCTTAGATCACGATGGTAGCATTATAAGATGATCCCTCTAACTAAAACTCAAGATAATAAAGTGTTCGTCCTTAGTTAGCACCGTCGCTAAGACTCATTGTTTCGAAGCATCACCTGATGATCGGGTGTGATAGATTCAACGTGTGCATACAACGGGTGCAAGCCAGATTTGCACATGCGGAAACTAAGGTTTAACTTGACGAGCCTAGCATGTACAGACATGGCCTAGGAACATGGCAAACCGAAAGGTTAAGCATGAATCATATAAATGACATGATGAACATGTTGATGTTCGCCATTGAAGCTACATGATCTCTCGTGATGATCGGACTTGGTGTAGTTGATATGGTTCGTGTAATCACTAAGGCAACATGAGGGATGTTGTTTTGAGTGGGAGTTCACCTAGTTAATTTAAGAATTAATAGTAAACTCATTTTATCATGAACTTAGTATAAATTGTATTTGAATTAAATTTTGTAAAATTGGCATCAATTTTCTACCTTGCGTTAGGCTTGTAATTGAGATAGAAACATTGTTAAATCTGACAAGTAACTTTACGTACTGGTATTGTATTGTTAAAGAATCAAGAAATAGTTAAGTCATATTGCAAACTTTTGGTAATCCTCAAATTGCTAATTCGAAGAGCAATGGTTTCAATTAGTATCTAAAATTATCTTGTCTCCGTCAAACTTGATGTTCAAATCAGTTTGAAAAGTAAGGAGCTGAAAATTTTGTTTTCAGAAATAAGCAAGGTGCGAGATATATATGATATCTAAGACCTTATTACAAGATGATAGAATATAAATTAGTGAGACTACATAAACTCATAAGTTTTATGGGAATGTACGAAGGTTGAAAACGCTAGGAGTCCCGATCCTACAACTAGTTGGACACTAAGGTTATTCATGTATCCACATATAAACCATAGTGGCTTCATCATGAAGTTTTCATGATTTGATGGATAAAATTATGAGTGAAATTGTTTATCACATTAAAAGGTTACTAATAGTGAAATCTGGAAGACTTGTCATGTGATGATCAACTTCAAATTACGAACCTCAAGGTTATTGGTATCTATTATATACTAAAAGCAAAATAAGGGTGTTTTTCGAGGAGTTACGTTAATCCATATCATCTTAATTACGTAGACAGTTAGATATATAGTCGACGGCCAGGATTAAACCAAAAATTACGTAACACGTCGTGAAAACGTACACGTTTAAACTTTAGTTTAACGTGCCCACGTTTGACATGTAAAAACTCCTCCAGCAAAACAAAAAAAAATACGCTAAGCCCCTCCTATCCTCACGCGTGCGACGCGCGCAGCCGCCCGGCAGATTTGCCTAGGACCAGCCGATATCTTCAAAGTACGTGCATAATGCTAAGTGCTTTAAGTTTGGATACTTGTGGTAGATGCATGCACTAGACAAGCAGCGCGGCCGTCAAATCCCATGGCAGATGGATGCACTAATGCAATCAGTCGGCCAATTCTCCTCGTGGTATCTCCAACGGTCGACGTAAACGAAGCGCTCAGCGATCGTTTACATCCGCGAGGTTGTAAAATGTGTCTGGGCCCTACTCCAGCCCTACTCCAGCGATAACGCGTAGTGATCGGTCCGTCCGCAGCGACGCAAACCTGATCCAAATATGTGCCTCGGATGCATCTCTGCGGACGTTGCACGGACACGGAAAGTGTCGGCTCGCGTCTAGCGAACGGTTCGTCGGGCCCGTCCGGCAGTAACCCAGACTCGATGCGTCTTCTTAGGCGCGCCAGTACTGGCGCTGAGGCATCGCTTCGGCAGTCTGCGGCCACGTAATGGCGATGCCTCGCGTGGCGTGCGGCCGTCGCCTACCTCTACGCACGAAATAATGGCGATGCCACGCTTGCCACGGTCGTCTCTTGCCTCCGGCCTATATAAACAGGGGCGTGAACATCTCATCTCCTCCCACACAAAACCCTAGCCGCCGCACAACCTCCACCGTACCGTCGCCGCCGCACAACCTCCACCTTTACCACCATGAGCAGCGCCGGCCGTGGCCAGGCTACCGCGCCTCCACCTGACCACCTCCGACTCCACCTCCCTCGGTCTCGAGCTTCGACGAGGAGTTCGGCGACGACGACAACACCGACGACCTCCTCGACCCGGTCAGGGACGCGAAGTTCCTGTCTGACGCGGAGCAGGAAGCAGAGGAGGAGCGGGTGGCCCACTCGACGTTCGATGCCGAGATGGAACGCTGCAGGTTGGCGGCCGCCGCAGAGGATGACTCCTCCGAAATCTCATGGTCTTCTGATGACCCTGATGTGCCTACCCCGGAGGAGAAGGCGGCGGGGCAGAGGGCGTTAGTCGACTCCTTCGAGACGCTCAAGAAGGCCGAGGATGCCGCGACGAGACGCTGTGGCGGTGCCTGCTAGAGGACGCGGCGGCGCACCGAGCTCTAGCGGCCGCACGGCTAGCGGCGGAGAAGCAGATGAGGGAGGGACGCAACAACGGGGCCGGGCCATCGGGCAGCAAGTAGTCTAAGCTTGTACCAACTGTAGTTTGTAGTACCTACTTTTTAAATATTATTGCAAAACAAAAAATGGGTCGCCCTGCTGGGAGCACATCCAGACGAAAATGAACGCGCGGTCAGAATATGTCCGCGGGGCGATGCAAACAGACGCGCGCGATGACTTTTAGGCGTCCGATATGCGTCGCTCCCTTGGAGATGGCTTCACAAACCATGGTCAGGTTTTAATATTTGCCTTATATACACATCCATCGTCCATGCAGCTATGCAGCCGTGCAACATGAATCGATCCATGAAATTTGACATGCCTCATGCATTTAACCCGGTCGAACATCCAAAAGCCAGGTACATATGAGCTTTTTCTAACTGTTCCATCTATAACTACTATATTATAGGGTAACAAACATCTTTTTTGTGATAATTTTGGGAGAGGTTAGGAATTAAGGTGGTGGTGACACGTACACAGTTTGGACAGTTTGTTTGGCCCTATATTTTCTCTGTGTATAGTTCTGGTGCTTCCTCGGATTTTTAGGTGAGGCTGGAAGCTCATCTACTGCCAACACGTGTGCAGACGTATGTACTTTCCATCGAGTTGCTTCATTCGTGGGGCTTTGGTATACGCGGGGTGTGGCTGTAGTGTTTGTTGAGCAGTCAAAGCGGTGCCGACGTCAGAAGAAGTGCATCGTGTTCGGAGCCGACCACCGTGGCACCTACGGACCCGTCTATCAACGCGATAAGCACTCTTTTATATTTCTCTCGAGGTCACTGGTGGCGCGGAGGAGGAGGAGGTCGGTGCTCTCTTCTCGAGGACGATGGCAGCGCTGAGGAGGACCTCGGCGCATCCTCCTCTCCCTCCCGAGTCGGCGCGAATATGGGAGGAGACAACGTCGGCCGGGATGCATCGTTCCCAACGGCGAGTCCTCTCTTTCCCTCTCTCTGTGGGATGCGGCGTCGACCATGAAGTCCGGCACGAGAGAGAGCCGGGCCTCCGCCTTCTCCGCCACAGCTCCTCACCGAGATGGTGTCCCCCGATCCTGCCGGTTGGTCCGTCTTCTCCGCGCTCGATGTCCAGCAGCCTCCCGCCTGCTCCAGATCTGCGGCACCGGCGACTGATTCACACACGCTGCCAATCCTAATTCGCCGATTGGACCACTGGAAATATCAGGGTCGTCCTCGGCGGCGGCGTACCCGTGAAGCCAACCTTCGTGACCCGGCATCCTCCTCGCCATCAGCCCTTCCGAGATGTAGTGGCATGATCCACGGCGCCTTGCTGGGCGCGGCCTTACGCGATGAAGGTTTCCGTCGGCACGGCCGCGTTGCTGCTCTCTCCAGGTTAAGTATGGGTTGCCTCTACCTTTCCTCCCGATTGGATGGCCTCTGTTTTCTAACTTCTTTCTCCTGTTGTAATTCTGATGCGTGCCGGTATAGGGTTCGAGACAGACAGAGCACGCAGTCGTTGATGGAGGCATTGTGGGTGCTGATGTGGCACTAAGATGGCGGAGGACAGACATAGGAGACCATGAGAACTTCGTGCACGAGCTTGTTGGCTTTTCGGGCGACCACCACAGCGGGCAACCCGGCGGCCAGGTGACCTCATTCTTCTCCTCCTTCACATCTCTAATCTCTTCTATGTCTTCAGTTTCAGTTTCAGTCCAGTCAGGACACAGGCCTTAGGGCATCTACAGCGCAGGGCGCTAAGCAGGGGCGGCAGGATCGTAATCCCACTGAATTGGCAGTTGCTTCGTACGTTCCCGGCCGCTAGGCGCTTAAATACAGACGTCGACGCAAGACTTCACGCCGGGCGCTTCGTTACAGTTGCTTGGAGCATGCAAATCAAATCAACTCTGGTGAAGAAATAAGCGCCTCAAATTAGAGGCCAGCGTTGGACCTATAGACTCTTGAGTATGAGCGCTAGGATTAATTATCCTCTTTCCTCCGCTTAAGCGCCTGAATAAGCGCTCAGCATTGAAGATGCCCTTAGCATATGCAGATTGTGGACGGTAGTTATTTTTCTTAAGCAGCATGCTGTATTGATATTGATCCGTACAGTAGTGGAGAATAAAGAACGCACTATATACGAAATGCCTACTGCTCTCTTTCTCATATTGCTCCATATAAATCAATTGGCATCAATGAAGTGCTCTATCTGCTTATCCTTTCGTGTTTGTCTGTCAGACTTCTTGCTCACTTCTTTTGACATGTCATGTTGTCGGATGGTGTCTCAATTGGTATGATTGTCTAACATCTAGCTGAATTTAGATGGAAATTAAATTAATATGTTTCCGTTGATCTTTTTATGTGCTGGATAAATAATCATGATTGGGATGATGTGTCAGGTACAAAATAATCTGTGAGAACTGGCAGATCAAATTGCAGAGAGACTAAGGTTGTGAACATGACAGTGGTCATTGCTACCATGCTTCCGCTGATCTTTTTATGTGCTGATTAAGTAAATATTGGCACCGTTGTATTGGCCGGCGAGCCATTAACAACTAAGCTAACAAGTGGCATAGTTGATTATTTTGTAGTACTTCCAATTATAGTTTTTGTCCAAGTTGAAGTTTGAGATGCGCTTCTATGTATGTTAGATCAGTTCCATATTGATATTGAAGGAAAAGAGGGATTCAAGGAATGTGCCAACATAAGCTTTCAGGTGCTGCCTAAGTCGTTCAGAAAATTGATTTTATGATGTAAGATTTCTCATGCTCATTGCTTAACATTGGCACTATTATTTCCTGTGTTCGCAGTCTTTTTCGAGAACCCGCAACTTCCAATGATTATTGTTGAACAGACATGCCATATATTTGTAGGCTGATACTTATGTAATGCAAAATGGAAGTAGACTAGGCAAGCAGAAAGTTTGATTTTGTTCGACAGCTTCTCTTCTGTTCCTCATATACAACGGAGTTTTTCCAAATCATGCAGATAGTTTGTTTTCTATTAAGAAGCTAATAGCCTATAGGAGATGGTGCATTCCCACGGAAGCTTCTCTTATGTTCCACATATATAACAGAGTTTTTCCTAAACCTAAATCATGCAGATAGATTGTTTTCTATTAAGAAGCTAATAGCCTTTAGGAGATGGTACATTCTCACTACCTACTTTATCCAGGATGAAAGTTCGAGGCTTATATATTATGTAAAGATCAACATGTATATTGAAATGCATGTATTATCTTTGATTTCAAGGCCATCATTTTTTACTATTGATTGTACTACTTCAAATCTGCGATGCATTGATCCATTTTAAGTTCAAAATTGGGCACTATCTTAGAATGCACTGAGGAAAATAGGGCCTATAATATAACAACTGTAGGATTCGCATGGTCTTTATATAACCAAGATGCGCACGTTTTTTTTTCTTGCCCTTGTGAGTACAAAACTGGGAAAGATTCGAGATCTTGCTGGGCAAGTGGCCGGTTGACAACATATCTGATGGTATCGGTTATGATCCTTTTTTATGTGCCATCGCATTATTCTTGCTGTTATTTTCTTGACTTCAGTTTAGCTTTGTGCCTCACTTGCTGCTTCTCTAGGTTATGCATCGAAGTTTATATGACTTGGACTTCATTGTTTCTGACCATGAGGTACTCCTCCACAAATCCACACATATACACTCTTTCTGCATAAATTCCTTGAATTATCAGAAATAATTTTGGCCCTTTTCCAAAAAAAAATGTACCACAATCCACATTTTCTATACGATTATCACAGAAAAATTTGAAATAAACGTTCACCACCATGAAGATAATTCAAGATTTTGATTTAGCAAATCTTTCGATTTCCTGCACCACACACCATTCAGATACTGGTTCTAAGAATTTTTGTGTATGTAAGAAGTGAGAACTTAGGAGGTAAGGCATTGTAATATGGAAGACTATGATGGTATGAAATTGTGTATGTAAGAAAGTGGTGTTGAGGTGTATATAGATGATATACATGTTATGAATGTATTCTTTGATTGGTCACACAATAGAATTTTTTGGTATTTGTACCATATTGGTTGGTATGAGGTGTCATACAATACAACACAATACAAGAATACAATGGCCTAAGTGTCTGACAAGGAATGTGGTAACAATGCACGTCTGAAACAAAATAAATTGTTATTATGTTCGTCGTTGGCATTCTACCTAGCCCTTGAGATTTATGATAAATAACTTAATAATTGTTATTTTGCCCTGGTTAAGTGAAAGCAATGTTCAAATTATGTCCATACTCCATGTACGATGGATAAGTTATTATAAATTTTAATGGTGAAACACACATGCATAACACTGACGCTAAAATTCCATAAGACAAATGATCAGAATTCCACTTATTTGTTCTCTCATGAATAATACCATGTTCCTCACATAATTCATCAAAGATTTTAGGAAAATATTCACCACCACGATTCAACCTAAGACGCTTGATCTTTCTCTCTAGTTGATTTTCAACTTCGGCCTTATAAATTTTAAAGTAGTCTAAAGCTTCATCCTTAGTTTGCAAAAAATAAACATAGCAAAATCTAGTCGCATCATCAATCAATGTAATGAAATACCTCTTTCCACCTTTTGTCAACACATCATTCATCTCGCATAGATCAGAATGTATGATTTCTAGAGGTGCCAAATTTCTCTCCTCGGCCGCCTTGTGAGGCCTCCGAGGTTGCTTTGATTGCACACAACTATGGCACTTAGAACCTTTGGCAATAATGAAATTCGGAATTGAACTCAAATTTGATAGCCGGGACATTAAACCAAAATTAATGTGACATAAACGAGAATACCAAACACTGATATCATGACTAACATTGCCACAAATATGGTTTACAGACTTACTACTAATTTCAGAAAGTGAAAAATGGAACAAGCCTCCACACTCATACCTTTTACCAATAAATTCTCCAAACTTGGAAACAAATACTTTATTCAACTCTAGAACAACCTTATACCCATCTCCGCATAGAAGGGTGCTGCTAACGAGATTCTTGCTCGTAGTAGGGACATGTTGCACGTTCCTTAGCTGCACGATCTTCCTCGGAGTGAACTTTAGATCTACCGTGCCAAAACCACAAACAGAAGTATGTGACCGATTCCCCATCAAGACGGAAGAATCTCAGACGACCTAATAAGAAGTGAACATAGATATGTCAGCACACACGTGAACATTAGCACCTGTATCAAACTATCAATCCACCAGCATGGAGATTGAAATACCGAGAGAACAGTAAAGAAATTACCTTACCCATCATCATTGCTAGAGGTCACAGTGTTGACATGCTTCGCTTTTTTTTTTCTTACGGTCTGCACGCTGTGGGCAGTCCTTAGAAAAGTGGCCAACCTCTCCACATGTAAAGCAGCTCAGATCTGTTTTGTTCATTATCTTCTTCTTCCTGAAGGTTGTAGGCTTCATAGGCATATTGAAGGAGAGCATGTTATTCCCATTGTTTTTGTTGTAGATTTTCTTCTACACCATGTTGGCGCTTGACCGACCCTCTCTTTTCTCAGTAGTATCCTTAGCCCGAGCTTTCTCCTCAACATCAAGAGACGCCATCAGATTTTCTACTAATATCTCTTGTCTCTTATGTTTGTGAGTTGTGGCAAAGTTCCTCCATGACGGGGGCAACTTAGCGATAATGCATTCAGCCACAAACGTTTCTGGTAAGGTACACTTAAGGAGTTCAAGATCTTTCGCAATGCACTGTATCTCATGACCTTGTTCAACTACAGAACATTTATTCACCATCCTGAAGTCATGGAAGCTCTCCATGATGTACAGTTCAATGCATGCATCGGTTGCACCGAATTTAGCATCCAGTGCATCCCAGAGCTCTGTACCGTCTGTTATGTGCATGTACACATCACACAAACGATCAGCAATGTAACATCCCATGTTTGCTAATAAAGTAATGTTGCTAGTTGTTCATGTGCATGCATGCATTTGCATTTAAATTTGAGAACTTTTTCACAAAATTTTATGAAACAATGTTGCAAATTGTTGTAGTTTTGTGTTAAGAAAATTTTGAGCAAAAACCCCCTTGAAATTTGGGTCAAAATACCCCAAATATCCCCAAATTCTGCCATGTTTTTAATTTTCAGAAAAATCTCAAACCCTAGGGGTTATGGGCAAAATGCCTTGTCTTCTTCCTCATACACGCAAGCAGCTGCGTGCCCTCACCTGCGCGCTCGCCGGCCACCTCCTGCTTGCCGCCGCCCTGGCCAGGAGATGCCCTGGAGACCTCCCCCTCTCCCTCTCTCCTCTCATCCTGATCCTCTCCCCACCCCAGCGCTCTCTTTCTCTCTCTCTCTGAGCGCGCGCGCGGCCCAAACCCTAGCCCCGGCCACACCTCGCCATCGCCGGCGACTCCAACCTCCCCCGCGCTCGCCGTCGACACCAGCAGCTATGTGGTGAGCTCACGGTGCTAACGCGCCCCTACGTGCCCTCTCTCTCTCTCTCCCTCTGGTCCGTTCCAGCGCCGTGCGTCCGCGTCTGCCGCCGTGCAAGCTCGCCACCGGCCGTCTCCGGCGACAATTGGCGGGCGGCGCCACCACCATTTGGCTCACCGCATCGAGCTGAGTCTGTTGCCTCCGCGCACGCGCCCGATTTTGGCCTCAATCGGCCAATTGCTGCGGCACCTGAGAGATCAAGGTCGTGCTGACTTCAGCATGACGCAAAAAAGTCTTTTCTGTTTTCTATTTATTTCAGTAATTCATAAGTAATTCATATTAATTCAGAAAAATACAAATTTATATATCAAATTGATCAGAAAAACATTTCCTATTTGTTTATACATGTTTCATTCATGATTTAACCCATTAAATGTGGAGCCTAGTAGAAAACCCTAATACACCCCTCTCATATGTCGGGGTCTGATGCCGGAACCCCCTTTAATTTGACGATGCACCTAGGGTTTACTCAATTCCATTAATATGACATGTCATTCATATTGTATGTGCATTGCATTATGCCATGTCGTGAATGTTTGTTTCCCTTTCCGGTGTTTGGTTCTTCGCGATAGGATCTGAGCTGGAGTCCGACGTCAACACCACCGAAGAACAGTAATCATCCGCCGAGGGACAAGGCAAGCCCTAACCTGGTTCATCTATGATTTCAAAATGCATTTATCTGTGGTTCCTACATATCGCATACGATTCAACTGTCTTTTATCGATAGATAGAGTTACCCTATCTGTTGCATGTCCGACCTTTGTAGCCTCGATACCCTGATCCACTGCTCCTAGCATAACTAGGTTTGGCATGTGTGCGACACGAGAGCCTTTATCTCTTTATGCTTAGCCATGCTTAGTTTGTTACGTTACTACTCCAGTTTTCGGACTGGAGCCTTACAATGAAATGAAGCTAGCAGGACAGGTTGACGTGGTAAGTGTAGAGATGTTGTTACAAATGATTAAAGGCTCAGACGAGAGGCCACATTGGGATGTGGTGGGTTGTTTCATTTCTGCCGACCCTAGGAACCGAGTTCTCGCCACTTGAACCAAGACTGAGCGTACAATCACACGAGGCCCTATTATGGTACCCTCTTGACTCACTAACTTGCCTAGTCGATTCCATGAGTCACATAATTTGCGTGTTATTTGGACATATGCATCGAAAACGTTTGTGAAAAGGTGCATGGCATACAGGTAGGTAAGCGTTTTCGAGGTGGCTTGGGTTAGAGTCTCTGGTGAAACCCACCTCGCCTCACATCGTTAAGGACCGACTTTGGGACTTGACCCGTTATGGCGGAACAATCCTTAGCGCGTGACTCATGGTCTAGGCGACAGTAAGGTAAATGTCGTGGTCGACCACCCTCTGCCGGCTTTCCAAGGAAGAGAGCTAATATATTGGCATTAAGAGTTTGTTGGCACGTGTGAGTAAAGTTGTGCACCCCTGCAGGGTTATAATCTTTTTGAAAAGCCGTGTCCACGGTTACGGACGACTTGGGAATGGATTTTGTGATCATAGACAACTTGAACCTAATTGTAAAACTTGGCAACCAATGTGTGTTACGGATACCTTCTCCGGGTGTTGAGGGGGTGATCCGAGGATAGTGGTTCGAGACGATGAAGTTTGGTGGATACAATATGGTGATCAATAGAGATAGAGATGTCGCTCTCTTATCCCCTTTTAAAGGTTCTGAGTAGTCGAGCATATCTTCTCTCTTATATTACAAAGGAAAATTGGCTTTACGCAAAAGAAGATCTACAGAAAGCCCGCATACCCGCTTTGCTAAAAGGTTGTACTAAGTCTTGCTGAGTCCCTGTACTCAGCTTTGCATGCTTTTGTTTCAGATGAAGTTGCTGCAGCCGAAGGTGGTTTCTACGTTAACATCGACGATTAGTTTGGGGTTCCCGGGCAGCAGCCTGAGACTTATGGACTGGGACGTCGCTTTATGTTATGGATTCTTAAGCCCTTTGCTATCTTGTTATTTAGAATAACATAATTTGCTTCCGTTGCTTGTTGAATGTTGGGTCAGTGACCTCTACGTGTAATAATTTGGATCTTACTCTGTTAAGAGTTGTAATATATTCTTTTGAGTCGTAGAGTCACTGTTGTGTTACCGATTCTCTCAATGTAGTCTCTCGAGCTCAAGGTTAGGCATATGTCGGACGAAGATCTGGTATTTGTCTAACCCTGATCCCGGTGGTGCCACATGTTTTGGTATCAGAGCAGGACTGACTATAGGAAGCCCTTTCGACTGGTCGATGTTGAGTCTAGTAGTTGTGAAAACTATTTGAAAGCTAAAGATTATTTGCAAAACTCTGAATAGGATTCTTTTTACTCCTTACCTGGTGTCACTCTAATGCTGAGTCATCTTATCTGGTTTTGATTGGAAAAAAGGTTTCTCTTCTTTCCTATCAATTCAAATCTCTAGGATACACGGGTTCGGGATATTTCTCTCTAGTACTCAGTATCTGGTTGCTTGTCTCAGAGTTTTCAAAATGCCTCAGTTCATCTGAAGCATTGTCCCTTTATTCTTGCTTCGGGTGCTTAGCATCCAATTGTTTGCCTTTATGAGACATGGTGATGGTATGTCATCTTTGCATTCCATCTTCATGGTTTGTGAGTCGGTTGGTAGTGTATACATTTTGTATGCTTGTTTAACTACTATGATCGATATGATGATATATCTTCATATCACATGTCTAGTCCTTCAGCATGCTCCTTGCATTCGGTACATGCTATCCTCCTGTTGAATCTTTCCGGTGAATCCATGTCTCATGGTTTTTGTCTTTTCCTCAGGATGTCAGGCGGTACTAGAAGTGCTGCTGGTCATGGTCGTGGCAATGGCCGTGGAGATGGTCATCAGGAGAATGTTGACCTTCCTCCTCCTCCTTCTATGGTCCAACTTATGGCCATGTACGAAGCCAACCATGCAGACAACATGAGGCTCCTTGAAAGGATTGAGCGTAACACCGCTCAGCGTCATGAGGAATAAGTGGGGATCCAAAGCTTCATTCGCCTCACCCCACCAGTGTTTAGTTATTCCACTGAGCCACTTGATGTTGACTACTGGCTCTGCACCATCGAGCGCAAGCTTGAGGTTGCCCACGCTGCTCAAGCAGATTGGGTGAACTTTGCCACCTACCATCTTGAAGGAGCTGCTGGTTCATGGTGGGAAAAATTTCTGTTGATGCAGCCTGCCGGTCATGTCGTGACTTGGCAAGAGTTCAAAGCTGCTTTTCGTCCATATCATATCCCAGAGGGTCTGATGGACGAGAAAAGAGAAGAGTTTCTAAAGCTGATGCAGGGCATTGGTTCTATCTGTGACTACCAACGTCACTTCTATCATCTTGCCTGCTATGCTCCCGAAGAGACTTCCACTGATGCCAAGAAGCAAGCCTTGTTCCGCAAGGGACTGGATCCTGAACTTCGTCGAGATCTTCATCTCTTGGACTTCCCAACCTGCCAAGATCTTGTCAACAAGGCTATGAAGGCAGAAAGCGGAAAGGTGGACTATGAGGAAAGTCGCAAGCGTCCTCGAGATACTTCTCAGCCTTCTGGATCAGCGCCGTCATGTTTTCATTCCATACAGTGCTGTGCCTCATGCTTCTTATGCACCAAAGTCTTCTGGTTATGCTCCTCGTCCACCAACTCCAAGTGTTCCTCCAAGCAATGCTGGTGGAACAAACTATCATCCCGCTATGGGTACTCCAGGCACTGGTGCGTGCTTCACTTGTGGTCAACCTGGCCACTTCAAGAGAGAGTGCCCTCACATGACTACTGTTCATGGAGTTCCGCAGCCAACTAAGTTTACTAAGCCTCCAGTTGCTGGTCGTGGTCGTCTGACCCATGTCACTGCTGAAGAAGCTGAAGCAAATCCAAGCGTCATGATGGGTACTCTTTGAATCAACTCCATTATAGCTACAGTTGTAAGAGCAAGATCTATAACCCTTGTTTTGTGTGTTTGATAACAACACTCGAACAATTCTAACCGTGCACAAAGATAATCTTTGATGGATTTGTAGGTGTACGGTGCCCTCGCTGAACACACTATGATCGGAAGACTGAAGCGTAGATCTTAGGTTTTCTGGTTTTGTGTGTGTGTCGTGAGGTAACATGGTAGGAGAGGAAAAGAGGAAAAAGCTGTTTTAGCCATAGCGGTACTACCGGTACCTGTTATCACCAGAATTTGACCGAGTCAGAGGTGGGCCGCGATCAAGATGGGCTTAAAGAATATACATGGAAGAATATACGTGAATCGGCCTTATGTGCAAAGTTTGGGCTAGTTTGCCCTTGTATCTGTAATATAGTAGGATACGTGTCGGTTAGTTAGAGTTTGTCTCATGCACGGTTGGGATTATTCCCACGTTAGAAAGTCTACGGACTATAAATATGTATCTAGGGTTTATGGAATAAACAACAATCACGTTCACCACAAACCAATCTAGGCGCATCGCCAACTCCCTTGTCTCGAGGGTTTCTTCCGGGTAAGCATCATGCTGCCTAGATCGCATCTTGCGATCTAGGCAGTACAAGTTTATTCGTCGTTCATGCGTTGCTCGTACTGAAGCCTTTTTGATGGCGAGCAACGTAGTTATCTTAGATGTGTTAGGGTTACCATTGTTCTTCGTGTCATATGCTGTCGTAGTGCAACCCTTAGACATCTAGCCGCCCTTACACCTATCTTAGGTGTAGGGGTGGCACCCCGCTTGATCATTATTTGGTAGATCCGATCCGTTATGGTTGCTCCTTGTTCTTCAAGGATTAGTTTAATATCTGCATAGTTAGGCCTTACAAAGGGTTGGAGGATCCAGCGGCGCGTAGGGTGTAGTTTGCTAGCCCTAGACAGGATGTTCCGGGGATCAACCTCGCGTTGGTTTTTAGGCCCTGTCTAGGATCGGCTTACGATCACCGTGCGCGGCCGCGAGGCCCAATCACGAGTAGGACGTTCCGATTATGCGGTGAAAACCCTAAATCGTCGTAGATCGTTTCAGCTTTATCTTGATCAAGCAGGACCACCATATATTCGTACACCTCGTGCGAATCATGGGTGGATCGGCTCTCTGAGCCGATTCACAGGACAACCTGAGAGCCGATCGAGGCTCGTATTTAATGTTTACGTGTATGCCATGCAGGAAACTAAGCGAGGCATCATCCATCACCTTCCTGACCAGGTATAGGTCAGGTGGCACGCCCTTGCACCAGCATCGGACGTGCGTGCCGGAGTTCTGTGCGGGCCGTCGCTCGGAGGGACCAGGGCCAGCCGCAGCCCTAAGTTGCTCCCGGCTCTCCTGTGTTGCCCGTCGCTGCTCGCCGGTGGGTTTCTGACCGCAACACATTCTGGCACGCCCGGTGGGACAACCTTCTACATCAACCACATCGCCATCTACATCTGAGATGGCGGACAGCACCCCAGTCACGTACGAGGATCTGACCGAGGAGCTCAAGAAGAAGTATGACGAGGTCAAAGCAATCCTCGAAGCCGACCTCATCGGCTCTTTTCGCAGAACCCGCTCACATGGTATTCACTGAACGGCTTGGGCCTCTCCCATCTAAGAACAAGCAAGCTGACTCCTCTTGGGAAGAAGACCTCGAGGGGTTAAAAGATAACCGTGAAGGAGAAGAGGACAGATGCCACCGACCAAGGTGGTGCTCTGATGGACTCAGCCGTTCCCAAAGGCGTAGGGTTCAGCGACGGCGTGGCTTGGAGGAAGCCGAAAGGTAGTACCTGCACGCGCTAAGGAAGGTGCGGCATGATCTGGCCGCAAAAGTTCAACGAACCCCGGACGAAGAGGGTCGACCACAAAGGAGAGTATGGCGCCCCGAACGAAGGAAAGCCGGTGATAGACATCGGCTGGCATAAACGAAAAAGCCTCTTTTGAGCAATACAATCAAGATAGGGGCCAATTCCAGCAATCGCCCCGTATTATCCTTGCCATACGCTTCGCCTGCGTTTAGCGTCGATCTAACAGGAGACGGAAGGCTAGGGTATGGGTTTACATCGGCTTGTGAGCTCGAGGAAATCGGCATTAGTCATGACTGCAGAGCCGATGTTCAGGTATAGTCCTATCGATAACCGCAGAGCCGATATCTGCAGTAACCTGACAGATTCGGCTCAGGGGGGCACATAATCAGATAGACAGACGCATGGGCAATAAAATATTAGGGGCCGATGGAAAATCGGCCAGTAAAAAAAAATGTAGCAAGTACGGCCGAAGCAGAGTCCGAAGCAGAGTCATCGACTTCAGAAGATCAAGTTCAGTAAAACATTTGTCTCTAAAGGCCCTACTGAAGAAACGCGCCGAGGGCGTGAAGGGCGTCAGCACGGATGCGATCCACCTCGGCGATCTCAGCCTTGTCGTCCTCATCTTTGCCCGTCACCAGCTGACTGCTCAGGGTACGAATTTCAGCCAGATCGGTCTTCAGATCGGCTGTGAGGCCCTTTGCTTCCTCTTGAGAACAGGCAATAAGGGCTTCCTTGTCTTGGATAAGCTGCTTAGTCACCCTGACCCTCTCTTCGAGGCTCTCCAGTTCCTTGCGCAGGGTCTCGAGTTCGGCGCTATTAGCAGAAGTGTCCGTTTTGGCGTCCAAAGCAGCCTTCTTCTCGTTGAGCCGTTGACACTTGTCTGCAATATCGTCTCTCAATGGAAGCTAGGTGTGGCGAAGAGTAATCCTTTGTCGAGCCGATTGCACCCTTGACTTAAAGACCGATAGAGTAACAGCTGGCCAGAGCTTCACTTGCAGTGTCATAGGGAGATGGGGCTGGATATCTTCGAGGATGCCTTTGACTTCCTCGGAATTTTCAATCAGGGTCTCAAGTGAGGAAGAGAGCAAATCCTTGAGACGCTGGAGTGGACCGTGGACCATGCTAGGACTGGGCTCTCCACTTGCCTTGGAAGTAGTTGGTTCGATGGATTCTGGATCGAACGTCAGCAAGCTCGAGAGATCACAACCCTGACAAGGCAAACAAAGTGGGTTTAGCATACGACGAAGAAAGTGATAGAGCCAAGGAAAGGGGGTGTACCTCTCCCAAGGTAGGAGGAGCAGCCGATGTAGTGATAATCGGCTTTTCCATGGACTTGGCTGGGTCAGCCACTTGGTCAGCCGCGATCGTCGAGGCGGCTAGGTCTAGCGTGGCGGACGCCATCAGTACCTCCTCGACGTCTCCGCTAGAGGTCTCTTTGGTCTGCAAAAGGAAGTGGTTAGCCGATCCAAATGGCAATGGGTTAGCATGAAGTGTAAACCAGGGAGATAATTACATTTGAGACCTCCTGGCAGGATGGAGAAGCTCGTGGGTTTTTACGAGCCCTTTTGACGCATCGACGCTTCACGCGCGACCCCGATTTGGTCGGGGCTTGGGGAGCAGGAGGCTCGGGAATCGACCTTTTCTTAGAAGCCGACGCTGGCGAAGCCGTCTGGCTCTGGGTGGTGGACCTCTCGGAATTGCCCGAGCTCGAATCCCTCTGGCTGGATTCTGCGGCCCCGCTGGAGGTTTCTTCGGTAGAAGTCTGTAGAAAAGAATACGAGCGTGTTTCAAAAGACCGGGAAAGCGAATAAATGTGGACAGGGCACAAATCGACTTACGTGCAAGCTTTCTTGGGCAGGAGCTTTGCGCTTCAGGGTCTTCCTGGCAGCCACCTTCCTCACTGCCGTCCTCGCCTGAGTCGAGGCTCGGGGGCAACTGGCCCCGAAGATGCTTTACTCTTGGGAGCCGATTTTGGTGAAATCGGCTGACTCTGCATTATGACTTTCTTCAGGGGTGGCGAGCTCTGGCAGAAGAGAACCGCTGGGGCCGGAGGAAGGAATGCGAAGGGGGAGCCATCGGCTTGTGTGGGAGCTGGGCCATCTTGTTGCTGCCAGGAGATGGAGTCAGGTTACAGACAATCACCATAAGCCATTGCAAGGAATGTTTAAGTAATGGTACCTGGTCTGCAGGAACGTCATACTCGGCATCAAGCTGTCTCAGCAGCGGTCCTAGAGCCCTTCTGAAGACATGGGTCTTCCACATGGACCACCAAGTCTCGAAACCATCGGTAGTGAAGGAGAAACAGAGGTTGTGGGGAATTGGAATGGCCAAAGCATCAAAGAAGGTATAACACCTTTGGCCAGTAAGGATGTCAGGCAGTTCAGCTCTGCTTGCTGTCAGGTGGTGTAGGAAGAAGTGTGGAGGCACCTGCCCAAGGCCGAGCTATCGGGCTACCACTACCGGATGGTAAGACTCATAACCAGGCTTGATGATCCGGTTCGAGGTACTCATGCCAACGGGGAGGAAGCAAGGACGAATCGTGATAGAATACAGATGCTGGGTGCTGGCGTCATCGGCAAAGTTATCCAATCGAAAGGAAACTGGGTTCTCAAAGTTCTCCGATTCAGTATAAGGAAAGAACAGGGGGTTGTCCAAACCTTGGAAGAAAACTTTGAACCACCCTGCTGCCTCCTTAGGGATCAGCCTACTGCCTGGGAGACCATACAAAGCTTGGCCATAGCTGGTGCATCGGATCTCCTTTCCATTGGCATCCGGAAAGGTGCAGGTGGCCAAAGGTGGGAAGTCTAGGATCTGGTTCTGAAAGTATAGCTGGGCCCATAACTGAATAAACCACCAGGGGCCGCCAGTTTTAACTGTCTTTTGAGAGAACAGTTTGACAGACATCAGTTGAAGAGATCCATAAACCTCTCCAAGAAACAGTTTGCCCAGGCCAAGTTGGGTGCCTTTGGCAAGTTCATAGGCCAGGGAAAGGTAATTCTTGGTAGGGGCGAGTGATGGGCCACAGAATATGAAGTGCTCCAACCAGAAGTTCAGGAAGGCTGTGTGTTCTCTCTCTATCACAGGGCCTTTGGTTTTCATATAACGATTGAGGTAGGCACCCCAGCTGGTACACTCTTTTTTCGAGGAAAGGGTGAAAGGGACTTTCGGCAGTTTGAATGCAGAAGGGCTTGGGGATGCAATATCTAGGCCTGTGATCATGGCCACATCCAGCAGAGTTGGTGTCATAGGGCCATGGCCAAACATGAAGCAGTTCAGTGCATCAGACCAGAAGTAGCCGATGGTTTTCAGGATATTTTCATTCTTCTCAAGGGGAGACAATGATAATGACAAAGCATCGGCTATCCCTATGGCTTCCCAGGTGGCATAATGGGTTTTGGATACTCTATTGTACCATGCCACCCAACCCTCAGGAGGATTAGGCCAGGCTCGCAGGCAGTCGGCCCAGGAAGTCAGATCTAAGTTCTGATTCACGAAGGGGATTCTGTTAGCTTCGCATGAAATTAAGAGGGCGGGACTCTCGGAAGAACGAGGACCGAGGCACATAGAATTTGCGAGAGAAGGATGTGGCAGTAGGATGTCTGAGACCTAAATTGATAGCGGAACAAAACATTAATTCAGGTGTTTGCTATTAATCCTAAACGTCGATTCGAATGGCGAGAGGAGGTTAAGGATTACCTTCAGACCGGAGACCATGGCATTGGTGTTGGATGATTCCGCCATTGGATGCGATGTAGAGTTGGGGGCGGCGCGGTCGAGATCTGGGATGCAGGTGACCATGAGTTGGAACTGCTGATACGTCCAATTTGCATCACTATTTTATATCATAATTTGCTGTTATTCATTGATATATTTCATATTGGGACACAATACTTATGTTATTTCATCTATTTTGCATGTTTCATCATTATTGGAGGATCAAGCACCGGAGCCAGGATTCTGCTGGAAAAAGCACCGTCAGAACGCAATATTTCGGAAGATCAACCGTGGAAGGAAATTATACCAAAAATCCTATTTTTCAAGATGATGAAGGAAGCCAGAAGGAGGGGCCAGGAGGACCCAGGGTGGGCCCACACCCTAGGGCGGCGCGGCCCATGCCCTGGCCGCGCCGCCATGTGGTTTGGGGGGCCCACGACCCCTTTCGCCTCCTTTTCTTCGCAAAATCCTTCGTCCCGAAAACCTAAGCCACAGAGGGTACCTCGCGAAGAGTTACAGCCGCCTCTGCGGGGCGGAGAACACCAGAGAGAAAAGAGCTCTCCGGCGGGCAGGAATCCGCCGGGGAAATTCCCTCCGGGAGGGGGAAATCGACGCCATCGTCACCGTCATCGAGCTGGACATCATCGCCACCACCATCATCATCATCTCCACCATCATCACCGCCGTCTCCACCGCTGGACACCGTCACCGCCGTAGCAATTTGGGTTTGATCTTGATTGTTTGATAGGGGAAACTCTCCCGGTATCGATCTCTACTTGTTGTTGATGCTATTGAGTGAAACCATTGAACCAAGTTTATGTTCAGATTGTTATTCATCATCATATCACCTCTGATCATGTTCCATATGATGTCTCGTGAGTAGTTCGTTTAGTTCTTGAGGACATGGGTGAAGTCTAAATGCTAGTAGTGAACTATGGTTGAGTAATATTCAATGGTATGATATTTAAGTTGTGGTGTTATTCTTCTAGTGGTGTCATGTGAACGTCGACTACATGACACTTCACCATTTATGGGCCTAGGGGAATGCATCTTGTATTCGTTTGCTAATTGCGGGGTTGCCGGAGTGACAGAAACCTAAACCCCCGTTGGTATATCGATGCGGGGAGGGATCGCGAGGATCTCGTAGTTTAAGGCTGTGGTTAGATTTATTCTTAATTACTTTCTTGTAGTTGCGGATGCTTGCAAGGGGTATAATCACAAGTATGTATTAGTCCTAGGAAGGGCGGTGCATTAGCATAGGTTCACCCACACAACACTTATCATAACAATGAAGATTATTTAGCCGTATGTAGCGAAAGCACTAGACTAAAATCCCGCGTGTCCTCGAGAACGTTTGGTCATTATAAGTAAACAAACCGGCTTGTCCTTTGTGCTAAAAAGGATTGGGCCACTCGCTGCAATTATTACTCTCGCACTTTACTTACTCGTACTTTATTCAACTGTTACATCAAAACCCCCTGAATACTTGTCTGTGAGCATTTACAGTGAATCCTTCATCGAAACTGCTTGTCAACACCTTCTGCTCCTCGTTGGGATCGACATTCTTACTTATCGAAGATACTACGATACACCCCCTATACTTGTGGGTCATCAAGACTATTTTCTGGCGCCGTTGCCGGGGAGTGAAGCGCTATTAGTAAGTGGAATTGGTAAGGAAACCTTTACTGTTGTGCTGATTTTATTTCTGCCTGCTGCTATAAGTCATTATGGAGAGATCTTCTCTTCAATTTTTATTTGGGAAATCTACTACTACTGCAACGGTAGTGGATGAGGCGCCAGGTGAGGAAGTGATACCATATAAAATACCTATGAAAATTATTGAACGTGTTATGGATAACCACTATGAAGGGATGGAACTGTCCATCCCGGTGATCATTTACTGTTTTTGCATGAATTATGCGGTTTATTCAAATGTGCAGGTATTGCTATGGATGAAGTGAGGAAGAAACTATTCTCTTTATCGCTGTCTGGTAAAGCGGCGCATTGGTATAAATTACTGGATAATGGGGATTCTCTTGAATGGAATGATATTGTGCCCCGGTTTTATTCTAAGTTCTATCCTCCAAGTGAAATTCACAAGGATCGGAATCGCATATATAATTTTTGGCCTCATGATGGAGAGAGTATTGCCCAAGCTTGGGGGAGATTGAAGTCTTTAATGCTCAAATGCCCCATTCATGAGCTTCCTGGTAATGTTATTATTGATAATTTCTATGCAAGACTTTCTTTTCAAGACAAGACCTTGCTGGATACTTCTTGTTCTGGATCATTTACACGCAACAAAGAAGAGTTTAAAAGGGACCTTCTTGATCGGATCCAAGAAAATACTGAAGGTTGGGAGAACGACAAGGATAGAGAATCAGGTATAATTTATGATTATAAATGCATTGAAGCTTTTATGGATACTGATAAATTTCGTAATATGAGTGCTATATATGGTCTTGATTCTCAAGTTGCTGCAAATCTTTATAAAGCTTTTGCCTCTCATTATGAATTGCCAAAGAAGAATTTTGATAAGTATCATGAACCGTATAAAGATAAAATTGATTCATCTATTAATAAATGTGTTGTAGTTGAAACTGCTGATCATGTTATTCCTGAAGTTTATATTGAAAAAACTCCTTTCCCTACTAAAATGAAGGAGAACTCTGTTATAAATAGTGCGGTTCATAAAAGTGAAAAGAAACCTGTAGAACCTGAAGAACAAATAAAAGTTGAACCTGCTGTTGCAATAATTAAAGATCTTGTGACTGAAAATGTGAAGGATGGTCATATTATTTTCTGTGAAGATGCTTCTAATATTGTTTCACATCCTAATAAACCCAAACAAGCTAGTGTTCCTATGCTATCTGTTAGAATTGGTGATCATTGCTATTATGGATTATGTGATATTGGTGCAAGTGTTAGTGCTATTCCGTATGAGCTTTACACGGAGATTATGCATGAAATTGATTCTTGTGAACTTGAAGATATTGATGTGGTTATTCAGCTGGCTAATAGAGAAACTATTTCTCCAATTGGTATTGTTCGAGATGTGGAAGTTTTATGCGGTAAGATTAAATATCCTGCTGACTTTTTGGTACTTGGTTCTGCTGCTAGTGATTATTGTCCTATTATTTTTGGTAGACCTTTTCTAAATACTTGTGGAGCTATTATAGATTGCAAGAAAGAGAAAATTTTGACTAAATTTGCTGGTGAATCTTATGAGTTTAACTTCTCTAAATTTACCAAAACTCCTTATAAAGTTGATTTGCCTAGTAATGATTTTAAAATGGAGCAGTGTGCATCTATTGTTCTTGTTCCTAACAATCCTTTGCAGCAACATTTGGAGGATAGCGAGAGTGAAGTTTTTAGGAAAGAAAGAGATGAGCTTGAGGAAATTTTTCTTCGCCAACCTATTCTCAAGCATGATTTACCGGTGGAAGATTTGGGTACAACACCGCCACCAAAGGAAGATCCTGTTTTTGATTTAAAGCCTTTACCTGATAATCTTAAATATGCTCATATTGATGATAAGAAAATATATCCTGTTATTATTAGTTCTAAGCTTTCAGAGATTGAGGAAGAAAGGTTATTGGAAATATTGAAGAAGCACCGAGGAGCTATTGGTTACACTCTTGATGATTTGAAAGGGATTTCTCCTTCTATTTGCCAACATGCTATTAATATGGAAGATGATGCAAAGCCTGTTGTTGAACATCAGCGTCGTCTAATTCCGAAGATGAAGGAAGTGGTAAGGAATGAGGTATTACGACTTCTTGAAGCTGGTATTATATATCCTATCGCTGATAGTAGATGGGTTAGTCCTGTGCATTGCGTTCCCAAGAAAGGAGGAATGACTGTTGTGCCTAATGATAATGATGAGCTCATCCCTCAAAGAGTAGTTGTAGGGTATAGAATGTGCATTGATTTTCGAAAAGTTAATAAAGTTACTAAGAAAGATCATTACCCTTTACCATTTATTGATCAAATGCTAGAAAGATTGTCTAAAAATACTCATTTTTGCTTTCTTGATGGTTATTCTGGGTTTTCACAAATTGCTGTTAAAGCTAAAGATCAAGAGAAAACCACTTTCACTTGTCCCTATGGAACTTATGCTTATAGACGTATGCCTTTTGGTTTATGTAATGCTCCTGCTACTTTTCAAAGATGCATGTCTGCTATTTTTCATGGTTTTTGCGAAAGTATTGTAGAGGTATTCATGGATGATTTTTCCGTCTACGGGAATTCTTTTGATAGTTGTTTGCGAAACCTTGATAAAGTTTTGCAGAGATGTGAAGAAACTAACCTTGTTCTTAATTGGGAGAAATGCCACTTTATGGTTAATGAAGGAATTGTATTGGGACATAAAATTTCTGAGAGAGGTATTGAAGTTGATAGAGCTAAAGTTGAAGCAATTGAGAAGATGCCCTATCCGAGGGATGTTAAAGGTATTCGTAGTGTTCTTGGTCATGCTGGGTTTTATAGGAGATTTATTAAAGATTTCTCCAAGATTTCAAAGCCTCTTACTAATCTTCTTCAAAAAGACGTACCTTTTGTTTTTGATGATGATTGTAAGGAAGCTTTTGAAACTCTTAAGAAAGCCTTAACAACATCTCCTATAGTTGAACCTCCTGATTGGAACTTACCCTTTGAGATTATGTGTGATGCTAGTGATTTTGCTGTAGGCGCTGTTCTTGGACAGCGAGTAGATAAAAAGCTGAATGTTATTCATTATGCTAGTAAAACTCTTGATGCTGCTCAAAGAAATTATGCTACAACTGAAAAAGAATTATTAGCTGTAGTCTTTGCTTGTGATAAATTTAGATCTTATATTGTTGATTCAAAGGTTACTATTCATACCAATCATGCTGCAATTAGATACCTTATGACAAAGAAAGATGCTAAGCCTAGGCTTATTAGATGGGTACTTCTTTTGCAAGAATTTGATTTACATATTGTAGATAGGAAAGGTGCTGATAATCCTGTTGCTGATAATTTGTCTAGATTGGAAAATATTGCTTATGATCCTGTTCCTGTTAATGATAGTTTTCCAAATGAACAATTGGCTGTAATAAAGGTGAGCTCGCGAGACAGTCCTTGGTATGCTGATTATGCTAACTTTATTGTTTCCAAGTACTTGCCTCCAACCTTTTCAGCTCAGCAAAGGAGGAAATTCTTTTATGACTTGAGGCATTATTTCTGGGATGACCCACACTTATATAAAGAAGGAGTGGATGGTATTATGCGAAGATGTGTTCCCGAATATGAACAACAAGAGATATTGAGTAAATGTCATGGTAGTGCTTATGGAGGACATCACGCCGGAGAAAGAACCGCGCAAAAGGTTCTACAATCAGGTTTTTATTGGCCAACTCTCTTCAAGGATGCGAGAAAGTTTATTTTATCTTGTGATGAATGCCAAAGGGTTGGTAATATCTCCAGACGTAATGAAATGCCTATGAATTATACTCTTGTTATTGAACCGTTTGATTGTTGGGGATTTGACTTCATGGGACCTTTTCCGTCTTCAGAAGGTAACACTCATATACTTGTTGCTGTTGATTATGTTACTAAATGGGTGGAAGCTATACCTACAAAAAGTGCTGATGGTGAGACCTCTTTAAGAATGCTTTTAGATATTATTTTTCCTAGATTTGGAGTACCTAGATATATTATGACTGATGGAGGTTCTCATTTTATTCATGGAGGTTTTAGAAAAACTCTTGCTAAGTATGGTATTAATCATAGAATTGCTTCCGCTTATCATCCTCAAACTAGTGGTCAAGTAGAATTATCAAATAGAGAGATTAAATCTATTTTGGGAAAGACTGTTAATAAAACTAGAAAGAATTGGGCTAGTAAATTGAAGGATGCACTATGGGCTTATAGAACTGCTTACAAAAATCCCATGGGAATGTCACCTTATAAAATGGTTTATGGGAAAGCTTGTCATTTACCTTTAGAACTAGAGCACAAAGCTTATTGGGCTGTTAGAGAATTAAATAAAGATCCTAAACTTGCCGGTGATAAGAGGTTGTTGCAATTAAGTTCTCTAGATGAATGGAGAAGTGAAGCTTATGAAAATGCTAAACTCTTTAAAGAGAAAGTTAAAAAATGGCATGATAGAAGGATTATCAAAAGAGAATTTAATATTGGGGATAAAGTCCTATTGTATCGGTCTCGTCTCAGATTCTTTGCAGGGAAATTACTCTCGAAATGGGAAGGACCATATGTTGTCGAGGAGGTGTATCGTTCAGGAGCAATCAAAATTAGCTCTCTCCAAGGCAATGCTACGCAAGTGGTGAATGGACAAAGACTCAAGCATTATATCTCAGGTGATCTATTATATATTAAAAGTGCATTACGGGCTAACCAGAAATTAGAGAAAAAGATTAGAAAATCGCACAATAATTAGAAACATCTGGCCATCAATTTAACTAGCTGGCTGATGACAACCGCTAGATATTACAAAAAAATCTATGAGCTGAAGAAAATTACCCACCATTGCCCTCCATAAGTTTTCACGTAACCCTTTAATATTGTATCTACCTAACAACCCATGATCATAACCATATCAAGCAGCTGCCGTCATCCGCTGCCTTCGTGCTCTCGACGGGCCGTCGTCCTAATGCACATCAGCTGTTCAGGTTTCAAGTTTGATTGTTTCTAATGCAGATGGGATCGAGGATTTTAAGAGGCGAAATTGGCAATCAATCTCATTATGCATCCACGATCTGTCCTTTCTTCGTCCTCACGGGCGCATCACATCTAGACTCAGATCGCTCTGTTTTCACCAATTCATGCATGGTATCCAATATGATTGGAAAGCATGCAAACTGCCATATGCGGGAAGTCCAGCAGCTAATTAAAAGGCAAAGTATTCCGTCGCTCATAGTACTAGATTAGATCTATAAGTTGCTTTTATAATTTGTTTCAGCTAGCTACGTGTATAGAGGATTGAACCAAGATTTTGACAACTACGTATGTATCTACTAAATCAGCTACCCAAAGTTGTTTTGCTGTTATTTTCTGAACATGTGTATGTATGTATTTTTCTTTTCAGCTGCGGCCTCAAGATCGCAGCCGACCCGCCGCCATCTCGGTGCCCTCGGCTGGCCGATCTACTCCAGGTGCATCCACATGAGCAGTTCAAATTTTAAATTGGTTATCCCATGCACACACTAGACCACCAATGCAGATACAGCCCGGACGATCATTCAAAGATTTGCCTCTTTGTGACAAGCTATCAGCTCAGATCTCTTTCTTCGTCCTCACGGGCGCATCACATCTAGACTCAGATCGCTCTGTTTTTACCAATTCATGCATGGTATCCAATCTGTTTGGAAAGCATGCAAACTGCCATGTGCGGGAAGTCCAACAGCTAATTAAAAGGCAAAGTATTCCATCACTCATAGTACTAGATTAGATCTATAAGTTGTCTTTATAGTTCGTTTCAGCTAGCTACATGCATAGAGGATTGAACCAAGATTCTGACAACTACGTATGTATCTACTAAATCAGCTACCCAAAGTTGTTTTGCTGTTATTTTCTGAACATGTGTATGTATGTATTTTTCTTTTCAGCTGCGGCCTCAAGATCGTAGCCGACCCGCCGCCATCTCGGTGCCCTCGGCTGGCCGATCTACTCCAGATGCATCCACATGAGCAGTTCAAGTTTTAAATTGGTTATCTCATGCACACACTAGACCACCAATGCAGATACAGCCCGGACGATCGTTCAAAGATTTGCCTCTTAGTGACAAGCTATCAGCCCAGATCTAGCTCACATCAACTACTTGCTCCATCGAGAAAACCCATAGCTAGAAACGTAGTATATGCATCAATTCTTTTACAGCTCTAAATGTATGTCTATAGTACAACCTACAATCTGTAGAAAATTTTCACCATTCATATGTTTAGTATTGATGGTCTAAAACAAGAGTTGTGCATCTTTCTTGGCTATACATATATGCCCATGCAAAAAAAGTTCCACGCATTTTTTGGATCATAGTTTGGTGCTGCCCTCTCCCAGAGATGATTACTCCATCACAGTGCCGCTGATTATCTTGGATACACAAATCAATCCACTAGAGAAGGTATGTCATCTTTACATGTTTTCGTTTCTAGCCTGCCCTGTAAACGTGGTGTATAATAGAGCGAGGAATCATGATCGATGCCGGTGAACTGTGGTGGCCGACACGTGGTGCAAATGGAGTTGTCCGTTGTTACAGCATTGGTCTGAATTCAATAATTCATAAAATATTATTTTTGGTCCGAATTCAATAATTCACAGAGTTGTCCGCCGTTACGCGTACGCATAACTTACAAGTCAGGGTCGATTTCCATATGTAGTTATTTTCTCCAGTAGATAATGTAACTGTAGAGATAGCAGATCAAGTAGGCTTTTGACCCCTTGATGTCCCTACCTTATTGACTACGGTGCCTACATCAGCCATAATTTTCCAGCATGAAACTTCTCGGGTGAAGTCTACGTGTATATACTCGCCTGCTAGCAGTTAGTGTTTTTTCTGTTCACGGGTGATTATTCCGAACTAATTTTTCATTTTATGGCAGATTGTGAAGTGAAAACATTGTAATACTTGTATTTATCAACTGACAGTGAGTTAATGAGTTGAAATTCTTAATTACAGATAATTTATTTGTTGTACACATAGCTAACCTTGAAAATTGATTATATGATTATCAATTTAGGCAGGTCGTAAGTTTCTCGGATAGGTCTCTTCTTCAGGTAAGACAAGTAAAAGAGCAACCCATTTGACAAATGGAAAGCAAGTTGGAAGTTCCCAGATTATCGAAGAATGTCATAACAGTGAGGTTTATAATTCCAAGTAGTGAATGTTCCGCCAGAATATATCCGTGTCCATGTAAACAATATTAATAGTCTTTTATGTTTGTCTAACATTAGGAAAAGGGCGCATCAACCTCTGGCCTGCCCCAACTCCTCGCTCTCAGCTCCGCTATATGCTTTGTCGAGTTAGGAGTTGGTAGGTTCAGGAATCGGGCATACATGGTTTGTACATGTTTCTGATGTTATATATAACATGTTGAAAATCAAACAATAATACGAGATCAATTGGCAGTAATTTGACATATACATTGCGATAGATAAATTCAAAAATACTAATAATCTAATATGATCAGGTTATTACCTATTCACACAAAAACTATGGTAATATAAAATTATAGATCACTCATGTGAAAAGGGCACCTTTAAAAAATTATGTAGTCGATTATTGTGTTGTCTCAAATTGTTTCCTTTGATGGATTATATAAGAAAATTTAACAGACTATTAAGAGGTTGCCCGCGCATGTGCGCGGGCCACTGCTCTAGTTCCTATAATGTTGATGTTGATATTATTCAAGTGGAAACGCCGGAGGCTTTCATAAAAGGGCAAATTGACAGTCCGCCAGAACTCGACTTTGAATAGGTAACAGTACTGGTAATGAAAAGTACGCAATTTACTTTCCGAACAATATTTTCACTGTTTTTGGAAAATATGAAAAATTACGAGTTCGAAACGGAGTGGAAAGGACGCACGAGGGCGTGGCACCATAGGCCGGCGCGGCCAAGCCTGGGCCCGCACCGCCCTATGGTTTGGCCGCCCCGTCGCCCCTTTCCGACTCTGGTTCGATCTGGTACTTTCCGTTTGTTGTGAAAATTTTTGCTATATAATCCCCCGGACCCCTGGAGGTCCGTATATCGTGTTCTCGACGTGTTTTGTTTCGAGCTGTTTCTGCCAGGATTTGTTTCAGATCTAAAGCTATCATGTCTTCGTCGGAAACTCCGAAGGACAACTCCAGCAAGGATGTTGGCAACTTGTACATGGAGGAGCTGAGGATGCACCCCAAGGAGTTGCTGCTCGTTGAAGGAGAACTGCAGGTCAAGGATGTCCAGGGTCCTAAAGGAGAAGGAAGCCTGGAAGACAGGATGGAGAAGCTAGAACAAGAGGTTTTCAAGTACAAGAAGATGGCTGAGCGAGAGGTGGATATCTTCCACAGGATTGTATCTGAACTCATTGCTGAACATGAGAAGGAAACTGGAAAGCTTTGGAGCGACATCCTTTCACTTCACGACACCACCAACAAGCTCCAAGCACAACTCTATGACGTTCAGAATCAGAACTGTGAGTATGAAAACAGGTTTAAATACATAAGCCGTGCTGCCAGTTTCAGGATTCCCGAGACCAAGATGTCGTTTCTTGATGGAGAGCCTCTTCCTTGGAAGTTTGATGACGGGAGTTCATCACCACCATCTCCGCAGGAGTAATTCATCATCGGTATTGGCATCCCCTTGGTTTGTTCCAAGCTTGGGGGAGTGCCGCGGTATCACATTGTCACTACCTTTTACTTTTATTGTCAAGTAGTGTCATATCATAAGTAGGGAAGTTATCATATAAGATGGGTTGCGTTTGGAAGTATCTCTCCTTTAGTTGGTTATCTATGTATCCCTTGGTGTGAGTTATCGTTATGGAATATTAATGAGAAGTCTTATCATTTACATATTGCACATCTTATTCTAGTTTGCAATCTCTATCATATGATTTACCTTGTTGTTAGTATTGGTATCACTTTGGGAGCATTGAATAAATCTATTTGGTTTTGGCAAACTTAGCATTGGTCAATAGCAACAACACTTTGAGGTTTAAGTAGAAAAGAGAAATACATGTAGATGTTTCATTGTCTTTCTTGTTAGCTCATAGCTTATTATTCTGAAGTTAAGATTGTTTGTGCTTACAAGGAAGATGCATGATTGTTTCTATCATATATATATTTGTTTGTTTCCCTCGACTCTTATGCTTGCTAATTAACCTTGCTAGCCAAAGACCTGTACTGAGAGGGAATACTTCTCGTGCATCCAAACCTTAACCCAAACCTACGTCATTTGTGTCCACCATACCTACCTACTACATGGTATTTTCTGCCATTCCAAGTAAATACTTCATGTGCTACCTTTAAACAATTCAAAACTTGTTATCTCTTATTTGTGTCAATGTTTCATAGCTCATGAGGAAGTATGTGGTGTTTTATCTTTCAATCTTGTTGGGCAACTTCCACCAATGGACTAGTGGCTTCATCCGCTTATCCAATAATTTTGCAAAAAGAGCTGGCAATGGGATTCCCAGTCCCAAATTAATTAAACTAAATAGACACTCCTCCATGGTATGTGATTGATGGACGGCACCCGAAGGATTCGGTTAGCCATGGCTTGTGTAAGCAAAGGTTGGGGGGAGTGTCATCATCATAATAAAGCTAAAATAAAAAGGCACTCCTTCATGGTATGAGATTGTTGGCAGGCACCCGAGGATTCGGTTAGCCATGGTTTGTGAAAGAAAGGTTGGAAGGAGTGCCACACAAAATGAAAATAATATGGGAGCCGCTCTTAGGAGGTTGTCTGGCAAGGGGGTTAGAGTACCCGCTACCAGTCGTTGACAACAACAAACACCCCTCAAAATGTTACTTTTATTCTCTTTATATGATTGCAAAACTGAAAAAGCTCTAGCACATGATTTAATCCCTGCTTCCCTCTGCGAAGGGCCTGTCTTTTACTTTATGTTGAGTCAGTAAACCTATTTCCCTCCATCTCAAGCAAGCATTTGAGTAGTTGTGATCAAACCATTATATTGTGATTTGCTTCATCATGTCTTTTATTCTTCCTTGTTTAGTACAAGTTTTATCTGAATGAATATAGCTTTGCAAGTTATCAATGATCATGAGAAGACCATTATGATTGAGTATGCAAGTTGTGCCTTATAAACTTTAACATGAGAGCGCTGCTCAATGAGATAAATATAATCTGTTAATTGTTCTCTGACCAAGAACGAAGTTTGCCATCACCAATTATGATTTCTTATGCACCTTTACTTGTGATTACCTTATACTTGTTTCAAGTTGAGTTATGAGAGGTTGTTTACTATAATGTCTTGTGTGAATGAATATGATGCTTCTTGTCCGTATTTTATTTATCGACTCTTCACTCCATAAACATGTGGTCCTGTCTATCGAGTTCAGTTTCGCTTGGGGACAAGCGAAGTCTAAGCTTGGGGGGAGTTGATACGTCCAATTTGCATCACTATTTTATATCATAATTTGCTGTTATTCATTGATATATTTCATATTGGGACACAATACTTATGTTATTTCATCTATTTTGCATGTTTCATCATTATTGGAGGATCAAGCACCGGAGCCAGGATTCTGCTGGAAAAAGCACCGTCAGAACGCAATATTTCGGAAGATCAACCGTGGAAGGAAATTATACCAAAAATCCTATTTTTCAAGATGACGAAGGAAGCCAGAAGGAGGGGCCAGGAGGACCCAGGGTGGGCCCACACCCTAGGGCGGCGCGGCCCATGCCCTGGCCGCGCCGCCATGTGGTTTGGGGGGCCCACGACCCCTTTCGCCTCCTTTTCTTCGCGAAATCCTTCGTCCCGAAAACCTAAGCCACAGAGGGTACCTCGCGAAGAGTTACAGCCGCCTCTGCGGGGCGGAGAACACCAGAGAAAAAAGAGCTCTCCGGCGGGCAGGAATCCGCCGGGGAAATTCCCTCCGGGAGGGGGAAATCGACGCCATCGTCACCGTCATCGAGCTGGACATCATCGCCACCACCATCATCATCATCTCCACCATCATCACCGCCGTCTCCACCGCTGGACACCATCACCGCCGTAGCAATTTGGGTTTGATCTTGATTGTTTGATAGGGGAAACTCTCCCGGTATCGATCTCTACTTGTTGTTGATGCTATTGAGTGAAACCATTGAACCAAGTTTATGTTCAGATTGTTATTCATCATCATATCACCTCTGATCATATTCCATATGATGTCTCGTGAGTAGTTCGTTTAGTTCTTGAGGACATGGGTGAAGTCTAAATGCTAGTAGTGAACTATGGTTGAGTAATATTCAATGGTATGATATTTAAGTTGTGGTGTTATTCTTCTAGTGGTGTCATGTGAACGTCGACTACATGACACTTCACCATTTATGGGCCTAGGGGAATGCATCTTGTATTCGTTTGCTAATTGCGGGGTTGCCGGAGTGACAGAAACCTAAACCCCCGTTGGTATATCGATGCAGGAGGGATCGCAGGATCTCAGAGTTTAAGGCTGTGGTTAGATTTATTCTTAATTACTTTCTTGTAGTTGCGGATGCTTGCAAGGGGTATAATCACAAGTATGTATTAGTCCTAGGAAGGGCGGTGCATTAGCATAGGTTCACCCACACAACACTTATCATAACAATGAAGATTATTTAGCCGTATGTAGCGAAAGCACTAGACTAAAATCCCACGTGTCCTCGAGAACGTTTGGTCATTATAAGTAAACAAACTGGCTTGTCCTTTGTGCTAAAAAGGATTGGGCCACTCGCTGCAATTATTACTCTCGCACTTTACTTACTCGTACTTTATTCAACTGTTACATCAAAACCCCCTGAATACTTGTCTGTGAGCATTTACAGTGAATCCTTCATCGAAACTGCTTGTCAACACCTTCTGCTCCTCGTTGGGATCGACATTCTTACTTATCGAAGATACTACGATACACCCCCTATACTTGTGGGTCATCAACTGCTCAGGTGGCGATTTGGGGATCTGAGTTTGCTTTCTCAGACGGAGGTCACAGGTTACCGTTTGGAGGAGCAGCTAGGTCGACCTTGCTCGTATTTTTATGGTAGAGACCGATGCGATGCCATCGGCTCTTTTGGGAGATCGTTTGACTTTGACTATCGGCAAAAAAGTTGACTGGAAATACTTCTTCATTAATAAAAGGAGGGTTTTTTACAATGAAGAGCCGATTGCTCAAGAAAGGGGGAACAAAAGAAGAGCCGATTGCTCGCGTACTACTGATCCTACTTTACTAGTCCTCGCTGCCCTTGTCATCGGCGTCGTAGCCGCCGCCGGTGCTGCTTCCGGAGAACTCCTCGTTACTGCTGCCCCAGCCTTCGGCCGGAGCTTCTTCCTCTTCGTCATCATCGTCATCTTCATTGTCCGCCCAAGCGGGGAAGCGCTTCGCCGGTGGGTACCCAGCGGAGGAGGAGGAGTCGTCTTCCTCCTCTTCTTCCTGTTCCTCCTCTTCCTCCTCCTTATCGGAGGAAGTGGGGTTCCTCCAGGAGTGGAGGTCATCCTCGCTCTCGCTCTCCAGTTCCCCTTCAATGAGGAACTGGAGGTCGCCCTCCCCATCAGTCAGGGGCATGTCGCCATCTGATCCGACAAGGGCTTCTGGTGGGCCATCTGACATGAAGTCGAAGTCCCACTCTGGCTCTAACATCAGTTCACTCGAGGAAGAAGATTGGAAAGAGAGGCCGGAGGAGACGGAGGAAGAAGAAGACATTGCTACAGGGAAAGAGGGCTTTTCGGTGCCGATAGCTAGGAAAGAGGAGGGGGATAAAAAAGCGAATCAGTCGGCATAGTTGAATAAGGGGGAGCCTAATAGAGATTTAATGCCATCACAGTTTCCAAGGAAGTGGTGCTAAAGCTCTCAAATTTTGCAGAGAAGTTGAGAAGGCAAGGCATCATGATGAAGAATACTGCGATGGTTCTGTTCTGCCACGACATGACCCGACGAAGAGAAAGCAGGGTGATTTTGGAATTATCAATTCCAAAACCAGGGGGGCATGTGTTATCACCAGAATTTGACCGAGTCAGAGGTGGGCCGCGATCAAGATGGGCTTAAAGAATATACATGGAAGAATATACGTGAATCAGCCTTATGTGCAAAGTTTGGGCTAGTTTGCCCTTGTATCTGTAATATAGTAGGATACGTGTCGGTTAGTTAGAGTTTGTCTCATGCACGGTTGGGATTATTCCCACGTTAGAAAGTCTACGGACTATAAATATGTATCTAGGGTTTATGGAATAAACAACAATCACGTTCACCACAAACCAATCTAGGCGCATCGCCAACTCCCTTGTCTCGAGGGTTTCTTCCGGGTAAGCATCATGCTGCCTAGATCGCATCTTGCGATCTAGGCAGTACAAGTTTATTCGTCGTTCATGTGTTGCTCGTACTGAAGCCTTTTTGATGGCGAGCAACGTAGTTATCTTAGATGTGTTAGGGTTAGCATTGTTCTTCGTATCATATGCTGTCGTAGTGCAACCCTTAGACATCTAGCCGCCCTTACACCTATCTTAGGTGTAGGGGCGGCACCCCGCTTGATCATTATTTGGTAGATCCGATCCGTTATGGTTGCTCCTTGTTCTTCAAGGATTAGTTTAATATCTGCATAGTTAGGCCTTACAAAGGGTTGGAGGATCCAGCGGCGCGTAGGGTGTAGTTTGCTAGCCCTAGATAGGATGTTCCGGGGATCAACCTCGCGTTGGTTTTTAGGCCCTGTCTAGGATCGGCTTCCGATCACCGTGCGCGGCCGCGAGGCCCAATCACGAGTAGGACGTTCCGATTATGCGGTGAAAACCCTAAATCGTCGTAGATCGTTTCAGCTTTATCTTGATCAAGCAGGACCACCATATATTCGTACACCTCGTGCGAATCATGGGTGGATCGGCTCTCTGAGCCGATTCACAGGACAACCTGAGAGCCGATCGAGGCTCGTATTTAATGTTTACGTGTATGCCATGCAGGAAACTAAGCGAGGCATCATCCATCACCTTCCTGACCAGGTATAGGTCAGGTGGCACGCCCTTGCACCAGCATCGGACGTGCGTGCCGGAGTTCTGTGCGGGCCGTCGCTCGGAGGGACCAGGGCCAGCCGCAGCCCTAAGTTGCTCCCGGCTCTCCTGTGTTGCCCGTCGCTGCTCGCCGGTGGGTTTCTGACCGCAACAGTACCAGCAGCGGTAGTACCGCTACCCTACTGGTACCGCTCTGAGCTACCGCTCTGAGGATTGCACACGAGATTTTCCCACAGAACAAGTTACGGTACCTTTACGGTACCTTGAGCGGTAGTACCGCTTGCAAGCGGTAGTACCGCCCACGGTACCGCTCAAGTACCGTAACATGTTACGGCAGTACCGCTCTGGTACCGCTTCGGTACCGCTTTGGATCCAGTAAGGTCTAGACCCTATTGCGGTACCTCAAGCGGTACCGCGAGCGGTAGTACCGCAATGTGTCCACGTGGACAAGTTCTGTGGGGATTCGAACTCAGAGCGGTAGTACCGCTTCCCAGAAGCGGTAGTACCGCTTAGGCAAAAACAGCACATAACGGTTGGATTTGGAGGGACCTATAAAAAGGCCCCTTCTTCCCCAGCCCGATTTTAGCTCTTCTCTCTCTCTCTCTCCTCCATTGTTGCTGAGCTCAAACTTAGTGGATCTCTCTCCCTACCCAATCAAGCTTGCTCATACTTTGAGGAGTGGTGGAGGAGACCCCGATCTATCGTTCTACCGAGAGAAATTTCACCAATTCGTGGTAGTCCTTAGTGGATCTTGGTGGTAGAGTTCCTATTGTGGAATCTTGGAAGAAGTGCATCCATGGAGGCTAGCTTTGTGTTGTACTAGCTCCATGGGTTGTTGGGAGCCTCCTTGTGGTGTGGAGCTCGCCCCAACCTTGTGAAGGAATCACCGCCTCGACCGGTGCCTTAGTGGAGAAGGGGGAGCACCTTTGTGGAGCTCTCTCGAGGAAGAAGGTGAGGCCTTCCTTCGTGGTGTGGCCGTCTAGTCTCTTGTGTGAGGCTAGCACCTCCTCAACGCAGACGTACTCCCTTTTGTGGGAGGAACTGCGGGAAACAAACCTCGCCTCGTCTCCGCACCCTCCGGTTGTCCCGCTCCTTACTCTTACTATCTTGTGATTGTTCCTTTGCTTGTTGTACTTGTCTAGGATCATTGTAGGAACACCGCCATCGCTAAAGCTATCATATTTATCTTCTGTTGCACTAAAAATTGAAAAAGGCCAAAACTTGACGTAGCGCCCATTCACCCCCCCTCTTGTTCGCTACGATCCATTCAATTGATATCAGAGCGAGGTTTTCTTGCTCGGGCTTTACCGCCTAAGAAATGGCCGAACAAGAGAATGGAGAGAATGGGTTCCTTCCCGGTGAGCAATCACCTCCACCATCAATTGTCGATATCACTCCGGCTACTTTGGATGACCTCAAGAAATTGGAGTCATCCATTGTATCTCAATTGAAGGCTATGATGATGGAGTTGATTGCTCCCAAATCAACCCCCAAGGCAAGTGTCGATGTTCCTCCATCACAAGTCAACACCCTTCCTCTTGTTGATTTTTTCGCGCAATCGACAAAACCACCTCGAGAAGGGGAACTTGAGGACATTGGCACTTCATCAAAAGGGAAGGATGAATCACCGGTTGAGGGACAATTAGGAGGTCATCATGCGGTGCCCCCATCAAGTGATTACTCCCTAAATGTCCCAATACCCATGCCTCGCATCTTGGCTCATGGCTCACCACCGCTACTTGAATCCAATAACTTTGAAAATTGGCAATTCTTGATGAAATCTTATGTGCACAGCGCGTCTATCGAGCTTTGGCGCATCATTAAGGAAGGCTATTCACCAAGAGACCCAAAAAACTTGACAAGAAGAGAGGTCGTGGATGGTCAACTCAACACCACCGCCATCTATATGATTCACATGGCCGTCACGCCCAAGGATTGCACTCATATCTGCTCGCTCAAGACCGCCAAGGAAGCATGGGATAAACTTGACAAGCTCTTCCTCGGGAATGAGAGCATCCAAAGCTCTCGTTTCAATGAAATGAACAACATGGCCATATCTAAAGAGAATGTGGAAGACCGTGTCGCTCGCACCCACAGTACTCGCAAGCCCAACTTTGCATTGAAAATGAAGGACTATGGAGCTAGTGAAAGCCATGTGGATCCCATTGAGTAGAGTCCGGATGATCTCAAGGCCGAATATCGTGAACACATGGCTCGTGCCGTCAAGAGTTTTTGGAATAAATACAAGAGACGAAGCTCCATACAATTTTGCTACAATTGTGGTGACAAAAGGCACCTTGTTGCGGAATGTATCTATGAGAGAAGGGATGAAAATGATGGAATGCTCGTTCGCAAGAGTGGGTTTAGATCTCTCTCCAAAGGGCTCTCCAAGCTTTCCTCCAACAACGACGTCATCAAGATCTCATCCACCGAGAAGTCTAGAACAAACATGCGAGGAGATCAAGACCATTCGGTGAACAAGCTCAAGGCAAAGAAGTGTTATCTTGAAGAAAATCATGGAAGGTCTCTTGAGGGTGTTGCAACCTTTGCTAAGAAGAAAGGAGATGAAAGTGCTAATTCATGTTGTGACAAGCTCCTTGACGAAGTTTGCCTCTTGAGAAGACACAATGCAAAATTCTTGGAAGTCATCTCAACTCAAGAGAAGGCCTTGAATGAATACTATCACTTGAGTAAAGAGAAGGTGCAATGTTGTGATCACGAAGAAGAGATTGCCACTCTAAAGAAACACGAGGCCAAGCTATTTGAAGTGAACAAGAGGCAAAATGAATCCTTGTTGGAATGGAACCGTTTGAGCAAAGACATTGCCTCTTTGGAGGAACACAAATGTTTACTCTTAAGAAGAAATTATCTTCTTGAGGAAGCTCTATTGGATCATGAAGATGAAGTTAACCACTTGAAGTCCGAGATTGAGAGTCTCCAAGTCCAAGTCCAATTCTTGGAAGGAGTCATTGAAGCCTATGGGGATTTATGCAATGAAGGAGGAGTGGCAATCATGCCAAGGAAGATCGAAAGAGAAAGAAGGATCAATGAAAAGAAGAATGTGAAGATAGGGCCCATTGAAAAATGGGCTCCTATCTCCAACTCTTGATCCATGAAGAACCTTGCTTTTGGAGATGCTTATTGGGTGGTCAACCTTGGAGCCACAAGTCTTATATCCGGAAGCAAGGAATTTGTTGTCGCCATCAAGTCACTTATCTCTATCTTTCTTATGGCGCCAACACAAGCGAGCTTAAAGGTATTGGAGCCTTGACAAGGTGGTGACCAAGTCCTATCTTGTCAAGACTCTTGCATTTGATTTCTTTGTTCATTACGTTACACTCTTGGGTCTTTGTACCTACTATTATGAACATGTAGTGGTTCTCTTGTGGAGCTAGTCTCTTCAAGAGGCCACGGCCTAGGACTAATGGAATTTGCTTCTTTGTGTAGAGATTGTGTTTTTGTAGGGTTTGTGTTGAAGAAGATGAACCATGATGAAGTTTCTCAAACAATCTCAATACAAATTCTAGAACATAATCTTTGTAAGAAGAAGTAACGATGGAATGGAGTTTATACTCAAGATCTTGGATATCTCCATTGGCAAAGGAGGAATCCTCTATATACTCCTAGCCATACTCTTACCCTCACCTCATGGGGTTGCCGGAAGTGAGAAACAAACCTAAGAAGACATTCAAACATGATGATGGAGTATGAGTATATTGTGTGGTTGGTGGTATTGTGTGATGAGACTCATTCAATGAATACGGAAGTTCTTTGGAGGAAGCGAAGTGCTTCTTGTGAGAAAGGAGATGCAATTCCCCCGATTACCATAGGAAGGATGGGTGTTGGCACTTGCCGTTCTCATAAGCTACCTTCTATGAGTATCGGGGAAGGACGAAGTTCCACCCATGTGGAGCCATCTACACCACAAGGCCAAGATTCTTCCATTGGACAACCAAGTGCTAGATCACCTCTTCCACAACCTTAAGTTCGGCATCAACAACAATAGGGTCAAGGCGAGGACCTAAACCATGATGAAGATTAAGGGACCACACAAGAATCTATCCTTTTGGTCCATTCTCGCCGGGGTGCTAAAGCATCAAGACTCCTTCATGACTCAAGAAAAGTACAAGGCTTACTCAAGAGCAAGATATGAAGGGGTCCAACGGTATAGCAACCCCAAGCACCTAGAGCATCAATACTTCCTTAATGAGCCCGACAAAGCAATGGACTCAATCTCTACTGGCCAAGGTTTGCTTCTCTACTCTTGTGCTTCTCATCCGGACGTCGTGTCAAGAGTGGATGATATCACTTTTGTACTACATGTCTAGATGTAAAGCACGCACGAATATAGAGGGAGTGCGGTTTAAACTTATTGAGCTATCCCTCCCCCCATAATGCATAAAGAAACCCAAAACATATGCTATTCGTCAACTAAGTGACTAATGAGCTTCATGTTGAGTTGTAGCCGTGAATCCTAGATATATCTACGCGATCTCACACTACTAAACTCTTACACGGTGGCTTTTTGTTCCTTTTGTTTTCTTTTCTCTTCTTGTTTTTGTTTTTCGTTTCTTCTTTTCTCTTTGTTTCTTCACGGGAGATTCACCCAAGCTTGGCTTTTCTTGCTTTGATTCTTGCAAGCTTGGTTGGGTAGTACCTTAACAGTTTCGCCGTCTAATCCTAAGCCATGATCTATCTCTTGAGCCAACTCAGTCTAAAAGCACAAGTCTACACCAAAATCTGAGGTTTTTGAATTTGGAGGACGGTACTACCGCTTCTCAGGACGGTACTACCGCTCTGGGGCAGTTATCTGACGAAACTGAACAATTGTCCCCAGAACTGTACTACCGCTCTAAGTACCGGGCCAGTACCGGTAAGCGGTACTACCGCTTTTACGAGCGGTACTACCGCTTGCATCTTTTGACATGAGGTACCGGTTGGGGTCGGGTTTCACCCCAAATCACCACAACTCCTCTTCCACCTCAAGTCAACAGCTCCTCCAAGCTAAAGACCTCGAGGAGATCGGCCCCGATCTCCTTTTCCAGCCACCGCCGGCCAAATCTCCTCCATGGAGAAGCTTCCCCATCCCCTTCTCCGCCATGTCCTCCGGTATGAACCCTAATTTCTCTCTCTAGGGTGTGTTGAACTCCCTAGATGCATATGCTAGGGTTTGAGGGAGTTGTATGGTGGAGAAGCTCTCTTGGGAGCTCTACATGTGTGGGGATACTAGCTAGAAACAATGTGTGACACTAGATTGATTTTGCCATGAAACTCGATCTCGGTTTGGATGTGCAGAGCTTAAGCGGTAGTACCGCTCATGCTTGAGCGGTACTACCGGTCAAAGCGGCACTACCGGATTGAAATTGCGGTACTACCGCTCTGTCTAGAGTCACCAATGTTGCTTGTTAGTGTCCTCTTTGATCTTTAAAATTCGTGGCTTGTGCACTTATCCACTATTCCCTCCCAAACCTTTGCTATTCATAGGAGCACCTAGGACCCGTGGTGGCAAGGTCAAGCCACCCTCTCGTCGTCATCGAGATGAAGACGAGCAAGAGGAGATTGTACCGGCAAGAACCACCAAGCGACAGAGGGAAACAGCAGCGGGCACAAGGGGCCCACAAAAATCAATGGTTGACATCAAGAAAGGCCAATTCATGGAAATTCGAGGGGCCAATCCTTATTTGCTACCAAGAAATGCTCGTCAATGCCCCAATCACTTCTTTCATCATGTCAACCAAGAGAGGATCTACAATGAGGTCTATGGGGCCAAGGAGTTCAAATGTTGCCCCCAATACTCCATCAGCATGGACAAGCTCAATTCCAACCTCGAGTATTTCGGAGAAGCTCTTGAGATTTGTGAAGAACAAGGACTGACACCTCTGATGACCTTCTCTCACAACTACTCAAAGGAGGTGATATGCCAATTCTACGCCACAGCCGTTTTCCTTGAGGATGAAGGAGGTTTTCGCTCGTTGAAATGGATGACTAGGGAGCATGTGATGGAGGCTACGTGGGAGGAGTTTGCTAGAGGTATTGGATATGAGCTTAATGACTATGACACCAACATCTTCAAGATTCACCTTCAGCCCAAGCCAATGGCCAAAGAGAAGATGGCCGACCTCTACATTCCTGGAAGGATGTTGTGTGGAAGTGCTTACCACCTCCTCCCCGTCTACGACATCATGAATCGGATCTATCGCAGCACCATCAACCCCAAGCACACCAACCATGATGAAGTGCATGGGTTTCTTGTGAACCTTCTTGTGCGTACTCATGAGATGAGGGGCCGCAGCAAGCAATTGGACGTCTTGGATTACATTTGGCATGAGATGCGTGATTGTGCATTTCTTCGCAAACTCCCTCAATATGCCCCCCTACATTATGAGACTCATTTGCCTAAAGTGGGAACAAGCGGGACGTGGAGATCTTCTTGAGCAATGCCGTCCCAACATCACTATCCATAAGGAGAAGAGCCCCCTTGTCAAGAAGCATGACCCTCCAAGGTATGGCAAGAATGCTCCCAAGGACAAGGACGAAGACGAAGCCGATAGTGATGATTCCGACTATGTGCCCAACTCCGTCAAGACCAAGGGCCTCTTTGCCAAGCTCACCGCTCGCCTCAAGAAGTCCTTTTGCTTCAAGAGGGACCTTGAAGATAGGATGTATCAAGCTCACCATGACAACAAGAAGATCCGTCAACGCCAAAAGGCGATGATGAGGCATATGCAGCTTCCTGTCTCTGAGGGCTCCGAGGACAACATCACTCCTCCCGGTGAGTGGAAGTCCAAGCTTACTTGGTCAAGTTCCGAGGACTCCATCCCCGAGCACATTGTTCGTCCATCTCCACCACCTCATGGCAAGGGTCTTGCTCAAGATGGAGACGATGATGATGAAGACGAAGATGAAGAGGAGGAATATGTTGAGGACATGGGTGATGAAGATGAAGACGACGAGGATGATGATGACGAGTGATCCCCTTGGGACGGTAGTATGCTCCTTCTCCCTTTTTGGTGTCTCGATGCCAAAGGGGGAGAAGTTGATCTATTAGGAACGGGAATTTGCATGGGGATGTCAAGGGCTTGGTGCTTCGTTTTGGTTCTTTCGGCCTTGGCATCATATCTTCCCCTAGTTATTTGGAACTTTATTCATATGTGTGCTTGCTACTCTATTCGTGGATCTCCCGATCCCCCGGTTTGTATTAAGACTTAATCGTTCGTAGCTTAATGGTCTTCACTATTTATCCTTGATTGGCTACATCAATCCTATAGAGGCTTTTATTATTATGAGTTTGGGTTTTCTCTCAAGGCAAAGGTATGAAAAGTTTCACCCAAACTCTCCTATATGCACTTATACTTGCCTCCATAGTGTGCTTGTGCTATATGATCTTGTCATATGTTCTTCTTAGCACTTATGCTTGGTTTGTAGAATCTAGGGGGAGTTTCTCTCTAGGATGTGTGCATTTGTATACAAATGCATATTCTAAATATGCACACATCTAGGGGGAGCTTCGTCTACTCTTACAAACCATATACCTTATCATAATATCCTATGAATTATTGCAAATTCGTGTGTTGTCATCAAACACCAAAAAGGGGGAGATTGTAAGAGCAAGATCTATAACCCTTGTTTTGTGTGTTTGATAACAACACTCGAACAATTCTAACCGTGCACAAAGATTATCTTTGATGGATTTGTAGGTGTACGGTGCCCTCACTGAACACACTATGATCGGAAGACTGAAGCGTAGATCTTAGGTTTTCTGGTTTTGTGTGTGTGTCGTGAGGTAACATGGTAGGAGAGGAAAAGAGGAAAAAGCTGTTTTAGCCATAGCGGTACTACCGGTACCAGCAGCGGTAGTACCGCTACCCTACTGGTACCGCTCTGAGCTACCGCTCTGAGGATTGCACACGAGATTGTCCCACAGAACAAGTTACGGTACCTTTACGGTACCTTGAGCGGTAGTACCGCTTGCAAGCGGTAGTACCGCCCACGGTACCGCTCAAGTACCGTAACATGTTACGGCAGTACCGGTCTGGTACCGCTTCGGTACCGCTTTGGATCCAGTAAGGTCTGGACCCTATTGCGGTACCTCAAGCGGTACCGCGAGCAGTAGTACCGCAATGTGTCCACGTGGACAAGTTCTGTGGGGATTCGAACTCAGAGCGGTAGTACCGCTTCCCAGAAGCGGTAGTACCGCTTAGGCAAAAACATCACATAATGGTTGGATTTGGAGGGACCTATAAAAAGGCCCCTTCTTCCCCAGCCCGATTTTAGCTCTTCTCTCTCTCTCTCCTCCATTGTTGCTGAGCTCAAACTTAGTGGATCTCTCTCCCTACCCAATCAATCTTGCTCATACTTTGAGGAGTGGTGGAGGAGACCCCGATCTATCGTTCTACCGAGAGAAATTTCACCAATTCGTGGTAGTCCTTAGTGGATCTTGGTGGTACAGTTCCTATTGTGGAATCTTGGAAGAAGTGCATCCATGGAGGCTAGCTTGGTGTTGTACTAGCTCCATGGGTTGTTGGGAGCCTCCTTGTGTTGTGGAGCTCGCCCCAACCTTGTGAAGGAATCACCGCCTCGAACGGTGCCTTAGTGGAGAAGGGGGAGCACCTTTGTGGAGCTCTCTCGAGGAAGAAGGTGAGGCCTTCCTTCGTGGTGTTGCCGTCTAGTCTCTTGTGTGAGGCTAGCACCTCCTCAACGCAGACGTACTCCCTTTTGTGGGAGGAACTGCGGGAAACAAACCTCGCCTCGTCTCCGTGCCCTCCGGTTGTCCCGCTCCTTACTCTTACTATCTTGTGATTGTTCCTTTGCTTGTTGTACTTGTCTAGGATCATTGTAGGAATACTGCCATCGCTAAAGCTATCATATTTATCTTCCGTTGCACTAAAAATTGAAAAAGGCTAAAACTTGACGTAGCGCCCATTCACCCCCCCTCTTGTTCGCTACGATCCATTCAACAGTTACGTTTGATTCTGGAGCATCGCATTCATTCATATCCCAAGAGTTTGCTCAATTGCATGGGATAACCTTTGTGAAGTTGCCTACTACCCTAATGTTTCATTCCCCGGGTTCCACTTGGCGTACCAATATGGTTAGTCATGGGAATAAAATTGAGATTGGATATCTTCTTTTCCCGATTCCCTTCATTTCCCTCAAGTCAACCGACATTTATATCATTTTGGGCATGGATTGGCTAGCTAAATATCAGGCTGTCATTCATTGTGCAGCCAGTTCTCTCACTCTAACCGATCTTTCCGGAAGCTCCATTCTGTATTGGTCTTCGTCAGCAACACCTCCATCAGCAGTACATATTCCTGATGCTAAGTTGTTTGCCCTTGACATCTTACCTCCACTTGAAATTTCTGATGTCCCGGTGGTTTGTGACTTCCCTGATGTCTTTCCGGAAGAATTACCTGGCATGCCACCTGATCGGAGTGTGGAGTTTGTCATCGAGCTGGTTCCTGGAACTGCTCTTGTTTCTCGACGTCCTTATCGTATGCCTCAAGAAGAGTTTGTCATCGAGCTGGTTCCTGGATCTGACCTACCGAGAGTATCCTATGTGTATCCTTGATGAAGCTGAGCATAAAACTCGGCGTCAAACCATCAAGTTCCTAAAAGTTCAGTGGTCTCATCACTTTGAGTCAGAAGCAACCTGGGAACGAGAAGATCGTCTCCGATCTGAGTACCCTGCCTTCTTTTTTAAAACTTAGAAATCTCGGGGACGAGATTCTTGTAAGGGGGTAGAGTTGTAACATCCCATGTTTGCTAATAAAGTAATGTTGCTAGTTGTTCATGTGCATGCACGCACTTGCATTTAAATTTGAGAACTTTTTCACAAAATGTTATGAAACAATGTTGCAAATAGTTGTAGTTTTGTTAAGAAAATTTTGTGCAAAAACCCCCGCGAAATTTGGGTCAAAATACCCCAAATATCCCCAAATTCTGCCATGTTTTAAATTTTCTGAAAAATTCTCAAACCCTAGGGGGTTATGGGCAAAATGCCTTGTCTTCTTCCTCAGACACGCAGGCAGTTGTGTGCCCTCACCTGCGCGCTCGCCGGCCACCTACTGCTTGCCGCCTCCTGGAGACCTCGCCCTCTCCCTCTCTCCTCTCATCCTCATCCTCTCCCCACCCCGGCGCTCTCTTTCTCTCTCTCTCTGAGCGCGCGCGCGGCCCAAACCCTAACCCCGGACACACCTCGCCATCGCCGGCGACTCCGACCTCCCCCGCGTTTGCCGTCGACACCAGCAGCTCCGTGGTGAGTGATGACCCACAAGTATAGGGGGTGTATCGTAGTATCTTCGATAAGTAAGAATGTCGATCCCAACGAGGAGCAGAAGGTGTTGACAAGCAGTTTCGATGAAGGATTCACTGTAAATGCTCACAGACAAGTATTCAGGGGGTTTTGATGTAACAGATGAATAAAGTACGAGTAAGTAAAGTGCGAGAGTAACAATTGCAGCGAGTGGCCCAATCCTTTTTAGCACAAAGGACAAGCCGGTTTGTTTACTTATAATGACCAAACGTTCTTGAGGACACACGGGAATTTAGTCTAGTGCTTTCGCTTCATACAGCTGATTAATCTTCATTGTTTTGATAAGTGTTGTGTGGGTGAACCTATGCTAATGTACCGCCTTCCTAGGACTAATACATACTTGTGATTATACCCCTTGCAAGCATCCGCAACTACAAGAAAGTAATTAAGATAAATCTAACCACAGCCTTAAACTCTGAGATCCTGCTATCCCTCCTGCATCGATATACCAACGGGGGCTCAGGTTTCTGTCACTCCGGCAACCCCGCAATTGGCAAACGAGTACAAGATGCATTCCCCTAGGCCCATAAATGGTGAAGTGTCGTGTAGTCGACGTTCACACGACACCACTAGAAGAATAACACCACAACTTAAATATCATAACATTGAATACTACTCAACCATAATTCACTACTAACATTTAGACTTCACCCATGTCCTCAAGAACTAAACGAACTACTCACGAGACATCATATGGAACATGATCAGAGGTGATATGATGATGAATAACAATCTGAACATAAATCTTGGTTCAATGGTTTCACTCAATAGCAACAATAACAAGTAGAAATCAACACCGGGAGAGTTTCCCCTATCAAACAATCAAGATCCAACCCGAATTGTTACAGCGGTGACGAGGTGCAGCGGTGGAGATGGCGGTGATGATGATGGAGATGATGACGATGGTGATGGAGATGATGTCCAGCTCGATGACGGTGACGATGGCGTCGATTTCCACCTCCGGGAGGGAATTTCCCCGGTGGATTCCTGCCCGCCGGAGAGCTCTTTTCTCTCTGGTGTTCTCCGCCCCGCAGAGGCGGCTGTGGCTCTTCGCGACTATCCTCTGGGGCTTAGGTTTTCGGGACGAAGGAGTACGCGAAGAAAAGGAGGCGAGAGGGGGCTGTGGGCCCCCTCCTCACAGGGCGGCGCGGCCAGGGCAGGGCCCGCGCCGGCCTGTGAGGGGGGCCCATGGCGGCCCTCCTCGGCTCCCCCTTCTGGCTCCCTTCGTCATCTGGAAAAATAGGATTTTTCGTATAATTCCCGTCAATTGTTGATCTTCTGAAATATTGCATTCTGACGGTGCTTTTTCCAGCAGAATCCTGGCCCCGGTGCGCGATCCTCCAATAATCATGAAAAATGCAAAATAGATGAAATAACATAAGTATCATCTCCAAATATGAAATATATCAATGAATAACAGCAAATTATGATATAAAACAGTGATGCAAATTGGACGTATCAACTCCCCCCAAGCTTAGACTTCGCTTGTCCCCAAGCGAAACTGAACTCGGTAAACAGGACCACATGTTTATGGAGTGAAGAGTCGATAAATCAAATACGGACAAGAAGCATCATATTCATTCACACAAGACATTCTAGTGAAGAACTTCCTCATATAACTCAACTTGAAACAAGTATAAGGTAATCACAAATAAAGGTGCATAAGAAATCATAGTTGGTGATGGCAAACTTTGTTCTTGGTCAGAGAACAGTTAACAGATTATACTTATCTATGGAGCAGCGCTTTCATATTAAAGCTTATGGTAAACTTGCATACTCAATCATAGTAATCATTGATAACTTTCAAAGCTATATTCATTCAGATAAAACTTGTACTAAACAAGGAAGAATAAAAAGGCATGACTAAATATATCACAATATAGATGGTTGGATCCAACAACTCAAATGCTTGCTTAAGATGGAGGGAAATAGGTTTTACTGACTCAACATAAAGTAAAAGATAGGCCCTTCACAGAGGGAAGCATGGATTAAATCATGTGCTAGAGCTTTTCAAGTTTTGAAATCATATAGAAAGCATAAAAGTAAAGTTTTGAGGGGTGTTTGTTGTTGTCAACGACTGGTAGCGGGTACTCTAACCCCCTTGTCAGACAAACTCTCAAAGAGCGGCTCCTATAAAGTTTTCTTTTTGGTTGACACTCCTTCCAACCTTTGCTTTCACAAACCATGGCTAACCGAATCCTCGGGTGCCTGCCAACAATCTCATACCATGAAGGAGTGTCCTTTTATTTTAGTTTTATTTAGATGACACTCCTCCCAACCTTTGCTTTCTCAAGCCATGGCTAACCGAATCCTCGGGTGCCGTCCAATCAATCACATACCATGGAGGAGTGTCAATTTGTAAAATTACGAAAGTTAATTAATTTGGGACTGGGAACCCCATTGCCAGCTCTTTTTGCAAAGTTATTGGATAAGTGGATGAAGCCACTGGTCCATTTGGTGAAAGTTGCCCAACAAGATTGAAAGATAAACACCACATACTTCCTCATGAGCTATAAAACATTGACACAAATAAGGAGTAATAAAGTTTTGAATTGTTTAAAAGTAGCACATGAAGTATTTACTTGGAGTGGCAGGAAATACCACATAATAGGTTGTTATAGTGGACACAAATGGCTTAGGTTTGGGTTAAAGTTTGGATGCACGAGAAGCATTCCCTCTCAGTACAGGTCTTTGGCTAGCAAGGTTGATTAGCAAGCATAAGAGTTGAGGGAAACAAACGAATATACATGTGATAGAAACAATCATGCATCTTTCTTGTAAGCACAAACAATTTTAACTTCAGAATAATAAGCTATGAGCTAACAAGAAAGGAAGACAATGAAACAACTATATATATTTCTCTTTTCTACTTAAACCTCAAGGTGTTGTTGCTATTGACCAATGCTAAGTTTGCCAAAACCAAATAGATTTACTCAATGCTCCCAAAGTGGTACCAATACTAAAATCAAGATCAATCATATAATAGAAATTGCAAACTAAAATAAGGTGTGCAATATGTAAATGATAAGACTTCTCATTAATATTTCATAACGATAACTCACCCCAAGGGATACATAGACAAACTAAAGGAGAGATACTTCCACACTGCAACCCATCTTATATGATAACTTCCCTACTCATGATATGACACTACTTGATAGTAAAAAGTAAAAGGTAGTGATGATGTGATACCGCGGCACTCCCCCAAGCTTGGAACAAACCAAGGGGATGCCAATACCGATGATGAATTACTCCTTTGGCGATGGTGGTGATGAATTCCTCCCGCGCTTCTTACAGATCTCCTTCAGCTTCAGCTTCTCAGCTTGGCAATTCTGCACTAAGACTCGAAGAGATTCATTGTTATCTGAAGTTGGCGGTGGCGACCTTGTGATGGGTATTGAGTAATATTCCAGCATTCTACGGAGTCGGTAATTCTCCTCCTGGAGTATCTCTACTTCTCTTCTTAGTGCCCGATATTGACCACAAAACTCATCAGTAGTCCGTAGAGCTTCTTCCAGCACAGGGAAAGAGTCGAGGCCAAGAGCAGGTGGTAAGGGTCCCTGCAAGTTATGAGAGAAAGAACGTCGAGTGTCAACAGATCCCACCAAGATTTGCTTACTCCCAACAGCTTGTTGCTCTTGTTTTGACGACACCCTTTTCACTTCTTCCTTCGAAGGCCCTTTGCCCTTGTTGTCGGAGGCCATGGTGCTCTAGATCAAAGACAGATCCTGGCAGAAACAGCTCAAAACAAAACACGTCGAGAAAACGATATACGGACCTCCAGGGGTCCAGGGGATTATATAGCAGGAATTTTCGCAACAAACGGAAAGTACCAGATCGAACCAGAGTCGGAAAGAGGCGACGAGGGGGCCAGCTCACAGGGCGGCGCGGCCAGGCTGGGGCCCGCGCCGGCCTGTGGGGGCACGCCCTCGTGCGTCTCTTTCACTCCGTTTCGATCTCGTAATTTTTCATATTTTCCAAAAACAGCAAAAACATTGTTCGGAAAGTAAATCGCGAACTTTTTATTACCTGTACTGTTACCTATTCAAAGTCGAGTTCTGGCGGACTGTCAATTTGACCTTTGATGAAAGCCTCCGGTGTTTCCACTCGAATAACATCAACATCTACATTATAAGAATCTCCTGAGATATAATGCTTGAGTCTTTGTCCATTCACCACTTGCGTGGCATTGCCTTGGAGAGAACTAATTTTAATTGCTCCTGAACGATACACCTCCTCAACAACATATGGTCCTTCCCATTTCGAGAGTAATTTCCCTGCAAAGAATCTGAGACGAGACCGATACAATAGGACTTTATCCCCAATATTAAACTCTCTTTTTTTTGAGATTATATTAAACTCTCTTTTGATAATCCTTCTATCATGCCATTTCTTAACTTTCTCTTTAAAGAGTTTAGCATTTTCATAAGCTTCACTTCTCCATTCATCTAGAGAACTTAATTGCAACAACCTCTTATCACCGGCTAGTTTAGGATCTTTGTTTAGTTCTCTAACAGCCCAATAAGCTTTGTGCTCTAATTCTAAAGGTAAATGACAAGCTTTTCCATAAACCATTTTATAGACATTCCCATGGGGTTTTTATAAGCAGTTCTATAAGCCCATAGTGCTTCCTTCAATTTACTAGCCCAATTCTTTCTAGTTTTATTAACAGTCTTTTGCAAGATAGATTTAATTTCTCTATTTGATAGTTCTACTTGCCCACTAGTTTGAGGATGATAAGCGGAAGCAATTCTATGATTAATACCATATTTAGCAAGAGTTTTTCTAAAACCACCATGAATAAAATGAGAACCTCCATCTGTCATAATATATCTAGGAACTCCAAATCTAGGAAAAATAATATCTAAAAGCATTTTTGAAGAAGTCTCACCATCAGCACTTTTTGTGGGTATAGCTTCTACCCATTTAGTAACATAATCAACAGCGACAAGTATATGAGTGTTACCTTCTGAAGAGGGAAAAGGTCCCATGAAGTCAAACCCCCAACAGTCAAACGGTTCAATAACAAGAGTATAATTCATAGGCATTTCATTGCGTCTGGAGATATTACCAACCCTTTGACATTCATCACAAGATAAAATAAACTTCCTTGCATCTTTGAAGAGAGTTGGCCAATAAAAACCTGATTGTAGAACCTTTTGCGCGGTTCTATCTCCGGCGTGATGTCCTCCATAAGCACTACCATGACATTTACTCAATATCTCTTGTTGTTCATATTCGGGAACACACCTTCGTAGAATACCATCCACTCCTTCTCTATATAAGTGTGGGTCATCCCAAAAATAATGCCTCAAGTCATAAAAGAATTTCCTCCTTTGCTGAGCTGAAAAGGTTGGAGGCAAGTACTTGGAAACAATAAAGTTAGCATAATCAGCATACCAAGGACTGTCTCGCGAGCTCACCTTTATTACAGCCAATTGCTCATTTGGAAAACTATCATTAACAGGAACAGGATCATAAGCAATATTTTCCAATCTAGACAAATTATCAGCAACAGGATTATCAGCACCTTTCCTATCTACAATATGCAGATCAAATTCTTGCAAAAGAAGTACCCATCTAATAAGCCTTGGCTTAGCATCTTTCTTTGTCATAAGGTATCTAATTGCAGCATGATCAGTATGAATAGTAACTTTTGAATCAACGATATAAGATCTAAACTTATCACAAGCAAAGACTACAGCTAACAATTCCTTTTCAGTAGTAGCATAATTTCTTTGAGCAGCATCAAGAGTTTTACTAGCATAATGAATAACATTCAGTTTTTTATCTACTCGCTGTCCAAGAACAGCGCCTACAGCAAAATCACTAGCATCACACATAATTTCAAATGGTAACACTACAAGAAAAGTTGCCATGGCCGACGAAGTTGAAGTCGTGCCGTGGTTGCTGGTGTACCATGGCCGACGATTTTTGGTCCCTCTGTGGTGCATGTCAAAACTTTTTTTTCTCGTTTTTGAGGCCACCTAGCCCGACGAAAGCGGCCAAAACGTCGCGTATGGTGGCCCGGGACGTGGTGCATCTCGAAATCCCGGTTCGCCGGCCGAGCCAACCCAAATCCGCACCGCCGAGGGATGTAGGGCCCAGATGGCAGCCTCTCTGGCATTGTTTTTTTTCTAGATCGCGCCATCTCGTTCAACGTTCTCCGATCGAGCCGTTTACGATGTAGGATCATGGGTCCCACATGTCATCCTCTATGAACCAAAATTCTTTCTATTCTTGGATTTTTTTTGACCCCCTGATTTCTGGCTACTTCCTTTTTCTTTTGATCCCTTGCCGCCTTGGAAACGTTGAGACCGCTGCTGCTAAATGGGACCCTGTAACATCCCAAGTTTCAATAAAATGAACAAGAGAGAGAGTTCAAGAATCCAAAATTTAGAGCCAACAAAAAACTTTATCTCATCATATAGGACTATGCATATTAACTCACTTTATTAATTTATTTGAGTGTGCTTTTGCCATGATGCTTGTTTATGTGTTACTCTCACTCTAAAAACCTAGCAATGATCCCTGGATCAACCCAAGTCAAATAAAATTAAAATAGAAAGAAATTCCAAAAATCAACTTCACCCTCACATAAGGCCTATGCCATTTTTACAAATCTTTGATCTAGGCCATTTTGGTTTGCACCATTACTTGTAAATGGTTACTAAACACTTATTAACACCTTTGAAATCAAGCCAACTCAATTCAAAACAAATTTGAATCAAAATGGAGCTCACATGTGATTATGGTCATATGTGCCATTTTTACCCTGATGCCCACTTTGAGCCCCTGGATTTTTACTTTTCACCTCTACACTTTGTCAACTCTCTGCACCTCATCCAAGACAACATCAAGCACTTCAACTTTGCCCAAAGCCATCACCCCAAATTCTTTGCCAAATTCAAATGAGAAGCAAGCAAAGTTGGAACAAACTCACATATGCAAGATCATATGCAAAATGTGATTTTGCATCTCAATTCCATTTTGACCACCACCACCACCAAAATGCTCCATTTAATATATGATTGCAACCCACCAAAAAGATTTGCAAAATTCAAAAATTATTTTCTTTCGGGCATTTCATCAAACACCTTATAGGCAGGGTATATAATTGTGCCCATGCTGAAAAATGGAGAAGACTTGGTCCAACCTGAGCCACCACAGCAACCCCTGGACCCTCCTCTCACTTCACAACATCAGTTCCACCACTTGCAATGGCCATTGTTTGATCTAATCAACTAAACCATGCCATGCCGTGGCATGGCATGCCACCCTCATGCCATCTCCTCACCTGGTCACCTCTGGCCTGCACCGCCATGTCCACTGGCTCCCTCTCACCTCCCTGGACAAGCTCATGCCATCCCTTGACCGAGACCGAGCTCGCACGCGTCAGCACACGCGCGCCCAGTGGCGCCCAGAACGCGCCCATGCCGCGCCAGAGCGCGCATGGCGCCAACCCTGGACACGCCAGGGCGTGACGACGCCCACGGCCCTGCGTCCCCTCCACACTTGCTCTCAGCGCCAGTCGACACCCCACCTTACCCTGCGTCGCCTGGACACGCGCACGGGGCCGCGGGAACGCCGCAGATGACGAGAGCATCCACGACAGCCCGCCATGGCCCGAGCACTCCCGTCAAGCGCGCCAGCGCCACAGAGCCTCTGCGGAGCCCCAATCACGCTCGTCACCCTCGCCAGTGCTCCAGCAACAAGCCGCACCCATCACTTGCCCCTTGGCGCCCTTGGAACGACGACGCCGTCGATGACTGCCGCTCCGCCCCACTGCCACCTCGCGCCGCTATAAAAGGAGGACGCCTCTTCTCACTCCGAGCACACCAATCGCTTCCACTCATCCTCACAGCTCTCCACGACCGCTCAATTTCACCCGCTAGCCACCCCACTGCTCCAATCGCAAGATCGACGCCGCCGCCAGTACACGGAGTCACCGGAGCAGGAGGCCGCCATTGGAGACGCAACTGCTACAGGCTGCTTCCTCTACCTCGCCAACGTCCTCGCCGCGCTTTGCCGACCCTCGCCGCGCCGCCGGTGAGCCGTCGACCCCCTACCAGCGCCGCCCGTGCTCGCCTTTCTCGCCGGAGACGACGACGTCTGTCGTTCGTCCGATCCGATTCTAATCCTACGGTCCACCTCCCTCATACCGATTCGGTGTGTTTAAACACACTAACGTGTGGTCCCCACACTGTCAGGCGGCCCGCTGCGCTGGACGCAGTCCTGGGCCGGCCCATTTCCCTTTTTCTCTGCAGCCCAGTTATTTCCCGCGCGAGCCCACGATTTGAATTCAAGTTTGGAATTTAGAAAAATACACTAATCTGTTGCAAACTTTGAATTTCAATAGGGATAAATCTACTCAGCCAAATTTTACAAACTTGATATTTTTGGAAACCTTAGGAAATTATCTACACAATGCCACTGGATAGAACCCTAGATCTATTGTAGAATTAAAGTGACAAAATAAACAAGGCAGGGACTTTTCTGCCTAATATTAATTCTTAAAAATCAACCATAATTGCTTTTCAGTTAATTCCACCTCCAATTTTTCACTTTTCACTTATACTAATTGTTTCTACAAAAATATGCGATGCCTACTTTGAATGATCATGGCTTAGTGGATTTAAATGACTTTATGGCTATTTCTAGTCAAAGATATTGTCCAAAACTATTAAGAAATCTTATGAGAGAGTTTCTCTCATTTAAATCTTGTCACCACCATTTCCAAATGAAGTGGAGACTCTGGTCATTTAGGTCTCATAGGAAATGTTGGTGATATTAAATCTTTGCTATGCTAGAATTATATTGTATGAGGTGCTCACCTCATTTAAATCATTTTCTCCAAATGATAAGTGTGAAGAGGTTGATTTGGGTCAACCTAGGTCACATATTATGCATAAGAGAAATTAAATCTTAATAAGATAATAAGAGGAAATTACTTCTCTGAATATTTCAAAGTGACAATTAAGGCTAGTATGAGAGGAAATTATTTTTCTTAAATAATAAGAAAAACACATCCACCAACCTAATAATAATATGTGATGCTAGTTTAAGTGTGTGAACCATGTTTGTGCCTAGTTTAGTAAATTAGTTTGGTGTGATGATTGTGTACCCCGTATTCGTATTTTAGACGCTAGTACCGAGGAGTACCAGGAGGAGGAGGAGGTCTACTTCCAAGAAGAAGAAGACCACTTTGACCAGTTTCCCAACCAAGGCAAGATAATACTCTTGCAAAGTGCAAAGCTCACCATGAGCAAAGCATTACCCCATTTACTTTATGCTTATGATCCTATTTTCCCAGTTTTACCTTACAAGATTTTATTTACCGTTGTTTTATCAAAGTACTTTTTGATTTATGATTTACCTGGTTAGTATGGAGTTAGTACAAGAGTTTAAAACTTAGCCTAGAAGCAAAGCAAATACTTAGCACACCTCATACATAGTTGCTAGTGCTAAATTAAAAATGACTACTCTAGATGGGAACATGTGTCTATGAATTGATGATGGTGAAAACCTTGGAATGATGAGTCATTTCCATTGAAAGATTTTTGAAGGTGAATATGACACTGATTTTTGACTTGGTGATCTTGGGCTAAAAACTGATGATTGAGTTGGATGCGATACCTTACTAATATTGAGTACCCCCACAATACCTGATTATGGGTAGGGCTTAGCTGGAAATTTATGTGTCTTAGTATGGGTTCCCTCTGAACACACATCATAGGGGTTATGCTTGAGGCTGCCTCCGTTGTTGAGAAATGATGTGAATTGAGGTGAATTGTACGGCCAAGCCCTGTGCAGTTCCCGGGTTAACAGTTGGTTTTCACCGGGAGGCCAAGCTCATGGGGAGAGGTGCCTATACTAGGGTGTGTAAGTGAAAGGTTAATGGTTGATGATCCGCGTACTGAGTTATGATTATTCGGGGTTTTATCCCTGACGGATGAAATCAAATGTTGTGGCACAAGTGTGCAACCTCTGCAGAGTGTAGAACTATTCGAATAGCCGCGTCCGCGGATATGGACAATTGGAAAGGCCATTCTGTTTCCGTCATCAGAATTTATATCTATGTGACTGGTGTTTTGAACTTGAACTTGAAAGGTGACTTTGACTTTGAATCACAACTGAGTTGTGGGAATGACACTAATGTTCCCACTTGAGTTAGTTAGCACTTGAGGAGTTGTTTACTAAAAGGTTTATCAAATAAAATTGGCTTTATGCAAATAAACTTAGAGCTTAAAACACCTTTAATAGCAATGTTAGTACTTACTTTAGTATTAGATTGCGAGTACTTAAAGTACTCACGGCTTTGTCCCTGGCTATTCAAATGGCCAGACTATGAAGCCGAGCAGCAGTACGAGGATGACGATCAGCAGGACGTCTACCACAACTAGGAGCTTCTAACGTCAAGCGTTGGCCTGTGGACTAGAGAGTCCTTGTATCTTACGCTTCCGCTATGAACTTGTGTTTGTTCGTTGATCATTAGATCAACTATTTGTGTAATATGGATCATGTGATTCCAATTTGTAAGACATTATGGTTTGTAATGAATGATGACTGTGATACTTAACTATTATGCCTCGCAACAACAATTTCCTGGGATTGCGATGTATGACATAATAGGCATCCGGACTTAAAAATCCGGGTGTTGACAAGTTGGTATCAGAGCCATTGTTTGACCTTAGGAGACCCTAGTTAGAAATGAACGTTCTAAAAATTTAGTTTCAAAAAAAGGATGAAGTATTTCTGAAATTTAAGTCTTTGTCTTCTCCTTGAGTTCTTTGGAAAAACAAGAAGTCATGCTCTTCCTTAGAAATATAACTAAAATTTTGCCACACTTGTTCACTTCTCTAACTTAATCCTTTACTTCACTTTCAGATGGAGCCCGTGAACACGAAGTTTTACCAGCTTGGGAATGGGGGAAGCTTGATCTTCGAGCACGACCTCAACGCCCTTTCCGACCACCTTGGTCGCCCGCACCCGGAGTTCCACGGAGCCCAGATCGCGAACCAGCCAGGAGGCGAACTGCAGTGGATCATCACTGCGGATTTGAGGGGCAAGATGGAGCCTCCCACTTCTGAGAGGATCCTCTTCTCCTTCATGGAGAGCAACTGGCTGGACGGACTTGCCCGCGCCCTTCAGGAGGGACTCGCATGCCTGTGCGGGATGAGCGGGGAGGCACTCAAGCACCCTCGCTTTTCTCACCTCGCGAGGCGTAACTCTGCTGGGGAACCCATGGACATGTCATCCCACCCGGAGCTGAAGCACCATGTGGAGCATCTCGACTTCATGCTGTACCACACGCAGCAGGATCTCGACCACTCCCGTGAGTACGCCAACCAGACTCACGCCCGCATCATCGAACAAGGAGATGCCATCAAGATGCTCGCCAACGACCGCAGGACCCTCCGCCAACAGCGGGCGAAGAGGGATGCCACCATCACTCGCCTCCGCGCGAAGATAGCCGCACTCGAGGCCACTGTCAAGGCCCAGGAGGAGCAGATGAAGAAGATGGAGGAAGATGGAGAAGACATTCAGGGAGGAAGCAACTACCTGAGTGACGACAACGACTTCGAGGAGGATGAGAACACCGAGGGGGAAGACTACGACTTCCTGGACGACGAAGATGATGACCACACCCCCATCGATGTTGATGAGGATGAGGAGTAGTTCACTTATGCACTATCGTAGGTGTGAGTTGTATCCCGCCCCATGTATCGTAGCTTGGAGAAGAAGGGTTCTTAAAACCCTTAGTGTGTAGCTTGTAATGTGTGTTGTTTGCTATGAATGAATGTTTGTATCACCATGAAAAGACTGCAAGTTTTAAGCTTTTGAACTCAAACACAAAACAAGCCATAGAAAATTTCCCTCTTACCTCATGATCAATCTAAATGCTCAGATGGCCCCTCCAACTCGCAACGCGAATCAAGACGCTATGATGCAGATGTTGCAAGTTATGCTGGAAGATAGAGAAGCCGAAAGAGCCGAAAGGCAAGCCAACATTGCAGCACTTCAACAGCTTGCCAACAACAATCAAGGCCACCATGATCATCCAGGATCCAAGCTCAAGAACTTCCAGAATACCAACCCGCCAGTTTTCAGCAAGACTGAGGAACCACTTGATGCAGATGATTGGCTCCAAACTATGGAGAACAATCTAGAAGTAGCTGGAGTTGAAGAGAATGAGAAAGTGCTGTTTGCCACGCACTACTTAGCAGGACCAGCAAGAGCTTGGTGGACAAGCACCCGTGCCATGAACGCGGGATAGTTTATCACTTGGACTGATTTCAAGCTCAAATTCAGCAAGTACCATGTGCCCCCGGGTCTGATAAAGAAGATGAGAGATGAGTTCCGTGAACTGAAGCAAGGCCGGATGTCCGTGGTGGAATACCGCGACAAGTTTCTCACACTGTCAAGGTACGCCCCGGATGAGACCGACACTACTGAGAAGAGGAAGGAAAGGTTCCTGAACGGACTGCATGATGAGATGCAGACTGTGTTGATCAACATCCCCTTTGCCGACCTCGAAGCCCTTGTTGACTCCGCCATCCAGATGGAAGGCAAACTGCACCAAGCCAGCGAGAACCGCAAGCGCCGCATGATGAATCAGAGTGGGCCTAGCAATGCCCCAAGGTATCGCCCCAACTCAGGCGGAGGCTTCAGGACCAACAAGCCCAATGCACAGATGTCACGTCCGGTTTATCAGAACCGGAGTGGAGGAAACCCCAGGCCAGGAGGCCACCACAACAACAGCAACTACAACACCAACACCAACTTCAACCGCGCTCCGCCGAGAGCCCCCAACAACAACAACAACAACAACACCAATACCGCACCAAGGACTGGGAGCAATGCAATCCCCGTCGCGAACAAGCAGGACAAGACCACCATCACTTGCTATGAGTGTGGTGTAGTGGGGCATTACTCCAATGAGTGTCCCAAGAGGCTCGCCAAGCTCGCAGGCAACCCCGCACCACCAGCTCAGCAGCAACGCCGTGTCTCCACCGGCAAGAAGTTCGCCCCCAACAACCCGAACAACCGCGGAGGTCGCCTCTACCACATGAATGCTGAGGAAGCCCAGGAAGCACCTGACGTGGTGCTGGGTATGTTCTCTGTTAACTCAATACCAGCAAGAGTGTTGTTTGATTCTGGAGCATCGCATTCGTTCGTTACAGAAGATTTTGTGTGCACTAGTAAGATTCAACCAATCAGCTTGAAACATGTCATGGTAGTTCAAATACCTGGATCAACAACTAAAGCTAGAAAATTTTGCAAAGATGTACCCATCAGAATCCATGAAATAGATTTTTATGCAAACTTGATTGTTCTGGGAACAAAAGGATTGGAAGTAGTCCTGGGTATGGATTGGATGGCGAAACATCATGGATTGATAGACTGCGCCAAGAAGGCCATCACCATGACAAGTAGCACCGGAATAATAATAGAACACTTGTCTGAAAAGCTACCCAGAAAATTCACTTGCAACCAAAGTGTAGCCAAGCCAACTCTGGATCAAATCAGGGTCGTCTGTCGATACCCTGATGTGTTTCCGGATGATCTACCCGGTATGCCACCGGACCGGGATATCGAGTTTATCATCGAGTTAATCCCGGGAACAGGACCTATAGCCCAGAGAGCCTATAGCATGAACCCTGCAGAGTAAATGGAACTGAAGAAGCAACTGGATGATATGCTGTACAAAGGTCTGATTCGACCAAGTGCGTCGCCTTGGAGATCACCAGTTTTGTTTGTGGATAAAAAGGACGGTGCCACTCGTTTGGTTACGGATTATCGTAAGCTTAACAATGTCACCATCAAGAACAAATATCCCTTGCCAAAGATAGAAGATCTGTTTGACCAGCTAACCGGTGCCCAAGTATTCTCAAAGATCGATTTGAGGACAGGTTACCATCAATTGAAGATCCGAGCAACAGATATTCCCAAGACTGCCTTTACCACCAGATATGGACTGTATGAGTACAATGTCATGTCTTTTGGACTGACCAATGCCCCCGCTTATTTCATGAATCTCATGAATAAGATCTTTATGGAATTCCTGGATAAGTTTGTCGTTGTCTTCATTGACGACATTCTTATCTACTCCAAATCAGAAGAAGAACATGAGCAACATTTGGAAGTAGTTCTAGAAACCCTTAGGCAACATCAGTTGTACGCCAAGTTTAGCAAATGTGAGTTTTGGTTGAAAGAAGTGGGATTCCTAGGACACATCTTGTCTGCAGGAGGAATTGCTGTAGATCCCGCAAAGATCAAAACCGTTGAGGAATGGAAGGCCCCAACCACCCAGACTGAAGTCAGAGCATTTCTGGGATTAGCGGGATATTACCGCCGATTGGTTGAAGGATTTTCAAGCATCGCAAGACCAATGACTCAACTGCTGAAGAAGGACCGGAAATTTGACTGGAATGACAAATGCGAAGAAAGCTTTCAGCTACTCAAGCTCAGATTAACCACAGCCCCAATACTGATAATGCCCGATGTCACCAAGCCATTTGATGTCTATTGTGATGCATCCAAGACTGGTCTTGGATGTGTGTTGATGCAAGAAGGCAAAGTGATATCTTACCTATCAAGGCAACTGAAGCAACATGAACAGAACTATCCAACTCATGACTTAGAGTTAGCAGCCGTAGTGTTAGCCCTGAAGGTTTGGCGTCATTACCTCATTGGTAATCGATGCGAGATATATTCAGATCACAAGAGCCTGGAGTACATTTTCACCCAGAAGGAGCTGAACATGAGACAGCGCAGGTGGATTGAATTAATCAAGGATTACGACATGGAAATTCACTACCACCCCGGCAAGGCCAATGTGGTAGCGGATGCCTTGAGCAGACTGCCGTGTCAGTTGAACTCCATGATCGCAATAGAGCAACCAAGCCTGTACCACGAGTTTGAACAATTCAGACTAGATCTAGTGAGCGAAGGATTCCTCGCCAGCATTGAGCTCCAACCCACTTTGATGAGCCAGATAAAGGAAGCCCAGAAAGGAAATGCCAGCATTGACGGAATCAAGAACCAGATAGCTGCAGAAAAGGCACCAGGATTTACCGTAGATGAAGAAGGAGTTCTTTGGTACAACGAACGCCTGTGTGTACCATCAGATTCAGAGTTGAAACAAGTCATTCTGAAGGAAGCTCATGATACACTGTATTCCATTCACCCCGGAGGAACCAAGATGTACCAAGACCTGAAGGAACAATTCTGGTGGCACGGAATGAAGCGAGAGATAGGAAGCTACATCGCCAAGTGTGATATCTGTCAACGAGTCAAGGCAGAACATCAACGACCCGCAGGACTGTTGCAACCTTTACAGATTCCTGAGTGGAAATGGGACTCTGTCGGTATGGATTTTATTACAGGATTGCCCAAATCTAGCCGAGGAAATGACTCCATTTGGGTAGTCATCGATAGGTTGACCAAGGTTGCACATTTCATCCCTGTCAAGACCACATACCAAGGCCCAAAGCTAGCTGAGTTATACATCTCCAGAATAGTCAGCCTGCACGGAACCCCGAAGTCAATTGTGTCAGATAGAGGATCACAATTCACCTCAAGATTCTGGCAGAAAGTGCATGAAGGACTAGGAACCCGACTGAATTTCAGCACAGCTTATCACCCGCAAACTGACGGACAGACCGAGAGAGTCAACCAGATACTAGAAGATATGTTGAGAGCCTGTGTGCTAGAGTACGGATCCAAATGGGAAGACTGCCTACCATATGCAGAATTCTCCTACAACAATAGCTATCAAGCCAGCTTACAGATGGCCCCCTTTGAAGCCCTGTACGGAAGAAAATGCCGTACCCCTCTGAACTGGTCGGAAGTCGGAGATAGTCAAGTCTTCGGCCCCGATGTTCTCCGCGAAGCCGAAGAAAAGGTGCACAAGATCCGCGAGTACCTCAAGACCGCCCAGTCAAGACAGAAGAGCTACGCCGACAAGAGACGCCGAGAGATGACCTTCGAGATCGGAGATTTTGTGTATCTCAAAGTCTCACCCCTCAAAGGAATGCAGAGATTCCAACTCAAAGGAAAGCTCGCCCCCAGATATGTTGGACCATTCAAAATTCTGAGTCGCCGAGGAGAAGTCTCATACCAGCTGGAACTGCCGGAAGAGATGTCCGCCGTACACAATGTGTTTCACATCTCACTGCTACGGAAGTGCCTAGAAGTGCCGGAAAAGACCGAAGTATTCAAGAACATCGACCACAGAGCCATTGATATCAACAAGGACCTAACCTACCGCGAAGTGCCGATTCGCATCCTTGAAGAAGCATTCAGGACCACCCGCACCAGGAGTATCAAGTTCCTGAAGATACAATGGAGTAATCACACCGAAGAAGAAGCAACTTGGGAACGCGAGGAAGACATGAAGAAGGAATACCCAGATCTCTTTAGTACCTAGTTTTCTCTAGATCTCGGGACGAGATCTTTTGTAAGGGGGAAGGGTTTGTAACATCCCAAGTTTCAATAAAATGAACAAGAGAGAGAGTTCAAGAATCCAAAATTTAGAGCCAACAAAAAACTTTATCTCATCATATAGGACTATGCATATTAACTTACTTTATTAATTTATTTGAGTGTGCTTTTGCCATGATGCTTGTTTATGTGTTACTCTCACTCTAAAAACCTAGCAATGATCCCTGGATCAACCCAAGTCAAATAAAATTAAAATAGAAAGAAATTCCAAAAATCAACTTCACCCTCACATAAGGCCTATGCCATTTTTACAAATCTTTGATCTAGGCCATTTTGGTTTGCACCATTACTTGTAAATGGTTACTAAACACTTATTAACACCTTTGAAATCAATCCAACTCAATTCAAAACAAATTTGAATCAAAATGGAGCTCACATGTGATTATGGTCATATGTGCCATTTTTACCCTGATGCCCACTTTGAGCCCCTGGATTTTTACTTTTCACCTCTACACTTTGTCAACTCTCTGCACCTCATCCAAGACAACATCAAGCACTTCAACTTTGCCCAAAGCCATCACCCCAAATTCTTTGCCAAATTCAAATGAGAAGCAAGCAAAGTTGGAACAAACTCACATATGCAAGATCATATGCAAAATGTGATTTTGCATCTCAATTCCATTTTGACCACCACCACCACCAAAATGCTCCATTTAATATATGATTGCAACCCACCAAAAAGATTTGCAAAATTCAAAAATTATTTTCTTTCGGGCATTTCATCAAACACCTTATAGGCAGGGTATATAATTGTGCCCATGCTGAAAAATGGAGAAGACTTGGTCCAACCTGAGCCACCACAGCAACCCCTGGACCCTCCTCTCACTTCACAACATCAGTTCCACCACTTGCAATGGCCATTGTTTGATCTAATCAACTAAACCATGCCATGCCGTGGCATGGCATGCCACCCTCATGCCATCTCCTCACCTGGTCACCTCTGGCCTGCACCGCCATGTCCACTGGCTCCCTCTCACCTCCCTGGACAAGCTCATGCCATCCCTTGACCGAGACCGAGCTCGCACGCGTCAGCACACGCGCGCCCAGTGGCGCCCAGAACGCGCCCATGCCGCGCCAGAGCGCGCATGGCGCCAACCCTGGACACGCCAGGGCGTGACGACGCCCACGGACCTGCGTCCCCTCCACACTTGCTCTCAGCGCCAGTCGACACCCCACCTCACCCTGCGTCGCCTGGACACGCGCACTGGGCCGCGGGAACGCCGCAGATGACGAGAGCATCCACGACAGCCCGCCATGGCCCGAGCACTCCCGTCAAGCGCGCCAGCGCCACAGAGCCTCTGCGGAGCCCCAATCACGCTCGTCACCCTCGCCAGTGCTCCAGCAACAAGCCGCGCCCATCACTTGCCCCTTGGCGCCCTTGGAACGATGACGCCGTCGATGACTGCCGCTCCGCCCCACTGCCACCTCGCGCCGCTATAAAAGGAGGACGCCTCTTCTCACTCCGAGCACACCAATCGCTTCCACTCATCCTCACAGCTCTCCACGACCGCTCAATTTCACCCGCTAGCCACCCCACTGCTCCAATCGCAAGGTCGACGCCGCCGCCAGTACACGGAGTCGCCGGAGCAGGAGGCCGCCATTGGAGACGCAACTGCTACAGGCTGCTTCCTCTACCTCGCCAACGTCCTCGCCGCGCTTCGCTGACCCTCGCCGCGCCGCCGGTGAGCCGTCGACCCCCTACCAGCGCCGCCCGTGCTCGCCTTTCTCGCCGGAGACGACGACGTCTATCGTTCGTCCGATCCGATTCTAATCCTACGGTCCACCTCCCTCGTACCGATTCAGTGTGTTTAAACACACTGACGTGTGGTCCCCACACTGTCAGGCGGCCCGCTGCGCTGGATGCAGTCCTGGGCCGGCCCATTTCCCTTTTTCTCTGCAGCCCAGTTATTTCCCGCGCGAGCCCACGATTTGAATTCAAGTTTGGAATTTAGAAAAATACACTAATCTGTTGCAAACTTTGAATTTCAATAGGGATAAATCTACTCGGCCAAATTTTACAAACTTGATATTTTTGGAAACCTTAGGAAATTATCTACACAATGCCACTGGATAGAACCCTAGATCTATTGTAGAATTAAAGTGACAAAATAAACAAGGCAGGGACTTTTTTGCCTAATATTAATTCTTAAAAATCAACCATAAATGCTTTTCAGTTAATTCCACCTCCAATTTTTCACTTTTCACTTATACTAATTGTTTCTACAAAAATATGCCATGCCTACTTTGAATGATCATGGCTTAGTGGATTTAAATGACTTTATGGCTATTTCTAGTCAAAGATATTGTCCAAAACTATTAAGAAATCTTATGAGAGAGTTTCTCTCATTTAAATCTTGTCACCACCATTTCCAAATGAAGTGGAGACTCTGGTCATTTAGGTCTCATAGGAAATGTTGGTGATATTAAATCTTTGCTATGCTAGAATTATATTGTATGAGGTGCTCACCTCATTTAAATCATTTTCTCCAAATGATAAGTGTGAAGAGGTTGATTTGGGTCAACCTAGGTCACATATTATGCATAAGAGAAATTAAATCTTAATAAGATAATAAGAGGAAATTACTTCTCTGAATATTTCAAAGTGACAATTAAGGCTAGTATGAGAGGAAATTATTTTTCTTAAATAATAAGAAAAACACATCCACCAACCTAATAATAATATGTGATGCTAGTTTAAGTGTGTGAACCATGTTTGTGCCTAGTTTAGTAAATTAGTTTGGTGTGATGATTGTGTACCCCGTATTCGTATTTTAGACGCTAGTACCGAGGAGTACCAGGAGGAGGAGGAGGTCTACTTCCAAGAAGAAGAAGACCACTTTGACCAGTTTCCCAACCAAGGCAAGATAATACTCTTGCAAAGTGCAAAGCTCACCATGAGCAAAGCATTACCCAATTTACTTCATGCTTATGATCCTATTTTCCCAGTTTTACCTTACAAGATTTTATTTACCGTTGTTTTATCAAAGTACTTTTTGATTTATGATTTACATGGTTAGTATGGAGTTAGTACAAGAGTTTCAAACTTAGCCTAGAAGCAAAGCAAATACTTAGCACCCCTCATACATAGTTGCTAGTGCTAAATTAAAAATGACTACTCTAGATGGGAACATGTGTCTATGAATTGATGATGGTGAAAACCTTGGAATGATGAGTCATTTCCATTGAAAGATTTTTGAAGGTGAATATGACACTGATTTTTGACTTGGTGATCTTGGGCTAAAAACTGATGATTGAGTTGGATGCGATACCTTACCAATATTGAGTACCCCCACAATACCTGATTATGGGTAGGGCTTAGCTGGAAATTTATGTGTCTTAGTATGGGTTCCCTCTGAACACACATCATAGGGGTTATGCTTGAGGCTGCCTCCGTTGTTGAGAAATGATGTGAATTGAGGTGAATTGTACGGCCAAGCCCTGTGCAGTTCCCGGGTTAACAGTTGGTTTTCACCGGGAGGCCAAGCTCATGGGGAGAGGTGCCTATACTAGGGTGTGTAAGTGAAAGGTTAATGGTTGATGATCCGCGTACTGAGTTACGATTATTCGGGGTTTTATCCCTGACGGATGAAATCAAATGTTGTGGCACAAGTGTGCAACCTCTGCAGAGTGTAGAACTATTCGAATAGCCGCGTCCGCGGATATGGACAATTGGAAAGGCCATTCTGTTTCCGTCATCAGAATTTATATCTATGTGACTGGTGTTTTGAACTTGAACTTGAAAGGTGACTTTGACTTTGAATCACAACTGAGTTGTGGGAATGACACTAATGTTCCCACTTGAGTTAGTTAGCACTTGAGGAGTTGTTTACTAAAAGGTATATCAAATAAAATTGGCTTTATGCAAATAAACTTAGAGCTTAAAACACCTTTAATAGCAATGTTAGTACTTACTTTAGTATTAGATTGCGAGTACTTAAAGTACTCACGGCTTTGTCCCTGGCTATTCAAATGGCCAGACTATGAAGCCGAGCAGCAGTACGAGGATGACGATCAGCAGGACGTCTACCACAACTAGGAGCTTCTAACGTCAAGCATTGGCCTGTGGACTAGAGAGTCCTTGTATCTTACGCTTCCGCTATGAACTTGTGTTTGTTCGTTGATCATTAGATCAACTATTTGTGTAATATGGATCATGTGATTCCAATTTGTAAGACATTATGGTTTGTAATGAATGATGACTGTGATACTTAACTATTATGCCTCGCAACAACAATTTCCTGGGATTGCGATGTATGACATAATAGGCATCCGGACTTAAAAATCCGGGTGTTGACAGACCCGCATGTCATCCTCTATGTGCAATCAACTTTCTTTTCTTGGAGTTTTTTTTGGCACCTCAAATTTGGTCACTTGCCTTTTTCTTTCGATCCCCTGCCGCCTCTCAAACGGTGATACCGCTGCTGCTAACTGGCACCCGCATGTCATCCTCTATGTACTATAAAACTTTCTTTTCTTGAATTATTTTTGGCACCTCATATTTGGTCACTTACCTTTTTCTTTCGATCCCCTGCCGCCTCTCAAACGGTGATACCGCTGCTGCTAAATGGGACCCGCGTGTCATCCTCTATGTACTATAAAACTTTCTTTTCTTGAATTATTTTTGGCTCCTGATATTTTTTCACTTGCCTTTTTCTTTCGATCTCATGCCACGTTTGAAACGTTGAGGAACCTGCAGGCTCATGGGACCCGCATGTCATCCTCTATGTACTATAAAAGTTCATTTTCTTGGTTTTTTTTCACCCTCTGATTTTTGGCAATTTCTTTTTTCTTTCGATCCCCTGCCGCCTCTCAAACGGTGATACCGCTGCTGCTAAATGGGACCCGCATGTCATCCTCTATGTACTATAAAACTTTCTTTTCTTGAATTATTTTTGGCTCCTGATATTTTTTCACTTGCCTTTTTCTTCCGATCTCATGCCATGTTTGAAACGTTGAGGAACCTGCTGGCTCATGGGACCCGCATGTCATCCTCTATGTGCTATAAAAGTTTATTTTCTTTATTTTTTTTCACCCTCTGATTTTTGGCTATTTCCTTTTTCTTTTGATCCCCTGCCGCCTTGGAAACGTTGGGTAAGCTGCTGACTCATGGGACCCGCATGTCATCCTCTATGTACAATCAACTTTCTTTTTCTTTTGATCTCAAGCCGCATTTGAAACGTTGAGACCGCTGCTGCTAAATGGGACCCGCATGTCATCCTCTACGTACAATAAAGTTTCTTTTCTTGGATTATCTTTGGCTCCTGATATTTTGTCACTTGCCTTTTTCTTTCGATCTCATGCCGCCTTTGAAACGTTGAGTAAGCTGCTGGCTCATGGGTCCCGCATGTCATCCTCTACGAACAATAAAAGTTTCCTTTCTTGGAGTTATTTTTTACCCCTAATTTCTGGCTATTTGCCTTTTTCTTTTGATCTCCTGCCCCCTCTGAAACGATGATGACGCTGTTGGCAGGTCGGTCCCACATGTCATCCTCTATGAACAATAAAAGTTTCCTTTGATGGATTTATTTTGAACCCCTAATTAATTTCTGGATATTTCCCCTGCCGCCTTGGAATCGTTGAGGATGCTGCTGCCTCATGGGTCCCGCATGTCATCCTCTCAGAACGGTAAATGTTTATTTTCTTGGATTTTGTTGACCAAACGATTTTTGGCTTATTTTTTCTTTCGATCACGTGCAGCCTTTAAAACGTTGAGGACGCTGCTGGCTCACGGGTCCCACATGTCAACCTCTATGAACAATAAACGCTGAGGATGCTGCTGCCTCATGGGTCCCGCATGTCATCCTCTCAGAACGAAAATGTTTCTTTTCTTGGATTTTTTAACCAACAGATTTATGGTTTATTTTTTCTTTCCATCCCCTGCCGCCTTTAAAACGTTGACGACGTTGTTGGCTCATGGGTCCCCGATGTCAGCCTCCCCGTACAAGAAACATATGATATCTTGATTATTTTGCAGACAATAAACAATGTATTGCGCTCTGAGCTATTTCAAACGGATAATTAAATCTTTATTTTTACATAAACAAACTTATATGTTGAATCTCCTTGTTTTTTGTCTTTGCGAAGCATAGGACTTTCCTGTTTTTTTAGAAAATTCGGAACTTTCCTGTTTTGGAGTGGGCTGAAATTGTACGAGTCAAAAGGCCAAGCAGGATAGTTCGAAGGCCCAGATGTCCAGATGCAGCCCAATTGAAATCTTTCTTCTTGGATTTTTTCACCCCGATTTACGGCTACTTCATTTTTCTTTTGGTTCTGTGCCGCCTTGGAAACGTTGAGACCGCTGCTGCAAAATGGGACCCGCATGTCATCCTCTACGTACAATAAAATTTCTTTTCTTGGATTATTTTTGGCTCCTGATATTTGGTCACTTGCCTTTTTCTTTCGATCCCGTCCAGCCTCTCAAACGGTGATACCGCTGCTGCTAATTGGGACCCGCATGTCATCCTCTATGTACAATCAAGTTTCTTTTCTTGAATTATTTTTGACTCCTGATATTTGGTCACTTGCCTTTTTCTTTCGATCTCATGCCACGTTTGAAACGTTGAGGAACCTGCTGGCTCATGGGACCCGCATGTCATCCTCTATGTACTATAAAAGTTCATTTTCTTTGTTTTTTTTCACCCTCTGATTTTTGGCTATTTCCTTTTTCTTTTGATCCCCTGCCGCCTTGGAAACGTTGAGTAAGCTGCTAGCTCATGGGACCCGCATGTCATCCTCTATGTCCATCAACTTTATTTTCTTGGATTTTTTTTGACCCCCTAATTTCTGCTACTTTCTTTTTCTTTTGATCTCAAGCCGCATTTGAAACGTTGGGACCGCTGCTGCAAAATGGGACCCGCATGTCATCCTCTATGTAAATAAAGTTTCTTTTCTTGGATTATCTTGGGCTCCTGATATTTTGTCACTTGCCTTTTTCTTTCGATCTCATGCCGCCTTTGAAACGTTAAGTAAGCTGCTGGCTCATGGGTCCCGCATGTCATCCTCTACGAACAATAAAAGTTTCCTTTCTTGGAGTTATTTTTTACCCCTAATTTTTGGCTATTTGCCTTTTTCTTTTGATCTCCTGCCCCCTTTGAAACGATGAGGACGCTGTTGGCAGGTCGGTCCCACATGTCATCCTCTATGAACAATAAAACTTTCCTTTGATGGATTTATTTTGAACCCCTAATTAATTTCTGGCTATTTCCTTTTTTTCTTTGATCCCCTGCCGCCTTGGAAACGTTGAGGATGCTGCTGCCTCATCGGTCCCGCATGTCATCCTCTCAGAACGATAAATGTTTTCTTTTCTTGGATTTTTTTACCAACTGATATTTGGTTTATTTTTATTTTCGATCCCCTGCCGCCTTTGAAACGTTGACGACGCTGCTGGCTCATGGGTCCCTGATGTCAGCCTCCCCGTACAAGAAACATGTGATATCTTGATTATTTTGCAGACAATAAACAGTGTATTTCGCTCTGAGCTATTGCAAACGGATAAATTAAATCTTTATTTTTACAACTTATATCTTGAATCTCCTTGTTTTTTGTTTTGGCGAAGCATAGGTCTTTCCTGTTTTTTTTTTGAGAAAAATCCGAACTTTCATGTTCTGGAGTGGGCTGAAATTGTACGAGTCAAAAGGCCCAGAAGGATAGTTCGAAGGCCCAGATGTCCAGATGCAGCCCAATTGAAATCTTTCTTTTCTTGGATTTTTTCACCCCCTGATTTCTGGCTACTTCATTTTTCTTTTGGTCCTGTGCCGCCTTGGAAACGTTGAGACCGCTGCTGCAAAATGGGACCCGCATGTCATCCTCTATGTACAATAAAGTTTCTTTTCTTGGATTATTTTTGGCTCCTGATATTTGGTCACTTGCCTTTTTCTTTCGATCTCATGCCACGTTTGAAACGTTGAGGAATCTGCTGACTCATGGGACCCGCATGTCATCCTCTATGTACAATAAAAGTTTGATTTCTTGGATTTTTTTCACCCTCTGATTTTTGGCTATTTCCTTTTTCTTTTGATCCCTGCCGCCTTTGAAACGTTTAGTAAGCGGCTGGCTCATAGGTCCCACATGTCGGCTTTGTATGAACGATAAAGCTTTCCTTTCTTGGAGTTTTTTTTTGACCCCTAATTTCTCGGCTACTTTCATTTTCTTTTGATCTCAAGCCGCATTTGAAACGTTGGGACCATCTGCACAATGGGACCCGCATGTCATCCTCTATGTACAATCAAGTTTCTTTTCTTGGATTATTTTTGGCTCCTGATATTTGGTCACTTGCCTTTTTCTTTCGATCTCATGCCACGTTTGAAACGTTGAGGAACCTGCTGGCTCATGGGACCCGCATGTCATCCTCTATGTACTACAAAAGTTTATTTTCTAGGGGTTTTTTTTTCACTCTCTGATTTTTGGCTATTTCCTTTTTCTTTTGATCCCCTGCTGCCTTGGAAACGTTGAGTAAGCTGCTAACTCATGGGACCCGCATGTCATCCTCTATGTACAATCAATTTTCTTTTCTTGGAGTTTTTTTTACCCCCTAATTTCTGGCTACTTTCTTTTTCTTTTGATCTCAAGCCGCATTTGAAACGTTGGGACAGCATGTCATCCTCTATGTACAATAAAAGTTTCTTTTCTTGGATTATTTTTCACCCTCTGATTTTTGGTCACTTGCCTTTTTCTTTCGATCTCATGCCGCCCTTGAAAACGTTGAGGAACCTGCTGGCCCATGGGACCCGCATGTCATCCTCTATGTACTACAAAAGTTTCTTTTCTTGGATTTTTTTCACCCTCTGATCTTTGGCTATTTCCATTTTCTTTTGATACCCTGCCGCCTTGGAAACGTTGAGTAAGGCTGGCCGGCGATGGGACCCGCATGTCATCCTCTATGTACAATCAAGTCTCTTTTCTTGGATTTTTTTTACCCTCTTATTTTTGGTCACTTGCCTTTTTCTTTCGATCTCATGCAGCCTCTGAAACGTTGAGGAAGCTGCTGGCTCATGGGACCCACATGTCATCCTCTATACTATAAAAGTTTCTTTTCTTGGATTTTTTTTCACCCTCTTATTTTTGGCTATTTCCTTTTTCTTTTGATCCCCTGCCGCCTTGGAAACGTTGATTAAGCTGCTGACACAAGGGCCCCGCATGTCATCCTCTATGTACAATCAACTTGCAAGATCTTGGAGCGAAAGAGCTTGTATAAGTGGGACCCATATGTCATCCTCTATGTACAATAAAAGTTTCTTTTCTTGGATTATTTTTTGCTCCTGATATTTGGTCAGTTTCCTTTTTCTTTTGATCTCATGCCGCCTCTGAAACGTTGAGTAAGGTGCTGGCTCATGGGACCCGCATGTCATCCTCTATGTACAATAAAGTTTCTTTTCTTAGATTTTTTTTACCCCCTGATTTTTGCTAACTTGCCTTTTTCTTTTCGATCATATGCCGCCTTTGAAATTGAGGTCGCCGCTGGCTCATGGGTCCCACATGTCAGCCTCTATGAACAACAAACATTTCCTTTGTTGGATTTTTTTTTTACCCCTAATTTCTGGCTATTTGCCTTTTTTTTCTTTTGATCCCCTGCGGCCTTTGACCCACATGTCATCCTCTATGTACAATAAAAATTACTTTTCTTGGATTATTATTTTTGGCTCCTGATATTTGGTCACTTGCCTTTTTCTTTCGATCTCATGCCACCTTTGAAACGTTGCGGAACCTGCTGGCTCATGGGACCCGCATGTCATCCTCTATGTACTATAAAACTTTCTTTTCTTGGATTTTTTTCACCCTCCGATTTTCTTTTGATCCCCTGCTGCCTTGGAAACGTTGAGTAAGCTGCTGACTCATGGGACCCGCATGTCATCCTCTATGTACAATCAACTTTCTTTTTTTGGAGTTTATTTTTGACCCCCTAATTTCAGCCTACTTCCTTTTTCTTTTGGTCCTATGCCGCCTTGGCAACGTCGAGACCGCTGCTGCATGATGGGACCCGCATGTCATCCTCTATGCACAATAAAAGTTTCTTTCCTGGATTATTTTTGGCTCCTGATATTTGTCACTTGCCTTTTTCTTTCGATCTCATGCCAACTTTGAAACGTTGAGAACGCTGCTGCAAAATGGGACCCGCATGTCATCCTCTATGTACAATAAACGTTTTTTCTTGGATTATTTTTGGGACCTGATATTTGTCACTTGCCTTTTTCTTTCGGTATCATGCCGCTTCTGAAACGTTGAGGAAGCTGCTGGCTCGTGGGTCCCGCAAGTCATCCTCTATGTAGAATAAAAGTTTCCTTTCTTGGAATTATTTTTACCCCTGATTTCTGGCTACTTCCTTTTTCTTTTGATCCCGTGCCGCCTTGGAAACGTTGAGACCGCTGCTGCAAAATGGGACCCGCATGTCATCCTCTATGTACAATAAAGTTTCTTTTCTTGGATTATTTTTGGCTCCTGATATTTGGTCAATTCCTTTTTATTTCGATCCCGTGCCCCTTGGAAACGTTAAGACCACTGAAAAATGGGACCCGCATGTCATACTCTATGTACAATAAAGTTTCTTTTCTTGGATTATTTTTTGCTACTGATGTTTTGGCACTTGCATTTTTCTTTCGATCTCATGCCGCCTTTGAAACGTTGAGACCGCTCTTTGCAAAAATGGGACTCACATGTCATCCTCTATGTACAATAAAAGTTTCTTTTCTTGGATTATTTTTTGCTCCTGATATTTGGTCACTTTCCTTTTTCTTTCGATCTCATGCCGCCTCTGAAACGTTGAGTAAGTAGCTGCCTCATGGGACCCGCATTTCATCCTCTATGTACAATAAAGTTTCTTTTCTTGGATTTTTTTTACCCCCTGATTTTTGGTCACTTGCCTTTTTCTTTCGATCTCATGCCACCTTTGAAACGTTGAGGAACCTGCTGGCTCATGGGACCCGCATGTCATCCTCTATGTACTATAAAACTTTCTTTTCTTGGATTTTTTTGGCACCTCGTATTTGGTCACTTGCCTTTTTCTTTCGATCCCGTGCAGCCTCTCAAACGGTGATACCGCTGCTGCTAAATGGGACCCGCATGTCATCCTCTATGTACACTCAAGTTTCTTTTCTTGAATTATTTTTGGCTCCTGATATTTGATCACTTTAAAAACAACTTGTACGTAGAATGTCCCTGTTTTTTTGTGGTGAATCATAGTATCCGTGTTGTATTAGAAAAGGGGCCGAAAGTGTTTGAGTTGCCCGTTTGTAGTTATTGGGCATTATAGTCCTAGTAAGTAGGCCCACATCAATTACCATGTAGACGGCAACCCAAAAGGGGAAATTTTGGCCCAAGCGGGGGAAGTTGTACTTTTTTTTCTATTGGTAAGGTTAGCCTCACACACAAAAAATGTCTGGTTACATGGGGCAGTGCTGGAAGCCTGATCGTTACTGAAGGTTGCACATTTGCGCCTAATATGCTTGTCAGCAGGAGGTTTGCTATTTGTTGGAAAACTATGGAAGGGGAGTTTGTTGGTGCATGCATACGTTTGCGAGGAACCAAATGCAGCATTTTGACTTCACCAGACAACTGAACAGCATGTGTTCTTCACAATACAGCCAACACAAGCATTAACTAATGTAACTAGAGACATTGAGTACAGATTGAGCCTTCATGTTTAACATAACATTGTGTGTGGAGGAGCCACGAACATAGTATATAAGAGTACCATCATGTTGACCACAAATGCATCATCGAAGAGAGTGGTAAATATACTTATTGACCACCTCTCTACAAAAAAGTGGTAATTAGAACCGAACATGCACCACCTTATTTGAGCTGTGATCCATATTGTTCCTCCAGTGGTGCATGATTGCCTTTACACTTGATGACCTTCTCGCAGTTTTCGTGATCAAATACGGGCACCTTCAAGGATCTGGTGTCAATCCTCTTGAATACTGTGAAGTATCCTATCTTCAAGTCATGTGCTTTGACAAACGCTGACCAGCGTGCGTCCATAACAATCTTGCCATCTTCCTCCTTCAGGCCGACCTCCCAGATGCAATCGATGGAGATCTTCAGCTTGATGGTCTCTGGCCACAAACCTTCAAACCAGGGCTTAAAAGCAATGGGGATGAGCCCATCCAGTAACTTGCAGAAGCTGCCAGGGCGGGTCTGCTCACTGGCGTTTGGTGGCCTGATCATCAGGGTAGCTCCCTTTTTTTCGAAGATGAGCTCTCTACAAGCTTGATCTTGTTGCCTGAACAATGCAACAACAAAAATGGACCCAAATGGTATACTTATGAAGCCCACAATCTGAACATTATGCCTCTGGATCTAGTTTGGCTATTTCGTAGGAACGGTATCTCAGCTTCAACTCATAAAGCGGGAAAAACTAAGCAACAGGAATAGAACTATAGATAGCATGGCATGGTGGATGCATAGCCCGTGTTTGCAAATAGTTTGTGGGTAGCCCACACTTGCAAGTTCATATCAACATATATTTTCCCCGGAAATTATTGTACTCCGTATTGCAATTTCGACGATTCGCACTTGATCATACTTTTCATCGGCTGCCCAGTTTGGCTGACCGGTTTGTTTATTCGCTAGTGTCCTCCTTCCTATTCCTAGACACCCAAGTCCATCATCATGGGCACTGACAAGGTGTAATATAAGATATATGCCACAAAAATAATACGTAGGATTGATAATGAAAATAAGTTTCCAATGGTCCGTGTCCAACAAGGGACGAGTAGTTTCTCTCCACTTCATCCTGACGTGTGTGGTGAGCAAGCCCTCCCATCAGTATCAGAGGAATTTAATTTGACAAGGGCTACAGGAAGACATCACCAAGAAAGGGTGATGCATGTCTCCTTCAACAAACACAGCAGTACATGTCTGAAGCAAGTACATGAACACAAGTACACCACCATAATAATACTACATGAACACAAGTGATGCCGTCGGTTGGGGAGGCCTAAATAAAACTTAAACTTAATCCTAATCTAATGGATGTCGGTTGGGGCGCGCGACGGGTCTGCCTCGTCCTCGTTCTTCGCCTATGCCGCCTACGTCCGTGCCCGCTTCTGGTCCCATGCTTCACGATAGGGGCGGCCCCAGGGGTATTCTTGCGTATGCAGCTGAATACCCAAGATTTTGACAAAACCTTAGAATTTCCTCATAAATCAGGGAAAAATTTGGCAAATACATGAGGATTTTGGCAAAATGAATACACAGGTTGAAAATGAATACCCAGCACTTCAACACTGGCGCAGCCACTGTTCGCGCTCCAGGCGGTCGAGCATGGCGGACGCCGTCAAAAGACCTTGCCGGCGGCGCTGTCCCAGCGGTTCAGTCCTTAGCCGAGAAATCTCCTTCCGGAAGAAGAGTATCGCTTGCTGGCGGGCGAACGCCTCATAATGGCGATGAGCCCTGTCCTCGCAGAACTTCTGTTGGGAAGCCTCCAAGATCCGGAGGTCGTGCTCGCTGTACTCCTCCTTCAACCATGGGTCCTCGTCGTTATCGGAGCTGTACTCCGCGTCGGACTGCGGCTCCGGCTCCGGCTCCGGCACCGACTGCGATGGTGGTGGAGGCTGCGCGCGGACTTTGAGGCCAAGCCTACAGTACCTCGTTTTCCGATGGCGTGGCATTTTTGAGGTGGAGAGGAGAGAATGGAGCGTAAGCGGTGGTGGAAATGAGAGGATAGCACTGCGGGGGTGGACGGCGTAGTAGGTACTTTATGCTGGTGGTAGGCAACTACCCTCATTTACGGCGGGGTAGGCGACTGGGCGCCACGTGTCCGGCCGCTGCCCTCGTGGCCGCCTAGGTTTAGGCGCGGGAGACCATTAAACCCGGGGACTACCAACCTTCCCGCGTCGCCTTTGATGCGAACAGTCGCGTCCTCCCGCTGACAAGGCGGCCCCACACGCGAAAACCATCGTGCCGCGAGGCGCCGACGCGCCCGATTCGCGCCCTTCGCCGGTGTGAGCCCAAAAAATGCAACTACTACTACTGTACTAGCGTATAGGGTGAGCAGGCCCTCCCATCAGTATCAGAGGAATTTGACAAGGGCTACAGGACGACTAGTTACATCACCAAAAAAGGTGATGCATGTCTCCTTCACATGGTCTTCTTATGTCATATAGTAAGGCACTAGCAATGATCGGCGCGGCGTGTCTAACTAATATACTCCCTCTATCTCAGAGCTTAAGGCGTAAAAATAAATTCGATTTTTGATCAAAGCATAAGGCGTAGGGTGAACTCTATCCTATTTCTACCGAAGATGCCCCTCTCAGCCGTTTCTCGTTTGCTAAAAACAGGGAGACAATTGACCCAGCTATGGCATGCACACGGTATTCACGCTGAATTAACTGCTCCTCCAGTCAATCTCCTCTAAAACCGGTGCCTCATTGGTTGTATACGGTGCATGCATGAGATGGTAGTTAACGAGGAGTCTGATGCGGCTACTTTAGGGAAGAGAGAGAAATACAGAGTAAAAGGAGTGAGTTATTAGAGATTTATGAGGGGCAAGTATGGAAGCTAATTTCCACGCCAACCCTACTTAATCCTAGCGCCAATTTATTTACACCTTAAGCTGTGAGATGGAGTAAATGTTTAGCAGTTGTAAATATTTATGGGCTTTTCATCAGCAATGATGATGGCACAATATGAAGTGAAGTTTAGCAGTTGTAGCATGATTTTTTGTTGAATAAATGATGCTCAAACTCACCGATTCTCAAACTGCCCTTACAACGTTAAGGGAGCTGATATTAGGCACATACCCACTTTCCCTAAGCCCTGAGACAACGCAATCAAACATCATGCTATCCGGAAGTCTGAAACAATCTCAACTGTGAAGAGATCAACATTTAATTTAACAAAACTATCTAATCCTGATGTGTAGAGAACGAATCCGTTGCACATATTGCTGCAACTCATAAATAGATCACAACACAACTTCAGGATTATTTTTTACAGAACACAATTTTGTGATGCCATTTGTTATCACTCCTTGGTGTGTATCTTGTGCAGTATCGGTTAAATTGCTAGGCCATCTACTAATACTGATGGTTCATGTCTCCAGTTGTGAAAGTAAGAGTTCATATACTTAGCCAAATGCTCAGCTAGCTACCCCATGTAGGAAACTGACCGTGGGAAGGTAATTGCATCCTTCTCAGAATTTGATCTATTAAAAGACATCTGAAAACAAAAGACGGCTACCCTGAAGTAATTGAGTGTAAGATGAAATACTAAAATTGCTACACCAGCAAAAGTGGACAATTGTCTCATCTAAGCTGGTCTAGTGTACATCCATGTTTAACATGTGAAGATGTGAGCGTATGAATTAGTAGCCAAAAACAACAGACTATTTTCAGGGAAAGCACGGCAAAGTAAATGCAGATAATTCTACTTTAGCAATCGTCTCACCTTGACACATGTAATATGAACTATAGTTTCATGAACAGTAATTAATAAGAACAGAGAAAAGTAACAGCTGCCTTAGTTGATATAATCTAAAAATAGTAGCTGCCCATTTCAGCTAATAATTTGTCCAGATGAAAAGCCCAACAGGAAACTAAGCATCAGAAATGTCTCAATAATATATAGAAAATAACTCTACATCAGGATAAGAATGAATTCAGTAGCTAACTCTATTTGAGTCTTTCTGTTACTTCGACTGATGTTTACATACTAAAGTGGTACTGCAATAATGTTTCTGTGACTGACATCGAGCATTCTTGCAGTTTTAGCATTTGTGTCATCTAGGTTATTATTGATGCCAAAACTAGACACTAGTTAGTGTATACACAGTTATATACTACCTCTGTCCCACCGAAAGTGTCTGAGATTTATCCAAATTCAGATGTATCTAGACAGTGAAAGCATATAGATAGATTCAAATTTTGACAAATATATATCATCTTAAGTTTAAGTCCTGTGCTGTAGTTAATTCCCTTTGTCTTAAGTGATCTATTAGAGAGCTTCCCTGTGACCACCCGAAGGGTAAGAAATGTTTAACTGTATAAGTGGATTGCCTAGACCTTTCCATCAGTTCGGACTTTTGGTTGCGTTGGCTAGTCGATGAAGCTTGACATGGTGTCAGAGCCAGGGTCTCGAGTTCGAGTCCTGGCTTTCACAATTTATCCTAAAATTGCCGCCCTTGCGATCAGTTCGGACTTTTGGTTGTGTTGGTAGTGCATTAAGCTTGACAAGAAAGAAATGCCTTTTTATAGCTAACCCCAAGTCTGGTAACATTTGCAAAATAGGTATCAGATGCAGCTATCCATTCAGTAGAAGAATTTGCATTTTAGAGTTGAAGGTTCATAATCTCTTCTCTACTATTGATAGTTAAGGGTACACAGGGTATTTCTTTACCTCATTTTCGCGTTCTAAAAAAGGTACGCCATATGGTTGTGCTAAGTTAAACTGATTTAAGTCTGTTCAAGTTTATCGAAAGTTATACTACCAACATCTAAAACATCAATATAGGCTCATATATTACAAAAGATATTTAGATTTTCTTTTCTCGAACACATGCCTAGTCGTGCATCATTATATATTAGAGCATACAGGGTTGTAGCAAGGCTACGAAAAACTGAGAAAGCAAAAAGAAAGAACTATACAGGGGACTACATGCAGCTAACTTTGCTAGGCCTGCAGGTGCTAAATCTTATATATATATGAGGTTGTAGATATTAGTCGTAAACTTACTCAAACTTAAATAACACTTGATTAGGAAAAAGATAACCTGAGTTATTTTGAATGAGGGGACGTCACAATCACTAATCAAAGATAATTGTGGGAAACTGAAATCTATTCAAGAAAATGGGAGAAATAATGTATCAAACACAAAATTAATTATACCATTTTGCAGATTGTTCACCGATATAAACAAAGAACTGTTTGATCTGCATGTAGGTACATCCAATCAACGCTTTTTCCCCGATCTCTAGAAAATATAAGCTACGCATGTAATTACAAACGATTTTCTTCTATTTTTCTGTTTCTACGTTAACATTTGAGATACTTGTTAATTACATCCATATTCTGCAGTTGCATAGAGTTACTAATTCAGGAATGCATTCACATACGGAGTATACTATGTTTGCTGATGACTGACTAGTACTAATTCATTGCAAGCAACGGTTCATTCATATTCAGATAAAGGATGTGATCGTTAAGTCATATACTTATGAAAGTCCTTATGCATCTCTCTGATGCAGATGGCGGGGGTCTCTCGTCCTCCTTTTGGAGGCAAAATCAATTAGTTATATATGAAACAATGGGTGTAATAGGTTATCAAAAAGGGTGCCTTCATAGTGCTACGTTATCTTTTGAGATACTGGTTAATTACATCCATATTCTGCATTGGCGTAGAGTTACTAATCCAGGAATGCAATCACATACTGAGCATACTATGTTTGTTGGTGGCTAATTAGTACTACTAATTCATTGCAAGCAACGGTTCATTCATATTCAGCAAAAGGGGGTGTGATCATTAAGTCATTTAAGAAAGGTAAAAATATAAACAAGGTAGTTCATTAATAACTTCATTGGTTAAGGCAGTGTATCATGCAATGCAAAAGGACTGAAAAAATACCATTTGCGGTGTCCCAGAAGTACGTGGAGCCATCAGTTTCGTCCACCGCAAAAACGTGGCCACCGAGTTCAATGGCATCGCTGGACTTTGGATAATCAGGTGCAGGTGTAAGGGCCTCCAGCATGGGCATTCTCCAGTCGCCACCCCCTTCAAGGTAGAAAATCGTTTTGTCGAACAAGGCGATGAGCTTGTAATCTGCGTACCTCCCACCTTTTGTGGGCACTTGGCAGATTACAATCTTCAACAAATCAATTGCTGGACCCCAGTTAAAAGAGTATGCAGGTTGATATGAAAAACTACTATGATCGATCTTCGAAGCAGGTAGGGATGGAAGGGGGATATGTCGCTCGGTGTAGACGTTCACGAGGCACCACTGGTACCCATGATGATCGGCGGCGGCGATCCAGTTGCCGTTCGCGTCAAGCCATTTTCTGTCGTGCATGAACGGCAGGGCGACAGAACGGCGAGGATGGTCGAGGGGCACCAGGTCGTACACGGTATCATGCAGACGAGATGCTGTCGCCCAATCCCAGTGTTCATCGAACCAATAAGCAGGCGGAGGCATCAGCAGGCAGGGTTCACCCCAATGGTGCATCTTACCTTCATCCTTGCTGATCCGGTCGTAGAGCTCCCTGGAACATGCGGCAAGTCGGACGGTGTAGGTAACGTCCAGATGCGCAGCGATGAGGTCGATGTTGTCGCCGGTGAGAGCCTCCAAGTGGCCGTCCCCGCCGCCCCGCCAAAGCCTAGAATATTCCATCACGTGAAGATGGATTTAGGTGGATGGCGGATGCAACTGCGCTTGGGGTTTTCGGAGGAGAGGGCGAGCGCTATGGAAGGAACGATGCGGCGTGGTGGGGATCGAGATCCTGCGCGTGCGCGTGATTCTGGGAGGGTAAAGAAAAAGATGATAGACATGCAAGGGGCAAAACCTAGGCAGTACTCTAGGCTGCTGCTGCTGCAACTGGGCGCCGATTTGACAGTTGGTAGATGGTAGACTAGCACGCCACCCATCTATAAATTTGCGACGACGTTTGGTGCAGTGATGTCTCGTCACATCAGCTTGAGCAGAGAGGGTTTTTTTTACAGTTTCCATTATGATATATTTTTCGCCGATAATCGTAGTACTCTATGCCAGAGACACGTACCTTAACACGTGGGCAGCATGCAACCGCGCGAGCACCAAAATGAAATGAGAGATGTTTTAGAGCAGAACTTCATTTTCAATGCCTTTCCTAGCTTGGTTTGGAAACCGGATGGAGCTTCAGTGACTTGATGCTTCCAAGTCTCATTGTGACTAGGTGCCACCATCTACCATCATTCGAGATCCAACGTTCCAAACTATATGTTATTTCGAAGCTAAAAAAGAAAAAACTATTCAGAAAATTTTGAAAAAAATCCAGTAATATGTAGATGCCTTGTTTTAAAATCTATGAATATTTCATCCCATTCGGATGACTAGCTTGTGATTAAATAGCTTCTTACGTATTTGAGCACTAGTTTAAACTAAATATATATTTTCTCACAAACCTATGATTCAAATCGAATGAAACTCCACCAAAATATAAATCGAAATATGCATGATTTACTGCAATGTGAGCGGATAATTCAATCCCACGAAAAGACAATATGCTCCAAGACCAGTAATCTCTTCCCTAGCTTATCTGAACATAATCGATGTTGTCCTTAGAGAACGTCTTGCAGCCTCAGTAAAGCCTCAGGTATGAACAAGAAGCATATTGCCATCTACAGATCACGCTAAGAACCACAACCCAGGATCATCCTCATAGCCTATATCATCAAGGTTTCCCTCCTAAATGCTTATGTTTTTGGAAAGTTTTCTTGACGATAGGGAAGATTCTGAAGGGCTTAGATTCGCTACAATAGCAACAAATGGAAAATTTTCGCCGCTAAAAAGAGTATCCCGCCATTTTAATATACACTTACTAGTAGTTGATCAATTGTGCATTGCAAAACACAAAGTTCAGATCAAATGTGCAACATACCAACAGAAAGTTAACTAGCAGTTTTACGAGCACATGGCGATATTAAGGTGATGAAGCAGTTAACTAGCAGAACAAGATCTCCTACTCAGGGACGCTCTTGGTGGACGCCGAGATATAGGTCGCTAGCTGTGCACGGAGATCCTCCTTCTCCTTGATAATCGCCTTAAGGACGGCGGTTTGTCCGCGCATTAGCACCCTCGAGATCTGCCTCTTGAGCTTTAATTTCAACTTCTGTTCCATGAGATACTTGATGAGGTTGCTTCCAGTATCCATCCATGTGACGCTCTTGTTGTTCAGTTCCACCCAGTAGGCGTTCTGCTGCTTAAGCATGTCGACGCATTGCGCAAGATGAAAGGAGATCTCCTTCTCAGACGCCAAAACTCTGTGAAGACGATCACACTCCAGGGTGAGGGAGTGTTCATTCTCCAGCTGGCTGCCTATGTGGGCCTTGTTCTCCTCCTTTTCCTACAACAATCATTGTATGAAAAAAAAAAGAAATCAACCCATTCATATATGAGTATTTATTACCCGCAAACAATAGGACTACTAATTTCTAGCATGGATATTGATAAAGGAATGGACAACACTCGGACGCTCCACAAATACCACAGGGTTCATCAACACATAATAATCGGAAAGCAGTGATTACATAAACTATAAAAAAACAAGTGGACAGAGGCATACAGCCTACCTGGCTTGGCCGGGAAACGGGGCCGAACTTAGCTTCGGACGGCCGGACTTGGGGCGCCACCGTCGTTGTGGTTACCGGGGAGACATTTGAACCGCCGGCCCTGTGAGATGTAAATAAATGTAAAAACGGTTAGAAAATAAGAATCAACTGAAGGACACCCCGCTAGAAACTTACCCGGACGAACCCTCGCCCTTGATGGTGGTGTTTGCATCCTCATCATTCATCAATGTGACGCTCTGGTTATGCAGTTCCACACAAACGCGGTTCTGCTCATTAAGCCTGTCGAGCTCGGCAGTAAAGGTATTGATGCCTTGCTGAAGATTATGGCAGATCTTGTTCTCGGACGCCAAATCTACGAGAACAGGCTCAAACTCTGGGGTGAGGGAGAGTTCATTCCCCAGCTGGCTGCCTATGTGGGCCATGTTCACCTCCATTTGCTGGCACGATCATTGTATGGAACAAAAAAGAATCCAACCAATTCATATATGAGTAATTACACGCAAAAAAATAGGAGTACTACTAATTTCTAGCACAGATCTTGATACAGGAATGGACATCACTTGGAGGCTCCACAAATATCACAGTGTTCATCAACACATAATTAAAAGGAAAGCCGTGATTACATAAACTACTCCATCCTATCCCTTTTAGTAGTAGTAGTAAACACGGATTTAGTAAAGTTATATTCTCCCTATGATCCCTTTTAGTTGACTCGGATTTAGTACAAAGTTGTACTAAATTTGAGTCAAATAAAATGGATCGGAGGGAGTACTAAATCTGAGTCTATTAAAATGGATTGGAGGGAGTATAAAAAAAAGTGGATAGAGGCATACAGCCTACCTGGCTTGGCCGTGAAACGGGGCCGAACTCAGCTTCCGACGACCGGACTTGGGGCGCCACCGTCGTGGGGGTTACCGGGTAGACGTTTGAACCGCCGGCCCTGTGAGATGTAAATAAATGGAAAAAACAGTTATTAGAAAATAAGAATGAACTGGAGGACACGCCACTAGAAACCTACCCGGACGAACCCTCGCCCACTGGCTCGCTCTCCATCGAATAGAGGATAGACTGCTCTGCGAGAATGCTCAGGCGATCATAAGTGGCCATACAACGACGCGCTAGCTGGCTAGATGAGTTTTTCTCGGTGGTCCTAGTCCTCATCGTCTTCCCTAGGATATCCTGCCGCCGGGCCGCCCGGCTCAATGGAGCCATGGCTTGCGAGGTACGTAGTACTTTACTACTCAGTAGTTAGGGTGGAGGGCTGGTGAAGGCTAGTTACTAGCTACCACAGAACGTAAAAAGAGAAGAAGGGCGGAGGGCTGGTCAAGGCTAAATCTTACATACACCCAGAAAAGACCATCGTGCCCTCGCGGGGCTTCTGAGCAATTATAGGGACGTGTGTTCTCAAATGGGCAAGATAGGGTACCTTCCCGAGGAAGCATCTAGCACCCAAGCCGATGGACTGCGCGTTGAACAATGGTTACAGTATGTGTAAAAAGAAAAGATAACAAGGGAAATGCCTGGCAGGGTCCAGAGGTGCATTTAATCGGACATGGGATTCCATAGTATTTTACACCATAGAGTATGTGAACATAAACACAGAATACAATCAATCGCTTAGTGTTTACATAAAGGGCCCTAATCGAAGATAGGAAACGCAAGCAAGTCCCTCTCCGCCAAATAAGATCATATATCGTCGTTAGGGCCGCCCTGGTGAATCCTCCGAATGAAAAAGCCCATAGTTGGCAACCTAAACCCGCCGCTCCGAATAGGAACTTCCGTCCGACGAGAACTTTACGACAACAAAAATTAATTAATTCGATCGCATAAACCGCAATTTCAATTAGATAAACACGAAGATTAAGATAGGCGCATGTATCACCTGTCGATGCGATCCAAGATAGTCAGCTCCGTGCACGGTTGATACCATTGCATCGACCGCTCAAGTTCCTACCATTAGGCGGCGCACGGCATGGTCGTGCTGTTCGCCGTAATAGTGGCCGTATAGTTGGGGAGCATTAAACCAATCTCGCAGCGATTAAGTAATGGCTTGCCGTGCGACGACATACTCACCTTGTACTCCGGCCACACGCACGCCGCCGACCTAACGCACTCAACGGATAGGCTGGCCAGCACGCATCCATTTTTCGGCTGGACTTGCGTATATGTGTGCCAGACGAACACGGTACCATCGTTCCCGTAGAAGATGACCGGACGTCTTGGCTCTGGCGGTGCCAGCACCGGGATGATGAACGCCATCGCGGTGCCGTACGGGATCATGTCCACACAAATCGAATGGATTTCTCTGAGGTGGGCGATGAGCGCTGCTGGCGAGGCGGAGAAGTCGCAGCCGGCCTCTGTGCAGTCGCACGGGCCGTGCGGGCACGCGAGCTCGTGGTCGTGGAGCTCGTTGTAGGCGACCACGCTCCCGCACCCGTCGTGGGGGCACTCCATCCTCTTTAATCTGCTTTGAAGAGGATATTGATGGGGAGGGGAGGGGAGGGGCGAGTGGAGAAGAAGGATGGTGGTGGCTTTATTAATTCGGGCCTCACCGTCCCACCAGCTTGGCTAAGGGCCCTTTTGTTGTGGCTTTTTTGGCTTTTTGGCTTTGGCAAAAGCCAAAAAACACCTAAATAGGTGCTTTTTTGGCTTTTGGATTTTGGAAGCCAAAAAAATAGGATCTTTGTTTTTGGCTTCCAAAATCCAAAATCCAAAAAAGCACCTATTTAGGTGCTTTTTTTGGGTGCTTTTTTTGGCTTTTGCCAAAGCCAAAAAGCCAAAAAAAACCACAACAAAAGGGCCCTAAAAAAGGTGACGCTGAAAGTTTCACTGTCTATGTTTTCACACATAGTACACCTTATATGATGGCCAAAAATGGGATATGAAGATTTTCTCGAAATATCAAAAAAAATAGATTGATGTTTGACATATGTGTGATGTTACTCAAAATTGAACTACATGTTACGAATGGACGGTCGGCAATTTTGAGGGAAGAAAATGAATTTTAAAATATTGAAATACTTTGAGTGTCTCTGTGTGAAGCCTTGCACTAAGATCATAGAAATTTCCATTACCCTTGTACGGATGGTGGGTCCTAAAAGTTGAAGTAATTTGAGTGCAACAAAAAGAACTTCAATGAAATTAAAAATGTGGACTAGCTTGTGTCGTCATATGAGATATAGATGGTATAAAAATAACAAACTACAATCCTAAGAGTGATTTATATAAATCAAGTTTGATTTCTTGCTTTCATGTATGAGTTAATTTATTAACATGGCTTTCTACCCCACCCCCCTCCCCCCCCACACACACACACTCTCTCTCTCTCTCTCTCTCAAATGGGGGTGAGAGGAGAAGAAGGATGTTCGTAACTCATGCCTCACCATCCTACCAGACTTTGGTCGATGCCCAAGACATTCATGACCTAAAAAGGTGGCGTTGACTATTTCATAGTCTACATTTTCACAAGCATTATACAATGTATATTGGCCAAAATGTGATGTGTAGATTTTCTCGAATTGTACCTTATTTGGATTCATGTTTGATGTATGAGCGGTTTTACTCAAAATTCAACTACATGTTCAAATTGCCAGGACGGAAAATTTGAATGAAGAAAATATAGTTTAAATATTGAAATAAGTGAGCATATGTGTGCGTGTGTGTGTGTGTGTGTGTGTGTGTGTGTGTGTCTTTTGTGCACTACGATACGTAAAATTGGCACTACCATTTTACGAATGTGGTGGGTCCTAGAATATTGAAGCAAATTCAAAAAAAAAATGTGCTAGCTTGAGTCATCGTATGAGATAAAATTGCTATACAAATAACAAACTTACAACCTTAAGGTAATTTAAGAAAGATTTATTTTCTTGCTTACACATGTTTGGTCATGTTGATTGCATTGTATATTAGTATGAACTTACTAATAATTATCCCAAATATTGGCAGCAATGTGCATCTTACCGTTCACATATATTTTATTCAACTTCATTTCACACAAAAATACATTCTACTTTATTAGTGTAAAATAAGAGCTTTATGTGAGCTTTATTGTGAAGTGGCTGCCTGAGAGAAGGGCCAAATTTTCAAGGTAACAATTTCGAAACATGGCATACTTCATAAGATGACCATTTAGGTGATATATATGTTGATTATTTCTCGAGTTTGTAATATATGTGGACTTATGTTGAGTTTTAACCAATTTTAGTCAATTTAAAATTGCATGTTCTTTAAAGTTCGGCACGAGTTTTGGTAGAAAATATGCAGATTTTACCATGGTAAGGTGTTATGCTTCATGCATGAAAAAAATACAAAGAAAAGATGAACAATTTGTACGAATGGTGAAGCCGGTGAATTTGAAGCAAATTGAATGCAACCAAAGGAAATTCATTAAAACCAAAAAAAAGATGAAGAGTTCACGAGGAAATGGTATGGCGATTTGAAAAGAAAATGAATCACTACATATGTGAATCTGGTCATAGTAAACGAAAATGCCAAGTAGAGTTTCCAATTTTGTTCATAAAAATAGATCAAATTTGAACTAGATTTGTGATGTAGATTGGTCATAGAAATCGCTATAAGCCATCGCAATGTACGGAAGTGAATAATTCTAGGCATCCATATTTTAATTACTTCATGTAATGTAATTGAACAAGCTAGATTGGGTATTGCCCCATGAAATTGTACCACACATGCCAACAATAGTAAACCTGATTGCTTAAAAGTACGCCAACATTATGTGGCTTGATTAAATGTGCATTAAACTTAAAATGCCTATTTATTTATTTTCTTTTAGTAGTCGTATGACAGTGAAGGATCCAGAGTTGCATTAATCGGCGAATTGGGTTACATATTACATAGACTAATTCATGGTAAACATAAAATACATCCAATCCCTCAACATTTTTAGATAAAGGTCTAAGTAGTCCTTCCCCACCGAAGTAGATGACCACCTCCAACACTACGGCCGTCCTGACAAGAACCATCAGCAAAACGTCTCTTTTAGTCCTTGTACTGAGTACTTTGAAGCAGGAAGCCCCAGACACACCCTTCCTTTTACGGTGATGAAGCAATATAAACATCAAAAGAAGAGGCAGAACAAGATCTCCTACTCAGGGACACTTGGTGGACGCCGAGATATAGGTCGCTAGCTGTGCACGGAGATCCTCTTCTCCTTGCTAATCGCCCTGTCACAAGAGAAACAAATTAATTCAGCATTACTTAAATCCGCATTAGCATCGTCCCAATAAGATTGAGGGTAGTGTTATGTTCACTCACTCCTTATCGATGCGCAAATAGATAGTCAGCTGCTTCGATGATTCATTGCCGCACAGGTACCGCGGCGGCACCGAGAGGAAGGAAGTGACATCTCCCAAAGAAACTGTGCCCGGAGTCGGGCTGCTCGTCGGCTCTAATACCGCCTTCACCACGTCAAACAAGTGTTCCCCGGTAAGCTTACGCGGCCCCGGCATCGGCGGGCCGTTCGCCCACATTGTCACCCTATACCGGGGCAAGTTGCACGCCGCTGGCCTAACGCACACGAAGAATACCGCGGTGTCCATGCCGCAAGGGTGGATGTGCAAGGCGAACACTGCGCCATCCGTCCCGTAGCCGATGAGCTGTCGTTTTGGCGAGCCCGGTGCCGGCACCTTCAGATGAACAAATCCGAAGTCCTCGTCGTACGGGAACTTATCCACAGCGGTCAAGTGGGCTTCTCTGAGGTGTAGGATGAACGGTACCTTCGAATCGGCGAATTCGCAGCCGGGGTGCGTGCAGAAGCAATAGCCGTGCGGGCACGCCATCATGTGCTTGTCTTCCTCGTTGTAAGGGATCTCCCTCCCGCACCAGTCGTTGATACACTGGATCGTCGGCTTCAGAGGCTGCTTCTTCGGCACAGGCAACTCCATAGTCTAAGGTCTGATGAGGGATCGGAAAGGGGCGCGGGGGGTTGTGGCGGCGGCGGCGCGAGCGAGGGGGGAGCAATGAGAAGCTGAGAACTGAGAAGGGAGATTGATGTTTATGGAGATTGATGTTTCTTTATACGAGTAATAATATAGAGGGCTCTTCTTTTAACGGGAGCCTCTAGACTGGTGGACACATGACCTGTGCTCACTGAAGTGTGGGACCTCACGCATGGGAACCACACGTAAGTGACAGACCAGTTGGTGTACTCGGGTGATTATTATAATGTATTAGTACTCCATAGTTTTCTATAGATCCAAGGGTAGGAAAGCCAAGTTATCTCATTTACAAGACATTATTTTTTCCATGAAGCCAAGTTAACTCATCAATCAATTGGTATATTTTGGTTATATTCAAACTTTTACTTGAAACTAGTTGGTCATGCCATTCTACTACTCGCCTAAAACTTTTACTTGGGGGGGGTGGGGGGTGATGCTACCCTGAATTTGTGGGACCCAAAAAAAACTCGGAAATATGAGCTAGCGATGCATCAAAAAGAAACACATTCATCCCCCTCCCCCAGTGATTTGACCTAGATTTGAAATCAAGGCACACGTGATTCAAAAAAGGCAATCTAAAAACATGGAGTATTCATCATTTTGTAGTACATATATCTAGGGAAAATACCAAACATGCCATACCAGTGTTTTAGAGAAGAACCCTCAAGTAGATTGGCACCATGTTGGAGTCCGTCCAGCTAAATTTCCTCACACATGCATGTGAGCTTGGTACCACTACACAAGAACCATGCCAAACTTTTGAATCATGGCCCAATTTTATGTATATATTTGCAACTTTTCATCATGCACGCATGAATACTTTGCAAAATATGTGCATTTTGGGTTGTCGCCCATAAATGTGTTTTTGCTTGTCTGCCACCAATCAAGTTTTCATTCGCGGGGAAACATGCATGACAGGATGACCATTTCCAAGGTTTCATGAATTATCTCAATGTGCATCCATATATATACAATTTCTTGGGCTAAATCCGATAAAATGCAAATTTGACACAGTGTGTAGATGAAGTACATATCAAACAAATAATTTAAAAAATACATGGGTGTGTGGCCTGAATGTGTGGATCGAGCCAAGTACATTTTATATAATAATGGCCAAACACATGCACCGCACCCTCCTACTAGAACAAATTAAAACAAGCAGGGTGAGAGCATCGTGAGATTGCTCGACCTAGCTAAATTTTAAAACAAGCCGAATTAATAAGTTATTGTGGGGATTGATAGAAAAGATCGAAACAAAGCATGCATAGTCATATCATTTGTGGTTTACATAATACCTCTATGAACAGTACCAAATAAACATGGCATATATACACTTCTATGTTTAGACAAGAACCCTGCATATTTTTTTGCACCATGTGTTTGAGGCCTCGCTTCCCCAGAAGTGTGTGTGAGAGCATTTTGCATGCTATGAGAAAACAATGCCAAACATTTGAATCGCATGACTCATTTTTTGGTAGTGATATATAGGTTTATGGTTTATATATATACAAGGTTTAGTGTTAGGGTCTAGGGGTTTAATATAATTAGGGTTTAGGGTTTATAGAGATTCACATCATCTGTTTCATTTCACATTTGTGATGTACAATACTACATACCTAAGTAAAATCGATCCTTCTTAGTCACTCCAAAATGGAGCTCGTGGCCGGGAGGTTTTTGGAATTTCCATGTTTGAAACCCAATACCACTTCTCTTCATGCTTGACTTCATAATTAAGACAGAGTTTAGGGTTAGGGGTAGATACATGATTTTTCTGGTTTGAATATGTCTAGATCGAGCTTTGTACGTTTATTATCAACTTTTGAATGCTTACTGTATAACATAAGAAGACAATGTGCTTTAGTTTTTCATTTTTCATTTTTTGAATTTTTATGCCCATATGAATTTTGGTCAAATCCTAGGTTAATTTGACCAAGAGTTAACCAAGTTTAAAAACATGAATATGAAAAAGTAAGCTTGTATCCTTCTTAATCACTCCAAAATGAAGCTCTTGTGAGGTTTTTAAAATTTCTATGTTTGAAACCAAAAACCACTTCTCTTCATGCATGCTTGACTTCATAAGATAGAGTTTAGGGTTAATTAGGGGTAGATGCATGATTTTTCTGGTTCGAATATGTCTAGATCTTGTTTATCAACTTGAATGCTTACTATAGGACATAAGATCGAAGACTATATATGTGCTTTGATTTTTTATGCCCATTTGAATCTTGGTCAAATCCTAGGTTTGACCAAGAGTTAAACAAGTTTAAAACATGAATATGAAAATGTAAGCCCGTATCCTTCTTAATCACTTCAAAATGAAGCTCTTGGTATTTTTAAAATTTCTATGTTTGAACCCAAAAACCACTTCTCTTCATGCTTGACTTCATAAGAGAGAGTTTAGGGTTAGGGGTAGATACATGATTTTCCTTGTTTGAATATGTCTAGATCGTGTTTATCAACTTGAATGCTTACTCTGTGACATAAGAAGACTATGTGATTTGGTTTTTTATTTTTTTATTCGTTTTTTTGTTTCAAACATGTAAGTTTCAAAAACCCTCCCAAGAGCTACATTTTGGGGTGACTAAGAAGGATAGATGGGGAGTGATGTTTTGGCACATGGGAGCATATGCTCCCTTTATTTTGAAATACATGTTAGACACATTTTAAAATGTCAAAAAAAATTGAAACAAAAATTTCGCACGTACATCTTCATGTGCTACGCGCTCACAAAGTCGTTTCATGAAAAATCGACATGTCATGTGGCGTGTGTAAAAAAGACAAAATTCAGTGCTGAAACAAAGACTTGTCACAAGATAAATTTTCTCTTTTTCGCTTAGACTACAAAAAATATCATTTTTTCGTGAAACTTGACGAATACCCATATATTATGGAGATGTACATGTAAATTTTTTTGTCAAATTTTTTTAACACTTGGAAATATATTTTTATGGTAGAGGGATCATACGCACCCGGGAGCCGAATTGAGTTTCTGGGATAGATGCTTATTTTTTCATATTCATGATTTAAAATCGTTTAAACCATGCACAAACCTAGGATTTGACCAAGATTCAAATGGGCATCAAAATTGAAAAAAAATCAGCAAAAAGAAAAACCAAAGCAAATAGTTTTCTTATGTTATATAGTAAGCATTAAAGTTGGTAAACAAGGTCTAGACATATTCAAACCAGACAAATCATGTATCTATACCCCCTAACCCCTAAACTCCGTCTTATGAAGTCAAGCATGAAGAGAAGTGGTTTTGGGTTTCAAACATGGAAATTTCAAAAACCTCCCAAAAGCCCCTTTTCAAATATTTCAAACTTATTCAAATTTGGTTCAAATTTGAAAGACATACAAGTTATAGCACACATAGTGCATACATTTTCACACAAACTGCACTACATGCTAACCCTATAGCTTGAGGCCATTTGGATGAGGTCGAAAAAATTCTTGGATTAGAATCGTGTTGTTCGAACCCCGTAGTTGGATTTTTTTGAACCCTTGATCTGTAGAACTGGGCAAAACCCGAGTTTAACCTATTTAATTATAGATTCGTATATTGATTTTTCTACTACCTTTTTATTATTACTATGCAGCACATGGGTGTTTGCCCGTCGAGTGAAACTCGGAGGAAGAGGGATCACTCGGAAGGAGAGAAGAAGGGAGAGCATTATGGTGTCTCGCCTTTTTCGGGTGATGATGTTGACTTTTGTGCAGGGTTTGTCAGTGAGCAGGAGGTGCGAGCGAGCGAGCGAGTCGAGCGAGGCCGAGAATGAGGGAGATTTTTTTTTTGTGAGAGGGACAACCGAAGGATCCAGAAGGACCCACAGACTTCCAATACGCATCCTGATGCGTCTTCTCTTGACAAAGAAGATGGCTGGGAGTTTGCGTACCTATTGCACGTGACTTGTGCTCACTGAAGTGTGGGACCTCAAGCGTGGGCACCACACGTAAGTGACAGACCTGTTGGTGTAAAAACTCGATTGATTATTATAGTGCATTAGAACAAAGTTTCCTATGGATTCAAGGGTAGGAAATCCAAGTTAACTCATTTACGTGTTAAACTTGTCTAAATCTTGGTGAAACCTAGGATTTGACCAAGATTCAAATGGGCAGAAAAATAAAAACACAGAAAAATGAAAAACCAAATCACATAGTCTTCTTATGTCGTATAGTAAGCATTAAAGTTGATAAACAAGGTCTAGACATATCAAACCATACAAATCATGTATCTACCCCCTAACCCCTAAACTCCGTCTTATGAAGTCAAGCATGAAGATAAGTGGCTTTGGGTTTCAAACATGGAAATTTCAAAATCCTCCCAAAAGCCCCTTTTCAAATATTTCAAACTTATTCAAATTTGGTTCAAATTTGAAAGACATACAAGTTATAGCACACATAGTGCATACATTTTCACACAAACTGCACTACATGCTAACCCTATAGCTTGAGGCCATTTGGATGAGGTCGAAAAAATTCTTGGATTAGAATCGTGTTGTTCGAACCCCGTAGTTGGATTTTTTTGAACCCTTGATCTGTAGAACTGGGCAAAACCCGAGTTTAGAGTGACTAAGAAGGATACATGCTTCCCTTTTCATTTTCATGTTTTAAACTTGCTTAAATTATCTTGATCAAACCTAGGATTAGACAAGATTCAAATGGGCATCAAAATTGAAAAAAAATCAGCAAAAAGAAAAACCAAAGCAAATAGTTTTCTTATGTCATATAGTAAGCATTAAAGTTCATAAACAAGGTCTAGACATATTCAAACCAGACAAATCATGTAGCTATACCCCCTAACCCCTAAACTCTGTCTTATGAAGTCAAGCATGTGAAGAGAAGTGGTTTTGGGTTTCAAACATGGAAATTTCAAAAACCTCCCAAAAGCTTCATTTTAGAGTGACTAAGAAGGATCCATGCTTCCCTTTTCATTTTCATGTTTTAAACTTGTTTAAATTATCTTGGTCGTCAAACCTAGGATTTGACAAGATTCAAATGGGCATCAAAATTGAAAAAAATCAGAAAAAAGAAAAAACCAAAGCAAATAGTTTTCTTATGTCATATAGTAAGCATTGAAGTTGATAAACAAGGTCCATACATATTCAAACCACACAAATCATGTATCTATACCCCCTAACCCCTAAATTAATTAACTATGTCTTAATTATGAAGTCAAGCATGTGAAGAGAAGTGGTTTTGGGTTTCAAACATGGAAATTTCAAAAACCTCCCAAAAGCTTCATTTTAGAGTGACTAAGAAGGATCCATGCTTACATTTGCATTTTCATATTTTAAACTTGTTTAAATCATTATCAAACCTAGGATTTGACCAAGATACAAATGGGTGGGCACAAAATTCAAAAAAATCAGAAAAATGAAAAAAAAAAAGCACATAGTCTTCTTATATATGTCATATCGTAAGCATTCAAGTTGATAAACGAGGTCTAGGTATATCCAAACCCAGACAAATCATGTATCTACCCCCTGTCGATCTTATGAAGTCTAGCATGAAGAGATCGAAGTCGTTTTGGGTTTCAAACATGGAAATTTCAAGAACATCCCAAAAGCTTCATTTTAGAGTGACTAAGAAGGATCCATGCTTCCCTTTTCATTTTCATGTTTTAAACTTGTTTAAATTATCTTGGTCGTCAAACCTAGGATTTGACAAGATTCAAATGGGCATCAAAATTGAAAAAAAAACAGAAAAAATAAAAACCAAAGCAAATAGTTTTCGTATGTCATATAGTAAGCATTGAAGTTGATAAACAAGGTCCATACATATTCAAACCACACAAATCATGTATCTATACCCCCTAACCCCTAAATTAATTAACTATGTCTTATGAAGTCAAGCATGTGAAGAGAAGTGGTTTTGGGTTTCAAACATGGAAATTTCAAAAACCTCCCAAAAGCTTCATTTTAGAGTGACTAAGAAGGATCCATGCTTACATTTGCATTTTCAAATTTTAAACTTGTTTAAATCATTATCAAACCTAGGATTTGACCAAGATACAAATGGGTGGGCACAAAATTCCAAAAAAACAGAAAAATGAAAAACAAAAGCACATAGTCTTCTTATATATGTCATATCGTAAGCATTCAAGTTGATAAACGAGGTCTAGGTATATCCAAACCCAGACAAATCATGTATCTACCCCCTGTCGATCTTATGAAGTCTAGCATGAAGAGATCGAAGTCATTTTGGGTTTCAAACATGGAAATTTCAAGAACATCCCAAAAGCTTCATTTTAGAGTGACTAAGAAGGATCCATGCTTCCCTTTTCATTTTCATGTTTTAAACTTGTTTAAATTATCTTGGTCGTCAAACCTAGGATTTGACAAGATTCAAATGGGCATCAAAATTGAAAAAAAAACAGAAAAAATAAAAACCAAAGCATATAGTTTTCGTATGTCATATAGTAAGCATTGAAGTTGATAAACAAGGTCCATACATATTCAAACCACACAAATCATGTATCTATACCCCCTAACCCCTAAATTAATTAACTATGTCTTATGAAGTCAAGCATGTGAAGAGAAGTGGTTTTGGGTTTCAAACATGGAAATTTCAAAAACCTCCCAAAAGCTTCATTTTAGAGTGACTAAGAAGGATCCATGCTTACATTTGCATTTTCATATTTTAAACTTGTTTAAATCATTATCAAACCTAGGATTTGACCAAGATACAAATGGGTGGGCACAAAATTCAAAAAAATCAGAAAAATGAAAAACAAAAGCACATAGTCTTCTTATATATGTCATATCGTAAGCATTCGAGTTGATAAACGAGGTCTAGGTATATCCAAACCAGACAAATCATGTATCTACCCCCCGTCGATCTTATGAAGTCTAGCATGAAGAGAAGTCGTTTTGGGTTTCAAACATGGAAATTTCAAGAACATCCCAAAAGCTTCATTTTAGAGTGACTAAGAAGGATACATGCTTAACTTTTAATTTCCATGTTTTAAACTTGTTTAAATCTTGGTTGAACCTAGGATTTGACCAAGATTCAAATATATGGGCATAAAATTCGAAAAAAACAGAAAATGAAAAACCAAAGCACATAGTCTTCTTATGTCTATAGTTAGCATTAAAGTTGATAAACAGGTCTAGACATATTCAAACTAGAAAATCATGTATATATCTACACCCCTAACCCTAAACTCTGTCTTATGAAGTCAAGCATGCATGAAGAGAAGTGGTTTTGTTTCAAACATGGAAATTTCAAAAACCCTCCCAAGAGCTACATTTTGGGGTGACTAAGAAGGATAGATGCTTATTTTTTCATATTCATGATTTAAACTTGTTTAAACCATGGTCAAACCTAGGATTTGACCAAGATTCAAATGGGCATCAAAATTGAAAAAAAAAATCAGTAAAAAGAAAAACCAAAGCAAATAGTTTTCTTATGTTATACAGTAAGCATTAAAGTTGATAAACAAGGTCTAGACATATTCAAACCAGACAAATCATGTATCTATACCCCCTAACCCCTAAACTCCGTCTTATGAAGTCAAGCATGAAGAGAAGTGGTTTTGGGTTTCAAACATGGAAATTTCAAAAACCTCCCAAAAGCCCCTTTTCAAATATTTCAAACTTATTCAAATTTGGTTCAAATTTGAAAGACATACAAGTTATAGCACACATATTGCATACATTTTCACACAAACTGCACTAGATGCTAACCCTATAATTTGAGGCCATTTGGATGAGGTCGAAAAAATTCTTGGATTAGAATCGTGTTGTTCGAACCCCGTAGTTGGATTTTTTTTGAACCCTTGATCTGTAGAACTGGGCAAAACCCGAGTTTAACCTATTTAATTATAGATTCGTATATCGATTTTTCTACTACCTTTTTATTATTACTATGCAGCACATGGGTGTTTGCCCGTCGAGTGAAACTCGGAGGAAGAGGGATCACTCGGAAGGAGAGAAGAAGGGAGAGCATTATGGTGTCTCCCCTTTTTCGGGTGATGATGTTGACTTTTGTGCAGGGTTTGTCAGTGAGCAGGAGGAGCGAGCGAGCGAGCGAGTCGAGCGAGGCCGAGATTGAGGGAGATTTGTTTTTTTTTGTGAGAGGGACAACCGAAGGATCCAGAAGGACCCACAGACTTCCAATACGCATCCTGATGCGTCTTCTCTTGACAAAGAAGATGGCTGGGAGTTTGCGTACCTATTGCACGTGACTTGTGCTCACTGAAGTGTGGGACCTCAAGCGTGGGCACCACACGTAAGTGACAGACCTGTTGGTGTAAAAACTCGATTGATTATTATAGTGCATTAGAACAAAGTTTCCTATGGATTCAAGGGTAGGAAATCCAAGTTAACTCATTTACGTGTTAAACTTGTCTAAATCTTGGTGAAACCTAGGATTTGACCAAGATTCAAATGGGCAGAAAAATAAAAACACAGAAAAATGAAAAACCAAATCACATAGTCTTCTTATGTCGTATAGTAAGCATTAAAGTTGATAAACAAGGTCTAGACATATCAAACCATACAAATCATGTATCTACCCCCTAACCCCTAAACTCCGTCTTATGAAATCAAGCATGAAGATAAGTGGCTTTGGGTTTCAAACATGGAAATTTCAAAATCCTCCCAAAGGCCCCTTTTCAAATATTTCAAACTTATTCAAATTTGGTTCAAATTTGAAAGACATACAAGTTATAGCACACATAGTGCATACATTTTCACACAAACTGCACTACATGCTAACCCTATAGCTTGAGGCCATTTGGATGAGGTCGAAAAAAATTCTTGGATTAGAATCGTGTTGTTCGAACCCCGTAGTTGGATTTTTTTGAACCCTTGATCTGTAGAACTGGGCAAAACCCGAGTTTAGAGTGACTAAGAAGGATACATGCTTCCCTTTTCATTTTCATGTTTTAAACTTGTTTAAATTATCTTGATCAAACCTAGGATTAGACAAGATTCAAATGGGCATCAAAATTGAAAAAAAATCAGCAAAAAGAAAAACCAAAGCAAATAGTTTTCTTATGTCATATAGTAAGCATTAAAGTTGATAAACAAGGTCTAGACATATTCAAACCAGACAAATCATGTAGCTATACCCCCTAACCCCTAAACTCTGTCTTATGAAGTCAAGCATGTGAAGAGAAGTGGTTTTGGGTTTCAAACATGGAAATTTCAAAAACCTCCCAAAAGCTTCATTTTAGAGTGACTAAGAAGGATCCATGATTCCCTTTTCATTTTCATGTTTTAAACTTGTTTAAATTATCTTGGTCGTCAAACCTAGGATTTGACAAGATTCAAATGGGCATCAAAATTGAAAAAAAATCAGAAAAAATAAAAACCAAAGCAAATAGTTTTCGTATGTCATATAGTAAGCATTGAAGTTGATAAACAAGGTCCATACATATTCAAACCACACAAATCATGTATCTATACCCCCTAACCCCTAAATTAATTAACTATGTCTTAATTATGAAGTCAAGCATGTGAAGAGAAGTGGTTTTGGGTTTCAAACATGGAAATTTCAAAAACCTCCCAAAAGCTTCATTTTAGAGTGACTAAGAAGGATCCATGCTTACATTTGCATTTTCATATTTTAAACTTGTTTAAATCATTATCAAACCTAGGATTTGACCAAGATACAAATGGGTGGGCACAAAATTCAAAAAAATCAGAAAAATGAAAAACAAAAGCACATAGTCTTCTTATATATGTCATATCGTAAGCATTCGAGTTGATAAACGAGGTCTAGGTATATCCAAACCAGACAAATCATGTATCTACCCCCCGTCGATCTTATGAAGTCTAGCATGAAGAGAAGTCGTTTTGGGTTTCAAACATGGAAATTTCAAGAACATCCCAAAAGCTTCATTTTAGAGTGACTAAGAAGGATACATGCTTAACTTTTAATTTCCATGTTTTAAACTTGTTTAAATCTTGGTTGAACCTAGGATTTGACCAAGATTCAAATATATGGGCATAAAATTAAAAAAAAAACAGAAAAATGAAAAACCAAAGCACATAGTCTTCTTATGTCTATAGTTAGCATTAAAGTTGATAAACAGGTCTAGACATATTCAAACTAGAAAATCATGTATATATCTACACCCCTAACCCTAAACTCTGTCTTATGAAGTCAAGCATGCATGAAGAGAAGTGGTTTTTTTGTTTCAAACATGGAAATTTCAAAAACCCTCCCAAGAGCTACATTTTGGGGTGACTAAGAAGGATAGATGCTTATTTTTTCATATTCATGATTTAAACTTGTTTAAACCATGGTCAAACCTAGGATTTGACCAAGATTCAAATGGGCATCAAAATTGAAAAAAAAATCAGCAAAAAGAAAAACCAAAGCAAATAGTTTTCTTATGTCATATCGTAAGCATGCATTCGAGTTGATAAACGAGGTCTAGGTATATCCAAACCAGACAAATCATGTATCTACCCCCTGTCGATCTTATGAAGTCTAGCATGAAGAGATCGAAGTCGTTTTGAGTTTCAAACATGGAAATTTCAAGAACATCCCAAAAGCTTCATTTTAGAGTGACTAAGAAGGATACATGCTTACCTTTTAATTTTCATGTTTTAAACTTGTTTAAATCTTGGTTAAACCTAGGATTTGACCAAGATTCAAATATATGGGCATAAAATTCAAAAAAAAAATAGAAAAATGAAAACCAAAGCACATGGTCTTCTTATGTCTATAGTTAGCATTAAAGTTGATAAACAGGGTCTAGACATATTCAAACTAGAAAATCATGTATATATCTACACCCCTAACCCTAAACTCTGTCTTATGAAGTCAAGCATGCATGAAGAGATTTGATTTTTTTTGTTTCAAACATGGAAATTTCAAAAACCCTCCCAAGAGCTACATTTCGGGGTGACTAAGAAGGATAGATGCTTATTTTTTCATATCCATGATTTAAACTTGTTTAAACATGGTCAAACCTAGGATTTTACCAAGATTCAAATGGGCATAATTTTTTTAAAAAAATCAGAAAATGAAAAACCAAGGCACATAGTCTTCTTATGTCATATAGTAAGCATTCAATTAAGTTGATAAACAAGGTCTAGACATATATTCAAACCCAGAAAATCATGTATCTACCCCCGAACCCTAGCTAAACTCTGTCTTATGAAGTCAAGCATGCATGAAGAGAAGTGGTTTTGGTTTCAAACGTTTAAGCCAAAAGCACCTTTTCAAATATTTCAAACTTATTCAAATTTGGTTCAAATTTGAAAGACATACAATTTATAGCACACATAGTGCATACATTTTCACACATACTGCACTAGATACTAACCCTATAGTTTGAGGCCATTTGGATGAGGTCGAAAAAATTCTTGGATTAGAATCGTGTTGTTCGAACCCCGTAGTTGGATTTTTTTTGAACCCTTGATCTGTAGAACTGGGCAAAACCCGAGTTTAACCTATTTAATTATTGATTCGTATATCGATTTTTCTACTACCTTTTTATTATTACTATGCAGCACATGGGTGTTTGCCCGTCGAGTGAAACTCGGAGGAAGAGGGATCACTCGGAAGGAGAGAAGAAGGGAGAGCATTATGGTGTCTCCCCTTTTTCGGGTGATGATGTTGACTTTTGTGCAGGGTTTGTCAGTGAGCAGGAGGTGCGAGCGAGCGAGCGAGCGAGTCGAGCGAGGCCGAGAATGAGGGAGATTTGTTTTTTTGTGAGAGGGACAACCGAAGGATCCAGAAGGACCCACAGACTTCCAATACGCATCCTGATGCGTCTTCTCTTGACAAAGAAGATGGCTGGGAGTTTGCGTACCTATTGCACGTGACTTGTGCTCACTGAAGTGTGGGACCTCAAGCGTGGGCACCACACGTAAGTGACAGACCTATTGGTGTAAAAACTCGATTGATTATTATAGTGCATTAGAACAAAGTTTCCTATGGATTCAAGGGTAGGAAATCCAAGTTAACTCATTTACGTGTTAAACTTGTCTAAATCTTGGTCAAACCTAGGATTTGACCAAGATTCAAATGGGCAGAAAAATAAAAACACAGAAAAATGAAAACCAAATCACATAGTCTTCTTATGTCATATAGTAAGCATTAAAGTTGATAAACAAGGTCTAGACATATCAAACCATACAAATCATGTATCTACCCCCTAACCCCTAAACTCCGTCTTATGAAGTCAAGCATGAAGATAAGTGGCTTTGGGTTTCAAACATGGAAATTTCAAAATCCTCCCAAAAGCCCCTTTTCAAATATTTCAAACTTATTCAAATTTGGTTCAAATTTGAAAGACATACAAGTTATAGCACACATAGTGCATACATTTTCACACAAACTGCACTACATGCTAACCCTATAGCTTGAGGCCATTTGGATGAGGTCGAAAAAATTCTTGGATTAGAATCGTGTTGTTCGAACCCCGTAGTTGGATTTTTTTTGAACCCTTGATCTGTAGAACTGGGCAGAACCCGAGTTTAGAGTGACTAAGAAGGATACATGCTTCCCTTTTCATTTTCATGTTTTAAACTTGTTTAAATTATCTTGGTCAAACCTAGGATTAGACAAGATTCAAATGGGCATCAAAATTGAAAAAAAAATCAGCAAAAAGAAAAACCAAAGCAAATAGTTTTCTTATGTCATATAGTAAGCATTAAAGTTGATAAACAAGGTCTAGACATATTCAAACTAGACAAATCATGTAGCTATACCCCCTAACCCCTAAACTCTGTCTTCTGAAGTCAAGCATGTGAAGAGAAGTGGTTTTGGGTTTCAAACATGGAAATTTCAAAAACCTCCCAAAAGCTTCATTTTAGAGTGACTAAGAAGGATCCATGCTTCCCTTTTCATTTTCATGTTTTAAACTTGTTTAAATTATCTTGGTCGTCAAACCTAGGATTTGAAAAGATTCAAATGGGCATCAAAATTGAAAAAAAATCAGAAAAAATAAAAACCAAAGCAAATAGTTTGCGTATGTCATATAGTAAGCATTGAAGTTGATAAACAAGGTCCATACATATTCAAACCACACAAATCATGTATCTATACCCCCTAACCCCTAAATTAATTAACTATGTCTTATGAAGTCAAGCATGTGAAGAGAAGTGGTTTTGGGTTTCAAACATGGAAATTTCAAAAACCTCCCAAAAGCTTCATTTTAGAGTGACTAAGAAGGATCCATGCTTACATTTGCATTTTCATATTTTAAACTTGTTTAAATCATTATCAAACCTAGGATTTGACCAAGATACAAATGGGTGGGCACAAAATTCAAAAAAATCAGAAAAATGAAAAACAAAAGCACATAGTCTTCTTATATATGTCATATCGTAAGCATTCGAGTTGATAAACGAGGTCTAGGTATATCCAAACCAGACAAATCATGTATCTACCCCCCGTCGATCTTATGAAGTCTAGCATGAAGAGAAGTCGTTTTGGGTTTCAAACATGGAAATTTCAAGAACATCCCAAAAGCTTCATTTTAGAGTGACTAAGAAGGATACATGCTTAACTTTTAATTTCCATGTTTTAAACTTGTTTAAATCTTGGTTGAACCTAGGATTTGACCAAGATTCAAATATATGGGCATAAAATTCAAAAAAAAAACAGAAAAATGAAAAACCAAAGCACATAGTCTTCTTATGTCTATAGTTAGCATTAAAGTTGATAAACAGGTCTAGACATATTCAAACTAGAAAATCATGTATATATCTACACCCCTAACCCTAAACTCTGTCTTATGAAGTCAAGCATGCATGAAGAGAAGTGGTTTTTTTGTTTCAAACATGGAAATTTCAAAAACCCTCCCAAGAGCTACATTTTGGGGTGACTAAGAAGGATAGATGCTTATTTTTCATATTCATGATTTAAACTTGTTTAAACCATGGTCAAACCTAGGATTTGACCAAGATTCAAATGGGCATCAAAATTGAAAAAAAAATCAGCAAAAAGAAAAACCAAAGCAAATAGTTTACTTATGTCATATCGTAAGCATTCGAGTTGATAAACGAGGTCTAGGTATATCCAAACCAGACAAATCATGTATCTACCCCCTGTCGATCTTATGAAGTCTAGCATGAAGAGATCGAAGTCGTTTTGGGTTTCAAAAATGGAAATTTCAAGAACATCCCAAAAGCTTCATTTTAGAGTGACTAAGAAGGATACAGGCTTACCTTTTAATTTTCATGTTTTAAACTTGTTTAAATCTTTGTTAAACCTAGGATTTGACCAAGATTCAAATATATGGGCATAAAATTCAAAAAAAAAAACAGAAAAATGAAAACCAAAGCACATAGTCTTCTTATGTCTATAGTTAGCATTAAAGTTGATAAACAGGGTCTAGACATATTCAAACTAGAAAATCATGTATATATCTACACCCCTAACCCTAAACTCTGTCTTATGAAGTCAAGCATGCATGAAGAGAAGTGATTTTTTTTGTTTCAAACATGGAAATTTCAAAAACCCTCCCAAGAGCTACATTTCGGGGTGACTAAGAAGGATAGATGCTTATTTTTTCATATCCATGATTTAAACTTGTTTAAACCATGGTCAAACCTAGGATTTTACCAAGATTCAAATGGGCATAATTTTTTAAAAAAAATCAGAAAATGAAAAACCAAGGCACATAGTCTTCTTATGTCATATAGTAAGCATTCAATTAAGTTGATAAACAAGGTCTAGACATATATTCAAACCAGGAAAATCATGTATCTACCCCCGAACCCTAGCTAAATTCTGTCTTATGAAGTCAAGCATGCATGAAGAGAAGTGGTTTTGGTTTCAAACGTTTAAGCCAAAAGCCCCTTTTCAAATATTTCAAACTTATTCAAATTTGGTTCAAATTTGAAAGACATACAATTTATAGCACACATAGTGCATACATTTTCACACATACTGCACTAGATACTAACCCTATAGTTTGAGGCCATTTGGATGAGGTCGAAAAAATTCTTGGATTAGAATCGTGTTGTTCGAACCCCGTAGTTGGATTTTTTGAACCCTTGATCTCGTAGAATCGGGCAAAACCCGAGTTTAACCTATTTAATTATAGATTCGTATATCGATTTTTCTACTACCTTTTTATTATTACTATGCAGCACATGGGTGTTTGCCCGTCGAGTGAAACTCGGAGGAAGAGGGATCACTCGGAAGGAGAGAAGAAGGGAGAGCATTATGGTGTCTCCCCTTTTTCGGGTGATGATGTTGACTTTTGTGCAGGGTTTGTCAGTGAGCAGGAGGTGCGAGCGAGCGAGCGAGGCCGAGAATGAGGGAGATTTTTTTTTTGTGAGAGGGACAACCGAAGGATCCAGAAGGACCCACAGACTTCCAATACGCATCCTGATGCGTCTTCTCTTGACAAAGAAGATGGCTGGGAGTTTGCGTACCTATTGCACGTGACTTGTGCTCACTGAAGTGTGGGACCTCAAGCGTGGGCACCACACGTAAGTGACAGACCTGTTGGTGTAAAAACTCGATTGATTATTATAGTGCATTAGAACAAAGTTTCCTATGGATTCAAGGGTAGGAAATCCAAGTTAACTCATTTACGTGTTAAACTTGTCTAAATCTTGGTCAAACCTAGGATTTGACCAAGATTCAAATGGGCAGAAAAATAAAAACACAGAAAAATGAAAAACCAAATCACATAGTCTTCTTATGTCATATAGTAAGCATTAAAGTTGATAAACAAGGTCTAGACATATCAAACCATACAAATCATGTATCTACCCCCTAACCCCTAAACTCCGTCTTATGAAGTCAAGCATGAAGAGAAGTGGTTTTGGGTTTCAAACATGGAAATTTCAAAATCCTCCCAAAAGCCCCTTTTCAAATATTTCAAACTTATTCAAATTTGGTTCAAATTTGAAAGATATACAAGTTATAGCACACACATAGTGCATACATTTTCACACAAACTGCACTATGATACGTCTCCGACGTATCGATAATTTCTTATGTTCCATGCCACATTATTGATGTTATCTACATGTTTTATGCACACTTTATGTCATATTCGTGCATTTTCTGGAACTAACCTATTAACAAGATGCCGAAGTGCCAGTTGCTGTTTTCTGCTGTTTTTGGTTTCAGAAATCCTAGTAAGGAAATATTCTCGGAATTGGACGAAATCAATGCCCAGGGGCCTATTTTTCCACGAAGCTTCCAGTAGTCCGAAGACGAAACGAAGAGGGGCCACGGGGTGGCCAAACCCTAGGGCGGCGCGGCCCCACCCCTGGCCGCGCCGGCCTATGGTCTGGGCCCCCCGTGCCGCCTCTTGACCTACCCTTCCGCCTACTTAAAGCCTCCGTGACGAAACCCCCAGTACCGAGAGCCACGATACGGAAAACCTTCCAGAGACGCCGCCAACGCCGATCCCATCTCGGGGGATCCAGGAGATCGCCTCCGGCACCCTGCCGGAGAGGGGAATCATCTCCCGGAGGACTCTACGCCGCCGTGGTCGCCTCCGGAGTGATGTGTGAGTAGTCTACCCCTAGACTATGGGTCCATAGCAGTAGCTAGATGGTTGTCTTCTCTCCATTGTGCTATCATTGTCGGATCTTGTGAGCTGCCTAACATGATCAAGATCATCTATCTGTAATTCTATATGTTGCGTTTGTTGGGATCCGATGAATAGAGAATACTTGTTATGTTGATTATCAAAGTTATATCTACGTGTTGTTTATGATCTTGCATGCTTTCCGTTACTAGTAGATGCTCTGGCCAAGTAGATGCTTGTAACTCCAAGAGGGAGTATTTATGCTCGATAGTGGGTTCATGCCCGCATTGACACCGGGACAAAGGATGAAAGTTCTAAGGTTGTGTTGTGCTGTTGCCACTAGGGATAAAACATTGATGCTATGTCTAAGGATGTAGTTGTTGATTACATTACGCACCATACTTAATGCAATTGTCTGTTGCTTTGCAACTTAATACTGGAGGGGGTTCGGATGATAACCTGAAGGTGGACTTTTTAGGCATAGATGCAGTTGGATGACGGTCTATGTACTTTGTCGTAATGCCCAATTAAATCTCACTATACTCATCATGATATGTATGTGCATGGTCATGCTCTCTTTATTTGTCAATTGCCCAACTGTAATTTGTTCACCCAACATGCTGTTTGTCTTATGGGAGAGACACCTCTAGTGAACTGTGGACCCCGGTCCAATTCTCTTTACTGAAATACAATCTACTGCAATACTTGTTCTACTGTTTTCTGCAAACAATCATCTTCCACACAATACGGTTAATCCTTTGTTACAGCAAGCCGGTGAGATTGACAACCTCACTGTTTCGTTGGGGCAAAGTACTTTGGTTGTGTTGTGCAGGTTCCACGTTGGCGCCGGAATCCCTGGTGTTGCGCCGCACTACATCCCGCCACCATCAACCTTCAACGTGCTTCTTGACTCCTACTGGTTCGATAAACCTTGGTTTCTTACTGAGGGAAACTTGCTGCTGTACGCATCACACCTTCCACTTGGGGTTCCCAACGAGCGTGTGCTTTACGCGTCATCAAGCTAAATTTTTGACGCCGTTGCCGGGGAGATCAAGACACGCTGCAAGGGGAGTCTCCACTTCTCAATCTCTTTACTTTGTTTTTGTCTTGCTTAGTTTTATTTACTACTTTGTTTGCTGCACCAAATCAAAATACAAAAAAATTAGTTACCTGTTTTACTTTACTTAATATCATGCATGTTTTTATTTCACTAGTTAAGCATAATGGAAAACAACAAAAATATGAGAGATCTTTATGAACTTTATCTTGAATTAGGACATGATGTGTTTGAAGAGAGAATTAAAAAACCCATGGAACTTTATATGCATGCTAGTGGGAATGTTATTACTATGAATGCTTTGAACACCATCTATTATATATTAAAAGTACATGATGGGTTAACCAGAGGTAAAAGAAAATACTAGAAAATCCCACGTTAATCAGAAAATACCAGCCTTTGATCCGGTGGACCTCTCAAAATTAGGAGTATGTGTCCATTGGATATGTGTAACATATTTCTACTGGTGGACCTAAGACAACTTAACGTGTCACGTGTACAGGTACATATGTTCAAGAAAAAAAAACTGCGATCAATCAAATGTGTAAATCACATGCACGCCTCTTAACCAATCTTGCCACATGAAAATATTCATGCGAACGCATCCAAAAAAAAAGAGAACAAAACCAATCTTGAAAAGGAGAATCTCTAGAAGAAACCTAACCCTGGCCGCCGGCATGCTATTGTACAACTGCCCTAGGGCCGGAAAGCACCAGGCGGCTCCTCAAGGTGGCTCACGTGAAGAAGACGCTAAGCTCGCCGCCGACAGCCCCAGCGATGTCACAGTGGGCAGAAAGCACCACGCGGCTCCTCGAGGTGGAGCACATGAAGAAGACCCTAAGCTCGACACCGGCAGCCTCAGCGGTGTCCCAGTCTCATCCTTCCTCCTCCCTTGGTATATGGGCACCCATCGCCAGACACAACGGAAAAGAAGACGCAGGGTGACACATTAGGAAGAAATCAGGCGGCTCTTCCAGGTGGCATGCACCTGAACAGAGCGTCAACAAGTTGAACTGGCTGCAGATCAATTATGTCAACGGATCCAGGTCACCCATAATTATACTTATGCATGCACGCACCACTCCAATCACAGATTCACTTTTCAAGAATCCATTAGCTCACGGTCTTATACAGTTTCTAACAAGATCCCAACCAGTATCAAAGCCCATAAAACTTGCAAGTGCCCTTTCGACATCAGGTTCATGTGGTGCCACTAGCGCCCGATCTCCTCCATCAGGTAAACTTCAAAATATACCAACTACATAAAAGTATGTATGATTTCACTGATACATTTTTATCTGATCAATGTAATTTTTTATTATGAATCAATGATTGCTTAGTTGCTTCTAATAGATGGTTCTATTATATTTGTAGCATGGGTTAAATTATCATCTACAACTACCCAACTATTTTACTCTAATAATTAACACTCCTATTATTTTCAAGCTTCAACCTATATGGAACCTGAAGTGTTCGATGCTTTGACTAATAGAATGAGACATCCACACTCATGGAAAAAGTTTTAATTACTTTGGGACACAACAAACTATCAGATAATGAACTTATTAGCACCAATATAAGTTATCCAGACCAATGGTATAATTGTCATGTACATATGATTTACTTACTTTCCCATATTCAGTACCTTCGTACCACATTTACTCTTTCTACATATGCGAATATGATCTAGCATCTATTGGAAACAAACTGATCAGAACTCAGATAATGAACTTATTAGCACCAATATAAGTTATCCAGACCAATGGTATAATTATCATGTACATATGATTTACTTACTTTCCCATATTCAGTACCTTCGTTCCACATTTACTCTTTCTACACATGCGAATATGATCTAGCATCTATTGGAAACAAACTGATCAGAACTTAGATAATGAACTTATTAGCACCAATATAAGTTATCCAGACCAATGGTATAATTATCATGTACATATGATGTACTTACTTTCCCATGTTCAGTACCTGCGTACCACATATACTCTTTCTACACATGCGAATATGATCTAGCATCTTCTGGAAACAAACTGGTCAGAACTTTTGAGCAAAATATTAAAGAGCATTCCATGTTGCATACCCAAGATCTTCAAAGTTTTTGAGACCGACAGGTTTTCTCCATTGAAGAACTGTCCTGAAATCAATTTCCTTTTTTCATACAATACTGCATAAAGTTGATCAAGAAGAACCAGATATCTGAACTATTACTTACTATTTATTGATACCATGTTTGAACATTGCTCAGCGATGTAGATTATCCATAGTTTTTATTTAGATGTCATTGGCATACTGACCCAAATGAAACCAACATATCAAGTACGCACCCAGAAAATGAGCCAGGAGCCATCTTCAAAGATGCATGATAGTGGAGTCCGTTTGCTAGATTAAGTTATATTGCAAAGGGATTGAAATGGTCGATTGCTAAAATTGTAAATTTACCATGGTTAGTACGCAACGGTAAAACTAAAATTTTCAGCAGCAGACCATTAGGTAACATCCTTTGGATGAACAAATATATTGTATGATCTGTGCAAAATCTTTATCAACTGACTACCATAAGGGATCAGGCTGCTCATTACAAAAGCAAACCACAACTACCATGTAACTCACTGAAAATCATTGGCATGTGACCTACTTACACATGTCTAATTTGGCTTGCAGCTAAAACAAAAAATAATTAAAGGAGAAAATCACTACACCCAAACATCGCCATCGCTGTATCTTCCCAGAAGCCCAGCTGACCGGCACCCCCTGGCATGGTACCTTACCTGCTATCTTCTCATGGATGTGATGCGGCCGCACCGCGTCGGATCAGCCTGTAAGAACCATCCATATCCATGGAGCTGCAACGACATATGCCCTTTTTGCCGCATCGCCATATGCTCTGATGTCTCCTAGCTGTGTTTCCATCGATGCATTTCCTCATGTTGAGTTGTTGATTTTCGTTTAGCTCTCCACTACTGCAGCCCATTAATTAGGATATGGTGATTTTCATTTTCTTTTTCACATATTCACTGTAGATATACAGTTTCTTTTTTCACATAATCAGTATAGATTAGCCTTCACTGATCAACAAAACAGAGGCATGCTAATGCTACAAATGTAGAAATCCAAACTTGGGAGCACAATATGAAGCTGAGATTGAGACTGAACCAAATATAAAGATGAAAGCGAGAAGAGAGCAAAGAAAATCCGGTGATATCACATGAGAATGTAATACTTAAACTGTAAAACCAAACATTGCAGAATCGAAAGTAAAGAAGGGCTGGTACTAATTCATGTATGCGTCCATGTCGTCTATCTTCTCCAAGTTGACGGCCGACAGATCGCCGGACATAAGCCCCAACCTGTGCTGCAAGCCGCAATCGAGCTCCTACTTGGACCAAAGGTGCCTGACCCTCTTCAGCCCGGACCTCTGCCACAGTCCTCCAAAATCACCACCTCATGCTCCATCTGTAGACTCCATTTGTGGACGAGGCAGAACGTTGGCGATCTGGAAATCGGTGGATTCATGGAAGCGGAGACACCTAGATTTGAGAGTTGAGACCAGCGGTAGGCACGAAAGGGGATCTTTTTGGATTGCTTTTCAGAAGATGGTGTGACTGAGTGAATTACAACGGCGGCCCCACATGAAGTGAGAGTTTTTAATTCCTACCTTTCTGGTGCTAAGTTAATTGGCTAAGAAATTTTACTTGGACTATGTAGTACTTCAGTAGCATGTTGCATGCGCACCAATACGTGAGAAAAAATATTCAACGCAGTACATGTAACGTAATTGAAATATAGAAATTAATATCCATACGGCCCAAAAGTTTTATAGATTTGAAGAAAACAAAGCTACGTACGATCCATAAAAAAATCAGGTTTTTATTTTAAATTAGAATTAAAATAAACTAAAACTTTGACGCGAAATTTTTATTTATTATTCTAACAATCCCGTTAATCACAACAGTAGATAATGCACAGTAGTTATCTGCACCATACATGATATGCCTAATTAAACTTCAGGGTAAGTGAACTAATTCAAAAAAGTCTAAACTATATATACAAATATTCATTGTCTGTGAAATTTAGATACATAGAAATAAATAAATAATTAAATATATCATTTAAACATAGATCAATAGTACAAGATTAATTGAGTAGTAATTTTAAGCATATATATTGTGTTACAAAATTCAAAGAATTACAATTAATTAAAAAGTCATTACTTATCTTCATAAAAAATATGTTAAAATAAATTTGAATAAAATTATTAATAATTCAAGCATGCCATCCTAAGATTTAGTTAAATGATGTATTTTATTAGGTTGTATGGAATTGTTTTCCTTTCATGGATCGTATAAGAAATTTCAATAGACCAACAAGGTGTCGCCCGCCCATGTGCGCGGGCCACTTGTGCTAGTTGTTGCTAATGCTATGGAAAATTCTAAGCTTGGGGAAGCTGGCTCTGATGAGCATGAACTTTTTAGTCCCCCAAGCATGGAGGAGAAAATTTACTTTGATGACACTTTGCCTCCCATTTATGATGATAGTGATATTTTGGTGCCACCTACTATTGAGGATAAAGTTTATTATGATTATACTATGCCTCCTATATTTGATGATTATGGTGATGAGAATAATAATGATAGCTACTTTGTTGAATTTGCTCCCACTACAATTAATAAGAATGACTATGCTTATGTTGGGAGTAGTAATAATTTTATGCATGAGACTCATGATAAGAATGCTTTATGTGATAGTTATATTGTTGAGTTTGCTCATGATGCTACTGAAAGTTATTATGAGAGAGGAAAATATGGTTGTGGAAATTTTCATGTTACTAGAACACCTCTCTATATGCTGAAATTTTTGAAGCTACACTTGTTTTATCTTCCTATGCTTGTTACTTTGCTCCTCATGAACTTGTTTATTTACAAGATTCCTATGCATAGGAAGCATGTTAGACTTAAATATGTTTTGGATTTGCTTCTTGATGCTCTCTTTTGCTTCAAATACTATTTCTTGCAAGTGCATCATTAAAACTGCTGAGCCCATCTTAATGGCTATAAAGAAAGAACTTCTTGGGAGATAACCCATGTGTTATTTTGCTACAGTACTTTGTTTTTATTTTGTGTCTTGGAAGTTGTTTACTACTGTAGCAACCTCTCCTTATCTTAGTTTTGTGTTTTGTTGTGCCAAGTTAAGCCGTTGATAGAAAAGTAAGTACTAGATTTGGATTACTGCGCAGTTCCAGATTTCTTTGCTGTCACGAATCTGGGTCCACCTCCCTGTAGGTAGCTCAGAAAATTAATCCAATTTACGTGCATGATCCTCAGATATGTACGCAACTTTCATTCAATTTGGGCATTTTCATTTGAGCAAGTCTGGTGCCATTTTAAAATTCGTCAATACGAACTGTTCTGTTTTGACAGATTCTGCCTTTTATTTCGCATTGCCTCTTTTGCTATGTTGGATGAATTTCTTTGATCCACTAATGTCCAGTAGCATTATGCAATGTCCAGAAGTGTTAAGAATGATTGTGTCACCTCTGAATATGTTAATTTTTATTGTGCACTAACCCTCTAATGAGTTGTTTCGAGTTTGGTGTGGAGGAAGTTTTCAAGGATCAAGAGAGGAGTATGATGCAACATGATCAAGGAGAGTGAAAGCTCTAAGCTTGGGGATACCCCGGTGGTTCACCCCTGCATATATCAAGAAGACTCAAGCGTCTAAGCTTGGGGATGCCCAAGGCATCCCCTTCTTCATCGATAACATTATCAGGTTCCTCCCCTGAAACTATATTTTTATTCCATCACATCTTATGTGCTTTTTCTTGGAGCGTCGGTTTGTTTTTGTTTTTGTTTTGTTTGAATAAAATGGATCCTAGCATTCACTTTATGGGAGAGAGACACGCTCCGCTGTAGCATATGGACAAGTATGACCTTGGTTTCTACTCATAGTATTCATGGCGAAGTTTCTCCTTCGTTAAATTGTTATATGGTTGGAATTGGAAAATGATACATGTAGTAATTTCTATTAATGTCTTGGGTAATGTGATACTTGGCAATTGTTGTGCTCATGATTAAGCTCTTGCATCATATGCTTTGCACCCATTAATGAAGAAATACATAGAGCATGCTAAAATTTGGTTTGCATATTTGGTTTCTCTAAGGTCTAGATAATTTCTAGTATTGAGTTTGAACAACAAGGAAGACGGTGTAGAGTCTTATAATGTTTTCAATATGTCTTTTCTGTGAGTTTTGCTGCACCGGTTCATCCTTGTGTTTGTTTCAAATAAGCCTTGCTAGCCTAAACCTTGTATCGAGAGGGAATACTTCTCATGCATCCAAAATACTTGAGCCAACCACTATGCCATTTGTGTCCACCATACCTACCTACTACATGGTATTTTCCGCCATTCCAAAGTATATTGCTTGAGTGCTACCTTTAAAATTCCATCATCCACCTTTGCAATATATAGCTCATGGGACCAATAGCTTAAAAACTATTGTGGTATTGAATATGTAATTATGCACTTTATCTCTTATTAAGTTGCTTGTTGTGCGATAACCATGTTCACTGGGGACGCCATCAACTATTCATTGTTGAATTTCATGTGAGTTGCTATGCATGTCCGTCTTGTCTGAAGTAAGAGAGATCTGCCACCTTATGGTTAAGCATGCATAATGTTAGAGAAGAACATTGGGCCGCTAACTAAAGCCATGATCCATGGTGGAAGTTTCAGTTCTGGACATATATCCTCAATCTCAAATGAGAAAATTATTAATTGTTGTTACATGCTTATGCATAAAAGAGGAGTCCATTATCTGTTGTCTATGTTGTCCCGGTATGGATGTCTAAGTTGAGAATAATCAATAGCGAGAAATCCAAATGCGAGCTTTCTCCTTAGACCTTTGTACAGGCGGCATAGAGGTACCCCTTTGTGACACTTGGTAAAAACATGTGCATTGTGATGATCCGGTAGTCCAAGCTAATTAGGACAAGGTGCGGGCACTATTAGTACACTATGCATGAGGCTTGCAACTTATAAGATATAATTTACATGATGCATATGCATTATTACTACCGTTGACGAAATTGTTTCATGTTTTCAAAATCAAAGCTCTAGCACAAATATAGCAATCGATGCTTTTCCTCTATGGAGGACAATTCTTTTACTTTCAATGTTGAGTCAGTTCACCTATTTCTCTCCACCTCAAGAAGCAAACACTTGTGTGAACTGTGCATTGATTCCTACATACTTGCTTATTGCACTTATTATATTACTCTATGTTGACAATATCCATGAGATATACATGTTATAAGTTGAAAGCAACCGCTGAAACTTAATCTTCTTTTGTGTTGCTTCAATGCTTTTACTTTGAATTATTGCTTTATGAGTTAACTCTTATGCAAGACTTATTGATGCTTGTCTTGAAGTGCTATTCATGAAAAGTCTTTGCTATATGATTCACTTGTTTACTCATGTCATATACATTGTTTTGATCGCTGCATTCACTACATATGCTTTACAAATAGTATGATCAAGATTATGATGGCATGTCACTCCGTAAATTATCTCGTGTTATCGTTTTACCTGCTCGGGACGAGCAGAACTAAGCTTGGGGATGCTGATACGTCTCCGACGTATCGATAATTTCTTATGTTCCATGCCACATTATTGATGTTATCTACATGTTTTATGCACACTTTATGTCATATTCGTGCATTTTCTGGAACTAACCTATTAACAAGATGCCGAAGTGCCAGTTGCTATTTTCTGCTGTTTTTGGTTTCAGAAATCCTAGTAAGGAAATATTCTCGGAATTGGATGAAATCAACGCCCAGGGGCCTATTTTTCCACGAAGCTTCCAGAAGTCCGAAGACGAAACGAAGAGGGGCCACGGGGTGGCCAAACCCTAGGGCGGCGCGCCACCCCCGGCCGCGCCGGCCTATGGTCTGGGCCCCCGTGCCGCCTCTTGACCTACCCTTCCGCCTACTTAAAGCCTCCGTGACGAAACCCCCGCACCGAGAGCCACGATACGGAAAACCTTCCAGAGACGCCGCCAACACCGATCCCATCTCGGGGATCCAGAGATCGCCTCGGCACCGCCGGGAGAGGGGAATCATCTCCCGGAGGACTCTACGCCGCCATGGTCGCCTCCGGAGTGATGTGTGAGTAGTCTACCCCTGGACTATGGGTCCATAGCAGTAGCTAGATGGTTGTCTTCTCTCCATTGTGCTATCATTGTCGGATCTTGTGAGCTGCCTAACATGATCAAGATCATCTATCTGTAATTCTATATGTTGCGTTTGTTGGGATCCGATGAATAGAGAATACTTGTTATGTTGATTATCAAAGTTATATCTACGTGTTGTTTATGATCTTGCATGCTTTCCGTTACTAGTAGATGCTCTGGCCAAGTAGATGCTTGTAACTCCAAGAGGGAGTATTTATGCTCGATAGTGGGTTCATGCCTGCATTGACACCGGGACAAAGGATGAAAGTTCTAAGGTTGTGTTGTGCTGTTGCCACTAGGGATAAAACATTGATGCTATGTCTAAGAATGTAGTTGTTGATTACATTACGCACCATACTTAATGCAATTGTCTGTTGCTTTGCAACTTAATACTGGAGGGGGTTCGGATGATAACCTGAAGGTGGACTTTTTAGGCATAGATGCAGTTGGATGACGGTCTATGTACTTTGTCGTAATGCCCAATTAAATCTCACTATACTCATCATGATATGTATGTGCATGGTCATGCTCTCTTTATTTGTCAATTGCCCAACTGTAATTTGTTCACCCAACATGCTGTTTGTCTTATGGGAGAGACACCTCTAGTGAACTGTGGACCCCGGTCCAATTCTCTTTACTGAAATACAATCTACTGCAATACTTGTTCTACTGTTTTCTGCAAACAATCATCTTCCACACAATACGGTTAATCCTTTGTTACAGCAAGCCGGTGAGATTGACAACCTCACTGTTTCGTTGGGGCAAAGTACTTTGGTTGTGTTGTGCAGGTTCCACGTTGGCGCCGGAATCCCTGGTGTTGCGCCGCACTACATCCCGCCGCCATCAACCTTCAACGTGCTTCTTGACTCCTACTGGTTCGATAAACCTTGGTTTCTTACTGAGGGAAACTTGCTGCTGTACGCATCACACCTTCCACTTGGGGTTCCCAACGAGCGTGTGCTTTACGCGTCATCACACTACATGCTAACCCTATAGCTTGAGGCCATTTGGATGAGGTCGAAAAAATTCTTGGATTAGAATCGTGTTGTTCGAACCCCGTAGTTGGATTTTTTTGAACCCTTGATCTGTAGAACTGGGCAAAACCCGAGTTTAGAGTGACTAAGAAGGATACATGCTTCCCTTTTCATTTTCATGTTTTAAACTTGTTTAAATTATCTTGGTCAAACCTAGGATTAGACAAGATTCAAATGGGCATCAAAATTGAAAAAAAAATCAGCAAAAAGTAAAACCAAAGCAAATAGTTTTCTTATGTCATATAGTAAGCATTAAAGTTGATAAACAAGGTCTAGAAATATTCAAACCAGACAAATCATGTAGCTATACCCCCTAACCCCTAAACTCTGTCTTATGAAGTCAAGCATGTGAAGAGAAGTGGTTTTGGGTTTCAAACATGGAAATTTCAAAAACCTCCCAAAAGCTTCATTTTAGAGTGACTAAGAAGGATCCATGCTTCCCTTTTCATTTTCATGTTTTAAACTTGTTTAAATTATCTTGGTCAAACCTAGGATTTGACAAGATTCAAATGGGCATCAAAATTGAAAAAAAAAATCAGAAAAAAGAAAAACCAAAGCAAATAGTTTTCTTATGTCATATAGTAAGCATTGAAGTTGATAAACAAGGTCCATACATATTCAAACCACACAAATCATGTATCTATACCCCCTAACCCCTAAATTAATTAACTATGTCTTAATTATGAAGTCAAGCACGTGAAGAGAAGTGGTTTTGGGTTTCAAACATGGAAATTTCAAAAACCTCCCAAAAGCTTCATTTTAGAGTGACTAAGAAGGATCCATGCTTACATTTGCATTTTCATATTTTAAACTTGTTTAAATCATTATCAAACCTAGGATTTGACCAAGATACAAATGGGTGGGCACAAAATTCAAAAAAATCAGAAAAATGAAAAACAAAAGCACATAGTCTTCTTATATATGTCATATCGTAAGCATTCGAGTTGATAAACGAGGTCTAGGTATATCCAAACCAGACAAATCATGTATCTACCCCCCGTCGATCTTATGAAGTCTAGCATGAAGAGAAGTCGTTTTGGGTTTCAAACATGGAAATATCAAGAACATCCCAAAAGCTTCATTTTAGAGTGACTAAGAAGGATACATGCTTAACTTTTAATTTCCATGTTTTAATATTGTTTAAATCTGGGTTGAACCTAGGATTTGACCAAGATTCAAATATATGGGCATAAAATTCAAAAAAAAACAGAAAAATGAAAAACCAAAGCACATAGTCTTCTTATGTCTATAGTTAGCATTAAAGTTGATAAACAGGTCTAGACATATTCAAACTAGAAAATCATGTATATATCTACACCCCTAACCCTAAACTCTGTCTTATGAAGTCAAGCATGCATGAAGAGAAGTGGTTTTTTTGTTTCAAACATGGAAATTTCAAGAACCCTCCCAAGAGCTACATTTTGGGGTGACTAAGAAGGATAGATGCTTATTTTTTCATATTCAAGATTTAAACTTGTTTAAACCATGGTCAAACCTAGGATTTGACCAAGATTCAAATGGGCATCAAAATTGAAAAAAAAATCAGCAAAAAGAAAAACCAAAGCAAATAGTTTTCTTATGTCATATCGTAAGCATTCGAGTTGATAAACGAGGTCTAGGTATATCCAAACCAGACAAATCATGTATCTACCCCCTGTCGATCTTATGAAGTCTAGCATGAAGAGATCGAAGTCGTTTTGGGTTTCAAACATGGAAATTTCAAGAACATCCCAAAAGCTTCATTTTAGAGTGACTAAGAAGGATACAGGCTTACCTTTTAATTTTCATGTTTTAAACTTGTTTAAATCTTGGTTAAACCTAGGATTTGACCAAGATTCAAATATATGGGCATAAAATTAAAAAAAAAACAGAAAAAGGAAAACCAAAGCACATGGTCTTCTTATGTCTATAGTTAGCATTAAGTTGATAAACAGGGTCTAGACATATTCAAACTAGAAAATCATGTATATATCTACACCCCTAACCCTAAACTCTGTCTTATGAAGTCAAGCATGCATGAAGAGAAGTGATTTTTTTTGTTTCAAACATGGAAATTTCAAAAACCCTCCCAAGAGCTACATTTCGGGGTGACTAAGAAGGATAGATGCTTATTTTTTCATATCCATGATTTAAACTTGTTTAAACCATGGTCAAACCTAGGATTTTACCAAGATTCAAATGGGCATAATTTTTTAAAAAAAATCAGAAAATGAAAAACCAAGGCACATAGTCTTCTTATGTCATATAGTAAGCATTCAATTAAGTTGATAAACAAGGTCTAGACATATATTCAAACCAGGAAAATCATGTATCTACCCCGAACCCTAGCTAAACTCTGTCTTATGAAGTCAAGCATGCATGAAGAGAAGTGGTTTTGGTTTCAAACGTTTAAGCCAAAAGCCCCTTTTCAAATATTTCAAACTTATTCAAATTTGGTTCAAATTTGAAAGACATACAATTTATAGCACACATAGTGCATACATTTTCACACATACTGCACTAGATACTAACCCTATAGTTTGAGGCCACTTGGATGAGGTCAAAAAAATTCTTGGATTAGAATCGTGTTGTTCGAACCCCGTAGTTGGATTTTTTTTGAACCCTTGATCTGTAGAACTGGGCAAAACCCGAGTTTAACCTATTTAATTATAGATTCGTATATCGATTTTTCTACTACCTTTTTATTATTACTATGCAGCACATGGGTGTTTGCCCGTCGAGTGAAACTCGGAGGAAGAGGGATCACTCGGAAGGAGAGAAGAAGGGAGAGCATTATGGTGTCTCCCTTTTTTCGGGTGATGATGTTGACTTTTGTGCAGTGGTTTGTCGGTGAGCAGGAGGTGCGAGCGAGCGAGTCGAGCGAGGCCGAGAATGAGGGAGATTTGTTTTTTTGTGAGAGGGACAACCGAAGGATCCGTAAGGACCCACAGACTTCCAATACGCATCCTGATGCGTCTTCTCTTGACAAAGAAGATGGCTGGGAGTTTGCGTACCTATTGCACGTGACTTGTGCTCACTGAAGTGTGGGACCTCAAGCGTGGGCACCACACGTAAGTGACAGACCTGCTGGTGTAAAAACTCGATTGATTATTATAGTGCATTAGAACAAAGTTTCCTATGGATTCAAGGGTAGGAAATCCAAGTTAACTCATTTACGTGTTAAACTTGTCTAAATCTTGGTCAAACCTAGGATTTGACCAAGATTCAAATGGGCAGAAAAATAAAAACACAGAAAAATGAAAAACCAAATCACATAGTCTTCTTATGTCATATAGTAAGCATTAAAGTTGATAAACAAGGTCTAGACATATCAAACCATACAAATCATGTATCTACCCCTAACCCCTAAACTCCGTCTTATGAAGTCAAGCATGAAGAGAAGTGGTTTTGGGTTTCAAACATGGAAATTTCAAAATCCTCCCAAAAGCCCCTTTTCAAATATTTCAAACTTATTCAAATTTGGTTCAAATTTGAAAGACATACAAGTTATAGCACACACATAGTGCATACATTTTCACACAAACTGCACTACATGCTAACCCTATGGCTTGAGGCCATTTGGATGAGGTCGAAAAAATTCTTGGATTAGAATCGTGTTGTTCGAACCCCGTAGTTGGATTTTTTTGAACCCTTGATCTGTAGAACTGGGCAAAACCCGAGTTTAGAGTGACTAAGAAGGATACATGCTTCCCTTTTCATTTTCATGTTTTAAACTTGTTTAAATTATCTTGGTCAAACCTAGGATTAGACAAGATTCAAATGGGCATCAAAATTGAAAAAAAAATCAGCAAAAAGTAAAACCAAAGCAAATAGTTTTCTTATGTCATATAGTAAGCATTAAAGTTGATAAACAAGGTCTAGACATATTCAAACTAGACAAATCATGTAGCTATACCCCCTAACCCCTAAACTCTGTCTTATGAAGTCAAGCATGTGAAGAGAAGTGGTTTTGGGTTTCAAACATGGAAATTTCAAAAACCTCCCAAAAGCTTCATTTTAGAGTGACTAAGAAGGATCCATGCTTCCCTTTTCATTTTCATGTTTTAAACTTGTTTAAATTATCTTGGTCAAACCTAGGATTTGACAAGATTCAAATGGGCATCAAAATTGAAAAAAAAATTAGAAAAAAGAAAAACCAAAGCAAATAGTTTTCTTATGTCATATAGTAAGCATTGAAGTTGATAAACAAGGTCCATACATATTCAAACCACACAAATCATGTATCTATACCCCCTAACCCCTAAATTAATTAACTATGTCTTAATTATGAAGTCAAGCACGTGAAGAGAAGTGGTTTTGGGTTTCAAACATGGAAATTTCAAAAACCTCCCAAAAGCTTCATTTTAGAGTGACTAAGAAGGATCCATGCTTACATTTGCATTTTCATATTTTAAACTTGTTTAAATCATTATCAAACCTAGGATTTGACCAAGATACAAATGGGTGGGCACAAAATTCAAAAAAATCAGAAAAATGAAAAACAAAAGCACATAGTCTTCTTATATATGTCATATCGTAAGCATTCGAGTTGATAAACGAGGTCTAGGTATATCCAAACCAGACAAATCATGTATCTACCCCCAGTATATCTTATGAAGTCTAGCATGAAGAGAAGTCGTTTTGGGTTTCAAACATGGAAATTTCAAGAACATCCCAAAAGCTTCATTTTAGAGTGACTAAGAAGGATACATGCTTAACTTTTAATTTCCATGTTTTAAACTTGTTTAAATCTGGGTTGAACCTAGGATTTGACCAAGATTCAAATATATGGGCATAAAATTCAAAAAAAAAACAGAAAAATAAAAAACCAAAGCACATAGTCTTCTTATGTCTATAGTTAGCATTAAAGTTGATAAACAGGTCTAGACATATTCAAACTAGAAAATCATGTATATATCTACACCCCTAACCCTAAACTCTGTCTTATGAAGTCAAGCATGCATGAAGAGAAGTGGTTTTTTTGTTTCAAACATGGAAATTTCAAAAACCCTCCCAAGAGCTACATTATGGGGTGACTAAGAAGGATAGATGCTTATTTTTTCATATTCATGATTTAAACTTGTTTAAACCATGGTCAAACCTAGGATTTGACCAAGATTCAAATGGGCATCAAAATTGAAAAAAAAATCAGCAAAAAGAAAAACCAAAGCAAATAGTTTTCTTATGTCATATCGTAAGCATTCGAGTTGATAAACGAGGTCTAGGTATATCCAAACCAGACAAATCATGTATCTACCCCCTGTCGATCTTATGAAGTCTAGCATGAAGAGATCGAAGTCGCTTTTGGGTTTCAAACATGGAAATTTCAAGAACATCCCAAAAGCTTCATTTTAGAGTGACTAAGAAGGATACAGGCTTACCTTTTAATTTTCATGTTTTAAACTTGTTTAAATCTTGGTTAAACCTAGGATTTGACCAAGATTCAAATATATGGGCATAAAATAAAAAAAAACAGAAAAATGAAAACCAAAGCACATGGTCTTCTTATGTCTATAGTTAGCATTAAGTTGATAAACAGGGTCTAGACATATTCAAACTAGAAAATCATGTATATATCTACACCCCTAACCCTAAACTCTGTCTTATGAAGTCAAGCATGCATGAAGAGAAGTGATTTTTTTGTTTCAAACATGGAAATTTCAAAAACCCTCCCAAGAGCTACATTTCGGGGTGACTAAGAAGGATAGATGCTTATTTTTTCATATCCATGATTTGAACTTGTTTAAACCATGGTCAAACCTAGGATTTTACCAAGATTCAAATGGGCATAATTTTTTAAAAAAAAATCAGAAAATGAAAAACCAAGGCACATAGTCTTCTTATGTCATATAGTAAGCATTCAATTAAGTTGATAAACAAGGTCTAGACATATATTCAAACCAGGAAAATCATGTATCTACCCCCGAACCCTAGCTAAACTCTGTCTTATGAAGTCAAGCATGCATGAAGAGAAGTGGTTTTGGTTTCAAACGTTTAAGCCAAAAGCCCCTTTTCAAATATTTCAAACTTATTCAAATTTGGTTCAAATTTGAAAGACATACAATTTATAGCACACATAGTGCATAAATTTTCACACATACTGCACTAGATACTAACCCTATAGTTTGAGGCCATTTGGATGAGGTCAAAAAAATTCTTGGATTAGAATCGTGTTGTTCGAACCCCGTAGTTGGATTTTTTTTGAACCCTTGATCTGTAGAACTGGGCAAAACCCGAGTTTAACCTATTTAATTATAGATTCGTATATCGATTTTTCTACTACCTTTTTATTATTACTATGCAGCACATGGGTGTTTGCCCGTCGAGTGAAACTCGGAGGAAGAGGGATCACTCGGAAGGAGAGAAGAAGGGAGAGCATTATGGTGTCTCCCCTTTTTGGGGTGATGATGTTGACTTTTGTGCAGGGTTTGTCAGTGAGCAGGAGGTGCGAGCGAGCGAGCGAGCGAGTCGAGCGAGGCCGAGAATGAGGGAGATTTGTTTTTTTTGTGAGAGGGACAACCGAAGGATCCAGAAGGACCCACAGACTTCCAATACGCATCCTGATGCGTCTTCTCTTGACAAAGAAGATGGCTGGGAGTTTGCGTACCTATTGCACGTGACTTGTGCTCACTGAAGTGTGGGACCTCAAGCGTGGGCACCACACGTAAGTGACATACCTGTTGGTGTAAAAACTCGATTGATTATTATAGTGCATTAGAACAAAGTTTCCTATGGATTCAAGGGTAGGAAATCCAAGTTAACTCATTTACGTGTTAAACTTGTCTAAATCTTGGTCAAACCTAGGATTTGACCAAGATTCAAATGGGCAGAAAAATAAAAACACAGAAAAATGAAAAACCAAATCACATAGTCTTCTTATGTCATATAGTAAGCATTAAAGTTGATAAACAAGGTCTAGACATATCAAACCATACAAATCATGTATCTACCCCTAACCCCTAAACTCCGTCTTATGAAGTCAAGCATGAAGATAAGTGGCTTTGGGTTTCAAACATGGAAATTTCAAAATCCTCCCAAAAGCCCCTTTTCAAATATTTCAAACTTATTCAAATTTGGTTCAAATTTGAAAGACATAAAAGTTATAGCACACATAGTGCATACATTTTCACACAAACTGCACTACATGCTAACCCTATAGCTTGAGGCCATTTGGATGAGGTCGAAAAAATTCTTGGATTAGAATCGTGTTGTTCGAACCCTTGATCTGTAGAACTGGGCAAAACCCGAGTTTAGAGTGACTAAGAAGGATACATGCTTCCCTTTTCATTTTCATGTTTTAAACTTGTTTAAATTATCTTGGTCAAACCTAGGATTAGACAAGATTCAAATGGGCATCAAAATTGAAAAAAATCAGCAAAAAGAAAACCAAAGCAAATAGTTTTCTTATGTCATATAGTAAGCATTAAAGTTGATAAACAAGGTCTAGACATATTCAAACCAGACAAATCATGTAGCTATACCCCTAACCCTAAACTCTGTCTTATGAAGTCAAGCATGTGAAGAGAAGTGGTTTTGGGTTTCAAACATGGAAATTTGAAAAACCTCCCAAAAGCTTCATTTTAGAGTGACTAAGAAGGATCCATGCTTCCCTTTTCATTTTCATGTTTTAAACTTGTTTAAATTATCTTGGTCAAACCTAGGATTTGACAAGATTCAAATGGGCATCAAAATTGAAAAAAATATGAAAAAGAAAAACCAAAGCAAATAGTTTTCTTATGTCATATAGTAAGCATTAAAGTTGATAAACAAGGTCCATACATATTCAAACCACAAAAATCATGTATCTATACCCCCTAATCCCTAAAATAATTAACTCTCTCTTATGAAGTCAAGCATGTGAAGAGAAGTGGTTTTGGGTTTCAAACATGGAAATTTCAAAAACCTCCCGGCCAAAAGCTTCATTTTAGAGTGACTAAGAAGGATCCATGCTTACATTCGCATTTTCATATTTTAAACATGTTTAAATCATTATCAAACCTAGGATTTCACCAAGATACAAATGGGTGGGCACAAAATTCAAAAAAATCAGAAAAATGAAAAACAAAAGCACATAGTCTTCTTATATATGTCATATCGTAAGCATTCAAGTTGATAAACGAGGTCTAGGTATATACAAACCAGACAAATCATGTATCTACCCCCTGTCGATCTTATGAAGTCTACATGAAGAGAAGTCGTTTTGGGTTTCAAACATGGAAATTTCAAGAACATCCCAAAAGCTTCATTTTAGAGTGACTAAGAAGGATACAGGCTTACCTTTTAATTTTCATGTTTTAAACTTGTTTAAATCTTGGTTAAACCTAGGATTTGACCAAGATTAAAATATATTGGCATAAAATTCAAAAATAACAGAAAAATGAAAACCAGAGCACATGGTCTTCTTATGTCTATAGTTAGCATTAAAGTTGATAAACAGGGTCTAGACATATTCAAACTAGAAAATCATGTATATATCTACACCCCTAACCCTAAACTCTGTCTTATGAAGTCAAGCATGCATGAAGAGAAGTGATTTTTTTTGTTTCAAACATGGAAATTTCAAAAACCCTCCCAAGAGCTACATTTCGGGGTGACTAAGAAGGATAGATGCTTATTTTTTCATATCCATGATTTAAACCTGTTTAAACCATGGTCAAACCTAGGATTTTACCAAGATTCAAATGGGCATAATTTTTTAAAAAAATCAGAAAATGAAAAACCAAGGCACATAGCTAGTCTTCTTATGTCATATAGTAAGCATTCAATTAAGTTGATAAACAAGGTCTAGACATATATTCAAACCAGGAAAATCATGTATCTACCCCCGAACCCTAGCTAAACTCTGTCTTATGAAGTCAAGCATGCATGAAGAGAAGTGGTTTTGGTTTCAAACGTTTAAGCCAAAAGCCCCTTTTCAAATATTTCAAACTTATTCAAATTTGGTTCAAATTTGAAAGACATACAATTTATAGCACACATAGTGCATACATTTTCACACATACTGCACTAGATACTAACCCTATAGTTTGAGGCCATTTGGATGAGGTCGAAAAAATTCTTGGATTAGAATCGTGTTGTTCGAACCCCGTAGTTGGATTTTTTTTAACCCTTGATTTGTAGAACTGGGCAAAACCCTAGTTTAACATATTTAATTATGGATTCGTATATCAATTTTTCTACTACCTGTTTATTATTACTATGCAGCACATGGGTGTTTGCCCGTCGAGTGAAACTCGGAGGAAGAGGGATCACTCGGAAGGAGAGAAGAAGGGAGAGCATTATGGTGTCTCCACTTTTTCGGGTAATGATGATGACTTTTGTGCAGGGTTTGTCAGTGAGCAGGAGGTGCGAGCGAGCGAGTCGAGCGAGGCCGAGAATGAGAGAGATTTGTTTTTTTTGTGAGAGGGACAACCGAAGGATCCAGAAGGACCCACATACTTCCAATACGCATCCTGATGCGTCTACTATTGACAAAGAAGATGGCTGGGAGTTTGCTTACCTATTGCACGTGACTTGTAATCACTGAAGTGTGGGACCTCAAGCGTGGGCACCACACGTAAGTGACAGACCTATTGGTGCAAAAACTTGATTGATTATTATAGTGCATACAGAAAAATGAAAAACAAAATCACATAGTCTTCTTATGTCATATAGTAAGCATTAAAATTGATAAACAAGGTCTAGACATATCAAACCATACAAATCATGTATCTACCCCCTAACCCCTAAACTCCGTCTTATGAAGTCAAGCATGAAGAGAAGTGGTTTTGGGTTTCAAACATGGAAATTTCAAAAACCTCCCAAAAACTTCATTTTAGAGTGACTAAGAAGGATACATGCTTCCCTTTTCATTTTCATGTTTTAAACTTGTTTAAATTATCTTGGTCAAACCTAGGATTTGACAAGATTCAAAGATACATGCTTCCCTTTTCATTTGACATGAATCCTTGTGGCACGACCATGTTGGGGTCACTCCTGGCTGTCTACCCAGCCGAGCATGCGGGCTCTATTTCCTTGTACGAATCCTCGTTTTAAACCAAGAAGAAGTGAACAAACTCTCTCCACACACACACACTCTCTCTCTCTCTCTCTCTCTAACCGGCTTTAGATATCGCATCATTTGTCTGTCAGACTCCATTGATTTGCCCCAAGTTCAACAAGGTCGCCCCCTTTTCCTCTGAGAGTCCATTGATTTTTATTTGTTGGTGTCACTTGTGCTAAACTGTCATTCCTTGTACTCCCTCCGTTTCATATTATTTGATGGTAATATAGATGCATCTACACACATTATAGTTGTAGATACATCCATTTTACCATCAATTAATATTGATCGGAGTTGCAGCGTGGTATGAGGCCTGCCGCCTGCCACCGTCGGCGAGGTTCCAAGTAAACGGCGCCAGAAGAAGAGTAGCGCGGCTCCGGATTCAACCAACTGGCGGCGATGGACGGCACTATGGAAATAAACGCTACAAATTTGGAGGCCATCGCGTACAACATCGCTGGAACGGCGCAGGTCATGTGCTCCCACGACGGCTGCGGGGTCATCGTCAGCTACCACGAGTCCCTAAGCCACCAGATCGCGTGCCCGCACGGCCGGTGCAACTGCACGGAGCAGGGCTGCGACTTCGCCACCCCACCGTCAGCGCTCCTCGTTCACCTCGCAGAGGCCCACTCGATTCAGGTGCACAGGTTAGAGTATGGCAAGTCCATAGAGTTACGGGTGACCATGACGCACCCGTGCTCGCCGTGCAGGCTGCTCGTCGTCGAAGGGGATGACGGCTCTGTGTTCGTCCTGTACATCGACGCGCTCGGCCCGGCCATTGTCTTGTCTTTGGTATGCGTCAGTTCGGCCACATCCGTGTGACCGCTCTACAGGGTGAAGATCTGGGCGCACGGCCCGCTGCCGTCCTCGAAATCAGACTGCAGGCGGGATGTCGTGAAGATGTCTGCCGATGCTTCTGGCAGCGCGTCGCCGGGCGCTGTCGTGTTTGAGGAGCTCACGTCGTTCCTCGTTGTGCCGGGGCCATACCTCGTTGGTGCTGGATCGTCCAAGGAGCTGCGTTTCTACATTCGCATATGCAAGCAGATGTAGCTACTGCTACTTTGCGTAGTTGAAAAAACTGTCAATTTGTCATGAGGAATGATAAATTTCGCTGAAAAGTACTTGATTGTTCGTACGGCTGCTATTTTTTTATGGATTCCTCGTTTCATATTTGTGCTGAACTGTTTGTAGTAGTACTTATACTTAATAATAATGCAGCGTGGAAGTGAATACTCCTTTTTTTTGTGAATCGGAAGTGAATACTCCAACTATATGTAATTGTAACCCCTCCATCTGATTTATATAAAACTATGTGCACTTCCAGATCATTTCTCCTGTTTTTTAGATGTCCTTTCACTTACTATAAAAAACAAAGAAGCACTGCTGCTTTGATTCAAAGGAATGTGGAGAGTGTAGAAATAGGAAAGGTGTAGGATTGAAATTTTCCCATAGGAATCAAATCCAACATAATTCCTATGTCAATCCTATGAATCAAAGAAGCCCTAAGTGGTTACCGGTGCTTAATGCACAGTTCCAAAAAGTTCATCCCGCAGTCCAAATAACTAATAATCAGATGATGTCAATTTTTGTGTATGTAGTTGTGCCTATTACCATCACAAATATAGTCTCAAATAGTATGATGGTGGAGATACACATTTTTTAACTACCATGATTTTTGGTAAATGCTTAGTCAATTTTGACATAATTTGACTTTCTAAAAATAATATAAGCCTTAAGCTTTGAGATGGAGGTACTATATTGGGTTTTCCTCGTCTTAAGAAAAATCCCTTCCCATCCCCTTAAATAGAGTACTCCAGCCTCGAGGCTAGGAGATAAGAGAGGCCATCGATAGGCCATACTCCTCGCGCGCTCGCAATGTTGGAAACTGTCACCGTTACCCTGAAGATGGACTCCACCGTGCTTCACTGCATTTTCTACTCCTAGCCCCTCCAGCCCCCCGTCTTCAAGGTCGATCCCTTTCCCTCCCACACTCCATTGATGTTTCTTTTGTGGGTTCACTACTGCAAAATGGGAATCCACGAACTTTGATTTGTGCAGTGCAAGGGTAATCATTTGGCCAGCGGCCGCTGCCTCAGCGAGCTTCCCGGGAACCGGTGCCATAGGTGCGTGGAACCCCGCGGCGGATTCGAGCAGGACCCGGCAATGGACGCCGTCGTATCAGCGGCGACAGTTGAGTGCCCCCACAGCAGCTGCGGGAGCTTGGTGGCCTACCACCAGGTCCACGACCACAAGATTGCATGCCCGCACGCCCCTTGCGCTTGCACGGAGCCCGGCTGCGACTTCGCCGCCCCGCCAACAGCGCTCGTCGCCCACTTCGCAGCGGCCCACTCGATCCAAGTGCACAAGCTCCCGCCGTACAACACGACCAAAGTGTTCCAGGTGCCGGTGCCGGTGCCGGGTTCGCCGTGCCTGCGGATCATCGCCAAAGGGGAGGACGGCGCCGTGTTCGTCCTGATCATCGGCGTGCTCGGTTCGACTTCGACCACCATCGTGTCTACCGTGTGCGTTAGGGCGGCCGCGTGCGTGTGGCCTCTGTACACGGCAAAGATGTGGGCGAATGGGCCGGCGTCGTGCTCGTTGGCGCACGCGAGGAGCAGGGCGGACACCGTGAGTGTGTCTTTGGAGGCGTCGAGCTGCGCCTTGCCGGGCGACGTCGCGTTTGATGAACTCACGTCGTTCCTCTCGGTGCCGCCGCTGTACCTGGTGCTTGGTGGACCTTCCAAGCTGCTGCGTTTCTACATTCGCATCGAGAAGGAGAACAATTAATCCTCAAAATAAGTACTCCTACTCCATATGATGATACGTACTAGTATAGTGCTAATGCGGATGTAACCTCTAGTAAAGTACTAGTACTAACACTGTCTGAGTTGTACTATTATTTCAGTTTCGCTTCTATTGTTGGGTAACATCATCAGGAACATAACTTGAACTTATTGGTTTCAAATATGTGACAACAAAAGAAAAAGAACAAGAAAGGGAGTAACTGTTTTTCGTCCTGCTAATGCAACCTTGAGGTGACCGGGACAACTTTGTTCAAAGCATCGTGCTCATATAAATATATGTACTCTACAAAATCATCAGCAGTGGAGTACCTCGATAGGTACCATATCCATGGATCGACAAGACAAGACACACACATAGACTGGGTCACTGGGAGATGGATATTACTACTGGATAGCTGTCCTGACGTGATAGGATGCCTACATACACCCTACTCGGCAGGTAACGATACCTTCCCAACAAAGGTATCCAGTCCCATCCATTGATTATTTTATTATGGACGGAGAGCATTCTACTAGAAGAGATGTCATGTCTTGGGGCAGAGGTTCGGCTTAATCATGGTTTAGATATGGCCATGACTTTTGTCATTTAAGGCACCACCTATGGGAACCACAAGATTACTGAAACAGCAACTACATTACTTGACTCTAATGTAGATGTATCTAGACATATTGTAGCTATAGATACTTCCATTTTAGCATCAAGTAATGTGGATCGGAGGGAGTAATACTATACAATATACTCAGTATAAGGTTAAGTTTGGCACACGCTGGGACGCACATATTTGTTAGAAGTACACACATGCAAGACAGAGCACAGAGTAAAATAATTACTATTTACTTATGGGCAACCAAAAGCTTGTACGTGTCCACTATATATATGGGCATGGACTACACTTATTGCTTGTGGACGAGGATAGCTGTTGTGGACAACACAAAGGATGTCGTTAGAGTGAAACGGCACACTTATTATGGATCGTAGGGAGTATGCAAGATAAAAAAAGATCTACCATACATATTAGTATTATTATCATCAGTTATGTACTCATGACACTGGGAGCATACACACACGATCGTACATACTACAGTAGTACTGTACTACTTTTAAAACTACTTGCAAGATAAAATATAGCTGGATGTACGTAACTACTTATCACCGGGTGCATACACACACGATCGTATACATACTAGTACCGTACTACTTTTAACACTAGGATAAAATATAGCTGGATGTACGTAACTACTTATCGCTGGTCTTCCTCTTCAGCCTTCCACAGCTCGTACCATGTTGCTCTTCTTCTTCTTCTTCTTCTTCTTCTTACTCCCGCTGTCCTGGAATTCCGCCAATTTTTGTTGACCCTTCTCAAAGTTCACTATTCGCCTGTATACCTCATATGTCGCGTATGCGTCGATGCTTGCATACAGGATATGCTTCATGGACAAGGGCACCTGCTTCCACAGCTTGTGTTCCTCTTTCGTAAGTTTTTTCATGATAGATTTGTACTGGCTGTCTATAATGGCCGCAGCATAGTCAGCCAACGAATCCTTATTGTTACTAGTGGAATCGGCAGGCTTCCACCTTTTCTGGATGTCCACGAAGTTCGCCACTGAGAGGTTGCAACGCCCAAGCCTGGTAATGTCGTTGCTGATGTCAACACCTGCAAATGTTATGTCAGGCATGCCAAGAAAGTCAGCGAGTTTGGGGCAGGGCTGGTCGGCCGAGGAAATCTGGTACAGGAGGCAGTCTGTGCCCATGCACAACTGTATGAGGGTAGCCTTCTGTTCAGGCCCATAGGTGTACTCTACGTCTAGGCCAACAATTTTGTACGAGTCTTCTTTCTCCAGTATCAACTCGATTTTGTTGATGTGTTCCTCCACCTTAGACGCCATATTGGTATAGTTCGCCGTAATGGTGGTTGTTCCATGAGCGAGGAAAGTGTGTCCTTGGTAGAACGCTTCCATGGAGGGTAGCGAGAGAGGGGCACAAAGCGAGAGTGTCGTGGAGAAGACGAAATGAGGAAGACGAATGTTAACCGCCACGCCAGGGCTCGCAAACCGCCCGTCGCTAGATGCATGCATTTGGACGGTTTTGAAGATGACGGGCCATAGGGCACGAATGCAGTTTCCCTGTTAAAATAATAATAACCGCCCACGTACTTAATTAATTGTATGCTTATTTGTTTCTCGAGAGGAGCCTAGTTTTTTTCTACGAAACTTTGAAGATCTATTAAAAATCATCAACATTTGTACAAAGAGATTCAAAATTAATATTACCTTCGTCTAAAAGGAGGTGTCTTAGTTTTGTCTAATACGGATGTATATAGACATATCTTAGTTGTAGAAATTACAAATATGTCTTCTTTGCACCACTTAGCTAGCACTACAAAGTACAAATACTAACGCAAGGTAGATCAGCATCATGCAATGTAGACATTACAGTATTTTTGTACTACTGTACTTGTCTTCCCTGGTCTATGATTCAATATCTAGTATACTCGTATCGCTTATACACCAGGGAGATTCAAAATACGAGTTGAGCGCCAAAACTCCCGCCTCCATACACATATTTCGAATTCCCTTTCGACCCCTATTACCAATGACGCAAAGGCAGACAAGTGAAGCCGGCGTTGGTTGGGGTCTCGTTCGTAATTTACACATCCCCTCTGATATATATAGTCTACCGCCTTCCATTCGTCTTCCCCATTTCCGTAAAAAATCTGTCGCAATACTCCAGGCCCATCATCTCTCACCTGCCGGACCACCGCACCGGAATATCCCAGCCGTACTTAGCCGGCATACCACCTCACCTACCTGAGGCCACCGACTCCCTCGTCCGCAGCACTGCATCCGCTTCACCAACGCCGCCGTGTACCGCATCGAATCCGCTTCACCGATCGCTTCATCCGCAGCACTGCATCCGCTTCACCAACGCCGCCGTGCACCGCACTATCTGAGGTCACCGACTCCCTCGTCTCCCGTACCTGAACCGCTTCACCAACCCCCCCGTGCACTCCACCGCAACTGCGTCACCGACGCCCACGTTTCAGAGCTGCTCCCCCCAAACCATCAGCGACCGCCCTGCATCTGCTTCCTCGACGCCGACGCCCACCGCAACCGCAGCACCCCCGCCGTCGTCGACGTGACCCGCAAGGATGCCGAGTATGACTACACGAAGCCGCCGTCGAGGTAACCGCACCCCTCCCCCTACACGTTTTGGTTTGTTACCATAGAAGGTTCAAGCATGTCTTGGTCAACTAGAATGTGTCTATATACCGATTCGTCCATCTAAAAGCATCGACAGAGAAGTCCCATAGATCCAGCTCCGCCCCGCTCTCAATGCGCGTGGCAGATGGCGTGATCCTCGCGCATTTGCCCATGCCACTCCTTGAGCTCTCTGTCTTGATGTGCTTCACACACGTGGCTTATAATACTAGGAAGCTTGTGCCTCACATACACTTACAGTGGCTACTACTACTAGGAAGCTTTATTGGATATCTCGGTGGTACAAAGCTTACTTACATGGGACGGGTGATACTCTATTTAAACTTTTGTACATGACCCTTTAGATTGTTGCCATGTGCCGTAATCCAAACCCTATACCATACTTCTAGAATACTCTACAAACTCTAGATATTTCATACTACTCGTAAATATCTTACTCTAGAACATTCCCCATTCTACAATTCTCTCTACATACCTTGGATACTTCATGACTAAGCTAGCTCCTTTACTAGCCAACCACATTGATAAGATTACTACTAACAATCCCCCCATAATCTTGTCATATAAACTATCTTTACTATTAAATTTAAAATAGGCCGCGGTGGTTGGTGATGGTACGTCAAACGTGTATACAACTCACCCCGAACATAAAAAGTAAGGTCAGCGTGACCGGCTCCATGAGGAGTTCTTATCGATTAGTTAGGTCACGACCAAAATCCAATCCGTAGCACTAGGTAGCAAAATCAGCATCCCTTTCCTAATTCTAATCGGTAAGACAAGCATAGATCGGTTCAGCCACACATCTTTTTCGTTCGCTCCCCTTTTTATTCTCTAAGGAACCCTCTCCTTAACGAGCGTAGATTGATGGAGATGGTTTTTGTACCGGTCAATCTTTATATCCTTTCTCGGCATAGTTCCGTAAAAGATCGGCAGGTGATCCGTCCTTTCTCCTCTCGCCGTAGTTCATCAACGCGTGTCCGGCAATCCCGGTTAGATCGACACAATCGGCAAAAAGAAAAAGGCCAAAAGAGACCCATTGATTAGGCTCCTCTTGCCGTGCTACTTTAAATTTTCTAACTTTTCTTTCATTCGCAAACATACAGTGACAACCTATATGACTCTAGGTTTCTTTTCCTAATTTTTGCACGTGCATGCATTTTCCCTTTAAAATTCGTAGGACATACAAATCTCAACACTTATGCAACTAAAAATCCTTAAAAAACAAAGCTTTCATACCCTGCAGCTTTTAAGAGGTTAGTGACAAGAATCAACCACATGTTTTGGAGCGCAGTGACATTCTCCCTAAAAAAAACCATGTTTCATGCGTGGGTGTTTCATTAATAAAGAGAAATATCTGTTCGCTTGGGGCCACGTTTCGACGTGTGTTCTCGACAAATCAGTTTCTCGACAAAGTATCTCGAAGGTGTTCATAGAGATTGCATGTGCATTTGTGCGTTCGTAGGAGCGAGTATGCATTTAGTGAGCATTTATATTGTACCGTGTTTTGTTAAAAAAGATGGTGTAAAACGGGCACCTTTTACGATATACTCCCTCCGTCCCAAAATGTAAGGCGTCTAAGGATTGGTCAAAAGTCAAACCTTACAAACTTTGACCAAATATTATAAAAAATATTTACATCTACAATATCAAATTGACATATTAAGAAATTATACTTTAGGGTGACTCTATTGATAATGATTTAGTATTGTATATATTTATATTTTTGTGTGTAAACTTGGTCAAACTTTAAAAACATTGACTTTTAACTAATCCTTAGACGCCTTATTTTTGGCACGGAGGGAGTATCATTCAATAAATACTATGAATTATTCGATCGTTTGTTCAAACATGTTAATTAGATCGGTCGATTGATCAACTCGGATCGGTCGATCGAGCATCAGAGTTGTCTCAGTGATGACAAAAAATAGTGCACATTGTATGATACTGACGTACCACAGATTCTAAAGAAAAATGAGGACCATGTGGCCACACATCCTGGACATAGACATTGCGATTATATTCCATTTATTATATATTTGGAGGGAGCCATCTTTCGTTATTAACCCGTTGCAACACACGGGTATTATGCTAGTATCCCCTAATCCAGATCACATGGACCATGCACTTCATCTTGTGATGGCATCACACCGACTCACGTCAAGCAACGACGCCGCACCCTGCTTGTTAGCCTGACACCGACTTCATTTTAGATATCATGTAGTACATGTCAAGTACCAAATCACTGAGAACCAACCTGTGTTTGGATGGTTAGGAGGGCAGTGGCACCCCCAAATTTAACGCTTTGGTGTCTCAAAAATGGAGGAATATTCTTCTGTGGGATGCGGCTTTCCCGATGACATTGTGGTGCTAGTGGTGACTTCGTCAATCTCAATAACCGTCGAAACAGTTTCTTGGATGCAGTTTCCTGAAGGTGCTCGAAGGGGTAGTGTGTGTGCTTGAGTGATGAGTGTATGTATGTACGTGTGAGCGTCTATGATTGTACTGTGTGTTGCAAAAAATAGAATTAATTTTGTCTTGTTCATACTAAGACTAGCAAAGCGTTCCCTGCTCTATAAACTCTCAAGAAACACCCCTATAATATCTATCTAGTTCGTCCTAATGTTAGAACAGTAATTGCATGCTATGTAATTCATCTATTTTTGTTAGGAAACCTACATGTTTGTTTGCTTTTCTTATTCTCGTGTGACAAAGTTGTGTGCTGGGACCATAGCCGCCGTCTGTTTTGTTCGTTGAAAATTGTTGTTTTATATTCATCCATTCTGTGCTCTTCTGTGTTCACAAGGTTTTACATTATAATTTCCATCTGTTTTGTTGTAAACAATGACGGTAAATGCCAATTACTATTTCCTTTCTGCTATCCTTTTGCCATCCTGTAGTACATGTGTGAACTCATTGCTCTGGTACATTTAAATTCTTTATTGTTTTTGTTCTTCAAGAGCTGCAACCCTAACTCTTTGCTGTAATTTCATGTTGCACTATCACATGGAACACAGCAAATCGTGGAGTGAATCACCCCTATAATCCAGTAAGTACCTTTCATTTTTGTATTGATATGCTTATCGTGTCGGAACCAGCTTTGTGTTTAACACATTTACTCTCCATATAGATAGGATAACTGGTTTGAAATAAATCATGCTATTTGTATGACTGCACGTCTTCGTTCATTTTCCTGCTAGCTTCTCAAACTTGTTCTATTGCCTGTCTAATCTTTTTTTGTTTGATCGTGATTAAACCAATTTAATTGTTTTGCTTAACTTAAATGATCTGGCATTTTATTCCAGCCACATAATGTTTGATTGCTCATGCACTTCCTCATACCGTTATGTCTTCTGGATTTCTTCCATAATGATAAGAATGTTTTGCTTGGTGAATATGAGTCAGATGATGATTCAATTGGTTATTAGTCCTTGATTCATTGAGTTGACTGATGATTAAAACATATAAACCTTGCGACTATCTCGGCATGCTTGTTGTGGGATATAATGAGCATATTTGTTTTTTGTAAGACTTTTTCGGATTTCACCGTTGATTAATCCAATGCCACCTTCGTAGTAGGAAATCCACCTTCGCAGGGTATCATAAATAAGATTTGTTGTTACTTTTTGGCTGACCCATCTTTTATTTTTAGGCACAAAATGGTTCATTTGTTTGTTTCTCCTTCCCTTATATTGCGCTCATGGGTTAAACATTGAAATAATATGTCAGCTTTATATGAATCCCGTAATGGTTGCCGTCTAATCTGCCTTAATTGGTCCTCGCTCGTTTATATTTGGCACCAAATGGATATATTTCTCTTTTATCCGAGGCATTCCCATGGCTGGCCGATGATTAAAATAATGAAATTTAGGGGTTGGAGATTCTCCAACCGCACAATGTCCGGCTAGTTTTGTCCACATGACCACTTTTGTGGAACTTAAGGGATCCAAGCACCCCTTCCAAGTGTCAATTTTAATAGACAATGTTATGCGCTTTCGGCTTATTTTATTAGGCAGACTGTCTAGTTACTTGATTTATTTTGTTCATATTTGCCATCCGGTTGCTCGCCTGTTGCAATGGGGTTGATAGCTTGCTTTGTTATATTATGCCTTGTGCTTTGTGAAAATCTGCCATCTGTTTTGATGCTTTGCAAAAATCTGTGACAACTAATAATATGGTTGTTTTCTCAAATTGTATGGTTCTGTAACTTGCACTGTCTTGTTTTCAGCCCCTGAATAGAGCAAGGAAGGCAGATGGTAGGGCATGTACATCAAGTGTCCAGGTCTTTCCACAAAGACAGCCGTGACAATGCCAATTCATCCGATTGTCGATGATAGCTACTGTCCCAGCCATTCCAGCGCAAACAATCGCTGCCTTTGCACACGAATCAATTGATATAATTCAGCAGCAAAGAGATGAAAGAGATTCAAATATCATCATAACAGTCAATGAGATACATGAATTGAAAAATAGGCAAGCTTGGACTGAGCAGATCCTTAATAATCTACTCTGCAGATCTAATGGAAAGCCAGCTGTTACTTGCACTCCGATGAATTCTACCTAAAAGAAATGCATTTTTGCCGATGATGCCATTTGTATGGCTTGTATCATTTGAGTTATTTCGACTTGTTGTATTTGAGAATTTTTGCTGTTATTGTAATCCTTGAGCATTTTTTCCTGTTATTGCTATAGTTTGCAATCATTGTAACAAATTTTCAATGTAATGATTATTTTATCTTGCACTCGGCCTTAAACAGAACTACTAGTATGGTCTCACAATTTTTTATCATTATACTATGCATGATTTAGCGGTCGCCCCAAATTCAGAGCACCCATAGCGATTTGGGGGCTGGCGTCGTTTTAGGGCTCGCACCGGTGCGCTCCAAACGGCGCCGGCTATTTGTCGAGCCGAGTAGAATCGCCGGCATCCCCGAGCCGGCCCCTTCGCTGTGGCGCGAATCAGGCGCTCCGGGTGCCTCGCGGAACGACGGTTTTCGCTGGTGGAGGCGCCTTGTCGGGCCGAGAGGACGCGACGGTTCGCATCGACCGGCCACGACGCGGGAAGGTTGGTCGTCGGTGTTTAAATGGCCTCCCGCGCGGAAACCGAGGCAGCGATCGGCCACGAGGGCAGCGACGGCCACGCGGCGTCCGGGCCGCCGTAAATGTGGGTAGTTGCCCCCGCTAGATATATAGGACGTACGCCGTCCACCACCGCCGCTCCATTCTCTACTCTCCACATCAAGATGCCGCGCCGTCTGAAGACCACCTACTCGATGCTTGGCCTCAACGGCCGCGCGCTGCCTCCACCACCACGGCAGCCGCAGCCGCAGCCGGAGCCGGAGCTGCAGGCCGACGACGAGCATAGCTCCGACGAGGACGAGGACCCACGGTTCGAGTCCTGGCACGATGTCTACGTAGCAGAAGCGGAAGAAGAGGCGGCGGATCGAGGAGTCAGCGCAGTCGGGCGAGCCGCCGCAGGCCCCCGCCGACCCGGAGCAGGCGGCGATCCTCGCGTCGCTGAACGCACAATGATACCAGCGGTTGAGGGAGGAGGAGCGCGAGTTCGTCAACGACGCGAACCTCGAGCACGTCCTCGAGATATCGCGCCAGCGAGCGGTCACGGAGGAGGCGGGACGCTGCCTCAAGGAGGCGGAGCGACAGAAGCTCGCAGAGCTCAACGCTCATCGCCACCAGGACGCGTTCGCTCGCCAGCAGGCGAGGCGCGCCGAGATCGAAGCTTCTCGGGAAAGGCTGGAAGCGCGGGGACAGCGCCGCCGGCAAGCCCTCGCGACGCCGGCCGCCATGCTCCACGGCCGATGCGCGAAGCAACGGAGGAGAAGCGGGCACGGAAGCAGGCGGCAATGGCGAAGAACAACGACGAGGCAGGCCGTCGAGCGCCCTACCGATGGCCGCAGACCAGGATGAAGTTTATGTTTAGTCATGTTTAAATTCGAGCTACTTTGGTATAAATTTCGTATGAATTTGGGTTTTTAGATGTCAATTTAAATTTTAAAATCTATCGGGGCTGCCGTTTTGGGGCCGCCGGTGTGGGAGCAGCGTCCCCAAATAGAGGATGTCAGGCCGGTGGAGATGCTCTTATAGATAGATAATGATCATGGTAACAGAAAAAATCGTCAACGTGATGATGATTTGATGTTGCACTCGACCTTGAACATAAGTACTAGTACGGTCTCACAATTTTTTTAATCATTATACTTTGCAACATTTAGCAGATGCGCCAAATTCAGACATAGATCATGATCATGGTAACAAATTTTCAGCATGATGATGATTTGATGTTGCACTCGGGCTTGAACAGAAGTACTAGTACGGTCACTCAAAATTTTAGCATTATACTTTGCAATGGATGCACCAATTTCAGAGATAGATCATGATCAGGGTAACAAATTTTCAACGTGATGATGTTTTGATGTTGCACTCGGCCTTGAACTGAAATACTAGTACGGTCTCACAATTTTTTATCACTATAATTTGCAAGATCTAGCGGATGAGCCAATTTCAGAGATAGATGATGATCATGGTAGTAACCGGTATTTAATGTGATGATGATTTGATTTTGCACTCGGCCTTGAACAGAGGTACTAGTACGGTCTCACATTTTTTAATCATTATAGTTGGACCTTAGCCAAATTCAAAATCTCATAGCGGCAAAACTTCCCGCCCACAAAATACAAAAATTTGACACGCTTCCAAATTCCCATTCTACCCTGCGCGAGATGACAGAAAGGTCGGTTGGTGGGGGGGGTGGGGGTATGCCCGTCATTTTTTGGATCACCACCTCCCTAGCCCGGAAACCCTCCCAGAAAAAATTCATTTCCCTCAGACCACCCACCGGAACTTCCCAAGTCCCTCTCTCCCACCTCCACGACCACCGCACCGGAACATCCCCGCCGGACTTCCCTGGCCTACCCTAGCCCTCGCGATCCTCACCATCCGGCTGCCTGCCGGAGCCGCTTCATCGACGCCGTCATCAACCGGACCGGATCATCCCCGCCGTACCTCGAAACCATATGCTCATCCAGCAGTCTACCGCAGTCGCTTCAGCTTAGCCGCTTCGCCGGATCCGTCTTCCACCGCATCGGATCTTGCTCACCGACACCGCTGTGCATGAACCGGATCTGCTTCACCCGCGCCGTGCATGATCTAAACTCTTCTACTGTCGCTTTTCTATTGCTTGCCTGCAAGTTCTTGTTTAATCTTGGGGGAACCTGTTTGTGCTAACGACGCGCCGTTACGTTTTTGCAGATGAGATGAGCAATCATGAAGTGTAATGGCCGTCTCTCCAACCCCAAGTAGCACATGTAGCGTACTTCATCACCGGATCTATCAACCCCAGAAGATCTCGTCGTGACTCCCACAGAGTGCTTCTCCTAATGTAAGTCCCTTGTTTTAGCGCCATGTTCTGGGTTCAGATGCTTGTTTGTCTGAAGCTCTTTTAGTTCATTCCTAGCTATGACCGTAACACATTGCTATTTTTTACTTCATTGCTAACTTTAAGCGATTGAACATTTTGGTTTGCATTCCCTGCTCTGTAGATGTAGCCATCATAACTTCTATCTTGCTCAGTCGTTGTTACAAAAATTATAGGTATTATAGTAACATCCTGCTATTATTTAGTTCACGGCCAATTTTAAGTAATTGCACATGTTGGTTCGCATTCCCCGCTTCTATAGCTTTTGGCATCGTAACTTCTATATTTGGTTTACATTCCCTCGCTTCCGTAGATCTAGCCATCATAACTTTATCTTACTCGCCGTTGTTACAAAAATTATGGCCTGCTACTATGTTGTTTGTGCCAATTTTTTACTCCATGAACATGTTGGCTTGCATTCCCCGTACTACAGGTGATGCCATTGTTTTGTATCTAGTTTATTGTAAGCTAACAAAGTAAGGACTTAGTTTGGCATGCTATCACTCTGCTATCTAGCCTGTAGTACAAATAAACTTGTCATACTACTAGATAATAATTTTGCGTGCCATCTTGTTCTTCAAAAGCTGCATTATTGACTTGTTTCTCTGACTTGGCATGACGCTCACATATGGAAAGCTGAACATATTGGTTTGCATTCCCTCTTATACAAGTTCACAGGTGATCCCACTATATTCTCGTATCTGGTCCATCCTAAGCTCCAAAGATTAACTATCCTCTATGTGTTGCTCATTACAAGTTTATATCCCGAAACATCTTGATTTGCATCCCCTTCACTATAAGTTCAGGAGTATTATTTAGTTCACGGCCAAAATGAAGTAATTGCACTTGGCACATGTTGGTTCACATTCCCTCCTCTTTAGCTTTTGCCATCGTAACTTCTATTTTTGGTTTACATTCCCTCGCTCCGTAGATGTAGCCATCATAACTTCATCTTGCTCGCCGTTGTTACAAAATTTATAGCCTCGCTACTATGTTGTTCATGCCAATTTTGTACTCCCCGAACATGTTGGTTTGCATGGGACTCGACATTAGTAAGTCTCATTGCTTCATTCTAACATGCTCGTTATATTGGCTGTTGGTATGCGGCATGCACTCTTTGTTTGCTTATTGTGCGCATTACAATGATCTTGTTATAACGACGAAATGATGAGTTCCAAATTCTTTGGCACACAATATTGTAGTGTCTTTGCCTTTCCATTGTTGCTGTCTTAACTTGTAATGTCTTTGTTTCGGATATAGGTGCTGCATGGACAACTTAAAAGATTGCCGGATCCCTTCATTGTATTGCTAGGTTTAATTACCATTCAATTTCTCTGGGTTCTGTAATATTTTTTCAATGCCTTGCAGCTGATGTAATATTTAGTTAGTTTTTATAGTTCTTTCGCGCATTTTTTCTTTGGTGCTTGTGGTAAGTGAGGCTATCCGACAGAAATCAATGCTGCGTAAATATTCTCAGCATCTAAATCACGAATTCCCATCCCTTAAACGGCCCAATTAAGCGAAATCACATATGTGCGGCCCGCAAAATCCTAAAGCGCCTATTACGCCGGCATATAAACAGCAACTAAACGGGCTGGCCCACTTACTTATTGGGCCAGCCCACTTGATTTACTGTGGACCCCACACTTTTATTGGGCCGGCCCACTTGCTTTAAGGTGGACCCCACCCACTACTGGGCCGGCCCACTAACTAGTTGGGCCAGCCCAATTGCTTTTGTGGTGGACCCCACATACTAAATGGGCCGGCCCTTTAAGACGAAAGTGGGACCCACCTGTGTTTTGGCCCGGCCCACTAGCGTGTTGGGCCGGCCCACTTGCTATATGGTGGACCCCACATACTAAATGGGCCGGCCCTTTAACAGGAAAGTGGGACCCACCTGTGTTTTTGGCCCGACCCACTAGCATGTTGGGCCGGCCCACTTGCTATATGGTGGACCCCACATACTAAATGGGCCGGCCCTTTAACAGGAAAGTGGGACCCACCAGTGTTTTGGCCCGGCCCACTATCTTGTTGGGCCGGCCCACTTGCTATATGGTGGACCCCACATACTAAATGGGCCAGCCCTTTAACTGGAAAGTGGGACCCACCTGTGTTTTGGCCCGGCCCACTATCTTGTTGGGCCGGCCCACTTGCTATATGGTGGACCCCACATACTAAATGGGCTGGCCCTTTAACAGGAAAGTGGGACCCACCGGTGCTTTTGGCCCGGCCCACTGGCTTGTTGGGCCAGCCCATTTGATCAAATGTGGACCCCACGTAATAAATGGGCCGGCCCGATAGCAGGAAAGTGGGACCCACATGCTAATTGGGCCGGCCCAATAACTTCTTGGGCCGGCCCAGTTGCTTTAATATGGACCCCACTTTGTAAATGGGCCGGCCCGATACCAGGAAAGTGGGTCCCACATGTCTTGTGGGCCGGCCCTTTTGCCTGTTGACCGGTCAAACGAGTGCATTCGGCCCGGCCCACATACTTAGTGGGCCGGCCCATTAAAGTTTTGACCAGTCAACCTTAGAGGTTAGGCCCGGCCCACGTAACTAATGGACCAGCCCAGCTATATAGTTGACCGGTCAAACTAAGTCAGCTGGCCCGGCCCGCAAACTTAATGGGCCTACCATCTACCACGGGGTTTCAGCCGGTTAACGCCGTTAACTGCCAGTTAACGGCGTCTGCCACGTGTCAGTTTGCATGACGTCAGCAGTCAACGGGCTCCCGGAAACACTTGGGCAACGGTCCGATTTTCCGTGGCGGAAGGGCGCCCAAGCGCGACGGACCGAAAAAATCGTCGTAGGACTTTGCCTGACGCAGTTTCCACAACAGAACCCATATCGTCGGGTTAGGCCCATAGGCGACGAAAAATACCCCTTAGCGGACGATTTTGAGACGTTGTCTATCAGAACTTTTCTTGTAGTGTAAGTTCCAGTCAGGAGGTTCAACTATAGGGGCAGTTGTTAAGGCTTTCTTTAGAGTTTCGAAAGCTTCCTTACAATCATCATCAAAAACAAAAGGTACATCTTTTTGAAGAAGATTAGTAAGAGGCTTTGAAATCTTGGAGAAGTCTTTAATAAACCTCCTATAAAACCCAGCATGACCAAGAACACTACTACGAATACCTTTAACATCCCTAGGATAGGGCATCTTCTCAATGGCTTCAACTTTAGCTCTATCAACTTCAATACCTCTCTCGGAGATTTTATGTCCCAATACAATTCCTTCATTAACCATAAAGTGGCATTTCTCCCAATTAAGAACAAGGTTAGTTTCTTCACATCTCTGCAAAACTTTATCAAGGTTCCGCAAGCAACTATCAAAAGAATTCCCATAGACAGAAAAATCATCCATGAATACCTCTACAATACTCTCACAAAAGCCATGAAAAATAGCAGACATGCATCTTTGAAAAGTAGCAGGAGCATTACATAAACCAAAAGTCATACGTCTATAAGCATAAGTTCCATAGGGACAAGTGAAAGTGGTTTTCTCTTGATATTTAGTTTTAACAGCAATTTGTGAAAACCCAGAATAACCATCAAGAAAGCAAAAATGAGTATTTTTAGATAACCTTTCTAACATTTGATCAATAAATGGTAAAGGGTAATGATCTTTCTTAGTAACCTTATTAACTTTTCGATAATCAATGCACATTCTATAACCTACAACTACTCTTTGAGGTATGAGCTCATCATTATCATTAGGCACAACAGTCATTCCTCCTTTCTTAGGAACACAATGCACAGGACTAACCCATCTACTATCAGCAATAGGATATATAATACCAGCTTCAAGGAGTCTTAATACCTCATTTCTTACCACATCCTTCATCTTAGGAATTAGACGACGCTGAGGTTCAACAACAGGCTTTGCATCATCTTCCATATTAATGGCGTGTTGGCAAATAGAGGGAGAAATCCCCTTCAAGTCATCAAGAGTGTAGCCAATAGCACCTCGGTGTTTCTTCAGTATTTCCAATAACCTTTCTTCTTCAAACTCTGAAAGCTTAGAACTAATAATAAAAGGATATATTTTCTTATCATCAATATGAGCATATTTAAGATTTTCAGGTAATGGTTTTAAATCAAAGACAGGATCTTCCTTTGGTGGTGGTGTTGTACCTAGATCTTCTACCGGTAAATCATGTTTAAGAATAGGTTGACGAAGGAAAATTTCATCAAGCTCATTTCTTTCTTCCCTAAAGACTTCACTCTCACTATTCTCCAAATGTTGCTGCAAAGGATTACTAGGAGCAAAAGCAATAGATGCACACTGTTCAACTTTAAAATCACTATTAGGCAAATCAGCTTTATAAGGAGTTTTGGCAAATTTAGAGAAGTTAAACTCATAAGATTCACCAGCAAATTTAGTCAAAATTTTCTCTTTCTTGCAATCTATAATAGCTCCACAAGTATTTAGAAAAGGTCTACCAAAAATGATAGGACAATATTTACTAGCAGCAGAACCAAGTACCAAAAAGTCAGCAGGATATTTAATCTTACCACATAGAACTTCCACATCTCGAACAATACCAATTGGAGAGATAGTTTATCTATTAGCTAGCCGAATGACCACATCAATATCTTCAAGTTCACAAGAACCAATTTCGTGCATAATCTCCGTGTAAAGCTCATAAGGAATAGCACTAATACTTGCACCAATATCACATAAACCATAATAACAATGATCACCAATTCTAACAGATAGCATAGGAACACTAGCTTTCCTAGACTTATTAGGATGCGAAACAATATTAGAGGCATCTTCACAGAAAATAATATGACCATCCTCCACATTTTCAGTCACAAGATCTTTAATTATTGCAACAGCAGGTTCAACTTTTATTTGTTCTTCAGGTTCTATAGGTTTTTTTCACTTTTATGAACCGCACTATTTATAACAGAGTACTCCTTCATTTTAGCAGGGAAAGGAGTTTTTTCAATATAAGCTTCAGGAATAACATGATCAACAGTTTCAACTACAACACATTTATTTATAGATGAATCAATTTTATCTTTATACAGTTCATGATACTTATCAAAGTTCTTCTTTGGCAATTCATAATGAGAGGCAAAAGCTTTATAAAGATTTGCAGCGACTTGAGAATCAAGACCATAAGTAGCACTCATATTACGAAATTTATCAGTATCCATAAAAGCTTCAATGCATTTATAATCATAACTTATACCTGATTCTCTATCCTTGTCGTTCTCCCATCCTTCGCATTTTCTTGGATCCGATTAAGAAGGTCCCTTTTAAACTCTTCCTTGTTGCGTGTAAATGATCCAACAAGAAGTATCCAGCAAGGTCTTGTCTTGAAAAGAAAGTCTTGCATAGAAATTATCAATAATAATATTACCAGGAAGCTCATGAATGGGGCATTTGAGCATTAAAGACTTCAATCTCCCCCACGCTTGGGCAATACTCTCTCCTTCATGAGGCCAAAAATTATATATGCGATTCCGATCTTTGTGAATCTCACTTGGAGGATAGAACTTAGAATAAAACCGGGGCACAATATCATTCCATTCAAGAGAATCCCCATTATCCAAAGAATTTATACCAATGCGCCGCTTTACTGACAAATGATATAGAGAATAGTTTCTTCCTCACTTCATCCATAGCAATACCTGCACACTTGAATAAACCGCATAATTCATGTAAGAACAGTAAATGATCTCCAGGGTGGACAGTTCCATCCCCTGTATAACGGTTACCCACTACACGTTCAATAATTTTCATAGGTATTTTGCATGGTATTTCTTCCTTACCTGGCGCCTCATCCACTACCTTTGTAGTAGTAGTAGATTTCCCAAATAAACACTCAAGAGAAGATCCCTCCATAATGAATTATAGCAGCAGGCAGAAATAAAATCAGCACAAACAGTAGAAATTTCCCTTACCAATTCCACTTACCAATAGCGCTTCACTCCCCGGCAACGGCGCCAGAAAATAGTCTTGATGCCCCACAAGTATAGGGGGTGTATCGTAGTATCTTCGATAAGTAAGAATGTCGATCCCAACGAGGAGCAGAAGGTGTTGACAAGCAGTTTCGATGAAGGATTCACTGTAAATGCTCACAGACAAGTATTCAGGGGGTTTTGATGTAACAGATGAATAAAGTATGAGTAAGTAAACTGCGAGAGTAACAATTGCAGCGAGTGGCCCAATCCTTTTTAGCACAAATGACAAGCCGGTTTGTTTACTTATAATGACCAAATGTTCTTGAGGACACACGGGAATTTAGTCTAGTGCTTTCGCTTCATACAGCTGATTAATCTTCATTGTTTTGATAAGTGTTGTGTGGGTGAACCTATGCTAATGTACCGCCCTTCCTAGGACTAATACATACTTGTGATTATACCCCTTGCAAGCATCCGCAACTACAAGAAAGTAATTAAGATAAATCTAACCACAGCCTTAAACTCTGAGATCCTGCTATCCCTCCTGCATCGATATACCAACGGGGGCTCAGGTTTCTGTCACTCCGGCAACCCCGCAATTGGAAAACGAGTACAAGATGCATTCCCCTAGGCCCATAAATTGTGAAGTGTCGTGTAGTCGACGTTCACACGACACCACTAGAAGAATAACACCACAACTTAAATATCATAACATTGAATACTACTCAACCATAATTCACTACTAACATTTAGACTTCACCCATGTCCTCAAGAACTAAACGAACTACTCACGAGACATCATATGGAACATGATCAGAGGTGATATGATGATGAATAACAATCTGAACATAAATCTTGGTTCAATGGTTTCACTCAATAGCATCAATAACAAGTAGAAATCAACACCGGGAGAGTTTCCCCTATCAAACAATCAAGATCCAACCCGAATTGTTACAGCGGTGACGAGGTGCAGCGGTGGAGATGGCGGTGATGATGATGGAGATGATGACGATGGTGATGGAGATGATGTCCAGCTCGATGACGGTGACGATGGCGTCGATTTCCCCCTCCGGGAGGGAATATCCCCGGCGGATTCCTGCCCGCCGGAGAGCTCTTTTGTCTCTGGTGTTCTCCACCTCGCAGAGGCGGCTGTGGCTCTTCGCGACTATCCTCTGGGGCTTAGGTTTTCGGGACGAAGGAGTACGCGAAGAAAAGGAGGCGAGAGGGGGCTATGGGCCCCCTCCTCACAGGGCGGCGCGGCCAAGGCAGGGCCCGCGCCGGCCTGTGAGGGGGGCCCATGGCGGCCCTCCTCGGCTCCCCCTTCTGGCTCCCTTCGTCATCTGGAAAAATAGGATTTTTCGTATAATTCCCGTCAATTGTTGATCTTCTGAAATATTGCATTCTGACGGTGCTTTTTCCAGCAGAATCCTGGCTCCGGTGCGCGATCCTCCAATAATCATGAAACATGCAAAATAGATGAAATAACATAAGTATCATCTCCAAATATGAAATATATCAATGAATAACAGCAAATTATGATATAAAATAGTGATGCAAATTGGACGTATTAGTGAGCTCATGGTGCTAACGCGCCCCTCCACGCCCTCTCTCTCCCTCGGGTCCATTCCGGCGCCGTGCGTCCGCGTCTACCGCCGCACAAGCTCGCTACCGGCCGTCTTCGGCGACCACTGGCGGGCGGCGCCGCCACCATTTGGCTCCCCGTGTCGAGCTGAGTTCGTTGCCCCCGCGCACACGCCCGATTTTGGCCTCAATCGGCTAATTGCTGCGGCAGCTGAGAGATCAAGTCATGATGACGTCAGCATGATGTCAGCATGACGCAATAAAGCCTTTTCTGTTTTCTGTTTATTTCAGTAATTCATATTAATTCAGAAAAATACAAATTTATATATCAAATTGATCAGAAAAACATTTCCTATTTGTTTATACATGTTTCATACATGATTGAACCCATTAAATGTGGAGCCTAGTAGAAAACCCTAATACACCCCTCTCATATGCCGGGGTCCGATGCTGGAACCCCCTTTAATTTGACGATGCACCTAGGGTTTACTCAATTCCATTAATATGACATGTCATTCATATTGTATGCGCATTGCATTATGCCATGTCGTGAATGTTTATTTCCCTTTCTGGTGTTTGGTTCTTCGCAATAGGATCTGAGCCGGAGTCCGACGTCAACACCACTTAAGAACAGTACTCATCCGCTGAGGGACAAGGCAAGCCCTAACCTGGTTCATCTATGATTTCGAAATGCTTTTATCTGTGGTTCCTACATATCGCATACGATTCAAATGTCTTTTATCGATAGATAGAGTTACCCTATATGTTGCATGTCCGACCTTTGTAGCCTCGATACCCTGATACACTGCTCCTAGCATAACGAGGTTTGACATGTGTGCGTCGCGAGAGCCTTTATTTCTTTATGCTTAGCCATGCTTAGTTTGTTACGTTAATACTCTGGTCTTCGGACTGGAGCCTTACAATGAAATGAAGCTAGCAGGACAAGTTGACGTGGTAAGTGTAGAGATGTTGTTAAAAATGATTAAAGTCTCAGACGAGAGGCCACATTGGGATGTGGTGGGTTGTTTCGTTTCTGCGGACCCAAGGAACCGAGTTCTCGCCTCTTGAACCAAGACTGAGCGTACAATCACACGAGGCCCTATTATGGTACCCTCTCGACTCACTAACTTTCCTAGTCGATTCCATGAGTCACATAATTTGCGTGTTATTTGGACATATGTATCGAAAACGTTTGTGAAAAGGTGCATGGCATACAGGTAGGTAAGCGTGGCCGAGGTGGCTTGGGTTAGAGTCCCTGGTGAAATCCGCCTCGCCTCATATCGTTAAGGACCGACTTCGGGACTTGACCCGTTACGGCGGAACAATCCTTAGCGCGTGACTCATGGTCTAGGCGACAGTAAGGTAAATGCCGTGGTCGACAACCCTCTGCCAGCTTTCCAAGGAAGAGAGCTAATATATTGGCATTAAGAGTAGGTTGGCACGTGTGGGTAAAGTTGTGCACCCCTGCAGGGTTATAATATTTTCAAAAAGTCATGTCCACGGTTACGGATGACTTGGGAATGGATTCTATGATCATAGACAACTTGAACCTAATCGTAAAACTTGGCAACCAATGTGTGTTACGGATACCTTCTCCGGGTGTTGAGGGGGTGATCCGAGGATAGTGGTTCGAGATGATGAAGTTTGGTGGATACAATATGGTGATCAATAGAGATAGAGATGTCGATGTCTTATCCTTTTAAAGGTTTTGAGTAGTCGAGCTTCTCTTCTCTCTTATCTTACAAAGGAAAATTGGCTTTACGCAAAAGAAGATCTACAGAAAGAACGCATACCTGCTTTGCTAAAAGGTTGTACTAAGTCTTGCTGAGTCCCTGTACTCAACGTTGCATGCTTTTGTTTCAGATGAAGTTGTTGCAGTCGAAGGTGGTTTCTACGTTAACATTGACGGTTAGTTTGGGGTTCCCGGGCAGTAGCCTGAGACTTATGGACTAGGACGTCGCTTTATGTTATGGCTTCTTAAGCCCTTTGCTATCTTGTTATTTAGAATAACATAATTTGCTTCCGTTGCTTGTTGAATGTTGGGTCAGTGACCTCTACATGTAATAATTTGGATCTTACTCTATTAAGAGTTGTAATATATTCTTTTGAGTCGTAGAGTCACTGTTGTGTTACCGATTCTCTCACTGTAGTCTCTCGAGCTCAAGGTTAGACTTATGTCGGACAAAGATCTGGTATTTGTCTAACCCTGATCTAGGGGGTGCCACAAGCAAGAACACTTAGAACGCATCCAACGAAGAGAGTATTGGCTTCCTTGAACTTTTTCTGATCTTCGTGAGATATAGTTCCTTCAGGTATGCCTTTACTAACTTCGAACATTTTCAGATGAGTAAGCGAGAGTGTGGCCTTAATCTGCCACCTTTTAAATTGTACACCGGTAAATTTATCCGGCCTCAATGCATCAGCCAAACCAGCCATTGTTAACTCAGGAAATTGCCTACAATTAGGTTTTTGGATTGTTGGATAATTAGCCACAACTTCCATGATTTAATTCCAGAATATAGCATGACGAAAACAGCTACTAACATGTGAAACTCGAACATACTAGATGCATTAATTAATATGAATAGTAGCAGGGCAAACAATATAACATCCATCGCTAAACAGATCGAGATATGTCACACTTACCGCTCTAGTGAGGTGGTGGAGATGTAACAGTCGATGTTGCAGCAGTAACGTTGTTGGTGACAATGTTGTTGACGGCGGGTCGTGTAGGGATTCGTTGCATAGAAAAAAAATTCCTACCACGAAAACGCAATCCAAGCCAAGATGCAATCTAGAAGACGGGAGCAACGAGGAGATGATCGAGACTCACCCTTGAAGATTTACAAAGCCTACAAGATGAGGCTCTTGTTGCTGCGGTAGACGATCACTTGCCGCTTGCAAAAGCCCGTAGAAGATCTTGATCTCGGTGCCACGATCGGGCAGCACCTCCGTACTCGGTCACACGTTCGGTGTAGATGAAGACGACGTCCTTCTCCCCATTCCAGCGGGCAGCGGAAGTAGTAGCTCCTCCTTGAATCCGGCAGCACGACGGCGTGGTGGCGGTGGCGATGGAGAACTCCGGCGGAGCTTCGCTAAGCGTTGCGGGAGAGGTGGAGGAGAGGGGGGCGGCTAGGGTTTGGGAGAGGGGGAGGTGGCCGGCCACTATGAGGGGTGCGGCCAGAATGGCTTTGGTGTGGCCGGCCCCCTCCCCTTGCTCCTCATTATATAGGTGGAACACCCAAGAGTTGGTCTACAAGTCTTCGAATAAGACCCCAAACCAAAACCTTCCATATGACATGAAACCTGCCCATGGTGGGATTCCCACTTGAGGTGGGATTCCCACCTTTCCTTGGGAGGGGGTGGCCGGCCACCTTGGTGGAGTCCACCTGGGACTCCACCCCTCTAGGGTTGGCCGGCCATGGGTTGTGGAGTCCCTCCGGGACTCCGCCTTCCAAAGTTATTTCTTCCGGACTTTTCTAGAACCTTCTAGAACCTTCCATAAATGCACTCGATCATTTTCAAACTTATAAAATGACTTCCTATATATGAATCTTATTCTCCGGACCATTCCGGAACTCCTCGTGATGTCTGGGATCCCATCCGAGACTTCGAACAATACTTCGAACTCCATTCCATATTCAAGTTCTACTATTACAACATCAAACCTTAAGTGTGTCACCCTACGGTTCGTGAACTATGTAGACATGGTTGAGATCTCTCTCCGACCAATAACCAATAGCGGGATCTGGAGATCCATAATGGCTCCCACATATTCAACGATGACTTAGTGATCGAATGAACCATTCACATACGATACCAATTCCCTTTGTCACGCGATATTTTACTTGTCCGAGGTTTGATCATCGGTATCTCTCTATACCTTGTTCAACCTCATCTCCTGACAAGTACTCTTTACTCGTACCGTGGTATGTGGTCTCTTATGAACTTATTCATATGCTTGCAAGACATTAGACGACATTCCACTGAGAGGGCCCAGAGTATATCTATCCGTCATCGGGATGGACAAATCCCATTGTTGATCCATATGCCTCAACTCATACTTTCCGGATACTTAATCCCACCTTTATAACCACCCATTGATCTTCTTGTTACGTTGATTTTCTACTTCACTTTGGAATTCCTTAAACTTCTCAAAAGTTTCGGATTTATGTTTCATGAAATAGATATACCCATATCTACTCAGATCATCTGTGAAGGTTAGAACATAACGATAACCACCGCGCGATGCTACACTCATTGGTCCGCACACATCGGTATGTATGATTTCCAATAAGTCAGTAGCTCGCTCCATAATACCATAGAATGGAGTCTTAGTCATTTTTCCCATTAGACATGCTTCGCATCTATCAAGTGACTCAAAGTCAAGTGATTCAAGTAATCCATCAGTATGGAGTTTCTTCATGCGTTTCACTCCAATATGACCAAGACGACAGTGCCACATATAAGTAGAATTATCATTCAATTTAATTCGTTTAGCATCAATGTTATGAATATGTGTATCACTACTATCGAGATCTAACAGAAATAAACCATTCTTTTCAGGTGCTCGACCATAAAAGATATTATTCATAAAAATAGAACAACCATTATTCTCAGACTTGAATGAATAACCGTCTTGCATTAAACAAGATCCAGATATAATGTTCATGCTCAACGCAGGTACAAAATAACAATTATTGAGGTTTAAAACTAATCCCGAAGGTAGATGTAGAGGAAGTGTGCCGACAGCGATCACATCGACTTTGGATCCATTTCCAATGCGCATGGTCACTTCATCCTTCAATAGTCTTCGTTTATTCTTTAGTTCCTGTTTCGAGTTACAAATATGAGCAACCGAACCAGTATCAAATACCCAGGTACTAGTACGAGAACCAGTAAGATAAACATCTATAACATGTATATCAGATATACCTTCTTTCTTCTTCTTGACAAGGCCGCTCTTCAGATCCGCCAAATACTTGGAGCAATTACGCTTCCAGTGTCCCTTCTCCTTGCAGTAATAACACTCAGCATCAGGCTTAGGGCTAGTCTTAGGTTTCACAGGAGGCGTGGCAGCTTTCTTGCCGCCCTTCTTGAATTTTCCCTTAGACTTGCCCTGTTTCTTGAAACTGGTGGTCTTGTTGACCATCAACACTTGGTGCTCTTTCTTGATCTCAATCTCAGCAGATTTCAGCATGGAGAAGAGTTCAGGTAACTATTTGTTCATGTTCTGCATATTGTAGTTCATCACAAAGTTCTTGTAACTAGGTGGCAGTGATTGAAGGACACGATTAATCCCCAGTCGGTTAGGAATCACTATTCCCAAATCACTGAGTTTCTTCGCATGCCCGGTCATGGCGAGCATGTGTGACATAGGCATCCCCAATGGGCCTGCCGAAGATGGTACCTGGGGTTTACTAAAGGCCCACGACCCGAAGAATAAGAAGATTCGGAAGCCCAAGATGCTATTAAGGAAAACTAGAGTTGTATTAGGAAACGATACTTGTAATCTTGCGGTACGGGTTAGAAACCCTCACGGACTCTGTAAACTTGTGTATTACGAAACCCTCGGCTCCACCTCCTATATAAAGGGGAGTCGAGGGACAAAGAAAGGATCGAATCTACTGTCAACATAACCCTAGCTTTATATTCGTCGAGTGCTTTTCGGCTGAAACCTTCGAGATCTACTTGCCCTCTACATCCAACTAAACCCTAGTCTACAATTCGTAGGCATTGACAAGTTAATACCTTGTCAATTGGCGCCGTCTGTGGGGTCTAGAGGCGACAAGGAGATGATCTCGATGGCACGTTCAAGATCGTCGACTTCGTCGATAGCAAGCAACATCATGGACAGAGGTAAACAGATCGAAACTGGTCTCGTTGATTTTGTTCCTCACCCGCCCTCCCGTTTGGATGCATATGCGTATCTGGAGGATCCCATGGAGATGACGTTTGGAGAGTTCCACTTCTGCGTCGAGAAGGAAGGATCATATCGTCTCGAAATTCCGATCTCATCGGGATTATCAGAGGTCGATCCCGATATTTCGGACTCGGCATCGTCAACAGAGTCAAGCGATGGAGAAATTTCGTCGCCACGCTTCATCAGCACTCGGGCAAGTGAAAAACTCGCCAAGATCTTCAGCAACATATCCTTCGGGTCATCTGCGGACTCCGGTATAAGCAATGACTCGAGCGATATCGACAGCTTCAACTTCATCGACAGATCCACATCTGTGGGCAAGGTCTTCACCAATCTATATGATGGTGTCACCAAACCCGACAAAGTTCAGAATCCAAAATATCATCAGATCTACGCAATTGGAGAACCAAGCCGGTCAGAACCAGCGACGTCAGAGGCTTTCGACGATGAGGGAAATCCGTATGTCGATCCCGCAGATCTCACGCGAGGCTTGGGAACAAAATATATCGGACCAGGAACACGAGAGATGGTACGATTTCCACACGAAGTGTGGGATCGAGTCGCCAGAGCTATCGATGGTACAGAACCAATGACAATTACGGCGACACCTGAGGAGTTACAAGCATATCAATATAAGCTCGCACGTACCAGAAGAGAGCTCGAGAAGCAGAAAATCGAGTTGGACAGGAGGCAGGAAGCAGCTTCCGCGTCAAGCAGGCGAAGAGCTGAACTAAGCCAGCACTCAAGAACTTCGGGAGATAGCCACAGAGAAGCTCGAAGGAGAGCAAGATCTCGGCTGCAAAATATACCCGAAGCAGAAAGAGAGACTCTGATCCAAAACCTCGATATGTCTTTCATGTCAATCGACACGAGGGGGAATATTATTCCAAAAACACCGGAAGCAGGATACATGGCAACGCAAGCTTTCATCCTAGCGTCAAGGCCACCTCCCGGAGATCCAAGAGAAGCATTGTATAACATGGCCATGGCAGGATGTGGGGCCATGGGAGCAGCGTTCGCAGCTACACCGCCCGAAGGAACTGCAAGACAAAATAGTCCGAGACCTACTGTAGCAGTGCAAGATCCACCGAGAGCAAGTGGAGTTAGAGACACAACGACTCAGGCCAGAGTGGATAGAGCGCGACAAGAAAGAAGGGACCGTTGGCACTCACCAGAAGTTGCTGAGGAAGATATGTGTGGACTCCCGTGTTTTACGAGACGAGTTCGAAAAACTCGAGTCCCGTCAGGATTCAAGTTACCCGATAGTTTCAAGAAATTCGATGGCCTGCAAGATCCTGAGGACTGGCTAGTCGACTATCTAGAAACAGTGAAATTGATAGGTGGCACCAGGGCAACAGCAATGCAAAGTATTCAGATACACCTGAGTGGAGCCGCAAGATCCTGGATAAAGAAACTCCCTCCGGGATCCATCGACAGCTGGGACAGTTTTGAGGATGTGTTCGTCAAAAACTTCCGATCAACTTGCAAAAAAACCAGCATCACTTGAAGAGCTGAGGTCGTGTCGACAAAAACATGATGAATCAATGAGAAAGTACATCCAAAGGTGGAACATCATCAAAAACTCGGCAGAGAACATATCTGACGAGAGAGCAATAGATGCGTTTGTGGCAGGAATTCGGTGAGGAGATTTCGTCGAGGACTTGGGCAGAACTAACCCAAGGACAGTGTCAGCATTGATGGAGATAGCAAACAGATGGGCAGACGGAGAAGATGCTGTTCACAATAAGCGACACAGGTCACCAGAGGAGGACCGTAGCCGAAACTTTCAAAACAGAAGGCGATTTTCTCGGCAGTTCTCGAATTACGATGCTCCTGGCCAAATATCGGCTGGTTTTCGGGGAAACAACGGAGGAAACAATAGAGACGAATATCAAAGAAGTAACGAGCAGCGAGGCGACAACAGAGATGATTCTCGAAATAACAGGCAAAATAGCGGGTCAAGGTTTTAAAGACCTTTCGTAACTCCCGAGGATATGATGAACGGGCCATGCCAGATGCATTTTTATCTCGACAACAATGGCAGAAGGCAGTCAGGACATCTGCAGAAGGACTGCCGTAATTTTCAAGCAATGCTGTGAGTAGCAGGGATAGCCAATGCTCAAGCAGCAAATAGAAACCTTCAAGGGCCTAGGAGTGAGATCCACCTACCACCTCCTCCCGCGATCACGGAGGAAAATCGACATCAGCTCAGAATAGCGGCAGCACCACAACCACCTCCATATGTCGATCCTAACAATAATGGCGCGGTCTCGATGATTCAGAAAGCTAGGCCATCTAACAGGGCTCAAAAGGTAATCTCGCGGCAAGTGTTTATGGCAGAGAAGATGCCTCCACCAACGGTTGAGTACCTAAATTGGTCAGGGCAAGACATTGGCTTCACAATAGCGGATCACCCGCAGCAAGTTCCTCGGCCAGGGCAGTCAGCACTCATCCTACCGGCAGTAATCGCAGGATTCGATGTATCTCGAGTGTTCATAGATGGCGGCAGTAGCTTAAACCTTATGTACGCAGATACGCTAAGGAAGATGAATATCTCCCTAGCAAATTTGAAACCAACCGACACACGTTTTCATGGCATCAGACCAGAAAATCCAAGCTACCCATTGGAGAGGATCAATCTCGACGTTCAGTTTGGGACCCGAGAAAACTACAGGATAGAAAGGTTAGAATTCGAAGTTGTGGATTTCCCGTCGCAGTATCACGCTTTGTTGGGACGACCAGCATATGCCAGGTTTATGGCGGTACCACATTACACATACCTGCTTTGGAGGTTGCCAGGGCCCAAAGGACCAATCACAATCAAAGGAAGCTTCGCGCTAGCCGATAAATGTGACAAAGATTTTCATCGACTATCAGAAACTTTTGGGATGCAAGCAGAGTACGCAGCGTCAAGGCTCATGACTGATTATGACGTGCTGCCAGATGTAGGGAGGCCCAACAAGGAATCAACCTTCAACACCGCAAAAGATTCTAAGGAAGTGCAGATCCACCCGACAGATCCAAAGAAAATGACGTCCATCGCAAAAAACATGGACCTCGCATAGGAAAGCGCGCTCGTCGAGTTCCTCCGTGAGCACTGGAAAATCTTCGCATGGTGTCCAGCTGACATGCCAGGAGTACCTAGGGAACTTGCCGAGCACCACCTAAACTTGGATCCAATAGCGAGACCAATCAAACAACCTTTGCGGCGTTTTTCGGAACCAAACCGCAAAGCCATGCTGTCAGAAATTGATCGACTCAGAGAAGCTAGTTTTATTAAAGAGATATCTACAGAGGCCACTTGGTAGCTAACCCAGTGATGGTGCCGAAGAAAAACACGAAAGTCCTTTGCATGTCTGTCGACTTTACGTGCCTCAATAAATATTGTCCAAAGGATCACTTTCCCCTCCCAAGGATCGATCAAATTATCGACTCCACGGCAGGATGCGAACGTCTTTCCTTCTTGGACGCATATTCTGGTTACAACCAGATCAGATTAAAAGAGGATGACGAAGCCAAGACAGCGTTCATCACACCGTATGGCGTGTTTTGTTACAGAACAATGCCTTTCGGTCTGAAAAATGCGGGAGCAACATATCAGCGGATGATGCAGAAGTGCTTAGCAACACAGATTGGGAAAAATGTACAAGTATACATTGACGATGTCGTCATAACATCAAAAAGGGGGCAACGTTAATTGAGGATTTGAAGGAAACCTTCGACAACCTCGACAAAGTTTGTCTCAAACTGAATCCGATGAAGTGTTCTTTCGGCGTTCCTGCGGGAGAACTTCTTGGGTTCCTAGTCTCAGCAAGAGGGATTGAAGCAAATCCCGAAAAAATCCAAGCTATTGTAACAATGAGGAAGCCAACAAAGTTGAAGGAAATACATCAATTAACTGGGTGAGTCGCAGCTTTAAGCAGATTCGTCGCCAGGCTGGGAGAAAAGGCGCTACCGTTCTACGCCTTAATCAAACAAGGAGAGAAGTTCCAGTGGAACAAAGAGGCCGATAGAGCCTTCGAGGATCTCAAACGCACAATTTCGACACCACCAATTTTGGTGGCGCCAAAAGAGAAGGAACCACTCCTATTGTACATTGCGGCTACACCCCAAGTGGTCAGTACGGCGCTAGTTGTCGAAAGAGAAGAAGAAGGAAAACTCCATGGAGTGCAGAGACCGGTATACTTCATCAGTGAAGTTTTATCGCCGTCAAAACAGCGATACCCGCAGTACCAGAAGCTAGCATACGGACTGTTTACAACCGCAAGAAAACTGCGGCACTATTTTTCGGCGCATCCGATAATAGTGGTTAACGAGGCGCCTCTATCCAATATACTAAACAATCCAGAAGCTACAGGTCGTGTCTCCCTTTGGGGAATAGAACTTTCCCCTCGGGACATCACGTATGAAAAAAGAAAAGCAATAAAGTCGCAAATTCTGCCAGATTTCCTCACAGAGTGGATGGAGCTGCAAAACACAATACCCCCAGATTTATCGAGAACCTGGACTATGAACTTCGATGGATCCAAAAGGTTAGAAGGAGCTGGAGCAGGCGTGATACTAATATCACCTGAAGGCGACAAATTAAAGTATGTCTTACGGATGACGTTCCCAAACGCGTCTAACAACGAGGCAGAATACGGAGCTCTTATACATGGGATGAAGATGGCGAAGGCTTGTGGTGCAACTCGATTAAAAATCTTTGGCGACTCACAATTGGTGGCCCAACAAGTCATGAATCAATGTGATGTAGTCAATGACAGCATGGTGGCGTACAAGGAAATGTATAACGAGCTGGAGAAACAGTTTGATGGATGCGAGGTAAACCACATCAGCAGGTTAAGCAATGACGAAGCCGATGTTCTCGCAAACATCGGGTCGCAGTGTCTCGCGATTCCTCCAGGTGTGTTCTGGGAAGAGATAACAGAGAGATCCACAAAACCGAAGAAATCAAAAAAGAAGGAGAAGGATGAAAAATCTTCGGGGGCTGTACAAGAAACATTGGAAGAAGAAGAGGAACAGGATCTAGTACTGATTGTACAAATCCCATGGATACAGGCGTACATATCATATATCTTAAGGAAAACAATACCCGACGATCCAGTTGAAGCAAGGCGAGTTTTTAGGTGTTCCAAAGCTTTCACTGTGATCAAAGGAGAGTTATACAAACGAAGTATCTCGGGTGTGTTACAAAGATGCGTTACACCCGAAGAAGGAAGGGTAATTCTGAAGGAAGTACACGAAGGAGTATGCGGTCATCACACAAGTAGCCGAGCTATCGCGGCCAAGGTTTTTCGAGCGGGATTTTACTGGTTGACAGCAATTGAGGATGCGGAGGAGATAGTGCGAACCTGTGATGCGTGCCAGAGATTTGCCGCAAAACCTCACTCTCCGGCGGCGGAACTAATGCCAATACCCTTATCTTGGCCTTTTGCTCAGTGGGGTCTCGACATGGTGGGAAAGTTACACAAAGCCTCGCCAGGAGGATACGAGTATATGCTCGTCGCAGTCGACAAATTCACCAAGTGGATAGAAGCAAAACCGATAAATTCACCAGATGCAGCGTCAGCTATAAAATTCGTGAAGAGCATTGTTTTTCGATTTGGAGTACCTCATAGCATCGTCACGGACAATGGCACTAACTTCACATCCAAGGAATTCAAGGCGTATTGTGCAGAGGTAGGCATCAAATTGCACTTCAAGGCCGGGCCGCAAGCATCCTCAAACCAATGGCCAAGTCGAGAAAGCCAATGGTATCATCTGCAATGGCATAAAGAAGCGTTTGTTAGGACCACTGGAAAAAGCTCGACATACTTGGCCAGAGGAACTTCCGAGTGTGCTATGGAGCATCCGAACAACGCCAAATACAGCGACACAGGAGACTCCGTTTTTCCTGGTCCATGGAGCAGAGGCAGTGCTGCCGATAGAAATAGAGCACGACTCTCCGAGAGTCACGGAATACAATGAAGAAACTTCCAGGAAAGCACTGGAAGATGACATCGACGCACTCGACGAAGCTCGAGACGAAGTATTATCAAGGGTCACTAAATATCAGCAAGACCTGAAAAATTACCACAGTCGACGTTTGCGACCAAGATCTTTCCAGGTTGGAGATTTAGTTCTGCGTCTCAATCAAGATCGTACTGAAAAACTCGAGTCGCCGTGGCTTGACCCTTACGTCGTCACAGAAGTAATCGAAAGAGGAGCATACAGGATCAAAGATAAGAAGACAGGGACTCCCGAGAAAAACCCCTGGAACGTAGCACAGCTAAGGCGCTTCTACGCTTAGTGCCGAAATGTAGCCCTCCTTTGTAAAGCTACAATGTACTGAAACGCCCGCGAGTTTTCAGACGCACTCTTTTCCTTTTTCGGGGCACCGAGTGGGGCCGGAGAAGGTTTTTAATGAGGCGGGCTCGCGGTGCTGCAATATAATAAAGATAGTGGAGATACATATCCCTTTTTCCTTCGACATGCTCGGGGGCTTACGCCTTGAAGTTACAATATATATACAATATAGATGAATCTAACTGACAAATATATTTCGCTTTGGTACCAAATACCTCGCCAGATAAAAAGAAGATACAAAATAGCAATCAAAACAAAACAAAAACACTCGGGGGCTAGTACCCGCAAGTATAGTATATTCAGTAAAAATTCGTATGCCTTGGTCTAAAAACCTCGCATACACGATAAAGAGATCCGCCATCGAAACACTCAGGGGCTTGATGAAGGAAAATAAATACATTTGTTGGCTTCACAATATAGAATATGTCTACAACATACAAGATACAATTCTGGAGAAGATTCGACAAGCTACAAGAAAAAATATCAATTCCTGCGTAAAATACTATCTATGGATATTCCTTTGTTATTTGCAGCAGTTGTCGTATGTTCAGCATAGCTACCTTTGATAAAAAAATTCAGAGTCCATCCGAAGAAGTTCATCCATCATTTCTTCGGCTACAGGAGTCACAATATCATTGATTTTGTTGATGTTCCTTTTTCGTTTCGCCTGCTTAGCCAGGCACTTGGAGACAATCGTCGTCAGGTCTAATTTTCGGTAGCAGATCTGTATCATAATCATGGCGAATCTTGCTCCCGCGGACAATTGAGCTCGCACAAAGTTATGAATACGAGGAGCATCCCGAAATTTTTCCATCAAACCAAGAAGAGTGTCGGGTGCCTCGTTCCGAGGAAACATTGTCTTGTAAACCAAGGACAAGGTCCTGGTGCAGAAATCAAGGAAGTCGCGAACCTGACAGGCGCGGTCTTGAAACCTGACAATCTGTCGGGTACGTTCTGGAGTGGCCCAGAAAAGAGAACCATGGTCAAGAGAAAGATTAACAAGGAGATTTGTCCTTGTGTTTACCCTTTCATCTTCAGCAGCAGCGTCGAGAAAGGAACCTATTCGGCGACAGCACAAGAGTTTCAAAAACAAAAAAGAAATAGCGGGGAAACAGAAGGAGTCCTGGTTTGCAAAAGCATACCTGACATATCCGCACTGGCTTCATTCATGAAATCAAGCATAAAATTTTCTCGAGTGGTCGCCTTTTCAGCTTCAGAAACAGCGGCTTCCTTAACAGCTATGGCATCTTGAGCCTGTTGAAGTGCAATTTTCTCTCTCTCGGATGATTTGCGAGACTGTTCCATTATCATAAGTGATTGTTTCTTCGGAGACTGGAGCTGTTGGCGAAGTTCTTCCAAGTCTTCTGCCGAATTTTTATTCGATGAATCTTCAATACGTTCGACAGCAACAGGTGCCTTCTTCAAACGGGATGACGTAGGTAACACATCAGAAGGACAAGGAGCCACAGAATAGTTGTCAAAAATCAACTGAAAGAAAAGGCTCAACATCAATTATCAAGCAAAGATAGATTTCCATTGACTTTCAAAGTATGTACATTGCTATTACAAAAGAAGGGTCCCTAATGGACTATTGCAGCAGCTGTCGCTAAAACTAACTAGGGCGATAGTGTCAAAAGACAGAAAAAACTAAAAAAGAGGACAGGGTGGTCTACTTGACCTCCGGCTTGGATGAACTTGGAGCAGGAGTTGGCTTAACACCAAGGAAGGAAAGGATTGGTTTCGAGGGAGGCTTGGCAGCTCTAATTAAAGATTGCCCTTTCTTCGTTTCCATCTCCCCCATGTCGCCAACCTTGGTCCAGTCGACGTTTTGCTGGCTGTTAGCAACCAGCGCGATGGTGCCCTCAACGCCAATCTTTAGGCCCTCTTGGCGAAGTTTGAGCCCAAGATCTTCCGGCACGTTGAAGGCTTTGGCAAGAGCAACGAAAGTATTGGGCTCCTCTTTCTTCGGGAAGAAGTAGGGGAAAAGCTTCGACAGACCTGCTTCAGCGTCAGCAAGGCCTTCGCGTGCTTCATCCCCATGAATTTCAAGAAGAGTCAGCGTGTCAAGCAGCTCGTCGCCTTCAGGACCATCCACTTCATAGTCTTGATGTGTTCTCCCTGAAGATAAACAAAGGGTAGCTCGTAAATAACGTGTTCGGAAGATATGAAGTAACCCGAGAAAAATAGCAGGGATCAAAACACTTACTAACAAAACATCGACACTGCGACTCCAGGCGAGTGAGGATTTCTGTCTCTCGAGCAGATTGCTGTTCTATATTCTCGCTCAAAGAGTTTTCCGCGTCATGAAGTCTTTTTCGAAGATCTTTGACAACGGCAGCATCAGCTTCAGCTTTCTTACGGGCCTTTTCGCTCTGCTCCAACTTCGTAGCAAGAGCGTTAGCACGCTTATTGGCTTCCGCAAGTTCTCCTGGCAAAATACGCGACAATCAAATATTATGACAAAAATAGTGGAGTGCACGCAACAAAGGAGGCGGATGAAGATAGTACCCTCCAGTTTCTTGGTATGATCACGATACCCGACGAATTGGGTACCGAGACGAATAAATTCCTTCATTAAAGGCTGAAGAGAGGACCAAAAGAAAAAGAAGTCAATATAGCTAGTATAGATTCGACAACATATCGTAAGAAACAAAGGAGAGGTAAAAGTACTGAAAGGCTCGGAACATGAACAAAAAAGAGGACTGAAACACTTACGTCATCTAATGAAGGTGTCGAAGAGTTACCAGGGAACAGGATGGGTTCCTTGGATGGCTCGACCCTTGCCCTCTTTGGCAAAGAGGCACGGGGGTTGCAGGTGGAGTCGAATGCTCGACGTTTTGTTGAGGAGGCGAAGTTTCCTCCCCATCACGCTGAGTTTCGGACACAACTAAAGTACGAGACGTACTCGTTCGAGTAGCCGCGTCAATAGGTTGTTTTACTTCTTCGTCATCACTACAATAAAAATGGCGACAGTATAAGAAGCAAAAAAAGAGATGAAAAACATCAAAGAGCAAAAAAGTAAAGAGTAAAGAGTAACTTACGAGCTGACGAGGGCATCGGTGTATGGATTGAAAGCTGCCTTCCCATCTGAAGGATCAGCTTCTTCGGCTTTGGAGGTGCCGGAATCTTTGACTTCACTCCTTTTCCTCTTGTTTTTCGGGGAAGCAGGATGAGGGGAGTGTGTCGAAGCAGTGGCTTCAGACTCAGCATCTTTTTCAGAAGAAGCCGCGGATCTGTGAGAACCCGCGACTTCAATGTCAGGGCGAGAGGTGCCTTGGTTGTCATCGTCGACAACGGTACGGTCTTCAACTTCTCCACCCTCAGGAAGAGGAGGAAGAGAAGTGAGAGAGGGATGGTTCTGAGAAAAAGAAAGAGTATCGATAAAAAGAAGTTATGCAAAAACGCCAGCAAGATAGTAGTCGACAAATAATAAAATGCGAGGAGACAATAAAGCAATCAAAAGGAAAAAGTACCTCGGGAAGGGGATTAGCGCCGCTATATGGCGCAACGCGGCAAGAAGTAGGAATGTTGTCCTTCTTGCTGAGTTTCGACATCCTTCGGATCAATTTCTCCAAGTCCTTCACAGGAAGGTCCTTGGAAATTCTCTCGACATCTTCATCACCAGCATACATCCAAAGAGGATTTTTGCGAGCTTGCAGAGGCTGCACTCTAATCCTAAGGAAGTATGCTGTGATCTGGATACCCGACAATTCCTTGCCGCGGGTGTTCTGGAGCTCACGGATGCGAGTCATCAGCGCCGCTGTCGCCAATTTCTCTTCTTCGGTAGCTTCAGCGTCCCAGGAACGGCGGCGAAGAATTTTGGTCTTTCCGTCAAAGGGAGCAATGTTGTACTCCACTGAATCAGAGCTTTCTTCATGAATATAGAGCCATCTCTTGCGCCACCCTTGGACAGAATCAGGAAATTTGACGTCGAAGTATTCGACGTCAGGACGAACACAGATAACGACGCCGCCGATGTTGTAGGCGACGCCGTGGGCGCCATTACGGCGGATGGAGAAAATGCGCTTCCACAGAGCCCATTTAGGATGGACTCCGAGGAAGCACTCGCACAGTGTGATAAAAATCGACACGTGGAGAATGGAATTGGGAGTCAGCTGATGTAGCTGAAGCCCATAAACAAAAAGAAGACCACGGAGAAACTCGTGGATTGGGGGAGAAAGACCGCGGATCAGATGGTCAACAAAACTGACCCGATACTCCATTGGAGGTGATGGGTAGCTTTCTTCGGAGGGGAAGCGCAGCGTGTTCTCCTTCTTGGTGAACCCCAGCTTCTTTAGCAGGTTCATATCTTGATTGGAGATCTTGGATCTCTCCACTCCAGATCTTCGGCGGCCATCTTTGACTCCGGAGTGCTGTGTCTAGTCAAACGGAGGCGAGGCGGCATCAATGAGCTTGGTGGCAAAGGGCGTGAGTATGGCTGAGAGCTTGGAAGCAAGGAGAGCAATGGAGGATCTTGCAGCGGAGAGATAGAGGTGCGGTGTGAGCGAAAGGATTAGAGGAGGAAGACGATACCCTTATATAGAGGTGCAGTGAACCGTCGCGCCGTTGGATCGAAAGATTGCGGGACAGATGGTGTACACGTGGACAAGGGGTAAAAGGTAATTTCATATAGACGAGAAAGTGCAGCAGCTACAGTACGTGCGCCAGGAAAAGCGGAGGACGTGTGTCCCCCACTTGCGCGACGTGTCAAACTGATAGGAAATTTGGGCCCACAAGACAGAGGGAGAGAAGTTCTCGCGTTTTCCCGATACAGTAATCGTGGCTATCATCAGCAATGATGTCACCTTGGCAAGAGAAAATCTCGGATACGACAGTTTGGAAGAATGGCGGCAGCAGATGATTGTTTCGAGAGCCTTTGAACAAATACAAGTTTATGACCAAATGCTCGGGGGCTACTTTGGAAAAAAGAAAAAATCGAGTATGACAAAATAGAAATGTCGAGAGCCTATGACCAAAATGCAAGCATTTGTTCATAGCCTCGGGGGCTACTCCCATCGGGAGCGCTGGTCGCGCACCCGATAAATATCAAAAGTTCGAGAAAGAATGAAAATATATTGACATGAAGCAATAAAGTGTTGAGCCTACAACCAAGCACAAGTTCTTGGTTGTAGCCTCGGGGGCTACTCCCATCGGGAACGCTGTTCGCGTGCCCGATGAAATTATAAAAAAGAAAAAAAGAAGAGAAAAAAAGCATATTTCGAGTTATACAAATAACTCTACATATACTCCCATCGGGAAGGCAAAATAAGTCATACATTGACTCGATAAAATGTGCTATTCCTGCAGCCGAAAAAGCACTCGACAATATATTCTCAGAGCGCCAAAGTAGCGAATAATCTCTGAATGCCGCAAAATATTGCGAAGGTAAGACCCCAGATCCGTTCTGTGTGGCGTGGCGCCGTCTCTGACGTCGGTTTGCTACTTTTTTCCGTATCAGCAGATACGAAGAAAAATCCTAACGGACGCGTTAGGTACCCGATAAAATATGACTGGGACTCGACAGAATGGTAAGACCTTAAGCGGCGCCTGTCGAAGTTTACACCAGTATCCCGAGGTCATGTCCAGGGACGTGATCTTGAAGTAGGTTTTTGCGGATTGCCACTAGAGCAGTTAACTAGTACCTGATCCGTCAGATGAACTAGCCCCAATTACCATTATCCCTGTACAATATAGAATTGCGTATCTAAAGATATGTGATGAAATCAGCAGATATGTTGAATGATTAAAGTTGGAGATTTTCCATGACTCTACGATTCAAGTAAAATCTCGGGGGCTACTGACATAGGCATCCCCAATGGGCCTGCCGAAGATGGTACCCGGGGTTTACTAAAGGCCCACTACCCGAAGAATAAGAAGATTCGGAAGCCCAAGATGCTATTAAGGAAAACTAGAGTTGTATTAGGAAACGATACTTGTAATCTTGCGGGACGGGTTAGAAACCCTCCCGGACTCTGTAAACTTGTGTATTACGAAACCCTCGGCTCCACCTCCTATATAAAGGGGAGTCGAGGGACAAAGAAAGGATCGAATCTACTGTCAACATAACCCTAGCTTTATATTCGTCGAGTACTTTTCGGCTGAAACCTTCGAGATCTACTTGCCCTCTACATCCAACTAAACCCTAGTCTACAATCCGTAGGCATTGACAAGTTAATACCTTGTCAATGTGCTCACTAACGGAGCTGCCTTCTTCCATCATGCAACTGAAGAAGTGTTTCGATGCTTCATAGCATTCCACGGCCGCATGAGTTTCAAAGATAGTTTTCAACTCATTGACCAACTCATGAGGATCGTGGTGCTCAAAACGTTTTTGAAGATCGGCTTCCAGACTGCATAGGATGGCACACTGAACTTGAGAGTACCGAGTTTTCCGAGTCGCGTAAACATTCTTTACTTCATCGGTTTCAGTTTCTGCAGGACGGTCACCTAGCGGTGCATCAAGCACATATTGCAGATTTCCGCCATTGAGGAAGATCCTCACATGACAGAACCAGTCGGTGAAGTTGCTACCGTTGCTCTTAAGCTTTTCTTTCTCTAGGAACTGGTTAAAATTGATTGGGGACGCCATATCTACAACATATATTTGCAATAGTTTAGACTAATGTTTATGACAAATTGAGTTCAAATTTTAATTCAACAAAATTAAAAACTAGGTGAACTCCCACTCAAAACAATATCCCTCGCATTGTCTTAGTGATCACACGAACCAAATCCATCACACCAAGTCCGATCATCACGAGACAAGATGTAACTTCAATGGCGAACACTCAAAGTGTTCATCATATCAATCATATGATTCATGCTCTACCTTTCGGTATCACGTGTTCCGAGACCATGTCTGTACATGCTAGGCTCGTCAAGGCCACCTTAGTATCCGCATGTGCAAAACTGGCTTGCACCCGGTGTATGCACTTGTTGAGTCTATCACACCCGATCATCACGAGATGCTTCGAAACGACAAGTCTTGGCAACGGTGCTACTAAGGATGAACACTTTATTATCTTGATATTTTAGTCAGAGGGATCATCTTATAATGCTACCGTCACGATCTAAGCAAAATAAGATGCATAAAGGATTAACATCACATGCACTTCATATGTGATATGATATGGCCCTTTTGTCTTTGCGCCTTTGATCTTCATCTCCAAAGCACGGACATGATCTCCATCATCAATGGGCATGATCTCCATCATCGTCGGCGTAGCGTCAAGGTCAATGGCGCCGTCTTCATGATTGTTCTTTCATGTAGTAACTATTACAACTTCTTTGAAATACTACTCAACATGAAATTTAAAGACAACCATAAGGCTCCTGCCGGTTGCCACAATACAATAATGATCATCTCATACATATTCATCATCACATTATGGCCATATCACATCACCAAACCCTGCAAAAACAAGTTAGACGTCTCTAATTTGGTTTGCATATTTTACGTGGTTTAGGGTTTTCGAGTAAGATCTAATCTACCTACGAACATGAACCACAACGGTGATACTAGTGTTGTCAATAGAAGAGTAAATTGAATCTTCACTATAGTAGGAGAGACAGACACCCGCAAAGCCACTTATGCAATACAAGTTGCATGTCGAGGGTGGAGCAAATCTCATGAACGCGGTCATGTAAAGTTAGCTCGAGCCGCTTCATCCCACTATGCCACAAAAATGCAAAGTACTCAAACTAAAGACAACATATGCATCAACGCCCACAAAACCATTGTGTTCTACTCGTGCAACCATCTATGCATAGACACGGCTCTGATACCACTGTAGGGATTCGTTGCATAGAAAACAAAAAATTTCCTACCGCGAAAACGCAATCCAAGCCAAGATGCAATCTAGAAGACGGGAGCAACGAGGAGATGATCGAGACTCACCCTTGAAGATTTCCAAAGCCTACAATATGAGGCTCTTGTTGCTGCGGTAGACGATCACTTGCCGCTTGCAAAAGCGCGTAGAAGATCTTGATCTCGGTGCCACGATCGGGCAGCACCTCCGTACTCGGTCACACGTTCGGTGTTGATGAAGACGCCGTCCTTCTCCCCGTTCCAGCGGGCAGCGGAAGTAGTAGCTCCTCCTTGAATCCGGTAGCACGACGGCGTGGTGGCGGTGGCGATGGAGAACTCCGGCGGAGCTTCGCTAAGCGTTGCGGGAGAGGTGGAGGAGAGGGGGGCGGCTAGGGTTTGGGAGAGGGGGAGGTGGCCGGTGATAACCCACAAGTATAGGGGATCGCAGCAGTCTTCGAGGGAAGTAAAACCCAAATTTATTGATTCGACACAAGGGGAGGTAAAGAATACTTATAAGCCTTAACAACTGAGTTGTCAATTCAGCTGCACTGAAAAGCACCGGTAATGTGGGTGATGTAAAAGTAGCAGTGATATGAGAGCAATAGTAACAGTAACACAGCAGCAGTAATAGTAATATGAGAGCAATGGCACCAGAAGATAGTTGATACTACTTCCAGTGACATGTAGAACGAGTATATGATGATGAAAGATGGACCGGGGTTCCCAGCGATCTACACTAGTGGTAACTCTCCAATAACAAGTGACAAGTGTTGGGTGAACAAATTACAGTTGGGCAATTGATAGGATTGATAAAGCATTAAGAAAGAATATCAATTCATTAATCATGTAGGCATGTTTTCCATATATAGTCGTACGTGCTCACAATGAGAAACTTGCACAACATCTATTATCCTACCAGCCGGTGGCAGCCGGGCCTCAAGGGAAACTACTGGATATTAAGGTACTCCTTTTAATAGAGCACCGGAGCAAAGCATTAACACTCCGTGAAAACATGTGTCCCTCACATCACCGCCATCCCCTCCGGTTGTCCCGATTTCTGTCACTTCGGGGCCTTTGGTTCCGGACAGTGACATGTGCATACAACTTGTAGATACAATCTAAGCAATAAGTATAGAGCTCAAATCTAAGATCATGCCACTCGGGCCCTAGTGACAAGCATTAAGCATAACAAGATTGCAGCAACAATAACTTCACAAACTTTATAGATAGACTAATCATAATGTATCATCCATCGGATCCCAACAAACACAACACCGATTACATCAGATGAATCTCAATCATGTAAGGCAGCTCATGAGATCATTGTATTGAAGTACATGGGGGAGAGAATACCAACTAGCTACAGCTAGAACCCGTAGTCCATGGGGGAACTACTCACGGAGCATGATGGAGGCGATGGCGTTGATGGAGATGGCTTCCGGGGGCACTTCCCCGTCCCGGCAGGGTGCCGAAACAGAGAGTTATGTCCCCCGAATTGGAGTTTCGCGATGGCGGCGGCGCCCCAGTAACTTTTCTGGAGTTTCGTCAATTGGTACTGTGTTTTTAGGTCGAAAGGGGTTATATAGGCGAAGAGGCGGCGCAGGAGGGTCGACAGGGTGGCCTCTGTAGGATAACGTTGCATAGAAAACAAAAATTTTCCTACCGCAAACACGAAATCCAAGCCAAGATGCAATCTAGAAGACGGTAGCAACGAGGGGATTATCGAGTCTCACCCTTGAAGAGATTCCAAAGCCTACAAGATGAGGCTCTTGTTGCTGCGGTAGATGTTCACTTGCCACTTGCAAAAGTGCGTAGAAGATCTTGATCACGATCGGTTCCGGCGCCACGAACGGGCAGCACCTCCGTACTCGGTCACACGTTCGGTTGTTGATGAAGACGACGTCCACCTCCCCGTTCCAGCGGGCAGCGGAAGTAGTAGCTCCTCTTGAATCCGACATCACGATGGCGTGGTGTCGGTGGCGGTGGAGAAGTCCGGCGGAGCTTCGCTAAGCTACGCGGGAGATATGGAGGAGAGGGGGCGGCTAGGGTTTGGGAGGGGGTGGCCGGCCACTTCAAGGGGGGCGGCCAGCTTGTGGTCTTGGGGTGGCCGGCCCCCTCCCTTGGCCCCTCATTATATAGGTGGATCCCCAAGTGTTGGTGTCCAAGTCTTCGAATAAGACCCGAACCAAAAACCTTCCATAAGAGGGGGAAACCTAGCCAAGCTAGGACTCCCACCAAAGGTGGGAGTTCCACCTCCCATATGGGGGGTGGCCGGCCCCCTAAGGGGGAGTCCACTTGGGACTCCTCCCCCACTAGGGTTGGCCGGCCATGGAGGTGTAGTCCCATGTGGACTCCACCTTCCTTGGTGGTTTCTTCCGGACTTTTCTAGAACCTTCTAGAACCTTCCATAGAACCTTCCGCGACATTTTATTTCACATAAAATGACATCCTATATATGAATCTTATTCTCCGGACCATTCCGGAACTCCTCGTGATGTCCGGGATCTCATCCGGGACTCCGAACAAATATTCGAACTCCATTCCATATTCAAGTACTACCATTTCAACATCCAACTTTAAGTGTGTCACCCTACGGTTCGTGAACTATGCGGACATGGTTGAGTACTCACTCCGACCAATAACCAATAGCGGGATCTGGAGATCCATAATGGCTCCCACATATTCAACGATGACTTTAGTGATCAAATGAACCATTCACATACAATACCAATTCCCTTTGTCTCGCTATATTTTACTTGTCCGAGGTTTGATCTTCGGTATCACTCTATACCTTGTTCAACCTCGTCTCCTGACAAGTACTCTTTACTCGTACCGTGGTATGTGGTCTCTTATGAACTCATTCATATGCTTGCAAGACATTAGACGACATTCCACCGAGAGGGCCCAGAGTATATCTATCCGTCATCGGGATGGACAAATCCCACTGTTGATCCATATGCCTCAACTCATACTTTCCGGATACTTAATCCCACCTTTATAGCCACCCATTTATGCAGTGGTGTTTGGTGTAATCAAAGTACCTTTCCGGTATAAGTGATTTACATGATCTCATGGTCATAAGGACTAGGTAACTATGTATCGAAAGCTTATAGCAAATAACTTAATGACGAGATCTTATGCTACGCTTAATTGGGTGTGTCCATTATATCATTCATACAATGACATAACCTTGTTATTAATAACATCCAATGTTCATGATTATGAAACTAATCATCCATTAATCAACAAGCTAGTTTAAGAGGCACACTAGGGACTTCTTGTTTGTCTATATATCACACATGTACTAATGTTTCGGTTAATACAATTATAGCATGATATATAAACATTTATCATAAACATAAAGATATAAATAATAACCACTTTATTATTGCCTCTAGGGCATATCTCCTTCAGTCTCCCACTTGCACTAGAGTCAATAATCTAGATTACATTGTAATGTACCTAACACCCATGGCATTCTAGTGTTGGTCATGCTTAGCCCTAGGGAGAGCTTTAGTCAACGGATCTGCTACATTCAGATCAGTGTGTACTTTGCAAATCTTTACTTCTCCATCTTCGATGTACTCGCGAATCGAGTGGTAACGCAGCTTGATATGCTTCAGCCTCTTGTGTGACCTTGGCTCTTGTGCATTGGCGATGGCACCCATGTTATCACAGTAAATGATTAATGGGTCCAATGCACTAGGAACCACACCGAGCTCTATAATGAACCTCTCCATCCATACCGCTTCTGATGAAGCCTCTGAAGCCGCTATGTACTCCGATTCTGTTGAGGATTTCGCCACCGTGCACTGCTTCGAGCTTGCCCACCATCGCAGCACCATTCAATATAAACACGTACCCGCACCGTGACTTAGAGTCATCAGGATCAGTGTTCCAACTTGCATCGGTGTAACTAGTTACAACGAGCTCTTGGTCACCTCCATAACAAAGAAACATATCCTTAGTTCTTTTCAAGTACTTCAGGATATTCTTGACCACTGTCCAGTGTTCCATTCCTGGATCACTTTGATATCTGCTAGTCAAACTAACAGCATGTGCTATATCCGGTCTTGTACATAGCATGGCATACATGATAGAGCCTACTGCCGAGGCATAGGGGATCTGACTCATCCTTTCTCTTTCTTCTGCCATAGCCGGACCTTGAGTCTTACTCAAGACCTTGCCTGGTAACATAGGTAAGAATCCTTTCTTACTTTCGTCCATTCTAAATTTCTTTAGAATCTTGTCCAGGTATGTACTCTGTGATAGCCCTATTAGACGTCTTGATCTATCTCTATAAATCTTGATGCCTAATATATACGATGCTTCACCAAGGTCTTTCATTGAAAAACTATTATTCAAATAACCTTTTACACTGCTTCATAGTTCTATATCATTCCCGATCAATAATATGTCATCTACATATAATATCAGGAATGCTACAGAGCTCCCACTCACTTTCTTGTAAATACAGGCCTCTCCATGACACTGTATAAACCCGAAGTCTTTGATCACCTTATCAAAGCATCGGTTCCAACTTCTTGATGCTTGCTTCAGTCCATAAATTGAACGCTGAAGTTTGCATACTTTGTCAGCATTTTTAGGATCGACAAAACCTTTGGGTTGTACCATATATAACTCTTCCTCAATATCTCCATTAAGGAACGCCGTTTTGACATCCATCTGCCAAATCTCATAATCGAAAAATGCAGCTATTGCTAACAAAATCCTTACAGATTTTAGCTTTGCTACAGGTGAGAAAGTCTCATCGTAGTCAACTCCTTGAATTTGTCGGAAACCCTTTGCGACAAGTCGAGCTTTATAGACAGTAATATTACCATCAGCATCTGTTTTTCTCTTGAAGATCCATTTATTCTCGACAGCCTTGCGGCTATCAGGTAAGTCTACCAAAGTCCATACTTTGTTATCATACATGGATCCCATTTCGGATTTCATGGCTTCTTGCCATTTGTTGGAATCTGGGCTCATCATCGCTTCTTCATACATCGCAGGGTCCTCATCATTGTTGTCCACAATCATGACATTTAGACAAGGATCATACCAATCAGGAGTGGCACGTTCCCTTGTCGATCTGCGAGGTTCAGTAGATATCTCGTTTGAAGTTTCATGATCATTATCATTAGTTTCCTCTGTTGTTGGTGTAGGCGGTACTGGTACAACTTCCGGTACTGCGCTACTCTGATCAACGAGTATAGATTCATCAATCTCATCGAGTTCTACTTTTCTTCCAGTCACTTCTTTAGTGAGAAATTCTTTCTCAAGAAAGGTTCCGTTCTTAGCAACAAAGATTTTGCCTTCGGATCTGTGATAGAAAGTGTACCCTATAGTTTCCTTAGGGTATCCTATGAAGACGCATTTCTCCGCTTTGGGTTCTAGCTTGTCCGGTTGTAACTTCTTTACATAGGCTTCGCAACCCCAAACTTTCAGGAACGACAGCTTAGGTTTCTTATTAAACCATAATTCATACGGTGTCATTTCTACGGATTTCGATGGTGCTCTATTTAAAGTGAATGCGGCTGTCTCTAATGCATAACTCCAAAATGATAACGGCAAATCAGTAAGAGACATCATAGAACGAACCATATCTAAGAGAGTTCGATTACGATGTTCGGACACACCGTTTCGTTGTGGTGTTCCCGGCGGTGTCAATTGTGAAAGTATTCCGCATTTCTTTAAATGCATGCCAAACTCATAACTCAGATATTCACCTCCACGATCAGATCGTAGAAATTTAATCTTCTTGTTACGTTGATTTTCTACTTCACTTTGGAATTCCTTAAACTTCTCAAAAGTCTCGGATTTATGTTTCATGAAATAGATATACCCATATCTACTCAGATCATCTGTGAAGGTTAGAACATAACGATAACCACCGCGCGATGCTACACTCATTGGTCCGCACACATCGGTATGTATGATTTCCAATAAGTCAGTAGCTCGCTCCATCATACCAGAAAATGGAGTCTTAGTCATTTTTTCCATCAGACATGCTTCGCATCTATCAAGTGATTCAAAATCAAGTGATTCAAGTAATCCATCAGTATGGAGTTTCTTCATGCGTTTCACTCCAATATGACCAAGACGACAGTGCCACATATAAGTAGAATTATCATTCAATTTAATTCGCTTAGCATCAATGTTATGTATATGTGTATCACTACTATCGAGATCTAACAGAAATAAGCCATTCTTTTGTGGTGCTCGACCATAAAATATATTATTCATAAAAATAGAACAACCATTATTCTCAGACTTGAATGAATAACCGTCTTGCATTAAACAAGATCCAGATATAATGTTCATGCTCAACGCGGGTACAAAATAACAATTATTGAGGCTTAAAACTAATCCCGAAGGTAGATGTAGAGGAAGTGTGCCGACAGCGATCACATCGACTTTGGATCCATTTCCAACGCGCATGGTCACTTCATCCTTTAGTAGTCTTTGTTTATTCTTTAGTTCCTGTTTTGAGTTACAAATATGAGCAACCGAACCAGTATCAAATACCCAGGTACTAGTACGAGAACCAGTAAGATAAACATCTATAACATGTATATCAGATATACCTTCTTTCTTCTTCTTGACAAGGCCGCTCTTCAGATCCGCCAAATACTTGGAGCAATTACGCTTCCAGTGTCCCTTCTCCTTGCAGTAATAGCACTCAGCATCAGGTTTAGGGCCAGTCTTAGGTTTCACAGGAGGCGTAGCAGCTTTCTTGCCACCCTTCTTGAATTTTCCTTTAGACTTGCCCTGTTTCTTGAAACTGGTGGTTTTGTTGACCATCAACACTTGGTGCTCTTTCTTGATCTCAATCTCAGCAGCTTTAAGCATGGAGAAGAGTTCAGGTAACTCTTTGTTCATGTTCTGCATATTGTAGTTCATCACAAAGTTCTTGTAACTAGGTGGCAGTGATTGAAGGATACGATTAATCCCCAGTCTGTTAGGAATAACTATTTCCAAGTCACTGAGTTTCTTCGCATGCCCGGTCATAACGAGCATGTGCTCACTAACGGAGCTACCTTCTTCCATCATGCAACTGAAGAAGTGTTTCGATGCTTCATAGCATTCCACGGCCGCATGAGTCTCAAATATAGTCTTCAACTCATTGATTAACTCATGTGGATCGTGGTGCTCAAAACGTTTTTGAAGATCGGCTTCCAGACTGCATAAGATGCCACAATGAACTTGAGAGTACCGAGTTTTCCGAGTTGCGTAAACAGCTTTTACTTCATCGGTTTCAGTTTCTGTAGGAGGGTCACCTAGCGGTGCATCAAGCACATATTGCAGATTTCCGCCATTGAGGAAAATCCTCACATGACGGAACCAGTCGGTGAAGTTGCTACCGTTGCTCTTAAGCTTTTCTTTCTCTAGGAACTGGTTAAAATTGATTGGGGACGCCATATCTACAACATATTTGCAATAGTTTAGACTAATGTTTATGACAAATTGAGTTCAAATTTTAATTCAACATAATTAAAAACTAGGTGAACTCCCACTCAAAACAATATCCCTCACATTGTCTTAGTGATCACACGAACCAAATCCACCACACCAAGTCCGATCATCACGAGACAAGATGTAACTTCAATGGCGAACACTCAAAGTGTTCATCATATCAATCATATGATTCATGCTCTACCTTTCGGTATCACGTGTTCCGAGACCATGTCTGTACATGCTAGGCTCGTCAAGGCCACCTTAGTATCCGCATGTGCAAAACTGGCTTGCACCCGTTGTATGCACTTGTTGATTCTATCACACCCGATCATCACGAGATGCTTTGAAACGACAAGTCTTGGCAACGGTGCTACTAAGGATGAACACTTTATTATCTTGAGATTTTAGTGAGAGGGATCATCTTATAATGCTACCGTCGCGATCTAAGCAAAATAAGATGCATAAAAGGATTAACATCACATGCAGTTCATATGTGATATGATATGGCCCTTTTGTCTTTGCGCCTTTGATCTTCATCTCCAAAGCACGGACATGATCTCCATCATCAACGGGCATGATCTCCATCATCGTCGGCGAAGCACCAAGGTCAATGGAGCCGTCTTCATGATTGTCCTCCATGTAGCAACTATTACAACTACTTTGAAATACTACTCAACATGAAATTTAAAGACAACCATAAGGCTCCTGCCGGTTGCCACAATACAATAATGATCATCTCATACATATTCATCATCACATTATGGCCATATCACATCACCAAACCCTGCAAAAACAAGTTAGATGTTCTCTAATTTGGTTTGCATATTTTACGTGGTTTAGGGTTTTTGAGTAAGATCCAATCTACCTACGAACATGAACCACAACGGTGATACTAGTGTTGTCAATAGAAGAGTAAATTGAATCTTTACTATAGTAGGAGAGACAGACACCCGCAAAGCCACTTATGCAATACAAGTTGCATGTCGAGCGTGGAGCAAATCTCATGAACGCGGCCATGTAAAGTTAGCCCGAGCCGCTTCATCCCACTATGCCACAAAGATGCAAAGTACTCAACTAAAGATAACAAAAGCATCAACGCCCACAAACCATTGTGTTCTACTCGTGCAACCATCTATGCATAGACACGGCTCTGATACCACTGTAGGATAACGTTGCATAGAAAACAAAAAATTTCCTACCGCAAACACGAAATCCAAGCCAAGATGCAATCTAGAAGACGGTAGCAACGAGGGGATTATCGAGTCTCACCCTTGAAGAGATTCCAAAGCCTACAAGATGAGGCTCTTGTTGCTGCGGTAGATGTTCACTTGCCGCTTGCAAAAGCGCGTAGAAGATCTTGATCACGATCGGTTCCGGCGCCACGAACGGGCAGCACCTCCGTACTCGGTCACACGTTCAGTTGTTGATGAAGACGATGTCCACCTCCCCGTTCCAGCGGGCAGCGGAAGTAGTAGCTCCTCTTGAATCCGACAGCACGACGGCGTGGTGTCGGTGGCGGTGGAGAAGTCCGGCGGAGCTTCGCTAAGCTACGCGGGAGATATGGAGGAGAGGGGGGCGGCTAGGGTTTGGGAGGGGGTGGCCGGCCACTTCAAGGGGGGCGGCCAGCTTGTGGTCTTGGGGTGGCCGGCCCCCTCCCTTGGCCCCTCATTATATAGGTGGATCCCCAAGTGTTGGTGTCCAAGTCTTCGAATAAGACCCAAACCAAAAACCTTCCATAAGAGGGGGAAACCTAGCCAAGCTAGGACTCCCACCAAAGGTGGGAGTTCCACCTCCCATATGGGGGGTGGCCGGCCCCCTAAGGGGGAGTCCACTTGGGACTCCTCCCCCACTAGGGTTGGCCGGCCATGGAGGTGGAGTCCCATGTGGACTCCACCTTCCTTGGTGGTTTCTTCCGGACTTTTCTAGAACCTTCTAGAACCTTCCATAGAACCTTCTGCGACATTTTATTTCACATAAAATGACATCCTATATATGAATCTTATTCTCCGAACCATTCCGGAACTCCTCGTGATGTCCGGGATCTCATCCGGGACTCCGAACAAATATTCGAACTCCATTCCATATTCAAGTACTACCATTTCAACATCCAACTTTAAGTGTGTCACCCTACGGTTCGTGAACTATGCGGACATGGTTGAGTACTCACTCCGACCAATAACCAATAGCGGGATCTGGAGATCCATAATGGCTCCCACATATTCAACGATGACTTTAGTGATCGAATGAACCAGTCACATACAATACCAATTCCCTTTGTCTCGCGATATTTTACTTGTCCGAGGTTTGATCTTTGGTATCACTCTATACCTTGTTCAACCTCGTCTCCTGACAAGTACTCTTTACTCGTACCGTGGTATGTGGTCTCTTATGAACTCATTCATATGCTTGCAAGACATTAGACGACATTCCACCGAGAGGGCCCAGAGTATATATATCCGTCATCGGGATGGACAAATCCCACTGTTGATCCATATGCCTCAACTCATACTTTCCGGATACTTAATCCCACCTTTATAGCCACCCATTTACGCAGTGGTGTTTGGTGTAATCAAAGTACCTTTCCGGTATAAGTGATTTACATGATCTCATGGTCATAAGGACTAGGTAACTATGTATCGAAAGCTTATAGCAAATAACTTAATGACGAGATCTTATGCTACGCTTAATTGGGTGTGTCCATTATATCATTCATACAATGACATAACCTTGTTATTAATAACATCCAATGTTCATGATTATGAAACTAATCATCCATTAATCAACAAGCTAGTTTAAGAGGCACACTAGGGACTTCTTGTTTGTCTATATATCACACATGTACTAATGTTTCGGTTAATACAATTATAGCATGATATATAAACATTTATCATAAACATAAAGATATAAATAATAACCACTTTATTATTGCCTCTAGGGCATATCTCCTTCAGCCTCACCCTAGGCCGGCGCGGCCAGGGTCTGGCCCGCGTGGCCCTATGGTGTGGGGCCCCCCTGGCTCTCCTCCGACTCTTCTTCGGTGTTCTGGAGCCTTCCGGGAAAAATAGGAGGTTTGGCGTTGATTTCGTCCAATTCCGAGAATATTGCCCGAACAGCCTTTCTGGAACCAAAAATAGCAGAAAACAGGAACTGGCACTGTGGCATCTCGTTAATAGGTTAGTTCCGGAAAATGCATGAAATCATCATAAAGTGCAAGCAAAACATGTAAGTATTGTCATAAAACAAGCATGGAACGACAGAAATTATGGATACGTCGGGGACGTATCAGCATCCCCAAGCTTAGTTCCTGCTCGTCCCGAGCAGGTAAACGATGAAAAGAATAATTTCTGTAGTGACATGCTACTTACATAACCTTGATCATACTATTACAAAGCATATGAAATGAATGAAGTGACTCAAGGCAATGATCTATAGTTGCTAACAAATAGATAACATATAGCAAAACTTTTCATGAATAGTACTTTCAAGACAAGCATCAAAAGTCTTGCACAAGAGTTAACTCATAAAGCAATAAATTCAAAGTAAAGGCATCGAAGCAACACAAAGGAAGATATAAGTTTCAGTAGTTGCTTTCAACTTTCAACATGCATATCTCATGGATAATTGTGAACATAAAGTAATATGATGAATGCAAATAAGCAAGTATGTAAGAATCAATGCACAGTTAACACAAGTGTTTGCTTCTAAGGTGGAAGGAACTAGGTAAACTGACTCAACATAAAGTAAAAGAATTGCCCTTCGCAGAGGGAAGCATTGATTGCTATATTTGTGCTAGAGCTTTGGTTTTGAAAACATAAAGAGAGCATAAAAGTAAAATTTTGAGAGGTGTTTGTTGTTGTCAACGAATGGTAGTGGGCACTCTAACCCCCTTGCCAGACAAACCTTCAAAGAGCGGCTCCCATTTTATTTTATTTTTGGGTGGCACTCCTTCCAACCTTTCTTTCACAAACCATGGCTAACCGAATCCTCGGGTGCCTGCCAACAATCTCATACCATGAAGGAGTGCCTTTTTATTTTAGTTTTATTATGATGACACTCCCCCCAACCTTTGCTTACACAAGCCATGGCTAACCAAATCCTTCGGGTGCCGTCCAACAATCACATACCATGGAGGAGTGTCTATTTAGTTTAATTAATTTGGGACTGGGAATCCCATTGCCAGCTCTTTTTGCAAAATTATTGGATAAGCGGATGAAGCCACTAGTCCATTGGTGAAAGTTGCCCAACAAGAATGAAAGATAAACACCACATACTTCCTCATGAGCTATAAAACATTAATACAAATTGAGAAGCATTTTGAATTGTTTAAAGGTAGCACTCAAGCAATTTACTTTGGAATGGCAGGAAATACCACATAGTAGGTAGGTATGGTGGACACAATTGGCATAGTGGTTGGCTCAAGGATTTTGGATGCATGAGAAGTATTCCCTCTCAGTACAAGGCTTAGGCTAGCAAGGTTGTTTGAAGCAAACACAAGTATGAACCGGTACAGCAAAACTTACATAAGAACATATCGCAAGCATTATAATACTCTACACTGTCTTCCTTGTTGCTCAAACACTTTTACCAGAAAATATCTAGACCTTAAGAGAGATCAATTACGCAAACCAATTTCAACAAGCTCTACAGTAGTTCTCCATGAAAAAAACTTAATCTACTTGAGAGCTCAAAACAATTGCCAAGTGTCAAATTATCCACAACATATGAGGCATTTTCTGTTTCCAACCAAACAAAGATAAGTATTGTAGCTTCCAACTTTTATCATTGAACATTAAAAGTAAAACGAAGAACAAGTGTTCATATGAAAAAGCGGAGCGTGTCTCTCTCCCAAACAAGGATTGCTAGGATCCGAATTTATTCAAACAAAAACAAAAATAAAAGCACACAGACGCTCCAAGTAAAGCACATATGATGTGACCGAATAAAAATATAGTTTCAGGGGAGGAACCTGATAAGTTGATGAAGAAGGGGATGCCTTGGGCATCCCCAAGCTTAGACGCTTGAGTCTTCTTGAAATATGCAGGGATGAACCACGGGGGCATCCCCAAGCTTAGACTTTTCACTCTTCTTGATCATATATCATCCTCCTCTCTTGACCCTTGAAAACTTCCTTCACACCAAACTTCTCATAAACTTCATTAGAGGGGTTAGTACTCAAAAAATTTGAATCCACCTTGGTACTGTAGTGGCACATTGCAAGAACTCAATAAAACATTAGCTACAGCCCTCTACGTCTAGAAAACCTCGCTTAAAGTCCACAAGAGACAATGCAAAAAACAGAGACAGAATCTGCCAAAACAGAACAGCCAGTAAAGACGAATTTTAAATAAATACTTCCGTTGCTCAAATCAGAAAACTCAAAACTAATGAAAGTTGCGTACATATCTGAGGAACACGCACGTAAATTGGCATATTTTTCTGATTTTTCTACAGAGAAAACAGCCCAGATTCGTGACAGATAGAAATCTGTTTCTGCGCAGAAATCCAAATCTAGTATCAACCTTCGATTAGAGGCTTCACTTGGCACAACAAAATACAAAACTAAGATAAGGAGAGGTTGCTACGGTAGTAAACAACTTCCAAGACACAAATATAAAACAAAGTACTGTAGCAAAATAACACATGGGTTATCTCCCAAGAAGTTGCTTTCTTTATAGCCGTTAAGATGGGCTCAGCAGTTTTAATGATGCACTCGCAAGAAATAGTATTTGAAGCAAAAGAGAGCATCAAAAAGCAAATTCAAAACACATTTAAGTCTAACATGCTTCCTATGAAAAGAAATCTTGTACACAAATAAATTCATGAAGAACAAAGTGACAAGCATAAGAAGATAGAACAAGTGTAACTTCAACAATTTCAGCATATAGAGAGGTGTATTAGTACCATGAAAATTTCTACAACCATATTTTTCTCTCTCATAATAATTTTCAGTAGCTTCATGAACAAACTCAACAATATAACTATCACATGCAGCATACTTTTCATGATCCACAAGCATATAATTTTTATCAAGTTCAAGAATAGTGGAATTAAAACTTTCAAACTTACTTTTATTAATAATATAACAAGGTAGTTGATCAATCTCAAGAGATATGGGACACATAGATAAAGTCAATAACTCTCCAATCCCATTTTCATTAGTAGTACAATTAATAGTATCAAGTAACATAGGACCATCATCTAGAGCTTTATCATAAACATTTGCCAAGCAAAATTCTTTAGTACCATGCATTTCGACATCAGGCACAAACAAAGCATTATCATAAGATTTATCAAAGTAGCATGGATTATCATATATAACAGTAGCATAATTATTCTCACAAGTTTTACTCATAGGTAATATTTCAAGAGAATCCACAGGAACATAACATTCAACCTCTTCCGGTAAACATGGAGGACAATTAAATAGTGTAAGAGATAAAGAGTTACTCTCATTAGAAGGTCGGCATGGGTAGCTAATCCATTCTTCCTCCTTTTGTTCGTCACTCTCCTCTTCTTTTTCATCCAATGAGCTTTCAGGTTCATCAATTTCCTCCTCTTTTTCATCCAATAAGCTTTCAGGTTCATCAGCTTCTTCTTCCACAAGTTCCTGCAAATTGTGAGTGCATTCTTGTGCATTAATGAGTCTCTCTTTATAATCAATGATATAAGGATTATCACTGTAGCATTCTATGCAACAATTAAGGATAGAAGAGACATAATCTTTAAGGTCCTTGCAAACAACACAAGTTTCATAATTCTCAACCATGAAGGATTCTATCTCAGAGGCTCCCATAAATAAGGCAAATTGTTCTACCTCTTCGAACCCATAATGAATATAGCAATTCCGATTATAGTTCTTAATTAAAAATTCCTCACTAAAGCCACATTGAAATTTAAGATGTTTAGTGTCCTCTTTAGAGCAACAGTTTATATCATGGCGTCTAAGCAAGATTCTAGCCATTGTATTCAATTTTTCTATCATAGCACTCATTACTTTACCAGTTCTTGATTCTCTATAATTATTATAACATTCTATAAGCTCCAAGTAGGTTGTTGGTTCTCCCATAACAGCAGTTTTTAATTTTTTGGTTTTTCAAATTTTTATGGATTTTTGGGTATATGAGAAAAACAAAACAAGACAAAAATAAACTAAGCAAAAGTAACTAAGCAAAGTAACACTAGACAGAAATAAACTAAGCACAAATAAACTAGACAAAAGTAAACTAGGCAAAACAAAATAAAACAAAATAAAAACAGAGAGAGAGGTAGAGTGTACTCCCCAGGTGAACTTATGAGTAGAGCTATGCCTCCCCGGCAACGGCGCCAGAAAACAGTCTTGATAACCCACAAGTATAGGGGATCGCAGCAGTCTTCGAGGGAAGTAAAACCCAAATTTATTGATTCGACACAAGGGGAGGTAAAGAATACTTATAAGCCTTAACAACTGAGTTGTCAATTCAGCTGCACCTGGAAAAGCACTAGTAACAGGGGTGATGTGAAAGTAGCAGTGATATGAGAGCAATAGTAACAGTAACACAGCAGCAGTAATAGTAATATGAGAGCAATGGCACCAGAAGATAGTTGATACTACTTCCAGTGACATGTAGAACGAGTATATGATGATGAAAGATGGACCGGGGTTCCCAGCGATCTACACTAGTGGTAACTCTCCAATAACAAGTGACAAGTGTTGGGTGAACAAATTACAGTTGGGCAATTGATAGGATTGATAAAGCATTAAGAAAGAACATCAATTCATTAATCATGTAGGCATGTTTTCCATATATAGTCGTACGTGCTCACAATGAGAAACTTGCACAACATCTATTGTCCTACCAGCCGGTGGCAGCCGGGCCTCAAGGGAAACTACTGGATATTAAGGTACTCCTTTTAATAGAGCACCGGAGCAAAGCATTAACACTCCGTGAAAACATGTGTCCCTCACATCACCGCCATCCCCTCCGGTTGTCCCGATTTCTGTCACTTCGGGGCCTTTGGTTCCGGACAGTGACATGTGCATACAACTTGTAGATACAATCTAAGCAATAAGTATAGAGCTCAAATCTAAGATCATGCCACTCGGGCCCTAGTGACAAGCATTAAGCATAACAAGATTGCAGCAACAATAACTTCACAAACTTTATAGATATACTAATCATAATGTATCATCCATCGGATCCCAACAAACACAACACCGATTACATCAGATGAATCTCAATCATGTAAGGCAGCTCAGGAGATCATTGTATTGAAGTACATGGGGGAGAGAATACCAACTAGCTACAGCTAGAACCCGTAGTCCATGGGGGAACTACTCACGGAGCATGATGGAGGCGATGGCGTTGATGGAGATGGCTTCCGGGGGCACTTCCCCGTCCCGGCAGGGTGCCGGAACAGAGAGTTCTGTCCCCCGAATTGGAGTTTCGCGATGGCGGCGGCGCCCCAGTAACTTTTCTGGAGTTTCGTCAATTGGTACTGTGTTTTTAGGTCGAAAGGGGTTATATAGGCGAAGAGGCGGCGCAGGAGGGTCGACAGGGTGGCCTCACCCTAGGCCGGCGCGGCCAGGGTCTGGCCCGCGCGGCCCTATGGTGTGGGGCCCCCCTGGCTCTCCTCCGACTCTTCTTCGGTGTTCTGGAGCCTTCCGGGAAAAATAGGAGGTTTGGCGTTGATTTCGTCCAATTCCGAGAATATTGCCCGAACAGCCTTTCTGGAACCAAAAACAGCAAAAAACAGGAACTGGCACTGTGGCATCTCGTTAATAGGTTAGTTCCGGAAAATGCATGAAATCATCATAAAGTGCAAGCAAAACATGTAAGTATTGTCATAAAACAAGCATGGAACGACAGAAATTATGGATACGTCGGGGACGTATCAGCCGGCCACTATGAGGGGTGCGGCCACAATGGCTTTGGTGTGGCCGGCCCCCTCCCCTTGCTCCTCATTATATAGGTGGAACACCCAAAAGTTGGTCTACAAGTCTTCGAATAAGACCCCAAACCAAAACCTTCCATATGACATGAAACCTACCCAAGGTGGGATTCCCACTTGAGGTGGGATTCCCACCTTTCCTTGGGAGGGGGTGGCCAGCCACCTTGGTGGAGTCCACCTGGGACTCCACCCCTCTAGGGTTGGCCGGCCATGGGTGGTGGAGTCCCTCCGGGACTCCGCCTTCTAAAGTGATTTCTTCCGGACTTTTCTAGAACCTTTTAGAACCTTCCATAAATGCACTGGATCATTTTCAAACTTATAAAATGACTTCCTATATATGAATCTTATTCTCCGGACCATTCCGGAACTCCTCGTGATGTCCGGGATCCCATCCGAGACTTCGAACAATACTTCGAACTCCATTCCATATTCAAGTTCTACTATTACAACATCAAACCTTAAGTGTGTCACCCTACGGTTCGTGAACTATGTAGACATGGTTGAGATCTCTCTCCGACCAATAACCAATAGCGGGATCTGGAGATCCATAATGGCTCCCACATATTCAACGATGACTTAGTGATCGAATGAACCATTCACATACGATACCAATTCCCTTTGTCACGCGATATTTTACTTGTCCGAGGTTTGATCATCGGTATCTCTCTATACCTTGTTCAACCTCGTCTCCTGACAAGTACTCTTTACTCGTACCGTGGTATGTGGTCTCTTATGAACTTATTCATATGCTTGCAAGACATTAGACGACATTCCACCGAGAGGGCCCAGAGTATATCTATCAGTCATCGGGATGGACAAATCCCACTGTTGATCCATATGCCTCAACTCATACTTTCCGGATACTTAATCCCACCTTTATAACCACCCATTTACGCAGTGGCGTTTGATGTAATCAAAGTACCTTTCCAGTATAAGTGATTTACATGATCTCATGGTCGAAAGGACTAGGTAACTATGTATCGAAAGCTTATAGCAAATAAATTAATGACGTGATCTTATGCTACGCTTAATTGGGTGTGTCCATTACATCATTCATATAATGATATAACCTTGTTATTAATAACATCCAATGTTCATGATTATGAAACTAATCATCTATTAATCAACAAGCTAGTTAAGAGGCTTACTAGGGACTCATTGTTGTTTACATAACACACATGTATCAATGTTTCGGTTAATACAATTATAGCATGGTATATAAACATTTATCATAAACATAAAGATATATAATAACCACTTTTATTATTGCCTCTTGGGCATATCTCCAACAGGTCGAAGTAGACGACGTTGAAGGCGATAGTAGGCAGCACCGTCCGACTTGGATGAAAAACGACTCGTGATGAAGAGGTTGAGCAGTCGCGCAGAGTGCTTCCCAAAAATATAATTCACCCTCTCCCGTACAGGATCACAAAGGCGAGCGATTCCGGAGGCTTGCTCTCCCATATGCCGGCGCACGCCGGTGGGCGGGATGGAGTAGGCTACGATGGCGGCGCAAGCAGAGAGAGGTGGAAAAACCGTAACTCGTGTATCAGATGTATTTTTGTGGTAGCCGGGCAAGAGATTATATAGGCTCAGGAAACCCTAGGAAACGTGGGCCACGCCCACTTCGCACGTTTCGAGTCGGTTACAAATAGCCCACGATCCGGGAGCGACCCGAACCAACTAACTGCGACGCGTTCGTCTAGGACTCTATTCGTTTTCCTGAACTGCAAAAAGAAAGGAAAGTCTCGGCTCGAGGCGCAATCCACTCACTGACATAGGCATCCCAAATGGGCCTGCCGAAGATGGTACCCGGGGTTTACTGGAGGCCCAATACCCGAAGAATAAGAAGATTCGGGAGTCCAAGATTTACTAAGGAAAGATAGAGTTGTAATAGGAAGTGTTGTTTGTAATCTGGCGGGATGAGTTAGAAACCGTCCCGGACTCTGTAAACTTGTATAGCACGAATCCCTCGGCTTCACCTCATATATAAGGGGGAGTCGAGGGACAAAGAATCAACCGAATCATTGTCTGCAAACCCTAGTTTTCACAATCGTCGAGTACTTTTCGGCTGAAACCTTCGAGATCTACTTACCCTCTACTTCTAACTAAACCCTAGCCTACAATCCATAGGCATTGACAAGTTAATCCCTTGTCAATTGGCGCCGTCTGTGGGAATTTGAGGCGTAAGGAGCTGATCTCGATGGCACGCTCAAGATCTTCGACATCGTCAACCGCAAGCAACACAATGGATCGAGGTAAACAGATCGCTACTGGTCTTGTCGATTTTGTTCCTCACCCACCCTCCCGTTTGGATGCATATGCGTATCTGGCGGAGCCCATGGAGATGACGTTCGGAAGGTTCCACTTTCGCGTCGAGAAGGAAGGATCGTATCGTGTCGAAATTCCGATTTCGTCGGGATCATCAGTGGCCGATTCCGATTTTTCAAGCTATGCATCGTCAAACGAGTCAGGAGAAGAAGAAACCTCGGCGACACGCTACGTCAGTATCAGAGCAAGAGAGAAACTCGCCAAGATCTTCAACGACATATCGTTTGAGTCATCTGCGGACTCGTATATAAGCGATGGCTCAAGCGATATCGACAGTCATGACTTCATCGACAAATCTCTCACAGTGGGCAAGGTCTTCATCAATCTCAACGATGATGTCACCAAACCCAACATAGATCTGAGTACAAGGTATCATCAGATTTACGCCATTGAAGGTCAAGAGGAGACATCTGAGGCTTTCGACAGTTTGGGAAATCCATACGTCGATCCCTCCAATCATGCGACAAGGCTTGGGCAACAAATACGTCGGGCCGTAGCCGCGAGATAGAGTTCAACTTTCACAAGCAGCGTGGGACAGAGCTGCGAGAGCTATGAACGGCACGTAACCAATGGCTACCACAGCCACACAGAAGAATTGCAAGCATATCAATATAGGCTCGCACGAGCTGCCAGGGAATTGGAAAACAGACAGACTGAGTTGAACAGGAGAAAGGAGGCAGCTTACGCATCCAGCAGAGAAGGGCAGATCTAAGTCGACAATCTAGAACTACGGGTGATAGCCATCGGGAGGCGCGGAACAGAGCAAGATCAAGGCTGCAACACATACCCGAGGCAGAAAGAGAACACTTGGTTCAAAACCTCGACATGTCCTTTATGTCGATAGATACAAGAGGAAACATCATCCCTAAGACACCAGAGGCTGGGTATATGGCGACACATGCTTTTATCCTTGCATCTAAACCACCTCCGGGTGATCCAAGGGAAACACTGTACAATATGGCGGTAGCAGGAGTTGGAGCTATGGGGACAGCGTTTATATCAACGCCTCCCGAAGGAGTGGCAAGGCAAAATAGTCCGCGACCCGCAGCAGCAACAGCGGCAGCACCTGAAGGGCCAAGTGGAGCAAGAGACACAAGAAGCACAAGCAAGAGTCGACAGAGCGCGGCAAAGCAGTAAGGGATCATCGGCAATCCCTAACTTAATGACGAAGATATGTGCGGCTTACCATGCTTCACGAGGAGAGTCCGAAAAACGCGAGTCCCCTCGGGATTCAAGTTACCCGATAATTTCAAGAAATTCGACGGCCTTCAAGATCCAGAGGATTGGCTAGTCGACTATCTGGAGACGGTGAAGCTGACAGGAGGAACTAGGGCAACAGCCATGCAAAGCATCCAGGTGCACCTGAGTGGTGCCGCACGATCATGGATAAAGAAACTCGCTCCAGGATCCATCGACAGCTGGGAAAGTTTCGAGGACGTGTTCGTCAAGAACTTCAGATCCACGTGCAAAAACCCGCATCGTTAGAGGAGTTGAGAGCGTGTCGACAAAAGCCAGATGAGCCAATGAGAAAGTACATCCAGAGGTGGAATATCATCAAAAACTCGGCAGAAAACATATCTGACGAGAGAGCAATAGATGCGTTTGTCGCAGGAGTCAGGCGTGGAGACTTTGTCGAGGATTTGGGAAGGACCAATCCAAGGACAATATCCGCGTTGATGGAGATAGCAAATAAATGGGCAGATGGAGAAGACGCTGTCCACAACAAACGACACAGGTCGCCAGAGGAGGACCGTGGTCGAAACTATCAACCGAGGCGAAGATTTCCTCGGACGTACCAGAACTACGACGCCCCAGGACAAATTTCGGCAGGTTTTCGGACAAATACAGGAGGCAACAGAGATGATTACCAGAGAAGCAGTGAACAGCGAGGTGATAATAGGGATGATTCACGCAACAGGCAAAATAGTGGGCCGAGGTTTCCAAGACCTTTCGTGTCCCCCGAGGAAATGCTGAACGGACCGTGCCAGATGCACTTCTTCCTCGACAGCAACGGGAAAAGACAGTCAGGGCACCTGCAGAAAGACTGTCGAAATTTTCAGGCAATGTTCAGATACGCAGAAAATGCTCACGCTCGAGCAGCACAGAGAAACCCTCGGGAGCCTAGGAGCGAGGTTCATCTACCGCCACCTCCCGCGATTACAGAGGACAATCGACACCAGCTAAGAATAGCGGCAGCACCTGCACCACCACCCTATGTTGATCCTAACTCCAACGGAGCAGTGTTGATGATTCAGAAGGGAAGGCCGTCCAATAGAGCTCAAAAAGTAATCTCACGACAGGTGTTTATGGCAGAGAAAATGCCTCCACCAACAGTCGAGTACCTTAATTGGTCAGGACAAGATATCGGCTTCACAATAGCAGATCATCCGCAGCAAGTTCCTCGACCAGGGCAGTCAGCACTTATTCTGCCAGCAGTTATCGCAGGATTTGATGTCTCTCGAGTGTTCATAGACGGCGGCAGCAGCTTGAACCTCATGTATGCAGATACATTGAGGAAGATGAACATATCCTTAGCAAACTTGAAACCAACAGACACAAGATTCCACGGCATCACACCAGAGAAACCAAGTTATCCATTGGGAAAAATCAATCTCGATGTTCAATTTGGGACCCGAGAAAATTATAGAATCGAGAAGCTCGAATTTGAAGTCGTGGATTTTCCATCACAATACCACGCTCTGTTGGGACGACCAGCATATGCTAGATTTATGGCAGTACCACACTATACATACCCGTTGTGGAGGTTGCCCGGACCAAGAGGACCAATCACAACCAAGGGAAGCTTTGCCTTAGCCGATAAGTGCGACAAGGATTTTCACAAAGTTGGCGTAAACTTTTGGGATGCAAGCCGAGTACTTGGCGTCAAAAAGCATGACTGATTACGACGTACTGCCAGACGCTGGAAGGGCAAATAAAGAATCAACTTTCAACACAGAGAAAAATTCTAAGGAGGTGCAGATTCACCCGACAGATCCAAAAAAGACGACATCTATCGCAAACGATATGGATATCGCATAGGAAAGCGCGCTCGTCAAGTTCCTCCGTGAGAACTGGAAAATCTTTGCATGGTGTCCACCGACATGCCAGGAGTACCCAGTGGAACTTGCCGAGCACCACCTAAATTTGGATCCAACAGCGAAACCAATCAGACAACCTTTGCGGCGTTTTGAACCAAACCGCAAAGCCATGCTTTCAGAAATAAATCGACTCGAAGAAGCTGGTTTTATCGAGAGAAATATCTCTGAAGCCACATGGGTAGCTAACCCAGTGATGGTGCCGAAGAAAAACACGACAGTCCTTCGCATGTGCGTCGACTTTACGTGCCTCAATAAACATTGTCCTAAGGATCACTTTCCCCTCCCAAGGATCGATCAAATTATCGACTCCACGGCAGGTTGCGAACGTCTTTCCTTCTTGGATGCATACTCTGGTTATAACCAGATCAGATTAAAAGAAGATGATGAAGCCAAGACAGCGTTTATTACACCTTACGGCGTGTTTTGCTACAAGACAATGCCCTTTGGTCTAAAAAATGCGGGAGCAACATATCAGAGGATGATGCAGAAGTGTTTAGCAACACAGATCGGGAAAAACGTGCAAGTATACATCGATGATGTCGTCATAACATCAAAAAAGGGGACAACATTGATCGAGGATCTCAAAGAAACTTTTGACAACCTCGACAAATTCTGCCTCAAACTGAACCCGACGAAGTGTTCTTTTGGCGTCCCAAATAGGAGAACTTCGGGGTTTCTAGTTTCGGCAAGAGGGATTGAAGCAAATCCCGACAAAATACAAGCCATAGTAACAATGAGAAAGCCAACAAAGTTGAAAGAAATACAGCAGCTAATCGGGCGAGTCGCAGCTTTGAGCAGGTTCGTCGCCGGGTTAGGAGAAAAAGCGTTACCATTTTATGCGCTGATAAAACAAGGAGATAAATTCCGGTGGAACGAAGAGGCCGACGAGCTTTCGAGGATCTGAAGCGAAAATCTCGACACCACCAATCCTGGTGGCTCCAAAGGAAAAGGAACCTCTCCTGCTATATATTGCAGCCACGCCCCAAGTGGTTAGCACGGTATTAGTTGTCGAAAGAGAAGAAGAAGGGAAAATCCATGGAGTGCAGCGGCCAGTATACTTCGTGAGCGAAGTCTTGTCACCTTCAAAACAAAGGTACCCTCAGTACCAAAAACTAGCATATGGAGTGTTCACAACAGCACGAAAATTGCGCCACTATTTTTCGGCACACCCGATCATAGTGGTCAATGAAGCTCCCTTATCAAATATACTGAATAACCCAGAAGCTACGGGTCGTGTCTCCCTTTGGGGAATAGAACTTTCCCCTCGGGACATCACGTATGAAAAAAGAAAAGCAATAAAGTCGCAAATACTGCCAGACTTCATCGCAGAATGGATGGAGTTGCAAAATACAGGACCTCCAGATTTATCGAGAACTTGGACCATGAACTTTGATGGGTCCAAGAGACTAGAAGGAGCTGGCGCAGGAGTAGTACTCATATCACCTGAAGGCGACAAATTGAAGTACATCCTCCGGATGACGTTCCTTAACGCATCTAACAATGAAGCAGAATATGAGGCTCTCATACACGGGATGAAGATGGCAAAAGCCTGCGGAGCAACTCGCTTAAAAATCTTTGGCGATTCACAGTTGGTGGCTCAGCAAGTTATGAACCAATGTGATGCAATCAATGATAGCATGATGGCATACAAGGAGGTGTACAACGAGCTTGAGAAGTTATTCGATGGATGCGAAGTAAATCATATTAGCAGGTTGAGCAACGACGAAGCCGACGTTCTTGCAAACATCGGGTCACGGTGCCTTCCACCCCGCCAGGTGTATTCTGGGAAGAGATAACAGAGAGATCCACTAAGCCAACAAAGTCAAAAAAGAAGGAGAAGAAACCCTCGAGAGCTGCCAAGGAAAAGCAAGAGGACGAAGAAGAGGATCAGGACTTGGTCATGGTGATACAGATACCATGGATGCAGCCGTACATATCATACATCATGAGGAAAGAAATACCCGATGATCCAGTTGAAGCAAGGCGAGTAATTCGACGCTCCAAAGCTTTTACGGTGGTCAAGGGAGAATTGTATAAGCGAAGTATTTCAGGCGTTTTGCAAAGGTGCGTTACACCCGAAGAAGGAAGAATAATCCTGAAGGATGTACACGAAGGAATATGTGGCCACCACGCAAGTAGTCGAGCTATCGCAGCCAAGGTTTTTCGGCAGGATTCTACCGGTTGACAGCAATCGAGGACGCCAAGGACATAGTAAGAACTTGCGACGCATGTCAAAGGTTCGCCGCAAAACCTCACTCTCCAAAGCAGAGCTAGCACCAATACCATTGTCTTGGCCCTTTGCTCAATGGGGACTTGATATGGTGGGTAAGTTACACAAATCCTGGCCAGGAGGAAAGGAGTACATGCTAGTAGCTGTCGATAAGTTTACAAAGTGGATAGAAGCGAAGCCGATAAATTCACCAGATGGAGCATCCGCAGTAAAATTTGTAAAAGGCCTCGTCTTCAGATTTGGAGTGCCCCACAGCATCGTCACAGACAACGGCAGCAACTTCACATCCCATGAATTCAAAGATTATTGCGAAGAGGTGGGTATTAAGCTGAACTTTGCGTCAGTTGCACATCCTCAAACCAATGGGCAAGTCGAGAAAGCCAATGGCATCATCTGCAATGGTATCAAGAAGCGCTTGTTAGGACCACTGGAAAAAGCTCGACATACCTGGCCAGAAGAACTACCAAGCGTGTTGTGGAGCATCCGAACAACACCAAACACAGCAACGCAGGAAACTCCGTTTTTCCTGGTTCATGGAGCAGAGGCAGTACTACCAATCGAGATAGAGCACAACTCTCCACGTGTCGCTGAATATGATGAAGAAACGTCGAGAAGAGTGCTAGAAGACGACGTCGACGCACTTGATGAAGCTCGAGATGAAGTATTATCTCGGGTAACCAAATATCAACAGGACTTGAAGAATTACCACGCCGACGTTATGCGGCCAAGATCTTTTCAGGTGGGAGACCTAGTTCTTCGGCTCACGCAAAAAAGTCATGAAAAACTCGAGTCACCATGGCTTGGCCCGTACATTGTCACGGAAGTAATTGGAGGAGGAGCATACAGAATAAAGGACAAGAAGACAGGGGTGGAGGAGCCAAACCCCTGGAACGTGGCGCAACTTAGGCGTTTTTACGCCTAGAGTCAAAATATAGTCTTTGTAAAAGCTTCAATGTACTGAAACGCCCGCGAGTTTTCAGACGCACTCTTTTCCTTTTTCGGGGCACCGAGTGGGGCCGGAGAAGGTTTTTAATGAGGCGGGCTCGCGGTGCTGCAATATAATAAAGATAGTGACAATATAACTTTTCTTCTTTATCGACATGACCAAAGTCTTCGCTCCGACGAATATCAATATAGTTCATCGACAAAAGGAAAAACTTGCCTTGGTATTCAAATACCTCGTGAGTCAACAAAAATACAAAATAGTGCTCAATAAAAAGCTTGGGGGCTCATATTCGCCTTAAATATATAAATGCCTTGGTTCAAAACCTCGCAAGTATACAAATATAGTAAAGAGTCACCGAAACACTCGGGGGCTAAACAAACAGAGAAATATAATGATTGCTTTACAATATAGTCATGGATTACAAAGAAGAAATATCTACAAGAAGAAACTAACTAGTCTTGATTCAATATGTCATCAAGAGTAACTCTGTTTTCCTCAGGAGCAGCACCAAGAAAATCGGCATAATGGCCATCGGCAAAAAAGTCGGCATCCATCCGAAGCAGGTCCTCAATCATTTCTTCGGCTATAGGCGTAACCTTCGTGTTAATCCTGTCAACACCAACTCTCCGCCGTTTTACTTTTTGGTGAACCTTCTCGACAACCTGGGTAAGGTCAAGCTTCGAGTGGCAGATTTGGAGCATGATAAGAGCAAATCCGGGCGCCAGCTACTAGTTGAGCTTTGACAAAATCATGGATACTGCGAGCATCCTTGAACCTTTCCATCAATTCAGGAAGAGTTTTTGGTTGGACGTTGCGAGGAAACATGGAGTTGTAAACCATGGACAAGGTCTTGGTACAGAAGTCGAGGAAATCGCGAGTTTGAGAGGCGCGATCTTGAAATCTAACAATTTGGCGGGTCCTTTCCGGGGTAGCCCAAAACAAAGAACCATGGTCCAAGGAGAGATTAACAAGGAGGGTTGTCCTAGCATTCACCCTTTCTTCCTCGGCAGCAGCATCAGTAAAGGCACCTATCAAAACAAAAAAGCGGAAACCTTCAAAGAAACAATAGTATGCAGATAAAGGATATCAGCGGATGAAACAGGCATACCCGACATATCTGCACTGGCTTCGTTCATTAATTCGAGCATGAAATTTTCTCGAATAGTCGCCTTTTCAGCCTCGGAAGCAGCAATTTCCTTAGCAGCTACGGCCTCGCGAGCTTGTTGAAGAGCAATTTTTTCGGCTTCAGATGACTTACGAGATTGCTCCATCATCACAAGTGTTTGCTTCTTCGCATACTGAAGTTGTTGCCGAAGTTCATCCAGTTCTTGCGACAAGGTATCGTCGACAGGAGCGGTATCACCAAAAGCTTTCCTCGCGCGGGAAGAAGAAGGCGAAACATTGGAAGGAGCAGAAGATGGAGTATAGTTATCAAATATCAACTGAAAAATAAACAAGACAACATCAAATAACAAGCAAAGATAGAAGTCTTCATTAATCTCTGGGAATAATTACAAGGGCATTACAGTGGAGTTAAGAAAGTACGTGTCGCCAAATGACTACTTTGGCGACAGAAGCAAAAGAAACAGAAAGAAAAACAGAGGCATGCAACTAGACCTCCGGCCTCGAGGAGCTAGGAGTCGAAGCTGGCTTGATCCCCAGATACGCCAAGATCTTCTTCGTGTTGGGCTTGGCTGCCTTGATCAGCGACCTCCATCTCGAATGCTCTATCTGGCTGGTGTCGCCAACCTTCATCCAATCAAGCGTCTGTTGGCTGTCAGCAACCAGGGCAACAAGATTTCTCGACAGCAACCTTCATATTCTCCTGACGCATCTTCAATCCCAGGTCTTCCGACGAATTGAAAAGCTTGGCAAGGGCAAGGAAAGTCGAAGGTTCCTCTTTCTTCGGGAAGAAGTAGGGGAACAACGCCGACAAACTTGCACTGGCATTGGCCACGCCTTCACGAATTTCGCGCCCATGGAACTCCAGAAGAGAAAGTGCATCAAGGAGAGGGTCATTGACAGGATTATCCAGATCAAAATCCTGGTTTGTTTGGGCTGCCACACGAGACAAGACATCAGTCAACAACCAAGAAACAGGAAGTGCAGTAAAATAAAAGGGATTGATAATATTACTCAGAGTACGTCGACTTTGCGACTTCAAACGCTTGAGGATTCCTTCGTCACGAGAAGCTTGTGCAGCTTTGTGCTCATCCAAGGCAGCTGTCGCATCTTCAAGTTTCTTCTGCAGTTCCTCGACACCAGCAGCTTTCGCCTTAGCTTCATCAGCTTCGACCTTGGCTTTGCTAGCAGCGAGTTCGGCTTTCTTGCGAGCCGTCTCACTTTGCTCAAGTTTTTGAGCCAGTGCGTCGGTGCGTTCGTTAGCCTCTGAAAGTTTTTCTGTCGAGATATGAAAAAGAAAGAAAAGAAAGATCAAAAAATAGCGACAAGCAACAGGAATAGAAAGTCAAAGAAAAATAGCAAGTATAAAAGTCGTTACCTTCGGCTCTGGCGGCATATTCACGGTACCCAACAAATTGGGACCCGATCCGAAGAAGCTCTTTGATCATTGGCTGTTCAAAGGTAAGTACATCAAAAGAAACATCGGCATGAAAAAGAGAAAAGGTGTGAAAAAACAAAATAAGGAAAATATAGATGCCGACAAACTTACATCATCTAAGAGCAGAGTCGACGAACTGCCCAACTGAGGGGCAGGATCAACAATCTTTTCAACCCGTGCCCTTTTTGGTGAAGGGGCACGGGGGCTCGAAGGAGGAGTAGATGTATTAACATTTTGTTGAGGAGGCGACGATTCCTCCCCTTCAACTGGTTTTTCTGAAATAACTAAAGTATGTGACGTGCTCGTTCGAGCAGCCACATCTAAAGTTGGTGTTTCTTCATCATCACTGCGACAAAATAGTGGCAGCATAAAAAGCAAGGCAAAATAAAATTCTTCAAATAGAAAAGGAAAAGAGCAAGGAACCTACGAGCTGATGATACTCTCGATGTATGGATCATAAGTTGCTTTTTGAGGTGCAGGAAGCGATTTCTTCGGGTTTCGAGGTCCCGGAATCTTCGGCATTGCTCCTTTTCCTTTTGCTCTTCGGAGAAACAGCAGGAGGAGGAGATTGTGCTGATGTTGTATCTTCAGAGGCAGCATCCTTCTCAGTAGATCCCGCAGATTTTCGAGAATCTGCGGGTTCATTCACAAAAGAGGGGGTCTCCTGGTTGACATCATCGACAACGGCTCTTTCTTCGACCTCTCCATCCTCAGGAAGAGGAGGAAGGGAGGCCATAGTAGGATGATTCTACAAAAAAATAGTGACAAAAGAGAATAAGTGAGATACCACTGCAAATAAGATACGAGGAACAGTTCAAAACAAGATAAAACTTCGAGAAGACAAAATACCTCGGGAAGAGGATTGGAAGCACTGTATGGTTCCACTCGACAGGAGGAGGGAATAGGATCCTTCTTGCCTAATCGAGAAATTCTTCGAACCAATTTTTCCAAGTCCTTTACAGAAAGATCACTGGAGATTCTGTTGGCGTCATTTTCACTGAATACGTCCAAAGGGGATTTTTGCGAGCTCGAAGAGGCTGCACTCTAATCCTAAGGAAGTAGGCAGTAATTTGAACACCAGATAGCTCTTTGCCTCGAGTGTTTTGAAGATGACGGATACGAGCCATGAGCGCTCTGTCGCTTTTTTCTCTTCTTCAGAAGCTTCGGCATCCCAGGAACGGCGACGCTGAATCTTGGCACTTCCGTCGAAAGGAACTATGTTGTGCTCCACAGAATTGGCGCTTTCTTCGTGGATGTAGAGCCACTTTTTGCGCCATCCTTGGACAGAATCAGGAAACTTGACGTCGAAATAATCGACATCAGTCCGAACACAGATAACAACGCCACCTATGTTATAAGTGACGTTGTGGGAGCCATTACGGCGGAGGCAGAAAATGCGCTTCCACAGAGCCCAATTAGGAGTGATTCCGAGGAAGCATTCGCAAAGTGTGATAAAAATAGAAATGTGAAGGATGGAATTGGGAGTCAACTGGTGCAGTTGAATCCCATAAACAAAAAGAAGGCCGCGGAGGAAATCGTGGATTGGGGTTGAAAGGCCGCGGATCAGATGATCAACAAAACTAACCCGATACTCCATTGGAGGCTTGGGGTAGCTTTCTTCGCTAGGAAAGCGGATGGCGTTCTCCTTCGTCATGAGGCCGAGCCTCTTCAGCGTGTTGATGTCTTGATTGGAGATTTTGGATCTCTCCCACTCAAGATCCTCGGCGGCCATCTTGGATTCCGGCGTGCTGTGGCGAGTCAGACGCGTGCGCGGTGGCATCAACGGCAGTGGGCAGAGCAATGTATGTGCGTACGGAAGATTGGAGAGAGTTGGGCGCAGGGGAAGTTTTGCGAAGAGGAACAGGTGAGCGGCGCAAGCGAGGGGATGAACGAAGGTTGAAGAAGGGTTTATATAAGATTCGGGTGAAGCAGTGTGCCGTTGGATGAAGAAATCGTGTGGTGAGGATGGATCTTCTAGACACAAGGGCAAAAGAGTATTTTTACTGAAATAGGCGTTACCGTACGTGCGCCAGGAAAAGCGGAGGACGTGTGTCCACTACTTGCACGACGTGTCAACGTAGTCGAAGCAATGGACCCACAGGGCAGAAAAATCACGACTATTCGAGGAGGATGAAGTAAATTTGATTAAGGGAAGTATGTCGACAAGAAAAACGGCGACAGAAAGAATTATTCAATACCTCGGGAACCTTTGGTCAAATACAAGTTTTTGCCCAAATGCTCGGGGGCTACTTCAGAAAAAAGTAAATTTTCGAGTATGATAAATATAGAAATTGCGGGAGCCTACAACCAAGCACAAGTCCTTGGATGTAGCCTCGGGGGCTACTCCCATCGAGAACGCTGTTCGCGCACCCGAGAGATAAAAAAAAAAAAAGAGAGAAGAAGAAAGATATCATATTGGGAAGTAATGAAAATATAGCGACAAGGTGGACTAAAATGTTGAGCCTACAACCAAGCACAAGTTCTTGGTTGTAGCCTCGGGGGCTACTCCCATCGGGAACGCTGTTCGCGTGCCCGATGAAATTAACAAAAATAGAAAAACAAGAGAGTATATTTCGAGTTATAATTAACTCTACATATACTCCCATCGGGAGAACAATATAAGTCATATATGACTCGATAAAATGTGCCATTCCAACAGCCGGAAAAGCACTCGACAATATATTCTCAGAACGCCGAAGTTGCGATCAATTTCTGAATGCCGCAAATTTGCGAAGGTAAGACCCCAGATCCGTTCTGCTGGGCGTGGCATCGCCAAAGACTGCGCTCTGCTACTTTTATCCGTATCAACAGATACGAAGAAAAATCCTAACGGACGCGTTAGGTACCCGATAAATTTGACTGGGACTCGACAGAATGGTAAGACCTTAAGCGGCACCTGTCGACGTTTACACCAGTATCCCGAGATCATGTCCGGGGACGTGATTTTGAAGTAGGTTTTTGCGGATTGCCACTAGAGCAGTTAACTAGTACCTGATCCGTCAGATGAACTAGCCCCAATTACCAGTATCCCTGTACAATATAGAATTTTATGTGAAGAAATATAAAAGGTTAAAACTTTCGAGTAAAAATAAACAATGGAGATTTTCCCTGACTCTACGATTCAAGCAAAATCTCGGGGGCTACTGACATAGGCATCCCAAATGGGCCTGCCGAAGATGGTACCCGGGGTTTACTGGAGGCCCAATACCCGAAGAATAAGAAGATTCGGGAGTCCAAGATTTACTAAGGAAAGATAGAGTTGTAATAGGAAGTGTTGTTTGTAATCTGGCGGGATGAGTTAGAAACCGTCCCGGACTCTGTAAACTTGTATAGCACGAATCCCTCGGCTTCACCTCATATATAAGGGGGAGTCGAGGGACAAAGAATCAACCGAATCATTGTCTGCAAACCCTAGTTTTCACAATCGTCGAGTACTTTTCGGCTGAAACCTTCGAGATCTACTTACCCTCTACTTCTAACTAAACCCTAGCCTACAATCCATAGGCATTGACAAGTTAATCCCTTGTCACTCACCACTCACCACAATCCCGGCGCGTCGAGTCGAGACGAGTGAGGAGGAGAAGCGCGCGTGTACCACTCCTCTTCTCACTCACTTATTAGTGGTGGAATAACCCACCCTATAAGGTGGTCTAACTTCCTGCCAACTTTGTATGTGGGGCTAAACTTTCCACCTCTTGCCACTCGCTTGTGAGTTGCCACCAACTTGAGCTTAAACTTACATAAGCTGTCACATGTGGGCTTTGAGATTTATAGAAAAACTAAAATCTAATATGGGCCACTCATATGGGCCCAATATTTCAACAGGATTGCTAGAATATGTCAATTTAATTAATTGCACACCTACCTCATCCATCTATGCATACTAGGAAGAAACTGGTGAATAGCTAGCTAGGTACATGTCAGAGGGCAGATGGAAACTCGAGTAAAAGGGAAATGACAGGTTGACACAAGCAAGAGAAAAGAGAAAGAAGAGTGAGAAGGACGTATCCAGTGTGGCAGTTTTTAGGCTGAGCTACATGTAGCTTTTTATTTTCAAACTCTTACTTTATATTGAATTTTTTTAAATAGAAATAAAATTTTAGATGTAGCCAATGTTGTATTCTACAATGCTGTAAAATATCAACAACGCAAACTGATTTGTATTATAGGCTACACGAAATTGACAAAATCTGATAAATTTTATAGTCACTATCCACTATAAAATTTGTCAGAAATTTATCGTTTTTGTGTAGCTAAGAATATGAAGTAGTTTGTATTGAATTTTACACTATTGTAGTACACATTATTATCTATCTCTAGAGAATTTTGTTTCGAATTTTTTTAAATTTTAAAATACGAATTTTGAGTGTTCACGAATAAAGGGCTACCTGTAGCTCGGTCCTCGGTCTCCGTTTTAAGTTTTCCGATCCAACCATACTAAGAGCATCTCCAGTCGCGTCCCCCAAAGCGTCCCCCAAACCGCGCCGGATTGAGCCTTTGGGGGACGTGTTTTGTTCGTGCCGCCTTTGGGGAAGTCACTCCCCAGCCGCGTCCCCCAAACGCCTCCCCCAAATGAATATTGGTGCACGAAAGTAAAGGTTTTCATTCAATTTTGATTATATATTACAAAGTTTGAATGAAAACGGCTAGATTTCATCTAAACCTAGACTACTGACCGTCCGGCGGTGCGTTCGACGGTCCCGCCCCGTCGTCGCCTCCCCTACGCCGCAGCTCCTCCTGCGCGCGCCTCCTCTCCTTGCGTTTGGCGGTGGCCAGACGGTTCCGCTCCCGCCGCGCGTCCTCCGCCGTCCCCTGCTGCGCCTCCTGGAGGGAGAGCTCGATGGCGCGACGAATCTGCGCCTCTTCGCGGGCACGGGCGTCGTCCTGGAGCTTCTTCTCCGACTCGAAGGACTCGACGAGCGCGCGTTGCTGATCGGCCGTCTCGTCCGGGTGCGGCCCGTCGTCGTCGGACCACTCGAACTCGTCGTCGTCGTCGTCCTCCACCTCGGTCTCCTCCGCCTCGGCCTCCTCCTCCTCCATTGGCGCCTCCTCCTCCACATCTGTTGGCGCCTCCATCATCGCCGCCGCCAACGCGTCGGCCTCCGCCGCCAAAGCGCAGGAACAGACGAGAAGAGGCGGGAAGATCGCGCGGGAACGGGCGGTGGCGTGCGAACGCCGGCGACGCGTGGAGGCTGCGCAGCACCGACGAGACGTCTCGCCTGCCCCTCCGTCGCCATTAAGGCAAAGATGCCGCCGTGTGTCACTGCGCGCGAATAACTTCCGTCGCGAGGTAGGCGACGGTTAGGTTAAAATTAACTGTGCCGCTGACTGGTCGGCCCCGCCACTCCCCGCCTCGCTTTTCGTTGTGTCCGGCGTGCCCGGAGCGTCCCCTGTCGGACGGGGACAGGCTCGAGGCGCCGGACACCGTATCGGGGCGCGCCGGACAAAAATGGGCTTTGGGGGACGCGGTTGGAACACATTTTTTGTCCGGCGCGCCCCAATTCTCTTTGGGGGACGCTTTAGGGGATGCGGCTGGAGATGCTCTTATAATCAACACAAGAACATACGGTCGGGTTTCATCACGGTAGTTTTGGCGTGCGAGATGCCCCATGCGGCCATGCCCCACCGCAAAAGAAAATCAATTAGGGAGGGAGGCATCAGCCATGGTGCAGTGAGAGATGGATGGGGGGTCGTTTTTCTTGTCCGCGCAACGAGTCCATGGAAGATTTTTGGCGGATTGAATGTATGTTTCCCTCGCACATGAAGAACAAACACGAAAAGGCGAGCGTCCCCCTTACATCTGACAAGGATGCCTCTAGCTAGGTCTACTGTGTCCTTTCTATGTATGTTCCTGTATGTATGTCGATCTGTACCTACCGGCAACTTGGATCTCAACTCGCATCACATCTTAGCCATCTCCTTGCCGGCGACGTTTCCTCCCCCTTGTGACCGAGGTCTGTGGAGCTAGCCCAAGGTATCGATGCCCCTAGCCCCGTACGTACGTTTGTACGCGATGCTGTCAAAAGGTAGCTAGCTTATGTAGATCCGATCGATGCCTGCCATCCGATCCGATCTTTTTTTTTTAGATTCAAGGCTCCATGAGCCCGACTTTAAATTAATAAAGTCCACAACGGCCAGAGTTTACATAATGCTGAAAGACAGCTTACAGGGGACGAAGAACAAGCACTAAAAAAGAAAAAGACATTGAAGCGAAGCTTGATCTACGACGCCGTTGTCCCGCGCTGCGATCTGACTGAAGAAGAAGCGAGGTTCTGGAAGCACGCCACAGAGGACTCGAACCATCGTCGAACACCATAGGAAAAACACAATGCCAGTCGCTCCACCTCCGAAGAAAACACCCTGTTTTCTCGCCCCGGATCGGGGGGCGCCGCACCTGTCAAGAGGGGGATCTGCTCACCCTGAGCACGCCTAGGCAAAGCTATGAGGTTGGGAAGACGCTGGCCACCGCCACACCGCGTCGCTACCAGAGACCGCCACCGCCGCCACAGCACCCATCACCACGCCGCGACCCAAACTGCCAGAAAAGAACACACCGAAGCTGCGGGAAAGAAAGAGCCAGTGCCCATGGTTGGCACCCTCGCACAACCACCGGATCACTGCGGCTACCGGAGAAGGGACCCTTCCCTTCTCACTCACCAAGGCAGGGAGCACCGGGGAAAGCAGAACACCGCGCCAGCACCAGCCCTGCAACACAGAAGACGCCCGCTCCCAACAGCCAAAACCACCATCGAAGACACGACCACTGACCTAGCCATCCCAAGGCGGCGCCTTCAGGAAGGGGACGACACCGGAGCGCCGCCGCCGCCCAAGCCGAGGCTTTTGGGTTTTCACCCGAGATAGGCTAGGCAGGGAGGGGATAGAGTACCTCGAAATCGCCTTAAAGAAGGAGATCGGCGCCGAAAGCGTCGACGACTTCGTGGCCTCCCCGTCGGCCAGGAGTTTCCCCCGGTCCAGCCCTCCACCTCCAACTGCAGCAACCCACCAGAGCAAGTCCAGGGTTGGGCAGGGTCGATCTTGACGCAGAAAGGCCACAGCTCCAGATCCGGTGAGGAAGACCATCGGGGCGATCTCCCCACCGCGTCCCTTCCACCGGCGCCTCGCCACCCACGAAGCCAAGGCGCACGGCAACCAGCATCAGCAGACGGAGCCCGCCGGCAGGCCCACGCCGCCCTCACCCAACACGAGGCCGCCGCCTCAGAACCCAGAGCCCCACCGAGGCCACCGCCGTAGAACACCTCCCGAGCCTTCAGCCAGGCCAGAGACCTGCCGACGGAGCAGAGGGTGCCCCGGAACGGCGACGTCGGCCAAAGCAATCCCGGCGCGAGATCCTCCAGCTAGCGAACGCGCGGGGAGGCGGGCGCCCAGATCCCCGCCGCCCCCTTCACCGGCGTCGTGGGCTTAGCCCGGCGGCGCCTTGGGGGGCGACGAGGAGATCCTGGAGGGAGGAGGGGCGGCGGCGGCGGGCTAGGGTTTCGCCCTCTCAGTCGCCTGGAGGGGCGATCCGATCCGATCTTCATCCAGTTTGTTTAGTTGGGCGTCAGGGTTAAGCTGGGCGATGCAAACTGGGACGCGTGGTTCCACTTTTTCCTTGGGCCGTGCTGAGCGTCCCCCGGGGGATCAAATCCCCCGATCCCCCGGGTCGCCAGCCGTCCGATCTGGCCATCGTAACCGTTTCAGCCTGGGTCAACCTTCCCCGCAAAAACCAAAAAGAATTACGCAACCCACGGGTAGGAACTGACAGTGACGTCCTTGCATGACTCCCGCAGCATGCATCGACAACACCGCCGCCCATGGTCCTCCGTCACTACATCGCCGGAGAGCCCCATGGTCCCGTCGCCGGAGAACCCTGTCGTGGCGTTGTCGGCCGCTGTTTGGTCGCCGGTGCAGCAGCCCTCCTCTCCAGCGCTCTGCCTCCCCCATGCGTGCACACCGGCGTTGCTCCTCCGTCTGCAACGGCCGTCGCTGGAGAATCTGACGCGAGCATTGTTGATGAAGCAGCAGCTTGGTGACGCTTGCAGCAGCTCTGGTGCCCGACGGTAGCAACACCGATATGCCATGGTAGCAACCCCGGTGACTGCCGGTAGCAACGCCGCGAGCTCCATGTAGCAGCGCCCGTCGCCCATGGTAGCAAGGCCAGCCGCCCATGGTAGCAACTCCGGTGGTCGGCGGCAGCAACGTCGCAAGCTCCATGTAGTAGCGCCCTCGCCCATGGTAGCAAGGCCATCCGCCCATGGTAGCAAGTCCGGTGGCCATCGGCAGCAACGCCGCTAGCTCCATGTAGCGGCGCCCGTCGCCCATGGTAGCAACTTCGGTGGCCACCGGCAGAAGCACCGCCAGCTCCATGTAGCAGCGCTCGTCGCCCATGGTAGCAATCGTGTCTGTCGCTAGCAGCAAACCTGCACGCCGCTGGCAGACACGCCCACCAGCCGCATCTACAGCTGTTCCCATGGCGGCGACGGCCTCAGCGAGTACTTGAGGAAGGAGCACGTCGGCGTGGAGGAGAGCACGGCCGCGACCTACTCCGCGTCACGTCGGCGTGGAGGAGGAGAGCACAGCAGCGACCTTATCCGTGTCGCTGGCCCCGCGCTCCACCGCATCGTCTCGCGCCACTACATCCGTCTCGTAGGCTGCGGGTATCCCTGGGTCGAGGTGGACGAGCTCCTGGCAGGGATGCAGGCGAGCTCTAGCGCGGGGACGACCGTCTCAGCGGCGAGGCGGGGCGAGCTCGAGGTAGACTGCGATGGTGAGGGAGAGGAGCGGACGAAACAGGAAGGAAGTGAAAGGGGAACGAAGAAGATGAGGAAAACCATCGGTGGAGAACGTCAAGGAAGAGATAAGGCAGTTGGTGGGGCCATACGCGGGGACGCGTGGCGCACTCCAAGCCCGGAGGACGCCAGCGCGCGATCCCCCGGAGGAAGGCGAGCGTTTTCCTTTTTCCTTTCTTCTGAAACAAAAGGTCGAGGATTCTCTACCTTGTGTGGCTCCCTTTTGTCATGGACCTCACTAATGATGTGGCCTTCTCAGCCACCGGCAAGCAGAGGAGAAGACTTCGCCGTGCTGGAAGGAAGCCAGCTCGGATCAGTGGGCCCGAATGGACCAAATGAGAGCCAATCAGAGCAAGGCATCGACGCTCGTCCTGTTCCACGTGGGGTCGTGTTCCGTGGTGTTTTAGTAGGGGCTTCGCCTTAGTTTGGGGGTGGTCGTTGGACCAGTTTGTAATCTCGTTTCCTTGTTCTCCTTCTCTGTTCTCATCCTGAGCTCTATCTCTCTCTCCCTGAAACCTAATTCCCTTGCTGCAACTTGTATCCCTACTCCGTGAATTAAGAGGTGCATCTGGTGGTGTCTAGTACCGTAACACTTGGTATCAAAGCCCTTCTCGATCCTGCAATCGACTCCTATAATCCCTCGATCTGGAGAAAGTAAATCCCGCTGGGTAGGCGCCGGTTGCTTTGGAGACCGGTGATGCGTGTGGTTGGCACGTCCGTTGGGAACCCCAAGAGGAAGGTGTGATGCGCACAGCGGCAAGTTTCCCTCAGTAAGAAACCAAGGTTTAATCGGACCAGTAGGAGTCAAGAAGCACGTTGAAGGTTGATGGCGGCGAGATGTAGTGCGGCGCAACACCAGGGATTCCGGCGCCAACGTGGAACCTGCACAACACAACCAAAGTACTTTGCCCCAACGAAACAGTGAGGTTGTCAATCTCACCGGCTTGCTGTAACAAAGGATTAACCGTATTGTGTGGAAGATGATTGTTTGCAGAAAACAGTAGAACAAGATTGCAAGAGATTGTATTTCAGTAAAGAGAATTGGACCGGGGTCCACAGTTCACTAGAGGTGTCTCTCCCATAAGACGAACAGCATGTTGGGTGAACAAATTACAGTTGGGCAATTGACAAATAAAGAGAGCATGACCATGCACATACATATCATGATGAGTATAGTGAGATTTAATTGGGCATTACGACAAAGTACATAGACCGCCATCCAACTGCATCTATGCCTAAAAAGTCCACCTTCAGGTTATCATCCGAACCCTCCAAAGATTAAGTTGCAAAGCAACAGACAATTGCATTAAGTATGGTGCGTAATGTAATCAACAACTACATCCTTAGACATAGCATCAATGTTTTATCCCTAGTGGCAACAGCACAACACAACCTTAGAACTTTCATCACTTTGTCCTGTGTCAATGCAGGCATGAACCCACTATCGAGCATAAGTACTCCCTCTTGGAGTTACAAGCATCTACTTGGCCAGAGCATCTACTAGTAACGGAAAGCATGCAAGATCATAAACAACACGTAGATATAACTTTGATAATCAACATAACAAGTATTCTCTATTCATCGGATCCCAACAAACGCAACATATAGAATTACAGATAGATGATCTTGATCATGTTAGGCAGCTCACAAGATCCGACAATGATAGCACAATGGGGAGAAGACAACCATCTAGCTACTGCTATGGACCCATAGTCCAGGGGTAGACTACTCACACATCACACCGGAGGCGACCAAGGCGGCGTAGAGTCCTCCGGGAGATGATTCCCCTCTCCGGCAGGGTGCCGGAGGCGATCTCCTGGATCCCCCGAGATGGGATCGGCGTTGGCGGCGTCTCTGGAAGGTTTTCCGTATCGTGGCTCTCGGTACTGGGGGTTTCGTCACGGAGGCTTTAAGTAGGCGGAAGGGTAGGTCAAGAGGCGGCACGGGGTGCCCAGACCATAGGGCCGCGCGGCCAGGGCAGGGGCCGCGCCGCCCTATGCTCTGGCTGCCTCGTGTCCCCTCGTCGTGTCGTCTTCGGACTTCCGGAAGCTTCGTGGAAAAATAGGCCCTGGGCTTTGATTTCGTCCAATTCCGAGAATATTTCCTTACTAGGATTTCTGAAACCAAAAACAGCAGAAAACAAAGAATCGGCACTTCGGCATCTTGTTAATAGGTTAGTTCCAGAAAATGCACGAATATGACATAAAGTGTGCATAAAACATGTAGATAACATCAATAATGTGGCATGGAACATAAGAAATTATCGATACGTCGGAGACGTATCAGCATCCCCAAGCTTAGTTCTGCTCGTCCCGAGCAGGTAAAACGATAACACAGATAATTTCTGGAGTGACATGCCATCATAATCTTGATCATACTATTTGTAAAGCATATGTAGTGAATGCAGCGATCAAAACAATGTATATGACATGAGTAAACAAGTGAATCATAAAGCAAAGACTTTTCATGAATAGCACTTCAAGACAAGCATCAATAAGTCTTGCATAAGAGTTAACTCATAAAGCAATAATTCAAAGTAAAGGCATTGAAGCAACACAAAAGAAGATTAAGTTTCAGCGGTTGCTTTCAACTTGTAACATGTATATCTCATGGATATTGTCAACATAGAGTAATATAATAAATGCAATAAGCAAGTATGTAGGAATCAATGCATAGTTCACACAAGTGTTTGCTTCTTGAGGTGGAGAGAAATAGGTGAACTGACTCAACATTGAAAGTAAAAGAATGGTCCTCCATAGAGGAAAAACATCGATTGCTATATTTGTGCTAGAACTTTGATTTTGAAAACATGAAACAATTTTGTCAACGGTAGTAATAAAGCATATGCATCATGTAAATTATATCTTATAAGTTGCAAGCCTCATGCATAGTGTACTAATAGTGCCCGCACCTTGTCCTAATTAGCTTGGACTACCGGATCATCACAATGCACTGTTTTAACCAAGTGTCACAAAGGGGTACCTCTATGCCGCCTGTACAAAGGTCTAAGGAGAAAGCTCGCATTGGATTTCTCGCTATTGATTATTCTTCAACTTTAGACATCCATACCGGGACAACATAGACAACAGATAATGGACTCCTCTTTTATGCATAAGCATGTAACAACAATTAATAATTTTCTCATTTGAGATTGAGGATATATGTCCAAAACTGAAACTTCCACCATGGATCATGGCTTTAGTTAGCGGCCCAATGTTCTTCTCTAACATATGCATGCTTAACCATAAGGTGGTAGATCTCTCTTACTTCAGACAAGACGGACATGCATAGCAACTCACATGAAATTCAACAATGAATAGTTGATGGCGTCCCCAGTGAACATGGTTATCGCACAACAAGCAACTTAATAAGAGATAAAGTGCATAATTACATATTCAACACCACAATAGTTTTTAAGCTATTTGTCCCATGAGCTATATATTGCAAGAGTGAATGATGGAATTTTAAAGGTAGCACTCAAGCAATTTACTTTGGAATGGCGGAAAATACCATGTAGTAGGTAGATATGGTGGACACAAATGGCATAGTGGTTGGCTCAAGTATTTTGGATGCATGAGAAGTATTCCCTCTCGATACAAGGTTTAGGCTAGCAAGGTTATTTGAAACAAACACAAGGATGAACCGGTGCAGCAAAACTCACATAAAAGACATATTGAAAACATTATAAGACTCTACACCGTCTTCCTTGTTGTTCAAACTCAATACTAGAAATTATCTAGACCTTAGAGAAATAAAATATGCAAACCAAATTATAGCATGCTCTATGTATTTCTTCATTAATGGGTGCAAAGCATATGATGCAAGAGCTTAAATATGAGCACAACAATTGCCAAGTATCACATTACCCAAGACATTAATAGCAATTACTACATGTATCATTTTCCAATTCCAACCATATAACAATTTAACGAAGGAGAAACTTCGCCATGAATACTATGAGTAGAAACCAAGGACATACTTGTCCATATGCTACAGCGGAGCGTGTCTCTCTCCCATAAAGTGAATGCTAGGATCCATTTTATTCAAACAAAACAAAAAACAAAAAACAAACCGACGCTCCAAGCAAAGCACATAAGATGTGATGGAATAAAAATATAGTTTCAGGGGAGGAACCTGATAATGTTGTCGATGAAGAAGGGGATGCCTTGGGCATCCCCAAGCTTAGACGCTTGAGTCTTCTTGATATATGCAGGGGTGAACCACCGGGGCATCCCCAAGCTTAGAGCTTTCACTCTCCTTGATCATGTTGCATCATACTCCTCTCTTGATCCTTGAAAACTTCCTCCACACCAAACTCGAAACAACTCATTAGAGGGTTAGTGCGCAATAAAAATTAACATATTCAGAGGTGACACAATCATTCTTAACACTTCTGGACATTGCATAATGCTACTGGACATTAGTGGATCAAAGAAATTCATCCAACATAGCAAAAGAGGCAATGCGAAATAAAAGGCAGAATCTGTCAAAACAGAACAGTTCGTAAAGACGAATTTTAAAATGGCACCAGACTTGCTCAAATGAAAATGCCCAAATTGAATGAAAGTTGCGTACATATCTGAGGATCATGCACGTAAATTGGCTTAATTTTCTGAGCTACCTACAGGGAGGTAGACCCATATTCGTGACAGCAAAGAAATCTGGAACTGTGCAGTAATCCAAATCTAGTACTTACTTTTCTATCAACGGCTTAACTTGGCACAACAAAACACAAAACTAAGATAAGGAGAGGTTGCTACAGTAGTAAACAACTTCCAAGACACAAAATAAAAACAAAGTACTGTAGGTAAAAACATGGGTTGTCTCCCATAAGCGCTTTTCTTTAACGCCTTTCAGCTAGGCGCAGAAAGTGTGTATCAAGTATTATCAAGAGACGAAGTGTCAACATCATAATTTGTTCTCATAATGGAATCAAAAGGTACCTTCATTCTCTTTCTAGGAAAGTGTTCCATACCTTTCTTGAGAGGAAATTGATATTTTATATTACCTTCCTTCATATCAATGATAGCACCAATAGTTCGAAGAAAAGGTCTTCCCAATATAATGGGACAAAATGCATTGCATTCAATATCCAAGACAACAAAATCAACGGGGACAAGGTTATTGTTAACGGTAATGCGAACATTATCAACTTTCCCCAAAGGTTTCTTTGTAGAATGATCAGCAAGATTAACATCCAAATAACAATTTTTCAGTGGTGACAAGTCAAGCATATTATAAATTTTCTTAGGCATAACAGAAATACTTGCACCAAGATCACATAAAGCATTACAATCAAAATCTTTAACCTTCATCTTAATGATGGGCTCCCAACCATCCTCTAGCTTTTTAGGAATAGAGGCTTCGCGCTCTAGTTTCTCTTCTCTAGCTTTTATGAGAGCATTTGTAATATGATGTGTAAAGGCCAAATTTATAGCACTAGCATTAGGACTTTTAGCAAGTTTTTGCAAGAACTTTATAACTTCAGAGATGTGGCAATCATCAAAATTCAAACCATTATAATCTAAAGCAATGGGATCATCATCCCCAATGTTGGAAAAAATTTCAGCAGCTTTATCACAGGCAGTTTCAGCAGTTTTAGCAGTTTCAGGCAGTTTTTCGCGCTTTGCATTAGAAGTGGAAACATTGCTAACACCAACTCTTTTATTAGTATTAGTAGGAGGTGCAGCAACATGTGTAGCATTAACATTACTAGTGGTGGTAATAGTCCAAACTTTAGCTACATTCTTCACTTTAGCTAGTTTTTCATTTTCTTCTCTATCCTACCTAGCACGCAGTTCAGCCATTAATCTTATATTCTCATTAATTCTAACTTGGATGGCATTTGCTGTAGTAACAACCTTATTATGATGATTCTCATTAGGCAAAACTTTTGATTTCAAAAGATCAACATCAGCAGCAAGACTATCGACTTTAGAAGCAAGTATATCAATTTTCCCAAGCTTTTCTTCAACAGATTTGTTAAAAGCAGTTTGCGTACTAATAAATTCTTTAAGCATGGCTTCAAGTCCAGGGGGTGAACTCCTATTATTGTTGTAAGAATTCCCATAAGAATTACCATAGCCGTTGCCATTATTATAAGGATATGGCCTATAGTTGTTACTAGAATTGTTCCGGTAAGCATTGTTGTTGAAATTATTATTTTTAATGAAGTTTACATCAACATGTTCTTCTTGTGCAACCAATGAAGCTAATGGAACATTATTAGGATCAATATTAGTCCTATCATTCACAAGCATAGACATAATAGCATCAATCTTATCACTCAAGGAAGAGGTTTCTTCGACAGAATTTACCTTCTTACCTTGTGGAGCTCTTTCCGTGTGCCATTCAGAGTAGTTGATCATCATATTATCAAGAAGCTTTGTTGCTTCACCAAGAGTGATGGACATAAAGGTACCTCCAGCAGCTGAATCCAATAAATTCCGTGAAGAAAATTTTAGTCCTGCATAGAAGGTTTGGATGATCATCCAAGTAGTCAGTCCATGGGTTGGGCAATTTTTAACCAGAGATTTCATTCTTTCCCAAGCTTGAGCAACATGTTCAGTATCTAATTGTTTAAAATTCATTATGCTACTCCTCAAAGATATAATTTTAGCAGGGGGATAATATCTACCAATAAAAGCATCCTTGCATTTAGTCCATGAATCAATACTATTCTTAGGCAGAGATAGCAACCAATCTTTAGCTCTTCCTCTTAATGAGAAAGGGAACAATTTTAGTTTAATAATATCACCATCTACATCTTTATATTTTTGCATTTCACATAGTTCAACAAAATTATTAAGATGGGCAGCAGCATCATCAGAACTAACACCAGAAAATTGCTCTCGCATAACAAGATTCAGTAAAGCAGGTTTAATTTCAAAGAATTCTGCTGTAGTAGCAGGTGGAGCAATAGGTGTGCATAAGAAATCATTATTATTTGTGGTTGTGAATTCACACAACTTAGTATTTTCAGGGTTGGCCATTTTAACAACAGTAAATAAAGCAAACTAGATAAAGTAAATGCAAGTAAACTAATTTTTTGTGTTTTTGATAGCAAACAAGATAGCAAGTAAAGTAAAACTAGCAACTAATTTTTTTTGTATTTTGATTTAGTGCAGCAAACAAAGTAGTAAATAAAACTAAGCAAGACAAAAACAAAGTAAAGAGATTGAGAAGTGGAGACTCCCCTTGCAGCGTGTCTTGATCTCCCCGGCAACGGCGCCAGAAATTTGCTTGATGCGTGTGGTTGGCACGTCCGTTGGGAACCCCAAGAGGAAGGTGTGATGCGCACAGCGGAAAGTTTCCCTCAGTAAGAAACCAAGGTTTAATCGGACCAGTAGGAGTCAAGAAGCACGTTGAAGGTTGATGGCGGCGAGATGTAGTGCGGCGCAACACCAGGGATTCCGGCGCCAACGTGGAACCTGCACAACACAACCAAAGTACTTTGCCCCAACGAAACAGTGAGGTTGTCAATCTCACCGGCTTGCTGTAACAAAGGATTAACCGTATTGTGTGGAAGATGATTGTTTGCAGAAAACAGTAGAACAGTATTGCAGTAGATTGTATTTCAGTAAAGAGAATTGGACCGGGGTCCACAGTTCACTAGAGGTGTCTCTCCCATAAGACGAACAGCATGTTGGGTGAACAAATTACAGTTGGGCAATTGACAAATAAAGAGAGCATGACCATGCACATACATATCATGATGAGTATAGTGAGATTTAATTGGGCATTACGACAAAGTACATAGACCGCCATCCAACTGCATCTATGCCTAAAAAGTCCACCTTCAGGTTATCATCCGAACCCCCTCCAGTATTAAGTTGCAAAACAACAGACAATTGCATTAAGTATGGTGCGTAATGTAATCAACAACTACATCCTTAGACATAGCATCAATGTTTTATCCCTAGTGGCAACAGCACAACACAACCTTAGAACTTTCTGTCACTGTCCCAGGTGTCAATGCAGGCATGAACCCACTATCGAGCATAAGTACTCCCTCTTGGAGTTACAAGCATCTACTTGGCCAGAGCATCTACTAGTAACGGAAAGCATGCAAGATCATAAACAACACGTAGATATAACTTTGATAATCAACATAACAAGTATTCTCTATTCATCGGATCCCAACAAACGCAACATATAGAATTACAGATAGATGATCTTGATCATGTTAGGCAGCTCACAAGATCCGACAATGATAGCACAATGGGGAGAAGACAACCATCTAGCTACTGCTATGGACCCATAGTCCAGGGGTAGACTACTCACACATCACACCGGAGGCGACCATGGCGGCGTAGAGTCCTCCGGGAGATGATTCCCCTCTCCGGCAGGGTGCCGGAGGCGATCTCCTGGATCCCCCGAGATGGGATCGGCGTTGCCGGCGTCTCTGGAAGGTTTTCCGTATCGTGGCTCTCGGTACTGGGGGTTTCGTCACGGAGGCTTTAAGTAGGCGGAAGGGTAGGTCAAGAGGCGGCACGGGGTGCCCAGATTATAGGGCCACGCGGCCAGGGCAGGGGCCGCGCCGCCCTATGCTCTGGCTGCCTCGTGGCCCCTCTTCGTTTCGTCTTCAGACTTCTGGATGCTTCGTGGAAAAATAGGCCCCTGGGCTTTGATTTCGTCCAATTCCGAGAATATTTCCTTACTAGGATTTCTGAAACCAAAAACAGCAGAAAACAGCAACTGGCACTTCGGCATCTTGTTAATAGGTTAGTTCCAGAAAATGCACGAATATGACATAAAGTGTGCATAAAACATGTAGATAACATCAATAATGTGGCATGGAACATAAGAAATTATCGATACGTCGGAGACGTATCAACCGGCACAAAGTTTCCTGGTGGAACGCCTCCGAGTTGGTAGCTCGATTTGGGGGGAGTTCGACGGGATCTCATCCTGGAGCGGCCGCCTCAAACTCGGTGGAAGACGTCGGAGAGATTGGATTCACTGACGGGCGACATGGAAGCCCTTCAGAAGATGATTGCGGAGATGTCTCTGGAGCTCAAATCGGGTATGTCCTCGCTCCAATCAGGACTATCCTCGGTGGAGACCAAGCTGGAGAGTACTCGGGCGTCTGTGGACGTCACGGCGAGTTCGATCCACTCGTTGAACACATGGAAAGGCGCCATCGACACTCAAGTCTCCGATCTCGGCGCGGCGGTACATGATCTGCGCAAGCAAGTGGAGCGCGTCACGGTGGGTGCCGGTCTCAGCGCCCTTGGACCCCCGCCGACAAATTCCGGAGCGCCACCATCGTCCGCAACCTCGGCGAACATGGGCTCGGGAATAAATCCAGGGCCTACTGGCCATGGCTCGACAAACACTCACCGGCGGCAGATGGGGAACCAGCTCATGGTTCCCTTGTCTACCCCGGTCACAGGTACTAACAAGGACTCTCATTCGCTCGAAATGGTTCCAATTACTGCTTATCAGAATCCTGCTGTTCATCGCACTACTCCTCAACCACCACCGACTGATTTTCCCCGTTTTGATGGTGAAAATCCTAGACTGTGGCAAAAATCTGCCGAGAAGTACTTCCGCTTATTTGCAGTAGAACCAGGTGATAGAGTTGAGTATGCAACGATGCATTTCACTGGGAATGCAGCATTATGGCTTCAGAGTGTTGAGGATAGATTGCCGGCCTTTACTTGGGAAACACTGTGTGAGTTGCTAGGCAAACACTTTGATAGAGGGCAATACCAGTTGTTGTACCGTCAATTGTTTCGATTGCGCCAAACTAGTTTAGTCAATGAGTATGTGGTAGCCTTCAACACTCTTATGCATCATATGTTAGCCTACAAACCTGATTTAGACCCCACTTTCTTCACAACACGTTTCATAGAGGGTCTGGTTACTCCAATTAAAGCAGTTGTTATGATACACATGCCCGACGACCTCGATTCTGCTGTTTCTCTGGCTCTATTGGAGGAAGAGATAGAAGAGGACCTGCCCAAAAATAATGGCAGGCATTCTATGGCTCGATTTTCTCCTCGACAGCAAGCACAAGTGTTCCAGCATAACAAGCCCATGCCATCTACTGTTGATGATCGTGCAGCCAATGTTAACAGCAAAGTTTCTGCTCTCAAAGCATATCTTAAGGCACGCAATTTGTGTTTCACTTGTGGCGAGAAGTATGCACCGGGGCACAAATGCAGTAACAATGTGAAATTGCATGTTGTCGAAGAGCTATTTGTAGGATAACATTGCATAGAAAACAAAAATTTTCCTACCGCGAACACGCAATCCAAGCCAAGATGCAATCTAGAAGACGGTAGCAACGAGGGGGTATCAAGTCTCACCCTTGAAGAGATTCCAAAGCCTACAAGATGAGGCTCTTGTTGCTGCGGTAGACGATCACTTGCCGCTTGCAAAAGCGCGTAGAAGATCTTGATCACGATCGGTTTCGGCGCCACGAACGGGCAGCACCTCCGTACTCGGTCACACGTTCGGTTGTTGATGAAGACGACGTCCACCTCCCCGTTCCAGCGGGCAGCGGAAGTAGTAGCTCCTCTTGAATCCGACAGCACGACGGCGTGGTGTCGGTGGCGGTGAAGAAGTCCGGCGGAGCTTCGCTAAGCTACGCGGGCAATATGGAGGAGAGGGGGGCGGCTAGGGTTTGGGAGGGGTGGCCGGCCACTCTATGGGGGGCGGCCAACTTGTGGTCTTGGGGTGGCCGGCCCCCTCCCTTGGCCCCTCATTATATAGGTGGATCCCAAGTGTTGGTGTCCAAGTCTTCGAATAAGACCCGAAACCAAAACCTTCCATAGGAGGGGGGAAACCTAGCCCAACTAGGACTCCCACCCAAAGGTGGGATTCCCACCTCCCATGTGGGGGGTGGCCGGCCCCCTATGGTGGAGTCCACTTGGGACTCCACCCCATCTAGGGCTGGCCGGCCATGGTGGTGGAGTCCCATGTGGACTCCACCTTCCTTGGTGGTTTCTTCCGGACTTTTCTAGAACCTTCTAGAACCTTCCATAGAACCTTCCGCGACATTTTATTTCACATAAAATGACATCCTATATATGAATCTTATTCTCCGGACCATTCCGGAACTCCTCGTGATGTCCGGGATCTCATCCGGGGCTCCGAACAAATATTCGAACTCCATTCCATAATTCAAGTGCTACCATTTCAACATCCAACTTTAAGTGTGTCACCCTACGGTTCGAGAACTATGCGGACATGGTTGAGTACTCACTCCGACCAATAACCAATAGCGGGATCTGGAGATCCATAATGGCTCCCACATATTCAACGATGACTTTAGTGATCGAATGAACCATTCACATACATTACCAATTCCCTTTGTCTCGCGATATTTTACTTGTCCGAGGTTTGATCTTCGGTATCACTCTATACCTTGTTCAACCTCGTCTCCTGACAAGTACTCTTTACTCGTACCGTGGTATGTGGTCTCTTATGAACTCTTTCATATGCTTGCAAGACATTAGACGACATTCCACCGAGAGGGCCCAGAGTATATCTATCCGTCATCGGGATGGACAAATCCCACTGTTGATCCATATGCCTCAACTCATACTTTCCGGATACTTAATCCCACCTTTATAGCCACCCATTTACGCAGTGGTGTTTGGTGTAATCAAAGTACCTTTCCGGTATAAGTGATTTACATGATCTCATGGTCATAAGGACTAGGTAACTATGTATCAAAAGCTTATAGCAAATAACTTAATGACGAGATCTTATGCTACGCTTAATTGGGTGTGTCCATTACATCATTCATATAATGATATAACCTTGTTATTAATAACATCCAATGTTCATGATTATGAAACTAATCATCCATTAATCAACAAGCTAGTTTAAGAGGCATACTAGGGACTTCTTGTTGTCTACAAATCACACATGTACTAATGTTTCGGTTAATACAATTATAGCATGATATATAAACATTTATCATAAACATAAAGATATAAATAATAACCACTTTATTATTGCCTCTAGGGCATATCTCCTTCAGTCTCCCACTTGCACTAGAATCAATAATCTAGTTTACATTTGTAAAGATATAACACCTTGGCCTTCCGGTGTTTTATCATGTATTGCTCACGGGAGAGGTTTTTAGTCAACAGATCTGACACGCTCAGAAACGTATGTATTTTGTAATTCATTTGCGTCTCAACGCATTACTCATTTCCAAATGAGTCGGCATTAAATATGTTTGATCTTCTGGTGGAACCTTAATTCCATGTCTGAAATATGTCACTAATATTGTCACACACAATATAGCTTCAAAATTCGACTGTTTGAACTACACCAAGTTCTCAAAGAACCTCTTGACTTTAACATCCTTTGTCATTTGTCAAAACAATGACATATTCTCGCCTTCTTTTGTAGAATCCGTCACAATATTTAGAACTCTTCTAAATCTAGCATAGACAACTTCTAGCTCATTGTGCTACCTTTTAAACAACACTTAGTCTAATTTGAGATTGAAATTATATTTTATATGTGACAAAACCAATATCGGTGTAACACCTTACAACGATTTGTTTGTCATTTCTTCATACAAAAATATATATATCCTTAGTTCTTCTAAAGTACTCAAGGAAATTCTTACTGTCGTCCAATGATCATCATATGAATCATTCTGGTATATGCTCATAACACTTTATAGCACATGATATCTGATTGTTTACATATTATTCGTGATCTATAATCACTCATGTGTTTTTACTCATTGAGTGTCAGATACACTCAAGTCTTGTTAAACCTTCACATGACAAGAACATTTTCTTAATATTTCTATATTGAACTACTTCAACATCCATCATATGTACTTTGACTTAAACTTATTTATGTGTTTCAATCTATCTTCATAGATCTTGACACTAAATTTGTTTCAGTCCATATCCTTTCATTGAAGTTAATTTCTCAATGAAACCTTTTTAATCAAGTATTTAATTACATTATTTATAACCAACTATATGTCACCTACATAAAGTATTATAAATATGTCTTAGCGCTCCCACTTAATTTCTTGCAAATGCAAGCCTCTTCATCGTCTCTGATGAAATCAAAAACTCTTTGACTATTTCATCTGGTGAAGATTCAAACTCCGCGATACTCACTTCATCAAATTGAAGTTTTGTATACCTATTTAATATTCCACGGACCAGCAAAACTCTTGGTTGTATCTTGTATACACCTTTAATACATACTTCTGATAAGTAATGTATTTTGCCATCCTACTAGAATAATCCATATAGACTATAAGCATTTCTACGGAAGATCTAATCTTATCGTAGTCAACTCTTTGAACTTTGTCGTAAACAATTTTTCGACAAGTCGAGCTTCTTCAAGGATATTTCATCCAAGTCTATAGATCCATTTACTTTCAAAAAGTATTCATCTATTATGGATTTCATGGTGCATGGCCATTTTAACGGAGTACTGGCCCATCATAACTTCTTTGTTTGTAGTTGGTTTATCATTGATCAAAATCAATCCTTTGTCCACAAATCATTTATTTGATCACAAAGTAAACCATACCTACAAGGTTCAATATGTACTTCGATTTCCATGGCTAAAACACTTTGTAGTCATGGGAGCCATGATCGTTGTGGCCGCTTCCGAAACCAATTCCGATGCTGCGCTACTCTGATCATTATGCTCAAGTTCATAAACCTTATCAAATTATATTGTCCTCCCACTCAAATACTTCACTAGAAACAATTTCTCGGAAATAAGAAACATTGACAAACACTTTTGTCTTTGTCTCGTGGGAAGAATTCCCAATTAAATCTCTGGGATAACCAACAAAGACATTCATCCGATTTTGGTTGTAAACTTATTTACTTATGCTATGCATACCAATATTTAAGAAAAGACTATCAGGTTTCTTACCTATGCCATAACTCGTATGGTGTCATTTCAACGGATCATGATGATGCTCTATTAAGTGTAAAAGCGGTAGTCACTAAAGCATAATCCACAAAAATATAATGGCGTCATAATATTTTATCTCATCATTAATCCAACAAGGTTTGGATATATCTCTCGGATACTTCATCATCACTATGATACTCCAAGAAACGTGAGTTGTAGAACAATTTCATAACTCTCTTAGATGTTCGCTAAAACTCGTAATTCAAATATTTCCACCATGATCCAATCATAGATACTTGACTTTTCTATTACGATGATTTCCACTTCATGCTGAAATTTATTTGAATCCATTCAAAATGTTTCATACTTTTCCTTATTGAATATATCCACATATATACTCAATTCATTGTTTGAAAGTTTTCATGAAGTAGAAGAATCTCCCGCACACAACTATGCCCAGTGAACCACATACATCATCATGTATTTTTCACTAAGTTAGTTGCCCGTTCAACTTTTGGCCTATGAACGGTTTTTTAATCATTCTCTTTAGAAAAGATTTGCAAGTGCCAAATGATTCAAAAATCAAATGACTCCGAAAATCCATTTGCATGGAGTTCCTTCATGCGTTCCTTTCTAACATGACCTAAATGGCGGTTCCACAAATAAGTGGAATTCAAATCATTTGCCTTATGGCATTTTAGCGTCAGTGTTATGTATGTGTGTTTCACCATTAAGATTTATAATAACTTATCCATCGTACATGGAGTAATGTCATAATTTAAACAACTCATTGTTTTTATTTGACCAGAGAAAAATAACAATTATTAAGTTCTTTATTATAAATCCTAAGGGCTAGATAGAATGCCAACGACGAACATAATAACACTTTATTTTGTTCCAGACGTGCATTCTTATCATATTCCTTGTCAGTCACTTAGGCCATTGTATTCTTGTATTGCGTTGTTTTGTATGACACTTCATACCAACCAATATAGTACTAATACCCAAGAATTTCATATTGTGACCTAACTAGGAATACAACCATAACATGTATATCATTTATATACACCTGAGCTAGACTTTCTAGTCTTTTCTTTCTTTCTGCCAATAATCTTTTGTAGTTTCTCTTTTAGCTTCCCTCATTATTCAGAAAAACACATCAACATCATTAACTTCTAGGTTTGTTGGTCAAATACCAATAACCTTGAGGTTCTTACTTTGAAGTTGATCATCATATGACAAGTGTTCCAGATTTCACTATTAGTAACTTTGTAATATGATGAACAGTTTCACTCATAATTTTATCCATCATATCATGACGACTTTCCGAGACCATGTCTGTACATGCTAGGCTCGTAAAGTTTTAACCTTGGTATTTGCATGTGCAAATCTAGCTTGCACCCGTTTTATGCACACGTAGAATCTATCACACCCGATCATCACGTGATGCTTCGAAACGACGAGTCTTAGTAACGGTGCATATTTAAGGATGGTCACTTCATGGATATGCGAATATCGTTAGTGCCCCAATAGTTGGAGGATTGTGACGCCTTGCGTCTTCAACCTTCGTACATTCCCATAAAACTTATGAGTTCATGTAGTCTCACCAAATTATATTCTATCATCTTGCAATAAGGTCTTAGATATCACATATATCTCATACCTTGATTATTTCTGAAAACTAAATTTTCAGCTCCTTACTTTTCAAACAGATTTGAACTTCAAGTTTCACGGAGACAAGATAACTTTAGGTACTAATTGAAACCATAGCTCTTTGAATCAACAATGTGAGGTTTACTAAAAGTTTGCAATAGGACTTAATTAATTCTTGATCTTTTAACAATACGGTACCAAACCGTAAAGTTTCTTGTCAGATTTTAACAGTATTTCTATCTCAATTACAAGACTAGCGCATAGAAGTAAACGGATGCCAATACTACAAAATTAATTCAAAATACTACTCAGACTATGTTTAAGATAATTAGTTCATGGTTTAATCTAATTACTAATGAACTCCCACTTAATACAACATCCCTCATAGTTGTTAAGTGGTACACGATCCAAATTCACTACACCAAAAACCGATCATCACGTGAGATGATGTAGCTTCAATGGTGAACATCAACATGTTGATCATATCATCCATATGACTCGTGTTCAACCTTTCGGTTTCCGTTGTCCCGAGGCCATGTCTGTACATGCTAGGCTCGTCAAGCAAACCCAAGTATTCCGCGTGTGCAACATGGCTTACACCCGTTGTATGTGAATCGTTGAATCTATCACATCCGATCATCACGAGATGCTTCGAAACGACGAACTGTTACAACGGTGCATACGAGGGGAGAACACTTTATTATCTTGATATTAATGTGAGGGATCATCTTATAATGCTACCGTCACGTTCTAAGCAAAATAAGATGCATAAAAGGATTAACATCACATGCAGTTCATATGTGATATGATATGGCCCTTTTGTCTTTGCGCCTTCGATCTTCATCTCTAAAGCACGGACATGATCTCCATCATCAACGGGCATGATCTCCATCATCGTCGGCGTAGCGTCAAGGTTCATGGCGCCGGCTTCATGGTTGTTCACCTCATGTAGCAACTATTACAACTACTTTGAAAAACTACTCAACATGAAAATTAAAGACAACCATAAGGCTCCTGCCGGTTGCCACAATACAATAATGATCATCTCATACATATTCATCATCACATTATGGCCATATCACATCACCAAACCCTGCAAAAACAAGTTAGACGTCTCTAATTTGGTTTGCATATTTTACGTGGTTTAGGGTTTTCGAGAGAGATCTAATCTACCTACGAACATGAACCACAACGTTGATACTAATGTTTTCAATAGAAGAGTAAATTGAATCTTCACTATAGTAGGAGAGACAGACACCCGCAAAGCCTCTTATGCAATACAAGTTGCATGTCGAACGAGGAACAAGTCTCATGAACGCGGTCATGTAAAGTTAGTCCGAGCCGCTTCATCCCACTATGCCACAAAGATGCAAAGTACTCAAACTAAAGATAACAAGAGCATCAACGCCCACAAACCATTGTGTTCTACTCGTGCAACCATCTATGCATAGACACGGCTCTGATACCACTGTAGGATAACGTTGCATAGAAAACAAAAATTTTCCTACCGCGAACACGCAATCCAAGCCAAGATGCAATCTAGAAGACGGTAGCAACGAGGGGGTATCAAGTCTCACCCTTGAAGAGATTCCAAAGCCTACAAGATGAGGCTCTTGTTGCTGCGGTAGACGATCACTTGCCGCTTGCAAAAGCGTGTAGAAGATCTTGATCACGATCGGTTCCGGCGCCACGAACGGGCAGCACCTCCGTACTCGGTCACACGTTCGGTTGTTGATGAAGACGACGTCCACCTCCCCGTTCCAGCGGGCAGCGGAAGTAGTAGCTCCTCTTGAATCCGACAGCACGACGGCGTGGTGTCGGTGGCGGTGAAGAAGTCCGGCGGAGCTTCGCTAAGCTACGCGGGCAATATGGAGGAGAGGGGGGCGGCTAGGGTTTGGGAGGGGTGGCCGGCCACTCTATGGGGGGCGGCCAACTTGTGGTCTTGGGGTGGCCGGCCCCCTCCCTTGGCCCCTCATTATATAGGTGGATCCCAAGTGTTGGTGTCCAAGTCTTCGAATAAGACCCGAAACCAAAACCTTCCATAGGAGGGGGAAACCTAGCCCAACTAGGACTCCCACCCAAAGGTGGGATTCCCACCTCCCATGTGGGGGGTGGCCGGCCCCCTATGGTGGAGTCCACTTGGGACTCCACCCCATCTAGGGCTGGCCGGCCATGGTGGTGGAGTCCCATGTGGACTCCACCTTCCTTGGTGGTTTCTTCCGGACTTTTCTAGAACCTTCTAGAACCTTCCATAGAACCTTCCGCGACATTTTATTTCACATAAAATGACATCCTATATATGAATCTTATTCTCCGGACCATTCCGGAACTCCTCGTGATGTCCGGGATCTCATCCGGGACTCCGAACAAATATTCGAACTCCATTCCATAATTCAAGTGCTACCATTTCAACATCCAACTTTAAGTGTGTCACCCTACGGTTCGAGAACTATGCGGACATGGTTGAGTACTCACTCCGACCAATAACCAATAGCGGGATCTGGAGATCCATAATGGCTCCCACATATTCAACGATGACTTTAGTGATCGAATGAACCATTCACATACATTACCAATTCCCTTTGTCTCGCGATATTTTACTTGTCCGAGGTTTGATCTTCGGTATCACTCTATACCTTGTTCAACCTCGTCTCCTGACAAGTACTCTTTACTCGTACCGTGGTATGTGGTCTCTTATGAACTCTTTCATATGCTTGCAAGACATTAGACGACATTCCACCGAGAGGGCCCAGAGTATATCTATCCGTCATCGGGATGGACAAATCCCACTGTTGATCCATATGCCTCAACTCATACTTTCCGGATACTTAATCCCACCTTTATAGCCACCCATTTACGCAGTGGTGTTTGGTGTAATCAAAGTACCTTTCCGGTATAAGTGATTTACATGATCTCATGGTCATAAGGACTAGGTAACTATGTATCAAAAGCTTATAGCAAATAACTTAATGACGAGATCTTATGCTACGCTTAATTGGGTGTGTCCATTACATCATTCATATAATGATATAACCTTGTTATTAATAACATCCAATGTTCATGATTATGAAACTAATCATCCATTAATCAACAAGCTAGTTTAAGAGGCATACTAGGGACTTCTTGTTGTCTACAAATCACACATGTACTAATGTTTCGGTTAATACAATTATAGCATGATATATAAACATTTATCATAAACATAAAGATATAAATAATAACCACTTTATTATTGCCTCTAGGGCATATCTCCTTCACTATTGGCTATGTTACGGACATCTGATTCAGAAGGTGAATCTCTCACTGCTGATGCAGAAAACTTTGAAGATGCAGTGGCAGATAATCAAGAAGTGTTGATGTCCATCAGTAAACAGGCTCTAAATGGCTCTGAGAATAATCATTCCATGAGGTTGATGGGACAGATCCAGGGGAGAGATGTTCTGATTCTAATTGATTCAGGTTCTTCCAACAACTTCATCAGTGCAGAGTTAGCAGCGCAGTTGACTGGTGTCCGGAAATTACGGCGGCCTATCAAAGTGAAAGTGGCGGGTGGAGGCATACTCAGTGGTGACTCTGAACTACCCAACTGCCAATGGAGTTATTAGGGTAACACGTTTACCACTTCAGTTAAGGTGTTACCACTCCAATGTTATGACGTTATCCTGGGAATGCAATGGCTGGAGCAAATGGGTTTGATGACCACTCACTGGGTTGATAAATGGTTTCAGTTTGAGTACCAGGGCAAGACTTGTTGCTTACAAGGAATCACTCCCAACACGAAGACGTGTGAGACTGTTTCTGTGGAAGAGCTCCACCGGTTGCAACAGAAAAATTCAGTGCATTACATGGTCCAGCTATATTTTGCTGAAGATACTGAAAAACAAGCAATAGTGCCACGTTTGGTGGCGATGGTACTCGAGACTTATGAGTCTGTGTTCGAGGAACCTAAGGGACTACCTCCACACAGACGATATGACCACACTATCCCTCTCATGCCAGGTGCCAGTCCAGTTAACCTGAGGCCTTATCGATATAGCCCAATGCAAAAGAATGAAATAGAAAAACAAGTGAAGGAAATGGTGGCGCAAGGTGTTATTCAAGCTAGTTCTAGTCCTTTTGCATCTCCTGTTCTATTAGTGGGCAAAAAGGATCTGACCTGGAGATTGTGTGTTGACTATCGGCACCTTAATGCTATGATGATTAAAAATAAATACCCATTGCCTGTCATTGATGAACTATTGGATGAGCTAGCAGGGGCACATTGGTTTACCAGCCTGGACCTAAGATCAGGCTATCACCAGATTCGGATGGCGGCGGGGGAGGAATACAATACTGCATTCCAAACACACCATGGTCACTTTGAATACAAAGTTATGCCGTATGGGGTTACTGGAGGCCCAGCTACATTTCAAGGAGTTATGAATGACATTTTGGCACCAATGTTGCGCAAATATGTCTTGGTTTTTGTAGATGACATACTCATTTATAGCCGCACATTGGAAGATCATGTAGTGCACTTGGAAAATGTTTTGGAGGTACTGCTCAAGCATGACCTCAAGGTCAAGAAAACCAAATGCACATTTGTTAAGCAGGAGATATTCTATTTGGACCATCTCATCTCAGCGTCCGGTGTAGCCACTGACCAGAAGAAGATTGAGCCAATCATCAAATGGCAGTAACCACAAATGGTGAAAGAACTGAGGCAATTCCTCGGGATGACGGGATATTATCTGAAATTTATCCGTGGATATGGAGTTATCAGCAAAACCCTGACGGAACTGTTAAAAGAAGGGGTGCCCTACGTGTGGAATTCTAACAGAGAAGCAGCCTTTCAAGCACTTAAGCATGCTTTAGTTACAGCACCAGTCTTGGCTCTCCCTAATTTCTCTCAAACCTTTGTGGTGGAAATGGATGCTTGCAGTCGTGGGGTGGGTGCAGTTCTCCTACAAAACAACCATCCACTAGCATTCATCAGTAGAGCTTTGGGGCCTCGTCATTTGGGGCTGTCCACTTATGAAAAAGAGTGCCTAGCCATTTTATTGGCGATTGACAAATGGAGGCCTTACTTACAACACAGTGAGTTTGTTATTCGCACTGACCAGCGCAGCTTAGCACATCTGGATGACAAACGCTTGACAACTCCGTGGCAACACAGGACACTTACCAAACTGTTGGGTCTCACCTACAGAATTGTGTATAAAAAGGGTAGTGAGAATCGTGTGGCCGATGCTCTGTCTAGGCACATTCATGATGGGACAGAGGAGTTGTTGATGGTCTCCCAATGCACTCCGGTTTGGATGACTAAATTGGTCCAAGGGTACATGCAGGACACTGAAGCAACTGAGCGTCTTGCGAAACTGACAATTGCTTCACCACAATGGAATTACTCCTTGCATAAAGGTGTGATATACTATAAAAAGTGTGTGTGGATTGGTCGAAATGAGACCTTGCAGCTAGAGATATTGCAATCTTTGCACTCTGGAGCTATAGGTGGACACTCAGGGCTTCATGCCACCTATCACCGGGTCAAACATCTCTTTGCGTGGCCGGGAATGAAACAACAGATTAAACAGTTTGTTGCCAGTTGTGCTATCTGTCAACAAACCAAGGCTGAACGGGTTGCATACCCTGGGCTGCTGGAGACTTTGAAGATACCTAATGGACTGTGGAAGGTGGTAACAATGGACTTCATCAATGGATTACCTAAATCTGCTGATTATGACTATATAATGGTAGTAGTGGACAAATTCTCCCGATATGCCCATTTTGTGCCTCTCAAACATCCTTTCACAGCCTTCTCAGTGGCCATGGCGTATGTGAATGACATCTACAGGCTACATGGCTTACCAGAAGCAATAGTCTCAGATAGGGACCCTGTGTTTACCAGCACTCTTTGGCAGGAATTGTTCAGGTTAACTCAAACAGAACTTCGCATGAGTTCAGCACGCCACCCTAAAACTGATGGGCAGACGGAACGTGTCAATCAATGCCTGGAAGGATTCCTGCGGTGCTTTGTCAGCTCTTGCCAAAAACAGTGGTTGCAATGGATTCCGCTTGCAGAGTTTTGGTATAACACAACACTGCACTCGGCTCTCGGTAAAACACCCTTTGAAGCATTATATGGCCACCCTCCCCGACACTTTGGAGTCGACATTGTGGAGAGATCTCCAACAATGGCTGCGTGATAGGGAGACTGTTACACACCTGTTACACCAACATCTTTCTCGCCAACAGCAGCGTATGAAGGCTCAGGCTGACAAGAAGCGCACGGAGAGACATTTTGCTGAACAAGATTGGGTGTACCTGAAGCTCATTCCCTACGTGCAGAAATCTGTAGCCGACCAAGGTAAACGTAAACTCGCGTTTCGCTATTATGGTCCATTTCAGGTGCTGCAAAAAGTGGGAAAAGTGGCGTATAAATTGGCCTTGCCGCCATCAAGCCAAATCCATCCTGTCATTCATGTTTCCTAGCTAAAGAAAGCGATTGGAGCCAATATACCAGTATCCCCGGAGTTACCTCAATTGGGGGAAGACATGGCTAAACCTGATATGGTGCTGGGCAACGTCTGCAACCAATAGCTGAAGGCTCAAAGCATCAAGTCTTAGTGCGCTAGCAAGGTCTACCTGATGCCCTGGCTACCTGGGAGAACAAAGAAGACATGCAGCATCGTTTTCCAGAGTTTCCAGCTTGGGGACAAGCTGGCTCCCAAGGAGAGGGTAATGTCATGGACCTCACTAATGATGTGGCCTTCTCAGCCACCGGCAAGCAGAGGAGAAGACTTCGCCGTGCTGAAGGAAGCCAGCTCGGATCAGTGGGCCCGAATGGACCAAATGAGAGCCAATCAGAGCAAGGCATCGACGCTCGTCCTGTTCCACGTGGGGTCGTGTTCCGTGGTGTTTTAGTAGGGGCTTCGCCTTAGTTTGGGGGTGGTCGTTGGACCAGTTTGTAATCTCGTTTCCTTGTTCCCCTTCTCTGTTCTCATCCTAAGCTCTATCTCTCTCTCTCTGAACCCTAATTCCCTTGCTGCAACTTGTATCCCTACTCCGTGAATTAAGAGGTGCATCTGGTGGTGTCTAGTACCGTAACACCTTTTGACCGACCATTCGTTGGCTTTTACTTGTGTCGGTCGAGCTTCGATTTCTAGATGATTATGGTCAGTCGATTAGTGGACGTGTGACGCGCTGTAAGGAGGGGACAAAGCAACTAATCGACTTTAAATAGTCGAGGTTTCTTGGTGTGTGAATCGATGTAAATCCATCACCATTGGTACAATGTTAATCAATGGTGAAGAAAGAAAAAACATGTGATATGCCCGCCACCCGGCCGCGCGCGTGACCATCCAATTAATGGTGATGGATCCATCGATGAACGATTTCAATGCGGCGGATGGTTCGATAGATATGGCGCAATTGTCGTCGGTGGAGCACTGCAGCTTGCCGTACACACACATAGTGAGATAGATCGACCGGACTTGGATCGAAGGTCAAAGAACAAGAAGCAACAATCACGCAATTGTGCTAGCTAGCTGCAGTACGATCACGCGCACATTTTTTTTTTTTTGTTTACGAGTTCATGTCATCAGAATATGTTTAGCTCCAATTCGATGCCAAACTGCCGGTCATCACCTAGCTGCACAGCCACAACTAGCAATTGAACAGTCCTGAGACTTGACCTGCATATACAGTACATATCAAGTGTCCTCAATGGTACACGCCATTAAGGTCGCGACATGGATTTTAAGGCGAGATTGTGACCAGCTAGCCGTCCGGCGTCGATCTACAAACTTAGTCACACGACCCGCAGTCTCTTCTCCGAAACTCACGTTAATTTGCTAGCTTGCAGTCTACTGTAGAAGATGAATTAAGCTGGTTCATATCCTCCACTGGGTGAAGATGGCGCGTCCAAATCTGCATGGCTCCTCCGCCCTATATAAACCAACACCATGGGAATCTCCACACCACACACACAAGCACACCCATCCATTATCCATCCAGGCAAGAGCAGAGCAGAAGCCTTGCTGCGAGCTCAAGAAGCAGGCGGCAATGGCAAGGCATCGCCTCCTTGCCCTGCTCCTCATCGGGGTAGTGGCAGCCTCCGCCTACCACCAAGCAGCCGCTGCTGGCCGAGGCCTCGCTGCTGTCGAGAAGCTCCAGGAGCCCGAACATAAGCCTGTGCCGTACGCAGAGCCAAAGCCGAAGCCCATGCCACAGCCAGAACCCAAACCAGAGCCAATGCCCAAGCCCATGCCCAAACCAGAGCCAATGCCCAAGCCCATGCCCAAGCCAGAGCCAAAGCCAGAGCCAAAGCCAGAACCATTACCCAAACCTGAACCTAAACCGGAGCCCAAACCTAAACCAATGCCCAAACCTGAACCCAAGCCTGAACCATTGCCGAAGCCAGAGCCAAAACCAAAACCCAAGTGTGAACCTAAACCTAAGCCTAAGCCTGAACCCAAACCTATGCCAGAGCCAAAACCCGAGCCCAAGCCTGAACCTAAACCTATGCCTAAGCCCAAACCCGAGCCCAAGCATAAACCCAAACCTATGCCAAAGCCTAAGCCGATGCCTAAGCCTGAACCTAAGCCAGAGCCTAAACCGGAGCCAAAGCCTAAACCTGAACCAAAGCCAGAGCCCAAACCGGAACCAAAGCCAAAACCAATGCCTAAACCTGAACCAAAGCGAGAGCCTAAACCAGAGCCCAAGCCTGAACCTGAACCCAAACCAGAGCCGCCACCAAAAAGCAAACCACCGTCAACTGACATTTGATACATTACATGTTGTCCAAGTTCGGAGCTAGCTTATGGCTCGTCTGAACATGCAATTCCCGGAATAAGTGGCATCTTGACATCACCTCTAGATAGTGAGGATTGCACCTTTTCGTATTTCATGTATTCCATTCCTCTTGTATTTTATCCATGTATGCACGATGAGTGTACGACTTCTTTGATTATGTTTTACTTGTTTAATTGTTCATGATTATCTATCTACATGACTCGCCATACTCCTTATGTATGTACGTGCATGGATTGTTTTCCTTCAAATATAGAGACAAATTCTCTAGCCTCTGTTTATGTTGTTTTTCTATGGATATATGTAAATTGGCATGGTCTTCCTCAAGAAAAACGAAGAGCAGTGCCTCCTAAATAGCACAAATTATGCAATACTACGCACGTATATGCCTAGGCCTAGGAAACATATGCCACATTATTTATTGGTCGATTTTAAAATATAATTAAATTTATTTTTATCCTAAAATGTGACTTAACCATATGCTGATTAAATCATAGAAAAATGCCACTGGACCAGGGGTCTTGATTTCTACCCTTCCCTTCGGGGCATCTAGAGTTAAACTCGAAGAGTCGGAGCCCTTGCCCTTTTGTAAGCGCAGAGCCTTGATTTTCGATGTGGGGTACTTCCGGACATTTGATCATCCTGAGTGTGTTAATGCATTCGGTTCCTACTTGAATGATGGTTAATTTGGCATGTGCCTGAATGCAGATCAAGTGCGTTATGTATTACACCTTGTTGCTCAAGATTACCAAGAAAAGGCACCACCAGATTTATCATGAAAATTATTCCGTCAAGAAAATCGACCCAACGCTAGGTAGGGCGAAATGGGAAACAAAAACATTTTTCCATTTTCCTTAAAGGGACGGAAAGGTTTAAATGCGCGTGTGGTATGTAAGTGGTCGCATACACATTTTTCTCATCAAAGATGGCCGACTATCGATGGCGGAAAGGGGGAGAAAAAAGTCATGCTGCTGATTAGTCACCTCCCTCAGATATTTCCTTGTACTACAGCCTCCATCCCACGGAAAATGTCGGACACGGGTCATTTTTCAAAACACCCCTCGAAAAAGCCCAACAAACTCCACGGTCCCTTTATCCTTCCTCCCTTGCTTCGCGTCGCCGCTGCACCGGCCAACATGCACCGCTCTGGCGCCCTTGCCCGTCCAGCGCCTCCTCCCACCCCATTCCTCCTTAGATTCCCGCTCCCTGCTTTTGGTCTAATCCCCCGCGCCTCCATCCTCTCATCCGACCTAAATGTCTACTCTTTCTTCCCTGGTGATTCACATCGGTCAGCATAATCACTCGGTTGAGCAGCAGAAGATTGAGGTGGCGTGGTGTCTGCTCCACCAAGGCTTCGATTCGGAGCAGTCGTGCTCGATCTGGACGACATGGGGATGATGGGGGCGATGGGCTCATGATGCGGTGTTGGATGCGAAGAAGCTTCCACCTTTTTCCTCCATGTCAGGCGGCAGCGCGGCAGCCAGCAGTTGGTGGTGGTGGTGAAGCAGTGGAGAGGAGATGGTGGGCCACCACTGACCTCGTCCGCGACGACCTCGCATCCATCCGCCCGTAGGTGAGGATCTCCGTTTGCAAGGCGAGAAGCAGTGGGCGAAGGCTACTTCGCTGGAATTAGCACATATGAGCATCTTGAAATAGCATCATTTTCAGTGATGGAGGTGGTTGCCCTACGCTCAGGTCAGTAGTTCTTGATAATTGTGAGTACTAGACTACTAGTTGCCTTCATTCTATCTGATTGATGTATGAAAATGAAAGTAGTGTTTCTAAGGATGCTGTAGCATTTTATTGGGCTTAGAATTTTGATTTGTCCAATTACACTCGGTTATTTCTCAATTCTAAAATATATGAACCAAGTGAAACTTTAATTCGCCCATGACCTTCACCACCACACCAACATAAAGAGCCAGGTTCTAGAAGGAAATGTAGCTCTTCCCTAACCGGTCTAGCTGCAAAATTAAAAATTAAAGACAAATTTAGGAGACATGCAAAGAAGTAACTCATCACGAGCAGAAAAGTTGTGGCAACAGGGAGATCACCAAATTAGTGTCACTGTCCAGCTGCTCAAGAACCCATGTTTTGGATTAATGGTAGCAAGGTTAATACATTAAAGTAACAAAAATACAAATTTCTCACAAACGAAAGTTAAATGTATAAAAAAGAATATAAAAAGGAAAAAAATTATACCAAAGGAAAGTTAAATGTAATAAAAAAGAATATAAAAGGAAATTTTTATTCAACCAAGTAGTATCTTTTTTTCTCTGTTAATTGTAATTATTTTATTTTTTAATAACTAATTATTAAGTACGAAGTACTCACTGTGCTGATTATAGGAGCTGCTGCTGCGCATAGCTCCGCCCTGTTACCTGCGCCCCGAGCAGGCGAGCACACCTCTACCGTACCCTATACGATCTACCGTACTTCTACTCTACTCTGCTTGGTGATGAACCTGCTCAGAAGGACGTCTTTAAACTGGTCGGATTTCTCCTCGCTAAGCAGTATGGTACTAAAAAAAGAGCAGAGCCATAAGATACCGTTACACCTGGGCAAAACTCGGGCCGGGCCGGGCTCGGGCTTGGCATTTTACGTTCGGGCCAAGTCCGAGCCCGGCCCGGCCCGACCATCGGGCCTATAAATTAAGCCCGAACCCGGCCCGGGCAGGCAAAAAGCCCGGCCCGAACCTGCCTAAAGTGCGAAAACTGCAAGCCCGAGCCCGGCCTGGCCCGACGTTTGGGCTCATAATACAAGCCCGAACCCGGCCCGAAGTGCAAGCCCGACCTGGCCCGGCCCGAGATTTTCGGGCCGGGTCGTTCGGGCCGGGCTGCCCATGCCCAGCTGTAGATACCGTACCAGACCACCGCTAGGGTCTCCTTCTCCCGCGTCCAAGTGTTGCCGGATGACGCGTGCGCGAGAAAAAAAAACCTAGAACCTCGCGCGGCTGACCTCTCTCCTTGTGTCCAGTTGCCCGCGGGCCGGCCGATCTCTTCTCCCCGTCGACCGGAGCGACGGTCGGGACAAGAAACATCATCCCACTCGAGCGTTGCGAGTTGCGACGGCTACAGGTCTGGAGTGGGTAAGAGTAGCTCTAGCAGTGGAGGAGTTCAGTTTGCCGAAACCCGCATTTTTAGTTTGAGAAACTCGCGGGGCAGAGCAGCCACCGAATCCTAAACTGAACTTTTAAAAATTTCGCGTTCGTTGCACTTCCGGAAAAATTCAGAGAAAGTCCAGTAAGATCAGACACATAATAGATCACAGTTCAACGTCGCTAGAAATAGAGCGATCATAGTCGCATACAGAGCAAAAGAAACTAGCACGCATGTACCTACGACGGCTAGCTAACTAAAGTGACGACGGTGATGATTCAGTCGATGACGATGGCGTCCGCCGTGCGCTCCTCCGCCTTCTGGCGTTGATGAAGCTGCTGCACCGCCTCCTCCTCCGCCTTCTGGCGCTCAATGAGGCGGAGGGCCACCACCAGTTCGGCGTCATCAGAGAGGTTGATATATGGGACCTATTTTGTAGCAGTGATCGCAACACTGCGGAAGGGGATCGAAAGAAAAGGCAAGTAGCTAGAAATTAGGGGTCAAAAATAATCCAAGATAGAAAACATTTATTGTACAGATAGGCTGACATACCGGACCCATCAGCGAGCAACATCTTCAACATTAACCAAGCGGCAGTAGATCGAAAGAAAAGGCAAGTAGCCAGAAATCCGGGATAAAAAATAATCTAAAAAATAAAAAAATTATTGTTTAGAGATACTAACATGTGGGACCCATCTTGTACCAGCGGCCTCAACGTTACAAATTAAGACGGCAGGGGATGGAAAGAAAAAAATCAAAGTACCCCGAAATTATGGGTCAAAAATAAATTCAAGAAAGACAATATTTTATTGTACATAGAGGCTGGCATAAGGGACCCATCTTCCAGCAGCATCTTTCAAGTGAACCAAGCGGCATGGGATGAAAAGAAAATAGCAAGTAGCCAGAAATTGGGGGTCAAAAATAAATTCAAGAAAGGCAACGTTTATTGTACATAGAAGCTGACATGTGGGGCTCATCTGCTAGCAGCATAAACGGCTCAATTAGAGAAAGTGAATCAGGTCGAAACACAGGGTGTGATCGAGAAAAAAAAGGCGCTAGAGACGCTGCAATCTAGGCCCTACAGTCGGCGATGGTGCGGATTTGCGTGGACTCGACCGGCGCACCCGAGAATTCAACATGCACCATGTACCGGGCCTCCATGGGCGACGTTTTTCTCTATTCCGTGGTACTAGATGGTCTCAAAAACGAGAAAAAAAAAGTTATGATGCACCACAGAAAGAGCGAAAATCGCCGGGATGGTACATCAATAACCACGGTCGGACATAAAATGCGTCGCCTATGCAACTTTTTTCTATTGTCACCTTCATTGGTTGTGCCTGGAAATGGACTTGCCTAAGGAATTGTTTTGAGAGTTTAGACTTTTCCAGGTTTAAAACCTAAGATCTTGGATCGACGGCAATGGCTCTTGCGCACTGTGTGCATCATGGACCTAAGATTTTGGAGGGGTCACTTTTGGAGACATTTTTTCCTTTCCTTTATAGTTTCCTTTTTAAGGATCTGTGCATCATGGATATCTTTTGTGAAAATTTGTTGAAGCAAAGGCCGAGTGTAATTGGTGTCTTCGCGATATCAATATATTCCTTTTTTCAAATAAATATGATCCATGTACACATGCATACATAGATATTTTTTGGAAATATTAGCAGTTTTCCCCCATGATTTAATCCATAAAAATAGTAGATAAAACGTGACTAAAGGAATTAAGATGAAACAACTCATAAGAACAAGTATATAAACAACAAATCTAGACATATTGCAAAACCGGGGCTCTCATTTCTATCCTCTCTTTCTCTCTCCTCTATCCGTTGAGAGTCCTATGGTTCTCCCCGACTGCTCCCCCCTCTCGTCTCCCGCAGCCTCGTCGGCCGGAGAGGGGCGGGGGAGGCGGCCGGCTCCTTCTTGTTCATAGTAGCAGTAGGTTAGCTCTAGGTGTAGTTACCCTTGTGTACAATGGTGATACGTTACAAACGTACCTATAATTTTTGATGCTTCATGCTTGTTTTACACTAATTTCTATATGTTTTATTTACACTTTGTGGCACTTTTATGCATTTTCCGTAACTAACCTATTGACAAGATGCCACAGTGTCAGTTCCTGTTTTCTGCTTGTTTTGTATTTCAGAAAAGTTGTACAGGAAATATTCTCGGAATTGGACGAAACAAAAGCCAAACTTCCTATTTTTCTTGACACGGGGACGAAGTCCAAAGCAGATACGGAGGAGGGCACCAGGGGAGGCACACCATGCCTGGGCGCGGCCTCCCCTGGCCCCGCGGTGTTGTGGGGCCGCCTGGCGCTCACCGACCTCGCCCTTCCGCCTATAAGATGCCTCCCGACGCGAAAACCCTAAATCATCCAGCCTCCATCCACGAAAAGTTCCGTAGCTCCGCCACCGTCGCAGACAAGTTTCGGGGGACAGAAATCTCTGTTCTGGCACCCTGTCGGGACGGGGAATTTCCTCCGGAGCCATCTCCATCGACTCCACCACCTTCTTCATCGTCGTTACTGACTCCCATGATGAGGAGGGAGTAGTTCTCCCCCGAGGCTGATGGCTTTACCGGTAGCTATGTGGTCTATCTCCCTCTCCCATGGTGTGATCTTTATGTGATCGTGAGCTTTGTAATCTAGTTGAATAAGTAGATGTTATTCTTCAACTATTATGCTACTGAAGTGGTTTTATTATGTGATCTTCGGGGACACCTTGTCCCACGGTGTGAAGGTGACAGTGTGCACACCGTGTTTATCTCTTAAACTAAACTTTACATAAATACTTATGAATTGTGGTGTCTTGTTAGTACTATTTTTGTATGCTCAAAGTGATAGCTTGGGACGTCCATAGATTAGGAACGCGAACTTTAAGGAGTGCTTATGCAGCCCTACGCAGTGAATTTGTGTTTGCTATCCAACCGGAGAGTGGTTCAGAGTAGCATGTGTGAAGAGATAATATTTATGTATTTAATTATGATATTATTGTTGAGAGTGTCCACTAGTGAAAGTATGATCCCTAGGCCTTATTTCCAAGCATTGAAACAGCGTTTACAACCAATTCTGCTACATGTTTGCTTGCTGCCATTTTTATTTCAGATTGAAATTACCACTTACAATCATTCATATTACTTGTATTTCACTATCTCTTCGCCGAACTAGTGTGCCTATACACCTGATAAGTGTATTGGGTGTGTTGGGGACACAAGAGACTTCTTGTATCGTAATTGCAGGGTTTCTTGAGAGGGATATCTTTGACCTCTACCTCCCTGAGTTCGATAAACCTTGGGTGATCCACTTAAGGGAAACTTGCTGCTGTTCTACAAACCTCTGCACTTGGAGGCGCAATACTGTCTACAAAATAGAAGTGTGTGTTGACATCAAGCTTTTTTTCTGGCGATGTTGTCGGGGAGGTAAGGCAAAAAGGTACTCACATCCTATGGCTACTAAGTTATCTTCTAGTTGTTGGTGAGTGCTCGAAGTTATTTCCTTTAGATTCTACAATTATATCTTGTTGTTTATTGTTTTTATTTTCACTAGTTAGGCTTAATGGAAAACATAAACAAAAATAGAGAGCTTTATAGCATTTATCTCACTGTTCAAAAAATCGTCCGATTTAACGATTAATCGACTGATTAATCGTAACTAGGTGGTAACCGATTAGCCGATAAACTCATTTATTGTCCGATTAACTTATTTTTCGCCCGATTAATCAGACGATTTGCTTATTAATCGCCAATCGCCAGCCAACCGAGTTGAGACCGATAAGTGATTTCCTCAACATTTATTTATCTTGAGTTAGGACATGAGGTGTTTGAAGAGAAAATTAAAAAACCTATGGAACTTTATTTGCATCCTAATAGCAATGTTATTAGTATCAATTATTTGAACAACGTTATTCCTAATGCTATGGAAAAGTCTAAGCTTGGGGAAGCTAGTTTTGATGAAAATGATCTTTTTAGTTCCACAGCTTTAGAGTAGGAAATTTGCTATGATGATACTATGCCTCCAATATATGATGATTACAATGATGAATATGATATTTTCTGTCGACCTACTATTGAGGAGAAAATTAATTATGATTACAATATGCCTCCTATATTTGATGATTATGGTGATGAGAATAATAATGATAGCTATTGTGTTGAATTTTCTCCCACTACAATTAATAAGAATGACTATGCTTATGTGGGGAGTAATAATTATTTAATGCATATGGCTCATGATAAGAATGTTTTATGTGATATGGTTATATTGTTAATTTTATTCATGATGCCACTGAAAGTTATTATGAGGAAGGGAAATATGGTTTTATGTATCTCAACAATATTAAGTTTCACCTCTTTATGTTGAAAATTTTGAAGTTGCACTTGTTTTGCTTTCCTATGCTTGTTGCTTTGTGCTTCCATGACTTGTTTCTTTACAAGATTATTTTTCATAGGAAGTGGGGTAGACTTAAATTTATTTTATATTTGCTTCTTGATGCTCTCTTTTACTTGAATTCATATTTCCTATGTGAGCATCTTCTTAAGCTGCTGCGCCTAGCTGAAAGGCGTTAAAGAAAAGCACTCTTGGGAGATAACCCATGTTTTATTTCTGTAATTTTTCTTTTGTTGAGTCTTGGAAGTTATTACCTCTGTAATAACCTCTCCTTATCATTTTTATTTCATTTTTGTGCCAAGAATAGCCTCTAATAAGATGAATGTAAGATTTGCGGAAGTTGTTGTCCTGAAACAGATTTTGTGCTGTCACCAAAAAAAAATCGTATTCCAAGCCAGAACGTAATTTTGAGCTGATAAGTTTTGATCATATGCCCCGGGTTATTATCTAACTTTCGTTAGTTTTTCACTGTTCGATTTGAGTAACAGAAGATTTTCGAAAAAATCGATCTTTACCTACTGTTCTGTTTTGACAGATTTCGGTTACTATTTGCATTTGCCTCTTAATCTCTTTCTTTTTGAGTTCTTTTGAGAGAAAGAGCTTTTTGAAGAAGTTCCTACAGTAGCTAATGTTTTAATGGATGTTTGATATATGTTAGAACTGAACCCAAGTGGATTTGTTATTTTGATTGTACTAATGCATCTAATGAGAATTGTGTGAAGTTTTGTATGAAGGAAGTTTTCAAGTGTAGGGAGAGAAGAATGATGTAATGTAATGAAGAATGGACAAAAGCTCAATCTTGGGGATACCCATGTCACCCAAAGAAATATCCAAGAGATACAAGCGTCAAAGCTTGGGGATGCCCAAGACATCCCCTTCTTCATCAACAAAGTATCAGGTCATCTTTCTAGACGCTATATTTTTATTGCTTCATATGCTATGTGTTGTTCTTGGAGCGTATTTATTTTTATTTTTAGTTTTTTTTTGCGGTAGCATATGGTTGGATCCCAACATATTTGTTTTGGAGAATGACACACTCCGATTTAATTGCATATAACACTCTAGTTTTCACTCTTATTGTTCTTCGAGTGTTCTATTTTGCTAGTATTGCGTTTATCTCTGGTTTTCCACGTGTATTTTGTTCAGAGCTTGTTAGTTTTCTTTAGTTAGGTATGATTATCTCTCTGGTCTTTATTGATTATTATCTATGAGAGTTTTTTTAAATAAATTTATTGGTGTTGGAGACGAGTAAAATGTTTCATGATTATAGTGGTGCAAAAGGAAGCTTGTTTAGACTGTGGCTTAGACTTTAGCATGTCATGTTGGATATTATTTTAATTATATTCTCAATAGTTATTGTTGTAGCATGACTTGTCTCAAATAGCTGGGAGTGCTTAATGTGCCATTGAAAGAATCATGTGTTGTTTCCATCATACAAAGCATAATATTGTGGTATTCTCCTTTGATGCTTTATTGGGTTGACTTGGAACATGTTTACATCATGTTATGACTACAAACCAGTCACCTAAAGCCTCTATGATCATTTAGTTTTTGACTTATAATATCACTTTATGATTTGATTAATAATGTTAGGTCGCTATGCATGATTATGGCCATTATTGCTCTCTTAGTTGGTCGCTCCCAGTATTTTGCTAGCCTTCGCATGTACTGAGTATGAGCTCTACTCGTGCATCCAACTACTAAAAACCAAAGTTTTCCTATTGTGTCCACCATACCTACCTATATGTGGTATTTCACCGCCACTCCAAAGTGAATTGCTTGTGTGCTACCTTTAAACCTTCAAAAATTATTATTGTTTTGTGTTTTATTTTAGCTCATGAGGAAGTGTTGAATTATTTATCATCTCTTTCATATTTATTATGGCTTCACACATTGAATAGCATGCATAATGTGCCAGTCCTTAATATTGCAAAAAGAGCAGGCGCGGGTGCCCGTCCCACTTAAATTGAACCAATAATCTAAATCTCATAACACTATGTACTTGAGAAATCATGAACTTAGCTTGTTTAAACAAAGGAGAAGAGGAACTTTATTGTTCTCTCTATGGGAGCCGCTCTTGAAGCCATTAAACATGAAAGGATGATAGATCATTTGATCCCAATCGTTGACATAGACATGCATACCTCTCAAAATATATTTTTAACATCTCTATTGCATTCAAAATAAAAAGATCTAGCACATGAGTAATCTTGCTTCCCTCTGCGAAGGGCCTTTCTTTTACTTTTATGTTGAGTCTTCATCTTCTTACTTTATGCACCAATTAAGAGAGCATAGTTTTCATTCTGAGTATAATGTGCATAGTCCCAAAATTTATTATTGATTGATTCATGATTATGTTATTGCTTGTTCTCGAATTACTTGTATCTAGTCACCCTTTGAACTCTAAAGGTGTCCTAGCATTTATATTTTGCTACGTCATAAAGGACAAGATGAATACCACTTTGCTATGATTTCTCTATTGTAAAAAACAAACAGTTGCTTTAAGTGCACTATTATTCATGATCTTTCATTTGAGTTACTTTTCATGTTGTAACATAGTTGCTAAGTTCTATTGCTAGAATCATATCTATCATGCCTATGTTTAGAGTAGTTTGATCCAACTCACAATGCTTTACAAGAACTTGATCAAGATTATGTTGGCTGCATGTCACCTAAAAAATTTCTTGTTATCACTTACCTACTCGAGGACTAGCAGGAGTTAAGCTTGGGGATGCTGATATGTTGCAAGCGTACCTATAATTTTTGATGCTCCATGCTTGTTTTACACCAATTTATATATGTTTTGTTTGTGGCACTTTTATGCATTTTCCGGAACTATCCTGTTGACAATATGCCATAGTGCTAGTTCCTGTTTTCTGCCTGTTTTGTATTTCAGAAAAGTTGTACAGAAAATATTCTTGGAATTGGATGAAACAAAAGCCAGACCTCTTATTTTCCCGACACGACGACGGACTCCAAAGCAGATACAGAGGAGGGCACCAGGGGAGGCACACCATGCCTGGGCGCAGCCTCCCCGTGGCCGCGTCTATGGGTGGTGTGGTGTGGGGCCCCCTGGTGCCCACGGACCTCGCCCTTCCACCTATAAGATGCCTACCGACGCGAAAACCCTAAATCATCCAGCCTCCATCCACGAAAAGTTCCCTAGCTCCACCGTCGTGGCAGAAAAGTTTCGGGGGACAGAAGTCTCTATTCCGGCACCCTGCTGGGACAGGGAATTGCCCCCGGAGCCATCTCCATCGACTCCACGGCCATCTTCATCACCGTTGCTGACTCCCATGATGAGGAGGGAGTAGTTTTCCCCCGAGGCTGAGGGCTTTACCGGTAGCTATGTGGTCTATGTCTCTCTCCCATGGTGTGATATTTATGTGATCGTGAGCTTTGTAATGTAGTTGAAAAATTAGATGTTATTCTTCAACTATTATGCTACTGAAGTGGTTTTATTATGTGATCTCCGGGGACACCTTGTCCCACGGTGTGAAGGTGACAGTGTGCACACTGTGTTTGTCTCTTAGACTAATCTTTACAGAAATACTTATGAATTGTGGTGTCTTGTTAGTAATATCTTTGTATGCTCAAAGTGATAGCGTGGGGCGTCCATAGATTGGGAATGCGAACTTTAAGGAGTGCTTATGCAGCCATACACAGTGAATTTGTGTTTGTTATCCAACCGCAGAGTGGTTCAGAGTAGCATGTGTGAAGAGATAATATTTATGTATTCAATTATGATATCATTGTTGAGAGTGTCCACTAGTGAAAGTATGATCCCTAGGCCTTGTTTCCAAGCATTGAAACACCGTTTACAACCAGTTCTGCTACATGCTTGCTTGCTGCCATTTTTATTTCAGATTGCAATTACCACTTACAATCATCCATATTACTTGTATTTCACTATCTCTTCGCCGAACTAGTGCACCTAGCTATACACCTGACAAGTGTATTGGGTGTGTTGGGGACACAAGAGACTTCTTGTATCGTAATTGCATGGGTTGCTTGAGAGGGATATCTTTGACCTCTACCTCCCTGAGTTCGATAAACCTTGGGTGATCCACTTAAGGGAAACTTACTGCTGTTCTACAAACCTCTGCACTTGGAGGCCCAACACTGTCTACAAAAATAGAAGCGTGCGTAGACATCAAATGGCGCCATGCCGAAGGGGATCTGGTCGCTGAAGCTGTCGGGCGGTTTCTAGCAGCTGGCGGCAATGGTCATCCTGCTTATGGTGCTCTAGAGGTTCGGGCCAAAGATGAGCGGAGGTGATCTCGCGGTTTACCCTCTAAATAAGCATGTGGTTGGTGTTGCTACTTGGCTCCGATTTGGCGGCGAATATCGTGTTCTACTTCTTGGTTGGCGCGGTGTGATACGTCTCCGACGTATCGATAATTTCTTATGTTCCATGCCACATTATTGATGTTATCTACATGTTTTATGCACACTTTATGTCATATTCGTGCATTTTCTGGAACTAACCTATTAACAAGATGCCGAAGTGCCAGTTCCTGTTTTCTGCTGTTTTTGGTTTCAGAAATCCTAGTAACGAAATATTCTCGGAATTGGATGAAATCAACGCCCAGGTTCCTATTTTCACCGGAAGCATCCAGAACACACGAGAAGGACCAGAGGGGGGGCACTGGGCCCCCAGACCATAGGCCGGCGCGGCCCAGGCCCTGGCCGCGCCGCCATATGGTGTGGTCGCCCCTTCGACCCTCTGACGCCGCCTCTTCGCCTATTTAAAGCCTCCGTCGCGAAAACCCTGAGACGATTGACGAAAACCACAGAAACCTTCCAGAGCCGCCGCCATCGCGAAGCCAAGATCTGGGGGACAGGAGTCTCTGTTCCGGCACGCTGCCGGAACGGGGAAGTGCCCCCGGAAGGCTTCTCCATCGACACCGCTGTCATCTTCATCACCGCTGCTGCTCCCATGAGGAGGGAGTAGTTCTCCATCGAGGCTCGGGGCTGTACCGGTAGCTATGTGGTTCATCTCTCTCCTATGTACTTCAATACAATAATCTCATGAGCTGCTTTACATGATTGAGATTCATATGATGATGCTTGTAATCTAGATGTAGTTATGCTAGTCAAGTGAGTTTTACTTATGTGATCTCCGGAGACTCCTTGTCCCACGTGTGTAAAGGTGACAGTGTGTGCACCGTGTGGGTCTCTTAGGCTATATTTCACAGAATACTTATTCACTGATGAATGGCATAGTGAGGTGCTTATTTATATCTCTTTATGATTGCAATGTATTTGTATCACAATTTATCTATGTGCTACTCTAGCAATGTTATTAAAGTAGTTTTATTCCTCCTGCACGATGTAATGGTGACAGTGTGTGCATCCGTGTTAGTACTTGGTTTATGCTATGATCATGATCTCTTGTAGATTGCGAAGTTAACTATTGCTATGATAGTATTGATGTGATCTATTCCTCCTACATATGCATGAAGGTGACAGTGTGCATGCTATGTTAGTACTTGGTTTAGTCGAATTGATCTATCTTACACTCTAAGGTTACTTAAATATGAACATTGAATTGTGGAGCTTGTTAACTCCGGCATTGAGGGTTCGTGTAATCCTACGCAATGTGTTCATCATCCAACAAGAGTGTAGAGTATGCATTTATCTATTCTGTTATGTGATCAATGTTGAGAGTGTCCACTAGTGAAAGTCTAATCCCTAGGCCTTGTTCCTAAATACTGCTGCGTTACTATCGCTTGTTTCTTGTTTCACCGTGTTACTACTGCTGCAATACTACCACCATCAACTACACGCCAGCAAGCTATTTTCTCGGCACCGTTGCTCTTGCTCATATATATTCATACCACCTCGTATTTCACTATCTCTTCGCCGAACTAGTGCACCTATTAGGTGTGTTGGGGACACAAGAGACTTCTTGCTTTGTGGTTGCAGGGTTGCATGAGAGGGATATCTTTGACCTCTTCCTCCCTGAGTTCGATAAACCTTGGGTGATCCACTTAAGGGAAAACTTGCTGCTGTTCTACAAACCTCTGCTCTTGGAGGCCCAACACTGTCTACAGGAAAAGGAGGGGGAAGTAGACATCAAGCTATTTTCTGGCGCCATTGCCGGGGAGGAAAGGTAAAAGGTACTCACACTCCGGACCTCGGCTACTAAGCTATTTTCCGCCGTTGTAAGTACTCGAAGCTATTTCCTTTAGATCCTGCAATTGCATCTTTTTGTTTCTTGTTTACACTAGTTTGGCATAATGGACAGCAATGAGCTTTTTATTCTATTTCCTGAGTTAAGACATGGATGGTTTGATCCGAAAATTAAAAAACCCATGGAACATGTTAGCATGAATACTTTGAACACCATTGTTGCTAATAATATGGAAAATTCTAAGCTTGGGGAAGCTGGTTTTCATGATCTTTTTAGTCCCCCAAGCATTGAGGAGAAAATTTTCTTTGATGATACTTTGCCTCCTATTTATGATGATTATAATGATAGTAGTCTTTTGGTACCACCTGTTATGGAGGATAAATTTGATTATGATTACAATATACCTCCTATAAATGATAGCTACTTTGTTGAATTTGCTCCTACTACAATTAATAAGAATAACTATGCTTATGTTGGGAGTAGTACTAATTTTATGCATGAGACTCATGATAAGAATGCTTTATGTGATAGTTATATTGTTGAGTTTGCTCATGTTGCTACTGAAAGTTATTATGAGAGAGGAAAATATGGTTATAGAAATTTTCATGTTACTAAAATACCTCTCTATGTGCTGAAATTTTTGAAGCTATGCTTGTTTTATCTTCCTATGCTTGTTACTTTGCTCTTCATAAACTTGTTTATTTACAAGATTCCTATGCATAGGAAGCATGTTAGACTTAAATGTGTTTTGAATTTGCCTCTTGATGCTCTCTTTTGCTCCAAATACTATTTCTTGCGAGTGCATCATTAAAACTGCTGAGCCCATCTTAATGGCTATAAAGAAAGAACTTATTGGGAGATAACCCATGTGTTATTTTGCTACAGTACTTTGTTTTATATTTGTGTCTTGGAAGTTGTTTACTACTGTAGCAACCTCTCCTTATCTTAGTTTTGTGTTTTGTTGTGCCAAGTGAAGCCTCTAATCGAAGGTTGATACTAGATTTGGATTTCTGCGCAGAAACAGATTTCTATCTGTCACGAATCTAGGCTGTTTTCTCTGTAAAAAAATCAGAAAAATATGCCAATTTACGTGCGTGTTCCTCAGATATGTACGCAACTTTCATTAGTTTTGAGTTTTCTGATTTGAGCAACGTACGTATTTATTAAAAATTCGTCTTTACGGACTGTTCTGTTTTGACAGATTCTGCCTTTTATTTCGCATTGCCTCTTTTGCTATGTGGGATGGATTTCTTTGTTCCATTAAACTCCAGTAGCTTTGGGCAATGTCCAGAAGTGTTAAGAATGATTGTGTCACCTCTGAACATGTGAGTTTTTGATTATGTACTAACCCCTCTAATGAAGTTTATGAGAAGTTTGGTGTGAAGGAAGTTTTCAAGGGTCAAGAGAGGAGGATGATATACTATGATCAAGAAGAGTGAAAGCTCTAAGCATGGGGATGCCCCGGTGGTTCACCCCTGCATATATCAAGAAGACTCAAGCGTCTAAGCTTGGGGATGCCCAAGGCATCCCCTTCTTCATCGACAAATTATCAGGTTCCTTCTCTTGAAACTATATTTTTATTCGGTCACATCTTATGTGCTTTGCTTGGAGCGTCTGTATGTTTCTTATTTTTGTTTGTGTTTGAATAAATTGGATTACATCATGCTTGTGTGGGAGAGAGACATGCTCCGCTGTAGCATATGGACAAGTATGTCCTTAGTTTCTACTCATAGTATTCATGGCGAAGTTTCTCCTTCGTTAAATTGTTATATGGTTGGAATTGGAAAATGATACATGTAGTAATTGCTATAATGTCTTGGGTAATGTGATACTTGGCAATTGTTGTGCTCATGTTTAAGCTCTTGCATCATATACTTTGCACCCATTAATGAAGAAATACATAGAGCTTGCTAAAATTTGGTTTGCATATTTGGTCTCTCTAAGGTCTAGATAATTTCTAGTATTGAGTTTGAACAACAAGGAAGACGGTGTAGAGTCTTATAATGTTTTCAATGTGTCTTTTATGTGAGTTTTGCTGCACCGCTTCATCCTTGTGTTTGTTTCAAATAAGCCTTGCTAGCCTAAACCTTGTATCGAGAGGGAATACTTCTCATGCATCCAAAATACTTGAGCCAACCACTATGCCATTTGTGTCCATCATACCTACCTACTACATGGTATTTTCCGCCATTCCAAAGTAAATTGCTTGAGTGCTACCTTTAAAATTCCATCATTCACCTTTGCAATATATAGCTCATGGGACAAATAGCTTAAAAACTATTGTGGTATTGAATATGTAATTATGCACTTTATCTCTTATTAAGTTGCTCGTTGTGCGATAACCATGTTCACTGGGGACGCCATCAACTACTCTTTGTTGAATTTCATGTGAGTTGCTATGCATGTTTGTCTTGTCTGAAGTAAGAGCGATCTACCACCTTATGGTTAAGCATGCATATTGTTAGAGAAGAACATTGGGCCGCTAACTAAAGCCATGATCCATGGTGGAAGTTTCAGTTTTGGACATATATCCTCAATCTCAAATGAGAAAATTATTAATTGTTGCTACATGCTTATGCATAAAAGAGGAGTCCATTATCTGTTGTCTATGTTGTCCCGGTATGGATGTCTAAGTTGAGAATAATCAATAGCGAGAAATCCAATGCGAGCTTTCTCCTTAGACCTTTGTACAGGCGGCATAGAGGTACCCCTTTGTGACACTTGGTTAAAACATGTGCATTGTGATGATCCGGTAGTCCAAGCTAATTAGGACAAGGTGCGGGCACTATTAGTACACTATGCATGAGGCTTGCAACTTGTAAGATATAATTTACATGATACATATGCTTTATTACTACCGTTGACAAAATTGTTTCATGTTTTCAAAATCAAAGCTCTAGCACAAATATAGCAATCGATGCTTTTCCTCTATGGAGGACCATTCTTTTACTTTCAATGTTGAGTCAGTTCACCTATTTCTCTCCACCTCAAGAAGCAAACACTTGTATGAACTGTGCATTGATTCCTACATATTTGCATATTGCACTTATTATATTACTCTATGTTGACAATATCCATGAGATATACATGTTACAAGTTGAAAGCAACCGCTGAAACTTAATCTTCCTTTGTGTTGCTTCAATGCTTTTACTATGAATTATTGCTTTATGAGTTAACTCTTATGCAAGACTTAATTGATGCTTGTCTTGAAGTGCTATTCATGAAAAGTCTTTGCTTTATGATTCACTTGTTTACTCATGTCATATACATTGTTTTGATCGCTGCATTCACTACATATGCTTTACAAATAGTATGATCAAGGTTATGATGGCATGTCACTCCAGAAATTATCTTTGTTTATCGTTTACCTGCTCGGGACGAGCAGAAACTAAGCTTGGGGATGCTGATACGTCTCCGACGTATCGATAAATTCTTATGTTCCATGCCACATTATTGATGTTATCTACATGTTTTATGCACACTTTATGTCATATTCGTGCATTTTCTGGAACTAACCTATTAACAAGATGCCGAAGTGCCAGTTCCTGTTTTCTGCTGTTTTTGGTTTCAGAAATCCTAGTAACGAAATATTCTCGGAATTGGACGAAATCAACGCCCAGGTTCCTATTTTCACCGGAAGCATCCAGAACACACGAGAAGGACCAGAGGGGGGGCACTGGGCCCCCAGACCATAGGCCGGCGCGGCCCAGGCCCTGGCCGCGCCGCCATATGGTGTGGTCGCCCCTTCGACCCTCTGACGCCGCCTCTTCGCCTATTTAAAGCCTCCGTCGCGAAAACCCTGAGACGATTGACGAAAACCACAGAAACCTTCCAGAGCCGCCGCCATCGCGAAGCCAAGATCTGGGGGACAGGAGTCTCTGTTCCGGCACGCTGCCGGAACGGGGAAGTGCCCCCGGAAGGCTTCTCCATCGACACCGCTGCCATCTTCATCACCGCTGCTGCTCCCATGAGGAGGGAGTAGTTCTCCATCGAGGCTCGGGGCTGTACCGGTAGCTATGTGGTTCATCTCTCTCCTATGTACTTCAATACAATAATCTCATGAGCTGCTTTACATGATTGAGATTCATATGATGATGCTTGTAATCTAGATGTCGTTATGCTAGTCAAGTGAGTTTTACTTATGTGATCTCCGGAGACTCCTTGTCCCACGTGTGTAAAGGTGACAGCAGTGTGCACCGTGTGGGTCTCTTAGGCTATATTTCACAGAATACTTATTCACTGATGAATGGCATAGTGAGGTGCTTATTTATATCTCTTTATGATTGCAATGTATTTGTATCACAATTTATCTATGTGCTACTCTAGCAATGTTATTAAAGTAGTTTTATTCCTCCTGCACGATGTAATGGTGACAGTGTATGCATCCGTGTTAGTACTTGGTTTATGCTATGATCATGATCTCTTGTAGATTGCGAAGTTAACTATTGCTATGATAGTATTGATGTGATCTATTCCTCCTACATATGCATGAAGGTGACAGTGTGCATGCTATGTTAGTACTTGGTTTAGTCGAATTGATCTATCTTACACTCTAAGGTTACTTAAATATGAACATTGAATTGTGGAGCTTGTTAACTCCGGCATTGAGGGTTCGTGTAATCCTACGCAATGTGTTCATCATCCAACAAGAGTGTAGAGTATGCATTTATCTATTCTGTTATGTGATCAATGTTGAGAGTGTCCACTAGTGAAAGTCTAATCCCTAGGCCTTGTTCCTAAATACTGCTGTGTTACTACTGCTTGTTTACTGTTTCACTGTGTTACTACTGCTGCAATACTACCACCATCAACTACACGCCAGCAAGCTATTTTCTGGCACCGTTGCTACTGCTCATATATATTCATACCACCTGTATTTCACTATCTCTTCGCCGAACTAGTGCACCTATTAGGTGTGTTGGGGACACAAGAGACTTCTTGCTTTGTGGTTGCAGGGTTGCATGAGAGGGATATCTTTGACCTCTTCCTCCCTGAGTTCGATAAACCTTGGGTGATCCACTTAAGGGAAAACTTGCTGCTGTTCTACAAACCTCTGCTCTTGGAGGCCCAACACTGTCTACAGGAAAATGAGGGGGAAGTAGACATCACGGTGGCGGAAGGGAGAAGGAGTGGGAAACCGCTAAATAAAGATTTGGGCGGTTGTAGAGCTTCTCTCGAGTGGAACACATGGTTGCCGATGCAGCCGGCGTGATCCTTGGCCGATATGGTGTCCCTTCTTGAACCTCCACTGCAGATGCATTTTGTTCGATCCCTCGTCAGAGCTCGGCGCATCTAGGAAGCAAAAAGTTGGTTCGTCCCCAGATTACTAGAAATGGGTGACGGCGAGATCTCGTCGTCAAGAGAGGGTTTTCGAGCAACCAGCCCTCTGATTTCGGCGGACGCGCCTGGAGTTCACCGGTGGCTGGTGGCAGAGCCACCTATGTACTTTGATTTTTGCCTTGTTTTAGCTATGGTGCTTTTTATATATCTCGAGGTTGTATAGGACGAGTGTTGTAAAGGACCTCTTTGTAAAATGTACCTACCACATGTTCTTTTAATTCAGCTCTACCAGGGTCTTCCAAACCCCTCTTCCTGTTCAACAAAAAAAGACATATTGCAAAGAGATATATATTACATGGCAACATGTCTAAACTAATTGCAGGAGAGGAAACAGAAACATGATTTCATAAGCAAAAGGTAACAAAACATACGACCCCGAAGAGGAACCAGCGTTGGTGATGCTTGTAAAATGCATACATGAACTTTGTCCTTTATTAGTATGAATTCCCACATGTTTGCAACATATATGATGATAATACCATGTTTTATATTGATTTATGAGGATTTACCAACGATCTCCTTTATTTGGTCTATAACTCTGCAGAACAGGAATTCCCTGTTTTGTGTATTTTTCACTTTCAGAGACCTAGCTACACGGAGTCAAACTGAGCTAGGAGTTTTGGAGCATATATCCTTCATCGGGAGAAGCACCCTGGGCCCTGGAAGCACACATGGAGAGTCATGAGGCCCAAAAGATCCCATGTGGCGCACCCAAACATGTAGGACGCGCCACCCCCTCTCTTTTGGCCATCGATCATCGAAATCGCTTGATTCTTTCGCTCACCGATGTATTTTGACCTAAAAACACTATATATATGACCCCGAAGAGTTCTCGGGAGGAGAGCGCCGCAGGAAAACAGAAACACGAAAAACAGAGGCTGCAGCGGCGAAGATTGGAGAGGGAAACTCCACTGGGATCACCGCCAAAGGGATCTCCACCTTCTCCTACGTCTTCCTCATCATCATCATCATCATGATCAAGGGGGAGTAGTCCACCTCTAGACTATGGGTTTGTGGCAAGCTTGATCAATTTCTCTCATGTTCTTCATTGTTCTTAGTACCATATGAGATTCCCAGCATGATTATGGTCATATTTGTAATACCTATGTGATGATCTTTATTCTATGATATGATACTATGATATTTTTCTATACTTTGTGTAAGATGTATTGATAGATGCATATAATGTACCCCATTCTTAAGTATTGGTTCTGATCCAACTTGTATGCAAGAACGTGTGTGAGGTGATATGTGTGTTAGATGAAATAGCATGGTTTTAGTGATTGAATAGTGATAACAAATTCATGTTCTATTATGGCTTTGCCTTTTGTTTTGTTATCTCACTAGGGATAAAGTGAATGCATGTGCTATGTTCATTACATGACAAAAGTAATGATCTTGTTTGTTCAAGGTAGCATATTTTATATTCAAACATCATGTCAAAGTTCTTATAGCTATGCTCTGTTAATTCTTAATACAAGTTGCTTGAAGTTTATTCCTATCTTGTGGAGTGTAAGAGAGATATGTTGCATCATCTCTATGTTAGGATGTGATATCCATATGGATGCTTATCTTATACATGTTAGAGGTATTGTCTTCATATCTCATTGATGAATTGTTATTGTCCACTACAACTTAAAAGAGAGAATAGTCAAGTGAGCCCACGAACTTTGGTCCAATTTTAATCATAAGAAACACCATTTCACCAATTTTATCTTAACTTTTATTTGAAGCACTATTTTAATCCGAAAATACAAAAAAATATTTATTATTTGCACTCAAAACCCCAAAACAAACATACCTTTACCGCTCTACTTAGTTAATTTTAGTTGCTTAGTTTACTTTACTTTAGTTATTAATTTATTTACTTTTACTTACATGAAACCTTGTGCTTGACATCCACACGGTGGAGTTGGAGACACAAGGATTTATTTTATTTTGCAGGATTGCGAGAAGAAGAGAGGGAGAGATAACTCCTGACGCCATTCCCTGAGAGTTCGATATAAACCGTCGAGTCACCATTATGGGGAAAATACTCTGCTGACACAACACTCTTTATTTGGTGTCCCAACGTCATCAAGATTTTTCTGGCGCCATTGCCGGGGAGTGGAAAGAGTATCTCTCATCCGCATCTTCATCAAGCTAGGAGCACAAAAACTCCCGCGAAAACTGCTAGATATCTTCTGGTACCGTTGCCTTCATCTTCAACTTAGTGCAAATACTAAGCTTGGGGAGGTTTCACCACTGTGAGCTCTCTTATCTCTATTAGATTTTTCAAATTACTTTATTTGTCTTGTTTTTAGACTTTACTTTATAGTTCCACTAGTAGGAAAAGCCTCATCAGTGGCGCACGAAAAAGTGATTCTGTGGCGCATGGGCGGTGTGCCACAGAAACTTCGGCACAAAAATAAGGTTTCTTTGCCGCACAGTCCCGTGCGCCACTGAATTAAGGTTTCTGTGGCGCACATGGTGTGGTGCGCCACAGAAATAAGATATTCTGTGGCGCACTCATTCCAGATGTGCCACAGAAATAGGTCCGCCACTGAATTATATTTTGGTGCGCCATAGAACAAAGTACAGGTATACTCGATTTTATACTGCCTGGTGTATTATACAGGTTTTATACAGGTTTGTACATAGTATACAGGTTATATACAGATATAATATATACAGATATAATGTGGACACATATAACATAGCAACATTATACATCATCATCACATTAATTACTTAGAGCCCAATCGAGTTATACATATAGCTCCATACAACTCACAATCCATGCAAATTAATTAAGTTCATCATCTCTAGATACAAATGAAGTGACACCGGCCGCCGCCTACACTAGGATGAAATAGAGTACCGCCGCGACGATGGTGAGCAAGAGCGAGAGCACAAGGAAGGTCTTCATCTTCATCTTGCTCTTGTTCGACTGGTGCTTCCTCCACTTGGCAACCGCCTCGTGTCTAGTCGGGTACCCTTGGTAGCAGTTGCCCCTGAACTTGTGCACCTTTTTTTGCACTCCTCCCACTCCTCGTATACTCCTGGAACCCGCCCCTCGAACATGACGTAGTACGTCATCTCGATGGACACAAGGCATATTAGTATATAATGCAATGGAAAGAGTTAGAGGGTTCACATGCATACATATTCACAAGAATTAAAGCAAGGAAATAATAATAAACCTAAAACACATATAGCATCGGTATCACATAAGTAATATGGTTCAACGATAACAACTACAATAGTAATTGAAGTACAACAATGATGACCACCGTTTCGAGCAAATTAAGCAAGTTTAGTTTACAACACGGTACAAATTGTCCATCGATTCAAAGTAATGCTAGGCACACCGGCCTCGGTCAACGAGACGTCTTCTTGAGCGGCTCCGGGAACGGCTTGTACAAGCCCTTCGTCGTCCACGTCCTTCCATCACCCTGCCTATGTAGGCGTTCTTCGATATCCCTCTTAGACAACCCTCTGAGTTGGTGTAAGAGCCCCGATGCGTTGGATACATCTTGTATGATAATTTCCGAGAGCTTTACTTAGATGCGATGGAAGTCTTCTCTAAGATCATCATCATTGATTTCCCTCGACATTTTAATGGGGTCTCGCTTACTAGGTGGCAGAGACATCATCCCTGCATCCTCGACAAACCCTTTAAGGTGATGGAGGACATAGAAGGCCTCCATAATGCTGCCAGCTGGCTGCTTGATACAAGGGAAGTTGATCACGTGCTTGAACCCGAGCTTTTTAGTGTCCGGCCTGATATATTGCCCATTCTTGTCGAAGGTGCCTCCATTTTTGGAGTAGCCAAGGATAGCCTCATCGAGAACACCCCTTATTCTCTTGTAGTCTTTCTTCATCGTCGTACTCCACGAGTCGAAATACTGGGCTAGTGACCACTTCGGATCTAGGATGATGAGTGTGCAGTATTTGTCCCTGCTCAACACATGCAATTGAAATGGAATGTTGGAAATGATCGACAATGGAAGAAATATATAAGAAAGCATAAGTTACGACGGCCGTGAGCGGATGTGTACTTACTCGGGAAAGACAGGCAGAAGAATGGTGTTGCTCTCTTTGTACATGAGCATGAAGTTCTGGAGGTACCGCACCGCCTTGGTCCGTGTCCTTGAGCCGTCCTGGAGCTGGCTATCGCGCATGTAGTAGGGATCCGCTACCGCGATGTGGCGGGGTCTCTCTCTGTTGATCTTCATCTGAAGATTGATCGCGTATAGGCGGACCAAGTTATAGTCGAGCCGTTTCAAGTGAAATAGATTGAAGACGTCCTCGAACGCTATGAAGAAGATATCCGCGGGGTCTTCCTGGACGAAGTTCTGGTCGGACGGCACCTTGACCGAGAACACCGGGTAATTTGGATCCTTTTCTTTAAGAAAGACGCTCTCTAGATAATTAATAGAGTGCTGCAAAGGGAGCATTGGTCCACTTGCGAGGTGTTCCATGTCCGGAGGCAGTATCGGTTTACCAGCTTCATGACACCGGGGCAAGCCATCCGGTGTAGGTGGTACCATGTCGTCGGCCCGGATCCTCTTAGGAGCAGGCTGGCTTGAAGATGTGCCCTTCTTGGCTCCTCTCTTCCTTGCCTTCTTCACCTGACCTACTGGGGGTGTTGGTGGTGCTGATGGTGGTGCTTCGGGTGCTGCTGGGGTTGGTGCTGGTGGTGCTTCTGAGGTTGCTGGGGTTGATTTGGGTGGCTCCCCGATGATCGTCTTACGCAGCGTGTTAGGGCTGAAAACGGTAGCAGGCTTGACTTGAGCTGGATTGCCAGCCTCCGGAGGAGTGTCTTGAGAAAGACCCGTGAAGACCAGGCGCTGCTTCGTGACTGTAGGGGGACGACCAAGTTGATCGCCGTGAGTGCGGAAGGCTTGTTCATCCATAGGAGGCATGTACATATCTTGGCTGCAGGCGCCAGTGTTGATGTAGGCATCGATGTCATCATCATCATCTACATCGTTGCCATCAAGTGGCGCCATGTCCTGGACCTTAGGTGGTGGCGGTTGCGATGTCGCCGTGTGGCGTACCCTGCGTCTGGTCAACGGTCGTTGCGGTAGCACTCCCAACAACTGTTTGTGGCGTGTGGTGGTGGCGGCCATCGTCGGTTCCTTCCGGGTGGCGGCGGCGACCGCCGGTTCCTTCAGGGTAGTGGGGGCGGCGACCACCGTTTCCTTAAGGGTGTCGTCGGCGCTGGCGATCTTGGGCCGGATGATAGGGGAGGTGGCGCTGGTGCTTTTCTTAGCACTCGGAAGACCCCCCCAGACGAATCTGGTTCTTCGGCCATTTCATAAGCCATGAGGTGCAATCCCCAAGGGGCAAAACGTCGCCCTCGTCTGTGCCCGGAGGTTGAAAGGGGGGGATGGCGTAGCGGTACTCCGGCACTACCATTACCAACTTGACCTTCACCACATTTTCCGCCAATACAGCGCCGTGCATAACGCGGGAAGCCATGACAAGGCCGCTAGCAACTTCCACCAACTTGCCGCCGGGCTCCACCGTTTGCAGAAGTATGCACTGTTCATCCTGAGTCAGGGGCGCCATGTTGGGCATCGTGAGATGGCAGTCACGAAAGGCATATATAGTTAAAGAAGATGACGCGAAGGAGTAACTAATGAGTTTACCTTCTGGATGGCGTCGATCTCGGCTACTGTCGATACAAGGGCGGCGGTTGGGGGTGTCGATGCGACCAGTTGGAGCTGCGGTGGCGGTTGGAGCTGCGGCGTCGGGTGGAGCGGCGGCGTCAGCTGGAGCCCCGGCGCCGGCGTTGGGTGGAGCGGCACCATCGGCGACACGTGGAAGCTTGAGTTGCTGCCGCTGATGCTGGGCACATGTATCGGCCCCACTTGACCTCCCGCATTCCAAGCAGCTAACCCCTCCATCAACCCAGGGGGGATGATCTGTCGGATCTTCTCGTCCAATAACTTGTTCATCATCTCCGTGTTCTCCACAGGCTTTTCGGCCACCATCTTCTCTAGTGACTCCACCTTCTTCTTCAGCTCCTAAACCTCAGATTTATCCTTAGCCGGCGACCTCCTCTCCAGCTTTCTCGTCTTGGCATCCGATCCGTAGTACTCGGATAGCTTCATGCTTGTGCCAAAGCCGGACACACGGCCACCCGACGTCGGTGGCTTGTCCAGCTCCCTCTCCTTGTATTTGTTCGTCGCCCTGTTGAAAGGCGTGTCCCATGGTTCCATCGACCCCTGGGACGACGGGCCAGCCGTACAACTAGCCTTCATCAACTCTACATCCTTCAGACAAAGGAACTTAAGGTTAGCCCATTTGGCTTCATTGCCTAATAAGATGAGCGAAATAACATAGACTATCCTTACCAGGTACTTCTCGAAATCCCTCACTTCTTTGTAATCCGTAATAAATTCCCCCGTCTTCCAGTCTAAGTAGTAGCGGGACTGGACAAAGTTCCTAGCCTGTACATCCTCGATTTTGTGCCAGGGGTTTTCTTTCCCCAGATGTACCATCTCGGCATCCTCCTTATCCCAAGTGGGCTGTTTTCCTTGGTAACCGCCGCTTCCGCAATGGTGGGTCCCTAAGTTCAATTCCCGCATTTTCTTCCCCCAGGCGGTCCATTTTTTAACAGTGTCAGTCTGTAAGTAAGACTTGAATGCATTAAAGTCTTCTAAGGAGATCGACGGGTCTTTGCTACTTATCCTCTCCTAGCTTTCACCGGCCTCGATCTTTCTCTTCAGCCGGTACTTCCAGCTGCTCAAGGCGGTGCTCATCTTCGTGAGAGCTAAAGAGTCCACCTTCTTATTGAACGGCTCCGGGAACGTGTATCGTTGGTGAAGCTTCTGGAGGAGGGATTGGGCGATAGCCGCGTTCTCCTTGCTTCTGAGGTCCTGAGTTAGGATCGGCACGGTTTCACGGACAATGCACCCTAGTTGCATGCCGTACCCTTTGGCAAGCCACGAAGGCTCCATCGGTAGGCCACTTTCGGAGACTACCGTGACAGCATCGGTGACGTTGGCGAGCACTTGCGGCCTCCGATCCCTCCTTGGCCTCCTCGCCGTCCTCTTCTTCTTACCCTCCTGAGGGTTGCCGCCGCTATCACCTTCCGTGCGGTTGGCCGCGTTGTCTTCACCGGTCTCTTCACCGGTCTCGGCGGCGTCGTCCCAGGTATCGTCCTCGTCGCCGGTGTCGGCGGTGGCCCCCCGGCCCTCTCCCTCGGAGGCGGCGGCCTGGCCCTCTCCCTTGGAGGCGGCGTCCCGGCCCTCGTCGGTGTCGTCGGCGGCCCCCCGGCCCTCTCCCTCGGAGGCGGCGTCCCGGCCCTCTTCCTCATCGCCGGTCGACTCGGCGGCGGCCTTCCGGGGCCGCTCGTAGCTCACCCAGAAGTCCTTGTTGGCCTCTCTCGCTTCTTCGTTCTGGCTCCTAGGCTTAGAAGTGCTGCCCGACATGTTTATTTGCACTTCATTAAAAAGAGGCAAAAAGTTAGTACAAAAGTCAACCAAAAAATTCGGCATGACCTTTGCTAATTTTTTCTACGTAGGAGTGCCCATTTCTCAACCGAAACGGAAGTTAATCAACGCTTCGGGAGAAATGGGCAACTCAATGAAATCCCTGCAAAAATATCCACCATATACACCATATATCCAACATATCCACCATACAAAGTTGCCCATCTACAATACATCAAACAAAATCCAACATAAACCTGGAGCATCTATTTCAGCATATTTTTTAACCTGGAGCAGTACAACAACAACAATCACCTTCTTAACCTGGAGCATCTATTGCAGCTTATTTTTTGCCAGAGAACATTACAACCTGGAGCACTACAACCTGGAGCACTACAAAAATCCTGGAGCACTACAACCTGGAGCACTACAACCTGGAGCACTACACAACCTGGAGCACTACAAAAACCAGAGTACATTAAAAACATTATGAAAGCTAGCACTTCAAACCAGAGAACCTTATTCATTTCCATTAATAGAGAACATTAAAAACCAGAGAATTCTCTACCACTTCAAGTTTTTATATGGGCAGTAGCATTGGTACATCATATAGAGAACTGCAATATCTGCTTCATATCAGCACAAATAAATGCAATATCTGCTTCTATCAAATGGAGCTTCATATTTTCTATCTAGCATATTCACTTCATATATACTGTATAAACAAGCATAAATGAATTCAAACAAGCATATACAAGATAATGAGCATGAGCATGAGCATTTCATATATGAATTCAAACAGTAGCATTTCATGTACTAGTAGCATTCTTATCTTGAAACCAATAGCTAATCAAATTTTAGTAGATAATGACTTAAATTTAAAAAGGCACTATATGCTTCTTCATAACCAGCAGCTATGCAACTTGGTTATAGAGCATAAACAAGCATACAAGCTTATAGAGCAAGCCAACCAGTAGCTACTGCCAACATGTGACCATGAGCATCATTTATTTCCTAGCATCTGCATAGAAGCATTACATAAACCCTTTTATTCATCATTGCATGGAAGCATTACATCAACCCTTACATTACATAATTATTCAGACAAACTAGGACACATGCACTAAAACTAGACGGTTGAAACTACAACAAACTACAACAAACTAGGATACCAAATCTTTGATTTTTTTCATGCCCTTCCTCAGCCAGCACAAGATAACTCCAGCTTTAACCTTTTCTTCAAGATTTGGTTCTACATAGTAGGGCAACACCTCTGTGGGTCCTCCTTCCCTCAACTGATGCTTATACTTTTTCAGTTTGGGAATGGGCTTAGGTCTGGATTTTGGAACTGGGAGAACTTGTGTAGTGTATGTGAACACACCTAGCTGGTTCAAGCCATCTGCTGCTTCTTCTTCCCTGAACCTGGCAGCAGAAGCTTCCCTCTCTTGCACACTTCTCCTATGATACACTAGCAACTCCTTGTCTGCCCTACCCATAGAAAAATTCTTGGAAAGAGAGGCATCCCTAGAGCCAGAGGCACCACTGGAGCCAGTGCTCCTCCTCTTTGCACTCCAGGACAGGTTGTCCATGTTTGGTGTGGTTTTCTGGTTCACTACACTAGGCATTTATATAGGATGGAGGGCACATAGGGTATGAGAACACAAGCTGAACAGTTGTGTTACATAGGACAATTCCATTAGTTTCTTTCTTTGAATTGTGATGTCAATCCACAAGAGGGAGAATATTCTCCAAAATGGGTCAGAGACAAGCCATTGGGAATATTCCCCAAAATGGGTCAGGAGAGACTGTCCATTTTTGGTTCAGGAATATTCTTCAAAATCTGTCATATTTGGTCAGGATCAGAGACTACTGATGGTTCTTGCTAGACAGAGGCATTTTTGGTTCAGAAATATTCTACAAATTCTGTCATATTGATAGGCAGAGGAATATTCTTGCTAGGGCAGAGGTGGCCAGAGGTGAACTAAAACCAGGGAGCATGAGCATGATCATTTCATAAAATTCAAACAGTAGCATTTCATGTACTAGTAGCATTATTATCTTGAAACCCCAAGCAGTAATTCAAAATCAACAAATCCTAGGCAGTAGCATTTCATTTTATTAACCCAAACATTATTCTTGATAGCATTTATTTAGATGCAGTGGTTTATTACTCCAAGTCAGGAAGCAATTCAACAATAGCAAGTAAAAATCAACCAAAACAAGCTGACAGGGAATCAGTAATTGGCAGAGACAGAGAAACAACAACAATATTAGCTTGTTCATTTTTATTTTTATTCCCAAATAGTAGGTTGTAGCTTGTTCATTCAAATAGTAGGCAGTAGCTTTTTATCTCTAAATTTCTACTGCATTCATTTGCTACAACATTAGCTTGTTCATTTTTATTTGCTACTGCATTCATACTAACCCTCTTTTGACTCTCTGTTACAAAGCAAATTGAGGTGTTCTTGAAATTCTATTTGACTACAGCAGCACTACAACCTAGTTTTTTTGTTTTGCTACAACCTATCGGTGATGCAGTACCTAGTTTTCAATTTTGCTACTTTTTGTTCTACATTAATGCTTGTTTTCAACCTTAGTGAACCAAAATAAGTGTGGAACAAGATTCAAGTCTTGATCAATGTTAATTAGCCACTGCATCTTAACCACTGCATATTAGAAATTTGTAATTTTTGCATTACAACAACCACTGCATAAATTCAACAATAGCAAGTAACTGAAAGGGGAAGAACTACAGAAGCAATTCAACCAGAGAAGCAACTAATTGGAAGGATTCCAGTGGAGAGGAGAGGCACAGCGGAGGGGGGCACAGGGGAGGGAGGCACAGCGGAGGGGAGAGGAGAGGCGAGAGGAGATCTCACCGACGGTTGGCGGGGCGTCCTCCTGCTCGGAAGCGGTGGTGGTTGGCGGGGCGTCCTCCTCCTGCTGTTCGGCGGCGGCGGTGGTTGGCGGGGCGTCCTCCTCCCTCCTCTTCCTCCTCGGCTGCGATGGTGGTTGGCGGGGCGCCCTCCTCCTCCTCGGCGGCAGCAGCGCTAGGCGGTGGCGGTGGCAGTGGCGGTGGCGCTAGGCGGTGGCGATGGCGCTAGGAGGTGGCGACGGTGACAGTTAGGGTTCGTGCGCAAAGAACTGGGAAGGGTGGGGAAGAAAAGGGTTCGCGACTATTTCACCAAGTGTAAATATTCTGTGGTGCACCAAAGCTGTCAGAAACACAGCATTAGCCCAGTGGTTAAGCCCACTGGTAGGCTTGGGTAACCCAGGTTCGAACCCTGGCTGCCCCTACTTTTTTCCCTTTTTAAAAAATGTTTTTCTTACATTTTCAAGAAAGAACACAACATTTAATAATTACTAGGGATTTTCAATTACAAATTACTTGTCTCACACACACATGTTCTTGTCTCTCTCACACACACATGCATGTACTTGTCACACACACACACCAAAAAAAGATCTTCTTCGTCCCGGCTTCGAGCTCTAGCTAGCGTCTCTTCGCAATCTTCTTGCCCTTTCGGTTGTTGGCGGTTGAATACTTTATGCCGGCCACCTTGAGATTTCTTCGCGTGAACGGACAACCTTTAGAGGGTAGGGAGGTCTTCCTTCTTACTTTACTAGTAGTAGGCATGTCGAAGTGCCTGTCGAATTCCTCCTCGATCTTCGTGTCACCGTTCTTGTCCAAGTCTTCCTCGTTGGCGTCTCCTTGCATTCCTATGATGCTCCTCTTGCCCCTCCTCACGACAACACAGCTAGGCCTCGACGGTTCGGTGATGAAGAAGCATTGGTCAACTTGGCTACCGAGTACCCATGGCTCATTTTTCGCAGATGCGTTCTTCGATTTTGCATCGGGTATAACCATGGTTGTGAAATATCGGCCTTCTTTTTCGACCTTCTTGGCCCATCTCACACGAAACATTGGCACCGTCTCTCCACAGTAATTGAGCTCCCATATCTCCTCGATCCTTCCAAAAAATCTTTCCTTGACATTAGTCTCGTCATCGGCGTAGGACAGCATAGTTACTCCTGAGTTTTGATTTTCACTATTTCTGTCCTTTTCCTCGGTGTAGAATCTGTAACCGTTGATGTCGTACCCCTGACAGGTCCTTACGTTATGCCCGAGGCCCTGTGATAAGGTGTATATGAGTTTTTCATCTTCGGTAGAAGGCCCTTTTCTCTGTGCTTCAACCAGTTGAGTTTGCTTGAACCAACGCGTGAAGCTGGAGTTGTGCTCTTTGGTTACGTCTCCCATCTTCCTCGGCCGGCCCATATCGATGTAATTCTGCTCGATCATGCTTTTGTTCTCTTGCACGAAAGGTTCGATCAGTTTTAAGTGTTGTAGCGCGACCCGGTGAGCCCTGTCAAAGTCGTCGCGTCGATTGGCAATGCCGAGATGGACTGAGCGGTAGCCCTCGCGGTGACCGACCCCAGCGAGCCTGCCGAGGTGCGTCCTGGGGGTAGACCAACATGATCCTCATCGTCCTCGGTGCTTAGATAATTCTGGCAGAAGGAGATGCACTCGTAGGTTAGAAACCCCTTGGCCATGCTTGCGTCTGGACGGGCCCTATTGCGAACGTATCCTTTCATGACACCGTTCTGCCTTTCGAAAGGCATCGTGTTGTGGAGGAACGTCGGGCCGAGCTGCTTGATGTCTTCAACGACATGGAGAAGGAGATGGACGCATATATCACAGAATGCAGGCGAGAAGTAAATCTCGAGCTCACATAGTATCACCACGATCTCATCCTGTAGCATCTTGAGCTGCCTCACGCCGATCGACTTCCTGGTGATAACGTCAAAAAAGTTGCAAAGGCCAAACAGCGTATCACGGATGTGCTCGTCCATTATGCCTCGGATCGCAACGGGAAGTATCTGCGTCATGAGCACGTGGCAATCGTGAGACTTCATCCCAGTGAACCTCTTCTTCGCTACGTCCAGATTTCTGCTTATATTCCCCGAGTAACCGTGAGGAACTTTCACTCCTAGGAGGCACCTGAAAAACTGCTCGAGCTCCTCCAGACTCGTTGTGAAGCAGTCAGCGGGAAGCAGCACCGCGTTCTTCTTAGCCCTTTTGCGGAGACGTTGAGTCCCTTCCGTCTGATCATCATCATCATCGTCGTCGTCAGTATCGGGGGCTTGAAGATCTTTCCTGATGCCAAAATGTTTCAGATCGTATCTTGCTTTCGGTCCATCCTTGGACTTTTCTGAGTTGCAAAGAGTGCCAAGCAGACTCTCGGTAACGTTCTTCGTAATGTGCATGACATCGAGGCTGTGGGGCGTGTGGAGGACCTTCCAGTACTCCAAGTCGTGGAAAATAGACCTCGCTTTCCATACACCGAGCAGCGGCTCTGGCTTTGGTCGCTTCTTTCCCGGCGATGGGCACTCCTTCCAATTTTTCAAAAGATCATCGATTGCTGCGCCGCTCCTCGGGCGTGGGGGTCCATCGGGCTCATCTTTACCATTGAACAGATCACCGCGTTTCCTCCACGGGTGATCCAAGCGAAGCCACCTTCGAGCACCTGGGTACACGGTTTTCGAGGACCCGGGATCCCTTGGTAGTTGTAGATGCGGGGTCTCGTCCATGCACTTCACACAGCCGTTGAATCCGTGGCCGACCTGGGCAGATACATATGCGTAACCAGGATAGTCCATGACCGTCGTGATCAACGCGGCTCTCATATCGAAATAAGTTCTAGTGTAGGCGTCCCACGTACGGGGTGGCGTCTTCCACAACGTGTCTAACTCCTCTTTCAGCAGCCCGAGATACAAATGCATGTCGACACCTGGTTGTTTCAGCCCCTGAATGAGAATACTCAGGTGTATGTACCTTTGCTTGGTGCACAGCCACGGGGGTAGGTTGTAAGGCCATACAAACACAAGCCAGGTGCTATGTGTGCTACTCTGGTTGCCGAACGGATTGAGTCCATCGGTGCTCATACCCAGCCTGATGTTCCTTGCGTCGCCCCCGAACCTAGGGAAGGCGATGTCCAATGCTTCCCACTGTCCAGCGTCTGAAGGGTGTGTCAGCATATAGCCCATCTCCGGACCTTCTTCGGGCTTCTGCCTTTCCGCGTGCCATTGCATGAGCTTTGCTTCCTTAGGGTCCACGAAATACCGCTGCAGACGGGGAGTGATAGGAAAGTACCACACCACTTTTCGAGGTACCTTCTTGTTCCCAACCTTGTACCATCCGTGGACGCACACCGGACATGTGGTTCTGTCCTTGTAATCGCACCTATAAATCACACAATCATTAATGCAGACGTGGTATTTTTCGTGCGGTAGGTCAAGGGGGCACACGAATTCCTTGGCCTCCTCGATACTACTTGGCAATGTGTTCCCCTCCGGGAGACGATCGTGCCAGAATTTCAAGTTCTTGCTGAAGCTAGAATCGGTCCACTTGTTCTGCGTCTTCATCTACAGGTAATCAAGCGTTACATGCAAGCGCGTATCCTGCGGATGGCACCCAGGAAAGATCGGAGTCATCCCGTCTTTTGATACGTCTCCGACGTATCGATAATTTCTTATGTTCCATGCCACATTATTGATGTTATCTACATGTTTTATGCACACTTTATGTCATATTCGTGCATTTTCTGGAACTAACCTATTAACAAGATGCCGAAGTGCCAGTTGCTGTTTTCTGCTGTTTTTGGTTTCAGAAATCCTAGTAACGAAATATTCTCGGAATTGGACGAAATCAACGCCCAGGGTCCTATTTTGCCACGAAGCTTCCAGAAGTCCGAAGAGGAGACGAAGAGGGGCCACGAGGGGGCCACACCCTAGGGCGGCGCGGCCCCCCTTGGCCGCGCGCCCTGTGGTGTGGGGCCCTCGTGCCGCCTCTGACCTGCCCTTCCGCCTACTTAAAGCCTCCATTGCGAAACCCCGATACCGAGAGCCACGATACGGAAAACCTTCCAGAGACGCCGCCGCCGCCGATCCCATCTCGGGGATCCAGAGATCGCCTCCGGCACCCTGCCGGTGAGGGGAATGATCTCCCGGAGGACTCTACGCCGCCATGGTCGCCTCCGGAGTGATGTGTGAGTAGTCTACCCCTGGACTATGGGTCCATAGCAGTAGCTAGATGGTTGTCTTCTCCCCATTGTGCTATCATTGTCGGATCTTGTGAGCTGCCTAACATGATCAAGATCATCTATCTGTAATTCTATATGTTGCATTTGTTGGGATCCGATGAATAGAGAATACTTGTTATGTTGATTATCAAAGTTATATCTATGTGTTGTTTATGATCTTGCATGCTCTCCGTTACTAGTAGATGCTCTGGCCAAGTAGATGCTTGTAACTCCAAGAGGGAGTAATTATGCTCGATAGTGGGTTCATGCCCGCATTGACACCCGGGACGATGTGAGAAAGTTCTAAGGTTGTGTTGTGCTGTTGCCACTAGGGATAAAACATTGATGCTATGTCTAAGGATGTAGTTGTTGATTACATTACGCACCATACTTAATGCAATTGTCTGTTGCTTTGCAACTTAATACTGGAGGGGTTCGGATGATAACCTGAAGGTGGACTTTTTAGGCATAGATGCAGTTGGATGGCGGTCTATGTACTTTGTCGTAATGCCCAATTAAATCTCACTATACTCATCATGATATGTATGTGCATGGTCATGCCCTCTTTATTTGTCAATTGCCCAACTGTAATTTGTTCACCCAACATGCTGTTTGTCTTATGGGAGAGACACCTCTAGTGAACTGTGGACCCCGGTCCAATTCTCTTTACTGAAATACAATCTACTGCAATACTTGTTCTACTGTTTTCTGCAAACAATCATCTTCCACACAATACGGTTAATCCTTTGTTGTGACAAGCCGGTGAGATTGACAACCTCACTGTTTCGTTGGGGCAAAGTACTTTGGTTGTGTTGTGCAGGTTCCACGTTGGCGCCGGAATCCCTGGTGTTGCGTCGCACTACATCCCGCCGCCATCAACCTTCAACGTGCTTCTTGGCTCCTCCTGGTTCGATAAACCTTGGTTTCTTTCTGAGGGAAAACTTGCTGCTGTGCGCATCATACCTTCCTCTTGGGGTTCCCAACGAACGTGTGAGTTACACGCCATCAAGCTCTTTTTCTGGCGCCGTTGCCGGGGACCTGAAGAAAAGTTACACCACAGAGATCTCTAACTCCCACGTCAACTCTGCGCCAGCAATCTTTTTCTGGCGCCGTTGCCGGGGAGATCAAGACACGCTGCAAGGGGAGTCTCCACTTCTCAATCTCTTTACTTTGTTTTTGTCTTGCTTAGTTTTATTTACTACTTTGTTTGCTGCACTAAATTAAAATACAAAAAATTAGTTGCTAGTTTTACTTTATTTGCTATCTTGTTTGCTATATCAAAAACACAAAAAAATTAGTTACCTGCATTTACTTTATCTAGTTTTCTTTATTTACTGTCTTGCACTCTATACTAAAAATTCAAAAAAATTAGTTACTTTTGTTACCATGTCTAGCTCTGAACCTGTTACTTCTTCGCCTGAAGAATTAGTCTTCACTTTTAAACAAGGGGATGAGGAGAGTTTTAAGGATGCTTGGTCTAGAATTTTTACTTCTTATCGTAAAACTGAACCTCAAATGACTCTAAGTTTGCTCCTTAGTAATTTTTATTTTGGTCTTATGATTCGCTATAGATATGCTTTGGATACTTTAGTGGGAGGAGATTTCCTTCATTGCAATGGGGATCAAGCTTTTAATGCCATAAAGAAGTTGGTTGCATCACATGATTCAGCTAATAACTTTGATTCAGCCCTCACTAGCATTTATAATAGATTAAACAATCTCGAGATAAGTACATCTCGCCTGAATGATAACTATTGCCATGTTCGTAATCGTCTTGAACAAGTTTTAGTGAACTCTAAACTTTCATTGTGGGATCCTACTGTTAAAATTGTTATCGGTGATCGAACTCTTCGTGCCAACTGTGATATTATGTCTGAATTTTGCCTTATGTCTGAGAGCATTTATAAATCTTTGAAACTTTGGGGAGTCGATGAAGGAGGAGAAGAAATAACTCTCATTAATAACTCTGTTATAATTCCTAAGGGAATAGCCGCAGGTGTGCATACAACCATTCTTGGAAGAACAATATCCATTGATTATCTTGTTGTTGAATGTGTAGGGACAGGAAAAATCACACTCGGAAGATCCCTGCTGAAACTATTGGGAGCAGTCATTGATGTGGGAGAAGGCACCCTGAAATTCACCTCTATACCAGGGGGAAATCATATATTTCCTAAATCAAAGGGAAAGAAAAACAATAAAGGTAGGGGTAAAGCCAAAGGTAAGGTTGACGCACCATCTCTTGATAATACTTGATACACACTTTCTGCGCCTAGCTGAAAGGCGTTAAAGAAAAGCGCTTATGGGAGACAACCCATGTTTTTACCTACAGTACTTTGTTTTTATTTTGTGTCTTGGAAGTTGTTTACTACTGTAGCAACCTCTCCTTATCTTAGTTTAGTGTTTTATTGTGCCAAGTAAAGCCGTTGATAGAAAAGTTCATACTAGATTTGGATTACTGCGCAGAAACAGATTTCTTTGCTGTCACGAATCTGGGCTGTTTTCCCCTGTAGGTAACTCAGAAAATTATGCCAATTTACGTGAGTGATCCTCAGATATGTACGCAACTTTCATTCAATTTGAGCATTTTCATTTGAGCAAGTCTGGTGCCTCGATAAAATTCGTCAATACGAACTGTTCTATTTTGACAGATTCTGCCTTTTATTTCGCATTGCCTCTTTTGCTATGTTGGATGAATTTCTTTGATCCACTAATGTCCAGTAGCTTTATGCAATGTCCAGAAGTGTTAAGAATGATTGTGTCACCTCTGAATATGTTAATTTTTATTGTCGCTAACCCTCTAATGAGTTGTTCTAAGTTTGGTGTGGAGGAAGTTTTCAAGGATCAAGAGAGGAGTATGATGCAACATGATCAAGGAGAGTGAAAGCTCTAAGCTTGGGGATGCCCCGATGGTTCACCCCTGCATATATCAAGAAGACTCAAGCGTCTAAGCTTGGGGATGCCCAAGACATCCCCTTCTTCATCGACAACATTATCAGGTTCCTCCCCTGAAACTATATTTTTATTCCATCACATCTTATGTGCTTTGCTTGGAGCGTCGGTTTGTTTTTGTTTTTGTTTTTGTTTTTGTTTGAATAAAATGGATCCTAGCATTCACTTTATGGGAGAGAGACACGCTCCGCTGTAGCATATGGACAGGTATGTCCTTGGTTTCTACTCATAGTATTCATGGCGAAGTTTCTCCTTCGTTAAATTGTTATATGGTTGGAATTGGAAAATGATACATGTAGTAATTGCTATTAATGTCTTGGGTAATGTGATACTTGGCAATTGTTGTGCTCATGATTAAGCTCTTGCATCATATGCTTTGCACCCATTAATGAAGAAATACATAGAGCATGCTAAAATTTGGTTTGCATATTTGGTTTCTCTAAGGTCTAGATAATTTCTAGTATTGAGTTTGAACAACAAGGAAGACGGTGTAGAGTCTTATAATGTTTTCAATATGTCTTTTATGTGAGTTTTGCTGCACTGGTTCATCCTTGTGTTTGTTTCAAATAAGCCTTGCTAGCCTAAACCTTGTATCGAGAGGGAATACTTCTCATGCATCCAAAGTACTTGAGCCAACCACTATGCCATTTGTGTCCACCATACCTACCTACTACATGGTATTTTCTGCCATTCCAAAGTAAATTGCTTGAGTGCTACCTTTAAAATTCCATCATTCACCTTTGCAATATATAGCTCATGGGACAAATAGCTTAAAAACTATTGTGGTATTGAATATGTAATTATGCACTTTATCTCTTATTAAGTTGCTTGTTGTGCGATAACCATGTTCACTGGGGACGCCATCAACTACTCTTTGTTGAATTTCATGTGAGTTGCTATGCATGTCCGTCTTGTCTGAAGTAAGAGAGATCTACCACCTTATGGTTAAGCATGCATATTGTTAGAGAAGAACATTGGGCCGCTAACTAAAGCCATGATCCATGGTGGAAGTTTCAGTTTTGGACATATATCCTCAATCTCAAATGAGAAAATTATTAATTGTTGCTACATGCTTGTGCATAAAAGAGGAGTCCATTATCTGTTGTCTATGTTGTCCCGGTATGGATGTCTAAGTTAAGAATAATCAATAGCGAGAAATCCAATGCGAGCTTTCTCCTTAGACCTTTGTACAGGCGGCATAGAGGTACCCCTTTGTGACACTTGGTTAAAACATGTGCATTGTGATGATCCGGTAGTCCAAGCTAATTAGGACAAGGTGCGGGCACTATTAGTACACTATGCATGAGGCTTGCAACTTGTAAGATATAATTTACATGATACATATGCTTTATTACTACCGTTGACAAAATTGTTTCATGTTTTCAAAATCAAAGCTCTAGCACAAATATAGCAATCGATGCTTTTCCTCTATGGAGGACCATTCTTTTACTTTCAATGTTGAGTCAGTTCACCTATTTCTCTCCACCTCAAGAAGCAAACACTTGTGTGAACTGTGCATTGATTCCTACATATTTGCATATTGCACTTATTATATTACTCTATGTTGACAATATCCATGAGATATACATGTTACAAGTTGAAAGCAACCGCTGAAACTTAATCTTCCTTTGTGTTGCTTCAATGCTTTTACTATGAATTATTGCTTTATGAGTTAACTCTTATGCAAGACTTAATTGATGCTTGTCTTGAAGTGCTATTCATGAAAAGTCTTTGCTTTATGATTCACTTGTTTACTCATGTCATATACATTGTTTTGATCGCTGCATTCACTACATATGCTTTACAAATAGTATGATCAAGGTTATGATGGCATGTCACTCCAGAAATTATCTGTGTTATCGTTTTACCTGCTCGGGACGAGCAGAACTAAGCTTGGGGATGCTCGGAATTGGACGAAATCAACGCCCAGGGTCCTATTTTGCCACGAAGCTTCCAGAAGTCCGAAGAGGAGACGAAGAGGGGCCACGAGGGGGCCACACCCTAGGGCGGTGCGCCCCCCCCCCCCTTGGCCGCGCGGCCCTGTGGTGTGGGGCCCTCGTGCCGCCTCCTGACCTGCCCTTCCGCCTACTTAAAGCCTCCGTTGCGAAAACCCCAGTACCGAGAGCCACGATACGAAAAACCTTCCAGAGACGCTGCCGCCGCCGATCCCATCTCGGGGGATCCAGGAGATCGCCTCCGGCACCCTGCCGGAGAGGGGAATCATCTCCCGGAGGACTCTACGCCGCCATGGTCGCCTCCAGAGTGATGTGTGAGTAGTCTGCCCCTGGACTATGGGTCCATAGCAGTAGCTAGATGGTTGTCTTCTCCCCATTGTGCTATCATTGTCGGATCTTGTGAGCTGCCTAACATGATCAAGATCATCTATCTGTAATTCTATATGTTGCGTTTGTTGGGATCCGATGAATAGAGAATACTTGTTATGTTGATTATCAAAGTTATATCTATGTGTTGTTTATGATCTTGCATGCTCTCCGTTACTAGTAGATGCTCTGGCCAAGTAGATGCTTGTAACTCCAAGAGGGAGTATTTATGCTCGATAGTGGGTTCATGCCTGCATTGACACCGGGACAAAGGATGAAAGTTCTAAGGTTGTGTTGTGCTGTTGCCACTAGGGATAAAACATTGATGCTATGTCTAAGGATGTAGTTGTTGATTACATTACGCACCATACTTAATGCAATTGTCTGTTGCTTTGTAACTTAATACTGGAGGGGGTTCGGATGATAACCTGAAGGTGGATTTTTTAGGCATAGATGCAGTTGGATGGCGGTCTATGTACTTTGTCGTAATGCCCAATTAAATCTCACTATACTCATCATGATATGTATGTGCATGGTCATGCCCTCTTTATTTGTCAATTGCCCAACTGTAATTTGTTCACCCAACATGCTGTTTGTCTTATGGGAGAGACACCTCTAGTGAACTGTGGACCCCGGTCCAATTCTCTTTACTGAAATACAATCTACTGCAATACTTGTTCTACTGTTTTCTGCAAACAATCATCTTCCACACAATACGGTTAATCCTTTGTTACAGCAAGCCGGTGAGATTGACAACCTCACTGTTTCGTTGGGGCAAAGTACTTTGGTTGTGTTGTGCAGGTTCCACGTTGGCGCCAGAATCCCTGGTGTTGCGCCGCACTACATCCCGCCGCCATCAACCTTCAACGTGCTTCTTGGCTCCTCCTGGTTCGATAAACCTTGGTTTCTTTCTGAGGGAAAACTTGCTGCTGTGCGCATCATACCTTCCTCTTGGGGTTCCCAACGAACGTGTGAGTTACACGCCATCATCTTTCTCCATTTGCGACAGCTTGGCTCTCTCTCTAGCTACAACTCTATCGTTGCTCGTGTCCTGGAGGAGAAGATCTTGAACATGAGAGTCCCGCAAGGCCGAAATTAGCGGGGTCGCACCGGAATCTTCTTCTTCATCATGATGATCTTCTCCGCCGGCATCTTCTTCTTCATGATGATCTTCTCCGCCGACTTCTTCGTCATGATGATAGTCCCCGTCGGCATGATGATAGTCTTCTTCATGATGATAGTCATCTCGCTCGACATGGTCTTCATGCGCACCATTTGATGGGGCCAGCCGCGCCTGGTTGTCTTGCATGAAACCGCGCCTTAGCAGGTCCTCCTCCAGTTGTCCGGAATCAGGGTTGATCCAGCGCTCGAGTTTGCATGATCGACACGGACATCTTATCTGGCGCCTATTGTTCCGAATCATGTCCTCCTTCGCGTCTATCTTGTATCTAGAGATTCGAGTGGAACTCATCGAGAGGACCATGCTTGCCTGCAAATGGTATACATAGAACAGGAAATTAGAACTGCAACAAATGCACACACATGCATGGGCCGTACCTCTCCTCAAGGTATTACATGGAGCGGAAAAATCCGGCATGACCTCTCCTCAAGGTAGGACATATGGGAAGTGCAAAAAAATTCCGAAACGGAAATGCATCAACATTTCGGCAAACATCCATGCACCACACCGGCACACACACAAGCGCTTCACCTGCAACAAGCATCCATACACACGACGGCCACACAAGATCTACAAGCATATGCATGTCTCCTCCAAGCATATGTATGTCTCCTCCAACTACTCACCTTGTAGATTCGATACCGAGACGAGACCGCGATCGATGAGTTCGAGAGGAGGAGAGAGTATGGAGAGCCTTCTCCTCAACTCCAATTATGTATCAACCAAAGTAAGTGCAATAAATACCCAAGCAAGTGAAAAGTATAGCCAAAATGGTATGAGAGAGAAGGGGGGACGAGCTAGATGGAGGAAGAAGAATGGCTTGGGTAGTGTGGTAGGTGGGAGGTTGGCTCTACTTTTGTATATCTGGTTCGCTAATTCTGTGGCGCACCTGACACAGTGCGCCCCTAAACAACTTAATTCTGTGGCGCAGCGGAGCCAGTGCGCCACAAAATACTTTATTTTTGTGGCGCACCACGGTGGGTGCGCCACAGAATAACTTATTTCTGTGGCACACCACGCGCAGTGCACCATAGGAATAGTGAAACCAATGATTGGGGGTGGCAGGATGTGGGCCCCACCAAGTTTTTGTGGCGCATGTATCCCCGGTGCACCACAAAATTAAGCTATTTCGGTGGTGCACCGTGTCTGGTGCGCCACAAAATAACTTTCTGTGGCGCATTTTGTAATAACCCAGAACATAGGAACAACGAAGGGTAGATTTAGAAATGGGATGTGCATTTCATCGCAAAACGGGGGAAATTTTCACGCTTTATTGCAACTAAACCTAAGAGGGATCGAGGTTCTCTCTCATTTTGCACTTAGGGTTAGGCAATGTGAGTTAGGGCAATTTCGACATGATCTCTTTTGTATCTTGTTGATTTGGGGAATTGATTTCATTTGACAAGTGCTAATACATTTAACAATAAGCATTGAACAATATAAAAGGAATGCATAATTTAAACACAACTCATGAATTCAAACAACTTTGAATTTCAAAGTGAATCTTAAATACAATGTATATTCCAGAATATAAACATTATATACATCAAAAGCTCATAAACAAAAACTTGGGCTTTATTGATATCACAACACAAATTACATTGTCTTTACAAAATTCTTGATACAAGAATTGATGAATAATAAACAGAAATAAAAATGAAGATTACAATATGATTCCTAAACTAAAACCTAGACTATATGACTTGAAGTATTTCTTCATGGTCATGTCCATCTTCAAACCTGCAAAACAAAGAATCAACACTAGCCAGAATGTTAGTGTTAGCCAAAGATTCAGTTTGGACAAGCTTAGCAAATAACACAAGATTCAGTTTGGACAAGGCAAATCGTCATAAAGACACTTGTGCTTGTCCAAAACCAAGGACAAGACAAGATAAGGGCAGCAAGAGACCAAACCCGAGCACACCAGGGGCTCAAGTTTGAGAATATGAGAGCACACAGCTCAAGTGTGCTAGGCCGCAACAAAGAAGGCCATGCAACAAAGATAGTCACCAAGCAAGCCAGGCTTGTGTGTCAATGCAAGGATAGAAGCAGTGGTTCATATAAAAGGGGCACAAACCCTAGAAATCATAACCGATCGACCAGATAAGATTCACCAGGTAAGGGTGAAGCAAGAACAAGCTCGATTCATCCAGCCTGAGCAAGAACAGAATCAAACCACACAACCACTTAAGCCACCGTAAATCATGGTGACCTAGAAGATCAACTAGACCTGGAGGTGAAGGGCTGTGAGCAAACCACAAGTCTGCATCAACACAAAATCTCATACTAGGAGCTGGAACAAGGTATACCAAGTTCCTGGAGTAGGTCCAATGGATCTAATCCATAAAATATGCATGACATAGTCATGGGGTTGAGCAGATGCTCAACAGGGTGAATCATCACTTGGTTTTCACCAAGGATCACTGCTAGTCTAAAAAGCCACCAAAATAGAAACCATCCGGATACGAGATCTTGTGCACGAAGCAAGATCTGATGCCTGATAGCACCAGATAGATGTATTGCAATAAATAGCAGCTAGTATAGACTACACAGAAAATCCTAGGCACATAACCATCGCAAAACCCTAGATTTCATCACAGGCAAGCATATTGGCATTCATAGTTAGTATGATCCCCAAATATGCAAGCAAAGTTGAGTAGCCCACAAGATCCAACCAAATAAGTGAGCAACCAATCAGTAGCAAGGCTACTGAGGTCACATCACACTTAGCATCAAATAAGAGAAAGCCAAATATATCACATCACTATCCAGAAATGGATTCAGATTCTATTTTGCTTGCTAGATAATCATGAACAGTCAAATCATTTGCAAGCAAGTAACTTAATCATCACTGCATAAGCAGTTCATCATCATTTAAGTAATACAAGCATGAATTTATCACAGATCCATGCTAAGCATGACAGTAACACACTGTTAAGCAACACAGTTAATCTATAGCCACTAGAACAAGTCTAGGTAGCTAAGATAAGCAACAGCACAAGTAAGCAACAGCACAGTGATGCTTGAGCATCAGCATCACCAGATAATTAACTCATATAGTCATAGTATTAGCCAGTAAGCAATCACTGACAATTAATTGATCAAATGGATCAATCATAGCAAGCCAAGTTACACAGAGAGGTTAACCAACAAGCAAGGAATGATCCAATGGATCATTGGCTTGCAGAGATAGCACTGAAGCATATCACAGTGCACCTCGGCACACACACAAGTGTCACGATGCAACACAAGTACACCTAGACAAGCAAGCATGATAGACCAAGAAGCATAGCAAGCTCATAAGCATGAACAGCATGGTATATCAAGCCCATAAGCAAGCACAGCATAGCATAGCAAGGTCAGAGCATGCTAGAAGCAATAGATAATTACCACCTGGCATGTACAGCAAGCAAGGCAGCACTGGCCAGTACCAGAAATTGGTAGATTGGCCATAGCTTGCAGAAAAATGGAAGCACGGGCAACTTAGGCAAATATGGCAAGGCTACGTGTGATCACAGGATCACCAGAGAGCAAGAATACAGAGGAAGAAGAGGCATAGTAGCTTGGGAGGAGCACAGACATGGAGAAGAGAAGGAGGAGGAGCAGAACACTTACATGCGCCTGTGGCGAGCAGGCTATGGCATGGCGAGGCAGTGCTCGCGCGGCCATAGCAAACCGCAAGACCAGTGGTAGGCGCCGGCGTGACTCCGACGCGCACGCACACCACCACAAAGAAGACGGCACGGAGACGACGGCACTGGTACTGCAAGCAGCACCGCACCAGGTCGGTCTCAGGGGGCGCGTACGTCGACGGCGAGGACGAGAGTTCACCGGAGACCACCAAATCGTCCGAGGCGATTCTCTAGTGGATCCAGATCGGAGGCGATTCGCCAGGAGAGGACGAGAAGGGAGAAACTGCATGCATGCATCGATAGATCTGCTCGTGGCGGTTCAGGTTCGGTAGGTGGCTACGGCGGGGAGCCCGGCGATGGCCGAGCAGGCGGCGGCCATGGCGGCGACGCCATCGCCACGGGAGTCGCCGGACGGTTAGGGTTAGACGAGCGAGTGAGAGGGCCGAGTGAGGAGAGTGAGGTGGGCCGCTTCGCGCCACCGAACCCAAAAGGGGGCCAGCCTTATTGGGCCGTCCTCGGGTTAAGTTATTGGGCTGGGCCCAATAGGGGTCCAGAGGGGTATTTTGGTCTTTTTACATTTAATAAAAGATCAAAACTTTACCAAATTTTAATAAATCATAAACAACTCTAAAAATCCAATAAAAATTGGATTTATGAATGAAAAATAAATCTTAACAAGAATAAAATATGAAATGGAATTTATAAAACAAATTCAAAATTATGAATTTTCAGAATTTAAATAATAACTTGGAATTTAGAATTATTATTTCCTTGTAATTAAAATTCAAGGAAAAATCTCAAATAAGTTCAAATACTTATTTTCAAACATTTCAAAATGAAATTCTACTAATCCAAGTCATTTCTTTTGAAAGAGGGTATTTTTCCCAGAAAAAAATACTATACTCCTTTTTATTCCAAAAACTATAGAGTTCACTCTATAATTTCAAATTATTTTGGAATGACTAAGGTAATCATCAAGTAAAATCATTTTACTTTGAATTGTTGTACTTTGTGTGAATCACAATGATTAATACTTTTAAATCAATTGTAAATTACCGTCAAAGACATAAATCTTAAATACAACCCTAAATTGTACTAACTCATTGGGGTAAAGGGACTCAACATAAAATAATCCATCCATGATTGCATTATTTGGATTTTTATAACATTGTCCTTACCGGACAATGATGCTTCTTACAGAACCCGAGGTCCAGGTTCCATCAACTGCATTGAACTGCACTATCTCGCAGTCCACAGGCAAGTTCACCCTTGCTCATGTCAACTTGATTATTTTCTACTACTTTAATGCAAAGCTATATACTTATCATTCCTGCATCGCAAATGAAATGTTATTTTCCAACTATGAATATGACTATGTGGCTGGCAATGGAACCATGGTATGTGTTGATATGGTGGAGGTTCCATTGCAATGGGTTATATCACCCTAGGATTAAATTACCAATGCCGTCCAGTGATTCTAGCGCCGTACAAACCGCGTTGACCATGAGATCTATAATGGCTCTGGAAAAGCCAGCTGTATCTTTTCTCTTCTGCATGCCAACGGATTGGTAGAGCCGGCGGGGTGCTGGAGGCACTGCCGTAGGTTGGGATAGCCTTTTAAATCCCCATCCATTAGTGATGATGGCTCTACGATCTATGAAGGATTGTCCAAAGTACACCATGAGTAAAGCCGTATTATCGGGGGAAGTCTACTGGAGGTGTGCGGGTGGACAAAAGGGTGGGTTTGCAACATCGGAGAAGGCGGTGTGGGCTTGGATCTTTATACCTGGCCTCACACCAAAGGAAGTGTGAACGGGGGCAAGTCCCTGCGGATGGCAAAAAGGGTGAGATCTCTTGTGGGAAAAGTAACGCATCTCTGCAGAGTGTATCAAATTGTGGCTGTCACTCCTTGTTCCGGGAAGGGAACTGCGAACGCGGCAGGAAAGGAACTCCACGAAGTTCTGGTCAACCTGTGAAGACTGACGGGCATAGTTTTCATAATAAAAGCAACCTTTTGAAGAAATGTTTTCAAAACATGCATTGACCTGCGATTTCCTGATCAATGGTCGTAGCTAGTGCATCAAACACCTTTTATTCTTTTAGAACTTGCTGAGTACCTCTGTACTCACTTTCTTTCGACACCCTTGCTAGACTGTGATCCGGAAGTGGAGGCTATCAACGATGGAGCACCAGAAGGAAGCTACGAGCTGGTCTACGAAGAACCTGATCTTACCGGCGGAGTGGAAGGCGTAGACTATGGAATAGTCTACGGACCAGATGACACGGAGGTGGAGGAGTAGTGACATACCCTAGCATCATAGAGCCGAGCAGCGTAGAACTTACCTAAATAAGTTGTTGAGCTCTTTATATTTGTTATGAGTTGTAATCGTACTTAAGTAGTATCTTAGGGTGTTCTCATAGGACCTGTGAGAATACCAACTTGTTAAGACAATGTTTGTAATAAAGTATGGAGTGTTATGACCTGCAATGTTTCTGTTGTACCACTCTGAGGGATATGGCAATTTGTGAGGAAGCCCCTTCACAAGGATCATATCAACGACTTGTATACTACAACATGCAGTGGTATGCTGGGTCACCGCACATTTTTAGAGGTGCGCCACAGAACTAAGCTCCACCTATAAGCGTTTTCCTACTAGTGTTCTTATTTTTCATAAAATACAAAAACACATAAAAATTAGTAGTAACTATCTTCTAAAAATCATGTGGGAAGAAATACTCAATTATGTGATTACACAAACACTCATAATGATCATTTTATTGATAAGCCTATTACTACACCTGAAATAACTGCTGGAAGCTTTGAAGTAAGTCATGGGTTATTAAATCTTATAACTAGGAAACAATTTGGTGGTAGTTCTAGTGAACATGCCTCTAAGAATTTGCATGATTTGTGTGAAATATGTGATATGCAAAAGTTTAAAATGTGGAAAACAATATTGTCAAGCTTAAATTATTCCAATTTTCTCTTACTTACTTTCTTGAGTCAAGAGTATCAAAAGAATCAAAAGAGAGGATAAAGAGTCTTCCAAACAGTTTTATAGGATTCTCCTAAGCATGCTTTATGGTTCATAATACTTATCATATGTTTCTTACAATGCTATTTATTGTTATGCATGTTTTGTAGAATGAAAGAGACATCACTTTATACTTCATGTTTCTTATTTTCATTCTTTATTGACTGAACCTAGTAAGACTTTGCATGATTACTTAGAAGCAACATAATAAATTCCAAAGTTCATGTTAGTTTTATCACATTTATGCTCGGGACAAGCATAGGTTAAGCTTGGGGATTTTGATGCATGTAAAATAAATACATGAAATTTGTCCTTTATTAGTATGAATTCCCACACATTTGCAACATATATGATGATAATACCATGTTTTACATTAATTTATGGGGATTTACTAATGATCCCCTTTATTTGGTTTATACTCTGCGGAACAAGAATTTCTTGTTTTGTGTATGTTTCACTTTCAGATACCTATACAGAGTCAAATTGAGATAGGGTTTTTTGGAGTGTCATTTTTTTCATCGGGAGAAGCACCCTGGGCCCTGGAAGCACACCTGGAGAGGCCTGAGGCCCAAAAGAGCCCAGATGTCGCGCCCAGACATGTAAGGCACGCCACCCCCTCTCTTTTGGACGACGGTCAACGAAATCGCTTGATTCTTCGCCCACCGACATATTTTTACCTAAAAACCACTATATATATGACCCCGAAGAGTTCTCGGGAAGAGAGCGCCACAGGAAAACAGAGGCTGCAACAGCAAAGTTTGGAGGGGAAACTCCGCCGGGATCACCGCCAGAGGAATCTCCACCTTCTCCAAGGTCTTTCTCATCATCACCATGATCAAGGGGGAGTAGTCCACCACTGGAATACGGGTTTGTGGCAGTAGCTTGATCTATTTATCTCATGTTTTGGCCCTATTCCGTCCCGCGAAGTTAGTGGTAGGGTGGGTCTGGATCTTACAGGTGAGACCGCGCAACTTTGCCAAGTCGGACAGAGCACGTACGCCAGCACTTGCTCCCGCGCCCACCCGTGCTCCCACGACCACCTGCGCTGCCACCACCTGCGCCGACGCGGCCGTCCACCGTGTCCACCTGCTCCACCGCTCCCTCCTCTGATGCCACCTGCTCCGCCGCCACCTGCTCTAGCCCCACCGTCTTGCGACGCCACCGGTGGGGCGCTCGTTCCACCAGTGTGCCCGCCACCTGCTCGACGAAATGGCGAGCGACAGCGACAACTTTGGCGAGGCAGTCGGGCCGGAGACCCTCCATGTCCATGACTGGGTTCCCAAGGGGTAAGTATTGTTACCGTTGATCTTGGTTGTGCATTGCATTTTGGTTGATTTTGCGGTTCCATTTGCAGTTGATTTTGGTGTGCTAATTGTGTTTCTGTTTTTTGTGGGTTAGGATGGAGTTGCGGTTTGCATTCTTGGTGAACATTAGAAGGGACCAGTACATCGTGGATGCAAAGAAAAAGTAGAAATTCCAAGGAGGGTTCGAGTATCCATTGCCAATGGATTGTAATTGGAGTTTTAGACAATTTGGGGAGGTAATTTGCAGTCCATATCCTTGGGGTTTGCATGATGAAGTGGAATTCAGATACTACGATGGAGGACTGAATGGGTGAAAGTTAGTAATGATGCGGAGCTCGCTACCATGCTTGCTAAGCATAAGGAGAAAGGGAAATTTCAAGTGAGGCTGCAAAATGACGTGGTTGTCCTGGCACTTGGACCTTCTCGGGTAGAATCATGTCGTCGTAATGGCAACTCTAGACAGAATAGTTCAGTCAGGGGACCTTCAGTTAGTGCACGGCGGCGTGGTGGCTCGAAAAGCGTGGGCACCGGCAGTAGGGTCCCCCGAGAAGTGGAGCCTGACTATGTAGATGATGAAGAGAGGCTATATTCTGATATTGTTCACAATTTACGACGGGCATGTCGTGCTGAAAACCAATACCAAGATGAGGCTGATATTTACGCTTCTGTGATTGATGATGAGGAGGGTGAGGACGAAGACCTTCCACCTGTTCAATGGGACCCTAAGAACCCTCAGATGGAAGAAGGTTCCATCTTTGCATCCATGAGTGAGTGTAGAAATGCACTTGTGACGTACTACATCAAAGCAGAACGTACATTCGAAGTTGACAAGAGCGACACTGTTCGTTACAGAGTGCACTGTTTGACTGGTGATTGTCCATGGAGGATGCATGCATCTAAAATGTGAATCAACCCTTAGAAAGGAAACAATCAGTAGATCCAAATCAAGATGGGTGGCTGATGTCTACGCACGCTTCTATTCCTGTAGACAGTGTTGGGCCTCCAAGAGCAGAGGTTTGTAGAACAGCAGCAAGTTTCCCTTAAGTGAATCACCCAAGGTTTATCGAACTCAGGGAGGTAGAGGTCAAGGATATCCCTCTCAAGCAACCCTGCAATTAAGATACAAGAAGTCTCTTGTGTCCCCAACACACCTAATACACTTGTCAGATGTATAGGTGCACTAGTTCGGCGAAGAGATAGTGAAATACAAGTAATATGGATGATTATAAGTAATAATTGCAATCTGAAATAAAAAATGGCAGCAAGCGAACATGTAGCAGAACTTGTTGGAAACGGTGTTTCAATGCTTAGAAACAAGGCCTAGGGATCATACTTTCACTAGTGGACACTCTCAACAATGATCACATAATTGAATAAATAAATGCTACTCTCAAACACTCTCTTGTTGGATAACAAACACCATTCATTGTGTAGGGCTACAAAAGCACACCTCAAGCCGGAGTAAACAAGCTCCACAGCGTCATAAAGGAATCACACACGATGCGCACACTGTCACCATCACACCGTGGAGAGTGACTCCGGAGTTCATATTAAAGTAACCTCTAAAGTGCATAATAGACAACAGTAACATCTACATATTCAACTAGATCACAAAGCTCATGATCACATAAAGGTCACACCATGGGAGAGAGAGATGAACCACATAGCTACCGGTAGAGCCCTCAACCTCGGGGGAGAACTACTCCCTCCTCATCATGGGAGGCAGCAACGGCGATGAAGATGGTGATGGAGTCGATGGAGATGGATTCCGGGGGCAATTCCCCGTCCCGGTGGCGTGCCGGAAAAGAGACTTTTGTCCCCCGAACTTGGCTTCGCGGCGCCTACGTAACTTTTCGTGGAGGAAGACCGATGCTCTTAGGGTTTTCACATCTGGGAGAATATATAGGCGGAAAAGCGGCCTCGAAGGAGCCAGGGGTGGCCTCCCCACACCTGGGCGCGCCAGGAGGGTGGGTCGCGCCGCCCTATGGGGTGGCCCCCCTGCTGGCCGTCTCCGACTCTTCTTCGATGTTCTGGAACCCTCCGTGGAAAATAGGGCCGTGGGCTTTTGTTTCGTCCAATTCCGAGAATATTTCCTGTGTAGGATTTCTGAAACCAAAAACAGCAGAAAACAGGAACTGGCGCTTCGGCATCTTGTTAATAGGTTAGTACCAGAAAATGCATAAAAATGATATAAAGTGTGAGCAAAACATGTAGGTATTGTCATAAAACTAGCATGGAACATAAGAAATTATAGATACATTGGAGACGTATCAAGCATCCCCAAGCTTAGTTCCTACTCGCCCTCGAGTAGGTAAACGATAAAAAGAATAATTTCTGAAGTGACATGCTACCAACATAATCTTGATCAACACTATTTGTAAAGCATATGAGATGAATGAAGTGACCCAAAGCAATGGTCTATAGTTTGCTAACAAAAAGATAATGACTAAACAACTGAATCATATAGCAAAAACTTTTCATGAATAGTACTTTCAAGACAAGCATCAAAAAGTCTTGCATAAGAGTTAACTCATAAAACAATAGATTCTTAATAAGAGGCTTTGAAGCAACACAAAGGAAGATTTAAGTTTCAGCAATTGCTTTCAACTTTCAACATGTATATCTCATGGATAATTGTCAACACAAAGTAATATGATGAGTGCAATAAGCAAGCATGTAAGAATCAATGCACACAGTTAACACAAGTGTTTGCTTCTAAGATAGAAAGAAGTAGGTAAACTGACTCAACATAAAGTAAAAGAAAGGCCCTTCGCAGAGGGAAGCAGGGATTAAATCATGTGCTAGAGCTTTTCAAGTTTTGAAATCATATAGAGAGCATAAAAGTAAAGTTTTGAGAGGTGTTTGTTGTTGTCAACGAATGGTAGTGGGCACTCTAACCCCCTTGTCAAACAGACTTTCAAAGAGCAGCTCCCATGAAGGACGTTATCTCTACCAGCAAGGTAGATCATCCCTCTTCTCTTTTGTTTACACATGTACTTTAGTTTTATTTATGGATGACACTCCTCCCAACCTTTTTCTTTCACAATCCATGGCTAACCGAATCCTTGGGTGCCTTCCAACATTTCACATACCATGGAGGAGTGTCTATTTGCAAAATTAAGTTGCTTACTGATGAATCAGGGCAAAATATGTGAAGAGAATTATTAATGAAAGTTAATTAATTGGGGCTGGGAACCCCGTTGCCAGCTCTTTTTGCAAAATTATTGGATAAGCGGATGTATATGCCACTAGTCCATTGGTGAAAGTCTTCCCAACAAGATTGAAAGATAAAACACCACATACTTCCTCATGAGTTATAAATCATTGACACAAATAAGGAGTAATAAAGTTTCGAATTGTTTAAAGGTAGCACATGAAGTATTTACTTGGAATGGCAGAAAAATACCACATAGTAGGTAGTTATGGTGGACACAAATGGCATAGGTTTTGGCTCAAGGTTTTGGATGCACGAGAAGCATTCCCTCTCAGTACAAGGCTTTGGCTAGCAAGGTTGTTTGAAGCAAACACAAGTATAAACCGGTACATCAAAACTTACATAAGAACATATTGCAAGCATTATAAGACTCTACACTGTCTTCCTTGTTGCTCAAACACTTTTACCAGAAAATATCTAGACCTTAGAGAGACCAATCATGCAAACCAAATTTCAACAAGCTCTATGATAGTTCTCCACTAATAGGTTTAAACTACATGATGCAAAAGCTTAAACATGATCTACTTGAGAGCTCAAAATAATTTCCAAGTATCAAATTATTCAAGACAATATACCAACTACCACATGAAGCATTTTCTGTTTCCAACCAAGTAACAATCAATGCTGAGGCTTTCAGCTTTCGTCATGAACATTAAAGTAAAACGAAGAACACAAGTGTTCAAATGAAAAAGCGGAGCGTGTCTCTCTCCCACACAAGCATGCTAGGATCCGATTTATTCAGAGAATGAAAATAACAAAACGAAAATAAAAGCACACAGACGCTCCAAGTAAAGCACATAAGATGTGACGGAATTAAAATATAGTTTCACTAGAGGTGACCTGATAAGTTGTTGATGAAGAAGGGGATGCCTTGGGCATCCCCAAGCTTAGACGCTTGAGTCTTGTTGAAATATGCAGCGATGAACCACGGGGGCATCCCCAAGCTTAGACTTTTCACTCTTCTTGATCATATCATATCATCCTCCTCTCTTGATCCTTGAAAACTTCCTTCACACCAAACTCAAAGCAATCTCATTAGAGGGTTAGTGCATAATCAAAAATTCACATGTTCAGCAAGGATACAATCATTTCCAACACTTCTGGACATCACCCAAGGCTACTGAAATTTAATGGACCAAAGAAATCCACTCAACACAGTAAAAGAGGCAATGTGAAATAAAAGGCAGAATCTGTCAAAATAGAACAGTCCGTAAAGACGAATTTTTTCGAGGAACTTAACATACTCAGATGGAAAAGCTCCAGTTGAACGAACGTTGCGTACATATCTGAGGATCACGCATGAATTTTTTCAGGATTTTACGAGTTTCCTACAGAGAGATCAACTCAAATTCGTGACAGCTAAAAATCTGTTTCTGCGCAGAAATCCAAATCTAGTATCAACTTTCCTATCAAAGACTTTACTTGGCACAACAATGAAATAAACATGATAAGGAGAGGTTGCTACAGTAGTAACAACTTCAAAGACACAACAAAACAGTAGCAAAATAAAAAACATGGGTTATCTCCCAAGAAGTGTTTTCTTTATAGCCATTAAGATGGGATCAGTAATTTTAATGATGCTCTCGCAAGAAATAAGAGTTGAAGCAAAACAGAGCATAAAAAGAAAATAAGAAACACTTTTAAGTCTAACCCACTTCCTATGAAAAGGAATCTTGTAAATAAACAAGTCATGTAAGCATAATGCAATAAGCATAGGAAAACAAGACAAGCGCAACTTCAAGATTTTAAGCAAAAAGAGAGGTGTTTTAGTAACATGAAAATCCCTACAACCATATTGTCCTCTCTCATAAAGATTTTCAGTAGCATCATGAACAAACTCAACAATATAACTATCACATGAAACATTCTTATCATGAGCTACATGCATAAAATTATTACTCTCCACATAAGCATAGTCATTACTATTTATTGTAGTGGGAGCAAATTCAATAAGATAGCTATCATTATTATTCTCATCACCATAATCATCATGTATAGGAAGCATATTGTAATCATAATTAATTTTCTTCTCAATAGTAGGTGGACTGAAAATATGATAGTCGTCATTGTAATCATCATATATAGGAGGTAAAGTTTTCTCCTCCATGCTTGGGGGACTAAAAATATCATGCTCCTCAAAACCAGCTTCCCCAAGCTTAGAATTTTCCATAGCATTAGCAACAATGGTGTTCAAAGCATTCATACTAATAACATTGCCATTAGCATGCATATAAAGTTCCATAGGTTTTTTAATTTTCTCTTCAAACACCTCATGTCCTAACTCAAGATAAATACTATAAAGATCTCTAATATTTTTGTTGTTTTCCATTAAGCCTAAATAGTGAAATAAAAACAAGAAACAAAAAGATATAATTGCAGAATCTAAAGGAAATAGCTTCGAGCACTCACACACCGGCAACAGTGCTAGGAAATAGCTTAGTAGTCGGAGGATGTGAATACCTTTTACCTTACCTCCCCGGCAACGGCGCCAGAAAATAGCTTGATGTCTACGCACGCTTCTATTCATGTAGACAGTGTTGGGCCTCCAAGAGCAGAGGTTTGTAGAACAGCAGCAAGTTTCCCTTAAGTGAATCACCCAAGGTTTATCGAACTCAGGGAGGTAGAGGTCAAGGATATCCCTCTCAAGCAACCCTGCAATTAAGATACAAGAAGTCTCTTGTGTCCCCAACACACCTAATACACTTGTCAGATGTATAGGTGCACTAGTTCGGCGAAGAGATAGTGAAATACAAGTAATATGGATGATTATAAGTAGTAATTGCAATCTGAAATAAAAATGGCAGCAAGCGAACATGTAGCAAAACTTGTTGGAAACGGTGTTTCAATGCTTAGAAACAAGGCCTAGGGATCATACTTTCACTAGTGGACACTCTCAACAATGATCACATAATTGAATAAATAAATGCTACTCTCAAACACTCTCTTGTTGGATAACAAACACCATTCATTGTGTAGGGCTACAAAAGCACACCTCAAGCCGGAGTAAACAAGCTCCACAACGTCATAAAGGAATCACACACGATGCGCACACTGTCACCATCACACCGTGGAGAGTGACTCCGGAGTTCATATTAAAGTAACCTCTAAAGTGCATAATAGACAAGAGTAACATCTACATATTCAACTAGATCACAAAGCTCATGATCACATAAAGGTCACACCATGGGGGAGAGAGATGAACCACATAGCTACCGGTAGAGCCCTCAGCCTCGGGGGAGAACTACTCCCTCCTCATCATGGGAGGCAGCAACGGCGATGAAGATGGTGATGGAGTCGATGGAGATGGATTCCGGGGGCAATTCCCCGTCCCGGCGGCGTGCCGGAACAGAGACTTCTGTCCCCCGAACTTGGCTTCGCGGTGGCGGCGGCTACGTAACTTTTCGTGGAGGAAGACCGATGCTCTTAGGGTTTTCGCATCTGGGAGAATATATAGGCGGAAAGGCGGCCTCGGAGGAGCCAGGGGGTGGCCTCCCCACACCTGGGCGCGCCAGGAGGGTGCGCCGCGCCGCCCTATGGGGTGGCCCCCCTGTTGGCTGTCTCCGACTCTTCTTCGATGTTCTGGAACCCTCCGTGGAAAATATGGCTGTGGGCTTTTGTTTCGTCCAATTCCGAGAATATTTCCTGTGTAGGATTTCTGAAACCAAAAACAGCAGAAAACAGGAACTGACGCTTCGGCATCTTGTTAATAGGTTAGTACCGGAAAATGCATAAAAATGATATAAAGTGTGAGCAAAACATGTAGGTATTGTCATCAAACTAGCATGGAACATAAGAAATTATAGATACGTTGGAGACGTATCAGTGTCTGAAGAAGTAAAGCGGTGGGTGACAGAAAATGATAAAGTGGGTACAAAGGAGTTGCAGAAGAACCTCAAAGAAAAGTTTAAGATAGAGTTACCATAGATGAGAGTGTTCAATGGTAAACAACATGCTATGGAATCTATTTATGGTAATTGGCAGGAAAGTTTTAAATTGTCGTATTAATTAAAAGGTGAAGTGTAGAGGACCAGCCCAGTTAGTATTGTAGATATTGACCACCACTCCATGGAGTACCCATTCAGGGGAGTGAAAATGATCGAGGAATGCTTCATGAGGGTTCTTGTTTGTTTTGATGCTTATCGATGAGGTTTTTTGGAAGACTGCATGACCTATTTAGCTATTGATGCAACTTTCCTCATAGGGAGGTTTAAAGGACAGTTAGTAGCAGCTTGTGCAGTTGATGGAGATAATCTTGTATTTTCAGTTACGTACGATGTGCTGGAGACAGAGTCTGAGAAGAGCTAGACTTGATTTTTGCAGAATCTGCGTCGGGCTATTGCACATCCCAATGGGTTGGTAATTCATACAGATCCCTGCAAGGGTTTAGAAGTGGCCATGGACAATGTGTTCACTGGAGTAGAGCATAGGGAATGCATGCGTCACCTTGCTGCAAATTTTGGGAAAAAATCAAAGGAAAGGTGTATGCCGACAATTTGTGGCCAGCATCTTTGACTTGCAGTGTGAATAAGCACAACTACCACATAAGGCAGTTATACAAGAATGACAAAGTGAAGGAATATTTGGAAACACACCACTCCAAGATATGGGCCAGAAGCCAATTCAGTGACCTAAGAAAAGTTGATTATGTGCACAATAATCTTGCAGAATCTTTCAACTCAACGATTAGGAAACTAAAGGGTCTTTATTTGGTGGATTTGCTTGACAAGATAAGGATATAATACATTAAGAATTTTCATGTTCGCGCAGGAATAGCCGAGGAAAAATTCATGGGCCACATTATCATCCCTTCCGTGATGAATGAATTGAAGCAGAAACAAGAAGCTTGGAAATCGACATGGCTCTTTGCTCGGCCACCACAGCAGAGGTATCATTTTTGGATAAAGAGAAGAGGAAATGGAGATATCCTGGATTTAGAAACTAGAAGTTGCAGTTGTAGGAAATGGTAGATAACTGGGTTGCCATGCATTTATGCCTTGTTTTTCATCACTACTCTCTCAGGTCAAGCAAGGAACATACATCAGTATGTGCATGAATACTACTTTATTGCAAGGTTCAAAGCCACATATGCACATGACTTACCTGCTCTCGAGGGAAAACAATAATGGACATAGTAGACCCTAGTTTCACGCTTTGCGCTCCAGTTCTAAAGAGACCAGCAGGTAGAATGAGGAAGAGTCGAATAAGACCTCGCAGCGAAGGAGCTGGACTTGGAGCAAGGAAGCGTAAGTGCACAAGGTGTGGTGGGTCTGTGCATTTTGCAAAGTATTGTGATAACGAAGTAGATACAGCGATCGGAGAGTGTTTCGACAATGAAAATTGGTCATTAGCCGGTTGCACCGGATGATGAAAATGATGCTCACCAGTCGCATGATTTTGCCAATGATCCAAATGATGATTCTGACGATGATCAAGTTGAGTCTCCAAATGATGATCAAATTGATGATCAAACTGACCAAAATGTTGAGCAAAATGATGCTCTAACTGAGGCTCGAACCGATGGTGACCAAAATATTGAGTAAAATGATGCTCCAATTGAGGCTCCAAAGAATGGTGACCAAAATGTTGAGAAAAATGATGCTCCAATTGAGGCTCCGAAGAATGGTGAGCAAAATGTTGAGGAAAATGATGCTCCAACTGAGGCCCCAAATGATGATTGGTATGTAAATCTTGCCAATACTATTTTACATTTATCACTTGACATGATCTCACAACCCTTTATTTTTTTTTGTTGTACAGCTCGGTGGTCGATTCAAACAAAGTGGTGGCAATGAGCTCTGAGGTACTTGAGGTACCGACAACCAAGAGGAGAAGAGTAGAAGAAAAGAGCACAAGAAGCACAAGGAGCACAAGGAGCAAAGTGGTAGCAACGAGCACAAGGATCACGAGGAGCAAAGTGGTGGTAAGAAGCACAAGGATAAAAAAGAAGCCAGCACACTTTGGAGATGATTGAGTGGGAACCAAGCAGAATTTATGAAACATTATGAATGTTGTTGTATTTGTGTTGAATGATGCTGGACCTATGTTAGAACTATGTTTGAATATGTTGGAATGATGATGGTACATATTTTGAGCAAGTTATATCAAAATGCTCTCCAAATGGGTACCGAAATTCAAATTTAAACAAAAAATAAAATTTGAACCAAACTTCGAGTTTGACATGCTATTTGGATGTTGCAATGCTTTCCAAACTATGGTGAACTTGTTTGTTGTAACTTGGTCATCAATTCAAGCCCATTTTTCAAAGTACACTCACATTCATGAAAAATGTGCTAAAAAGGAGCTCCAAAGGTAGGGGTCAACGGCCTCATTTCTAAGCAAGGTTTTTTCGACCTAGACTAAATCAGCCAAATAACTTTCCCGCACTTAGTATATGACATAACAAGACTATGTGTGCAGGTTTTTCATTTTTTTGATTTTTTTGATTTTTTTATGCTCATTTGAATATTTGTCAGACCTAACTTTGACCAACATTTAAACATTTTTGAAATATGAAAATGAAAAACTAAGCTTGGATTCTTCTTAGTTACTCCAAAATAAAGTTTTTTGTGGGTTTTGAAACTTTTCATGTTTCCAAAACCTAAATCTTGACTCATACGATAGAGTTTGAGATATCACATTGGATGCATGAATTTTCCGTTTGAATGTATCTACACCTTGTTTATCAACTTGAATCATTAGTATATGACATAAGGACACTATGTGCGCAGGTTTCCCATTTTTTATTCTTTCTGAATTTTTTATGCTCATTTGAATATTGGTGAAACCTAACTTTAACCAACACTTAAACAAGTTTTAAACATTAAAATGAAAAACTAAGCATGGATCCTTCTTAGTCACTCTAAAATGAAGCTTTGGTGAAGTTTTTGAAACTTTTCATGTTCCAAACCCTAATCCACTTCTCTTCACCCGTGACTTCGTACGACCTAGTTTGAGATATCACATTGGATTCATGAATTTTCCGTTTCAATGTATGTAGACCTTGTTTATCAAATGGAATCGTTAGTATATGACATAAGAAGTTAAGAACACTATGTGAGCAGGTTTTCCATTTTTTGTTTTTTTCTGAATTTTTTATGCTCATTTGAATATTGGTCAAACCCTAGTCAACCTCTCTTCCAAACCCTAAATGATCCAACCCTAGCGCTGAACAACGACCGTCGATGTAACCCTAGCGCTGAACTGCAGCCATCCGATCGTTCTTCAAGAAGGAATCCGCGGGCAGGCGTTGGGCGGTCCGTGACAAGTCATTCTGCAATCTGATTAGCTAGACTCTATATTTTCTCAACACGGATGGGTGTTCCGAGCGGGCACGCTAGGTGGACCATTGGACTATGTCTCGGTCCGGGTTCGTGTCCGTTGTGCAATGCGCCTGTTTCAGCCTTTCCAGGCATGCGTGGGAAGCGACGAAGTCATGATGCATGCACGCACCAGAGCCATTAAAACTCGATTACGTTGCGCGCGAAGCGACGAAGTTTGCATGCATGCGCGCCACGCTGCAGTGGCACGTCGATTCAGATGCACTCCTCGCCGAAGTGACTCGGTTACGTAGGCGCCAGCTCCTCAATCCGGTGTGAAACGGCAACAGATACCCACATGCACCACCTTCTCTTTTCATTCGCACCCCTAACCCCTTGTTTCTTGCCTATTTAAATGCCTCTCTTCCTCTCCCACACACCACCCAAGCCAGATCAGAAGTCTCCACTTCCTCTGAGAAACCCAAGCCAAATCAAACGCCTCTCTCCGAGAACCTCAAGCACCAGCACCGGAAGATGTAGTACTATGGACCTACCTTCCACCGGCCGCCTACCATGCCGGAGCTGCACTACCCGGCAGGTGTCCTCATGGAGAGCACGCTCCATGTGTGGGCGCAGTCCAGGTGGAGGGGGCCCGTCAAGCTCGTCGAGGCCTTCCTCACAGCCGGCTTTGCCCACCTCCCACCGGGCTCGCCGGTGATATTTCGCCTCGACGAAGTTCATGACGGCATCACCCTGAAGTTTCTCACTGTCACCTTCACCAACCCGTTTGACGCGTTCGACCTCCTCGGACAAGTGTTTTGGTGCGGATGCGAGTCAATATTCTTCACGGCCTACAACATCTTCACCAATTACGAGTACATCTTCCCCACCGTAAACCAGATGCACCCCCTCCCCTACCAGCACTGAAGTTGAAGATGGCGGTGGTGAAGGGCGCGGCAAAGGTGGCAGAAATTTCAAGATGAAGATGTTCGTGAAGCGAACCCGGAGTTGTTCATCAAGCTTGTCACGTTTCTTCAGTTTTTAGATTTATCATGTTGATTTTATATCCCGTGTTTTTGTATGTGGTGTCGTGTCGTCTCACTGGACTTATCTATGTAACGACGATGGTACTCGTTTAGTCGTGTGCATCCTTATTTATCTAAAATAAGTCATTATGTGTGTTCAAAAGTGTTCGTGCCCAAATGACTTTAGTGTTTCTTGTACCACATTGTTTTATAAAAACAAGAAACATTAAATAAAAAAGCAAATTCAATATAGAAAACAAAAAAATTCCTTTGGTAAATTGCATACCAATAAAAATTAAATAAAAGGCAAGACTTTTAACTCTTTAAAAAGGTGTTCGTTATCTATCTATCTATATCTATACCTAATAATAAAGGAGTTAAGGTTTCTGCCAAAATTTTCGTCCAACTTTTTTTTGGACGATTTTACCCTCCCACGAAAACACATAATACTGAGGCTGCCACCATACCGGTTCGCGCAATCGCGCTCCGTCCGCATCTTTTCGAGCGTATCACTGTCGAACTCTGCCCCCTTCCCCCATCCTGCAGGGACTCCTCCGTCCGCACGGTAAATAAATAGCAAACAGATCGGTTCCTAGCTTATACGGCAGCGCGCCGGCGGTCGTGTTCGTTTCGGGAGGCGATGGGTACTGCGCGCAACAATGGTTCAACCGAAAAAAGGCCACCCATCGGCCATCGCCCGTGTGGGCAGGAGTGTTTCGGATGCTGGAGGGCAGGACAATCGGGGGCAGAGGACGGCGATGATGCGGGACACGCAGACCGCATACAGCGCGTGCACGGACACGAAGACGACCCCAACGTGGCAGCGTCGATGGCGGTTCCACGCGCGCCGGCTGCAAGGCGAGGTCCCTCGGCGCTGAGATCGGAGGGATCCCAGATCCGAGTAAGATACCGGACAATTTTCAGAATCGAACCGGAGCGGTCCGATTGCCGTCTCTCCGAAAGAAGAGTTCGAGCGCCGGGTCACTAGATCGGGGGCGGAGCCGACGGATCCGAACCAAGGGCGACTTGGAGGCCAATTGCTGGTTGATTGATCGATTTTCTATCTTCCCCGCGCGCCTACGAGTGAACTTTCTTTTGTTGGTGTGCAGCCTCGCCCACGCTTTTCCTGCAGCTAAGGTGAACTGCGCTTTCCGGTTCAGATCTCTAGCAAAGTTGATTTTTCCAGCGTCGCCGGCACCGAGCGTTTCGAGTACAAGCTGGTGGCGCTGCTCGAGCTCGCAGCAGCGGATGAGGATGGCAGCATGAAGGAAGCGCTGGCAGGGGCGGGCGAGGAGCTGGCCGATGATTCGGCCTCTGCTATGGCCACAGCAAGGCGAACGAGCCACAAACGCCGCTCATGATGGCCTGGCGACGACAGCTTCACTGCACTTAATTGGGCCGCCTTTGGTGTAATTTCTTGCACAGATAGCACATGCGGCTGTAGCTCGAGGAATAATCACATCGACCCTGCTTCATAGTTGGAATCCTCTACGTACGTGGTCTAAACTTATATTTTTTAATACCCACTTTGATCCATATTAATTGTCAATCTTTATTTTTATACGAAATCAAGAGCACTTAATATGATTGTGTTCTACTTCTATGTAAAGTGTCTGTAATATTGTTTGCAATTTCTGAATAATGAATTGTCGAGGTGCGCACATGTAACTAAATAAAAGATTAATAATGATGGGTAACAAGTAGATAAAAAATCAGAAAAGATAAAGACTTAAGATGAATGTGTGCACTGATACCGGTTGGACATAGATTGATTTTGGCCAAAATTTAGGTCGCATCAACTATTTTAGTCTTAATATTTGACATCTTTTTCATCCCGCTGCAACGCACGGGCACTTTTCCTAGTCTATATCTATACCTAATAATAAAGGGAGGATTGTTTCCTTGGTCCAACACTTTTTTGGACCAATTTATCCTCCCACCAAATCTATCTATACCCCTAATATATCCAGGTATGTTTCTTTTTCTTCTCCGCACATGAAACAACCTATGTCGCGATCCTCACCGGATGTGTGGGGCTGCTACCTTTTCCCGGATGGATCACGACGCGTGGGCCGGCCCAATTGATTCCGCGCTGCCGGACGACCGAGTACACCTGGTATATTCCTACGAGAGGACAACTTCGCTGTGCACCAGCTTAAACTCCCATAAACAGCACGATTCAGTTGAATAGTACCACCTCGGTACCTCGCACCAAGTCTCACCGATTTATATACGCTCAGAAAGTTGGGTTATCAGCAAGCTGCCTCCGGAATAAAGCAGCAGCAATGTTGATGCTTGGAAATCTAATAATGAAGGAGCGAATAAAAATGCCGACGTGCTGGTGATGGGCAAGGATTGATCGAACGGGACCGTGTATCTGTTGGGATGTGACTGCGTGCATGAATGAATGAAAGGAAAGAATTGATCCGGCTGGCTGAATCGGAAATTGCTCTGTATATGTTGGGTGGTGGCCACGACGGAACTGTATAGTGGATTACTGAGTCTCTGGCGGTTACACGGCAACGACCTCGATAGCGGCGATATACAAGGGGCGGGGCGAGCGGATGCTGTGAACACGCTCAACTCCACTCCTGGCACTACGGCGTCAATGTAATTTCTTCTAATCAAATAATCAAAATATGCTGATTGCCTCGCACCGCCCATGGTGTATAACTTGGGATGATGCAGTTGTATTCATGGTGGATCTTCCGGTGCAGCCACTTCTATTTTGGATCCTAATTTTTTAAATACACTTTTTTGTACATTAATTTGGAACATGAGATTTTATATTATCTAGGAAAAATAACCTATAATAATGTTTTAAAGTATTTCATAAAAACAATCTATAGCGACACATCCCGCAGCGAGCGGGGAACCATGGTGGTGTGACAAAGTCAGCTAGGCACAGTGCGCGGCCGGATTGGCCAGCCAGGATGAACGCTGATTAAACACCATGTGAGGTACAAAGTTGCGGTCGACGTAGCCATGGTTTCTTGACACATATCGAGGTTGGCCGAGTTTATAGAAATTTGGCTGACTATTATTTAACCAGGAGATGTACATGGCTCGGTCTTGACGAGAGATTATACAAACCGGGTTTATAAAACCCAGTATAACAAAATAGGGTTTGCAAATTTTATTAGGAATTGGAAAAGCATGTAAAATCACGCAATGCAATGATGGGAAGACTTCATAATGATGAAAAAATAAAATCACAGCCAAATCTAATTAGGGTATTAACCGAATTTTTATAGCGATATACTTAAAAATGAGTGTACGAAGTAAGACGAAAAAAGTAAATGTATGATAAATTAACACTTTATCGTTATGTCCCATATCAGCTAACCCGGTGCTACGCACAAGGCATACATTCATGTAAATTTTAAGTTTTATAGGTTCTTTTTTTACTAAATTTTGGAGCCATTACCAAAATATTATGGTGTACTAATTATAAGTTCATCTAAATTCATATCCTAATAAAATTTCTAAATGGGGCACACCAATATAACCAGTTTAAGGTATTACAAATCAGTGCAGGAGAAAACGTGACCAGCGTCAACTGTGACAAAGAGAAGAAGTGTCAACATTGATAATCCTTTTACAGCGTTTGATTATTTGTTTCATCCGGTGCAACGCACGGGCATTTTTGCTAGTACCTAATAATAAAGCAAAAAGAGGTTCCGTCGTCCGTTTTTTCCTACCCCTTATTTTCTGTAAAATTACCAGAGCTGCCACCGCTTAGTAATGAACGGTTAGTTTTTTATTTATTTCGTCCGTCTCTCCGTAGCCGCTATTCCTCTATCGTCCCTGCGCGAGGAACTAGGACAGAGACTGGCTGCGCGAGCTGCCCGCTAACATGACCATCCGCTGCGGCTGAGTTTCCGTCGCCACAGGTAACTACGATGGCAACATGACCATGACCATCCGCTGTATTCCAAGCCGAGCCTCTAATCCAAGCAAGCGACCTCCTCCAGCCCGAGCTCGTCCAAAAGCAGTCCCTGTCTGTGCCTCATGCCGCTAGCAACTGTCGCGTCGAGCGCGCTGGGAGAGTATAGTCCTCCCCATACGAAGTGACAAGCGTAGAGGCTGTAGAGAGATCAAGGGAAGAGAAGCGGTGCCACCCAGCAAGGCGGCCTGCTGGTGAAGCTTGGGTGGAAGAGGGAGCTCTCGAGCAGCCCACTTCAGACCGAATCTGATCCAGACCCGCACGAGCGGCTAAGGGAATGCGATGCGCTGATGGATTTGTGCTTCCGATTTGCAGATTTGCTACATTTAACAACGAATTCCTGTCCAATTTGAGATTTTAAGATATTTTCAAAGCCTCAGCGTAGAATTGGGGAACAAGTGAAGATGAGCAGCCGTACGGGAGTGGATTGGCATATGATCCGAAATAGTTTAGAGAGAGATGGTGGCCGATTTGCCGACCCGGTGTGCTAGCTGACCTTCACCAGGTCGCACACCTTGAGCTTGATGGAGGGGACTGGAGTCAATGATGAGAGGTGGAGAGTGGCCGGCTACTGGATAGGTGCAGCCAGGAGGGAAGGCCGGTTGCTGGCGAGGTGGACAAAAGAGGAGGAGATGGTGATCTGAGGAGCACTGGCGGCGGGAGGGGCGCTAGCGGTTTGGCCGGCGGAGCGCTGGCGGCGGGAGCACAACCAAGTGCTATGGTACCGGTTCGTTTCTCTGCCCTCTGGCCGAGCAGAGAACTGCTCCGCTCATGCCGCGCGAATCGCGCCGCCGGCCAAACCTCCGCCGCTAGCGCTCCTCCTGCGCGCCTCCTGCCGCCGGCCAGCCCCTCGCCGACCGCCGTTGTCCAAGACGCCGACGCCAGCGACCCCGACACCAACGACCCTTCTGCGCTCCTCCCGCCGCCGGCTAGGCCCTCGCCGACCGTTAGCGCCCCTCCCGCTAGGTAGCCGCCGCCAGGGCTCTTCCTGCGCGCCTCCCGCCGCCGGGCAGGCTCGGAGGCTGTCATGCACCTGAGTCGTGGCTTCTCCACAGCCGTCGCCCGATGGGCAAGGCGCCGTCCTCAAAAGATACCGGGATTTTCTAAGCAACCGATTGGCGCCATAAAGCTAGCCCGATATCGGAGTACACGGTTTAATGGTGTGCGATTGTTCGACGCCTCAGGGGATCTGCGCGGAGGAGCTCTGACTCCGGGGCGGATAGGCCGGCACCACGGCAGGGTGGAGAGCTGGCCGGGCGCGGCGGCGCTGTTGGGGATCTGCGCGGAGCGGCTGATGCTTCATTGATTTTCTTCAGAAGTCACAGTTCTCCGTTTTGCTGATGGTCCTTTGATGCTTGTTGAATGTATACGGGGTGTCTCTGTGTAGACCGAAACTATTCTACGTCAGGATCTTAGGCTGGTGCCAACGCGGGCTGGAGGGCGGGCGCTACCGCCCGAGGCGGGGCGATAGGGTGGCAACAGGCGGGCGAGATGGCAGCGCGGGGCGGTGGTTCCACCGCCCGGCGGTAGCGGGGACATCATTGTGTCAGCATCCAGAAGTGATAAATTTTTCTCCAGATTTTGAAGGCTACTGATGTACAAATTTATTAAAGTGGAAGTAGTGTTGAATACATGATCATTGATTCTGCTCGCGCCGCATCGCGCGGGCATTTGTGCTAGTACCTACTAATAAAGGAAGGAAGGTTTCCGTGGTTTGGTCCGTTTCGTCCGTCGTTGTGTCCTCCTTGCCGTTTCGTACGTCGCGATTTGGTATGTCTTGCGGTTTGTATGTCTTGTGAGAACGAGTCTTGTACAAACACGATACGTCCTGACTCCTGAATCATCCGAATAGATTTTCCTTCCCGCAATCGATCGGTGTGGGCCGGCCCAGTACAGAAAAACATACAAGACCGGGACTTTCCGCAAGTCAGAGACGAGGAGAACCACCTTTATAAGCACCAACCCACCAGCTCTATCTATTGTCCCGAGATGCAGTCTTTATCTCGTCGGCATGGCGACGAGCGCGAGAGCTCCGTTCCAAACTTTGAAGTACAAATTGACGATCTGGTGGAGGTTGCAGGACTCTGTTGAGAAACATGGGTTTCAGAATTCAAATCAGTGCGGTTCTGATGGACCTTTGGCCGGGATTACCTAAGAACGGCGTCGTGAGCGATGGGAACGAGACAAGGACACCAGGTGCTGAGCCTCGGCGGAAGATCGTCGTGCATCGCTGTGGTCGTACGCACTGCTGGCTGGTTCGCCGCGGGGTTGCTGGCCGGCCGGGGCTAATAGCTGGAGTGCGTGCACGCGGCTGGCCTGTGATGCAACTGCCGGCCGGCGCGGGGAAGCTGTAGTGTGGATTGGATGCACTCGAGGCTTGATGGTAGATGTACGTATTTTGGGACGTTTTTAATCAAAGATAGCTAGCTCACGGTTGTTTGTGTGTTTGCAAAAAAAAAATAGACAAAATCTAGCTCATTTAATTTGATTTACACTTTGAGTGTAGCGTGTCGTAAACCGAGTTAGATGTAGCTGCAAAATATTCTAGATATAAGTAATGCTGTTTCAGTTCAAAATACGTACGTTACATTGTAGGCAATGCAAATTTTTCTTTTTTATAAATCTTAAGTAAACCAGGCAAACTTTTAAGGGAACCTGCAAAATTTGTTAGATTTTGTCACTTTTGTGTGGCCAAAAATACACCATGTTTTGATTTGATATTTTACATGTTGGTAGAATGCATCATTATCAACATCTACATTTTTAAAAGTTTATTTTAGGACTTTAGTTGTCATTTTCAACTTTTTCAGAAAAATAGTCGTCATGTAGCCCAAGCTACATTTGTAGTTTCAGTTTACAAATTTATATCAATTTGTAAAATGCAAATTATACTTGATTTTTCTTGCGTTGGTTTTATTTTTACGATGAGTTATGCCGGTCTTGAACACTTTTTTTAAAAGAGGGCAAAAGCTTTGCCCTATTCCATTCATTAAGGAGAAGTAGAAATAGTTTTACATCACACCCGGTTACACCCTCGAAGCAAAGGGAACTACTCTCGCGGCATCAAATTGCTCATACACTTATCACCCGCCAAAATCCAAAGTCTAGCCTCTAACTTAATCTTGTGGAAAATCACTGAGGGTGGCACATGTTTGTTTTTGAAGACTCAAGCGTTTCTTTCGTTCTAAAGCTCCCAAGACATAAGGAAGGCTAAGGAAGCCACGTCCTTGCGCTTCGTCATATTGCCCCACCAAGGATGAAGAGTGGTGGTCGGCCATATATTGAGGTCAAGCGCTTGAATGCCAAGCTAATCATTTAGAAGACCGCAAAGTCGAATGGTGTAACGACAATTGACCAGAAGGTGATCAACGGATTCCATAACTCGTTTGCATAGGGGACAATCCCGGTAATTTGGCCACCCCCTCTTCTCCAAACGGTCATTAGTCCAAAGCATATTTTGAAGCGCGAGCCACATGAAGAACTTGTATTTAGGCAGGGCCCAAAACTTCCACACCGAGGAGACGATCGGGGAAGATGTTGCTCCAAAGAATTAAGCATGGTAGGCGGAGGTAGATGAATAGTGGCCATTGTCGGTGAGGTTCCAAGTGATTTCATCTTCGATGCCCTCTTAAACACTTGATTGGCAACTCATGCCACTATGCGGTCGTCGTTGTCCTATCATCGTTGTGATGTGGCAAGGTCTCCGCACATTGCTCTTCAGCATCAACAACTAACTGCTCCACCTTGACTTGTCTCCATCAACGGATTGTTCGTCAGCTCTTACTCTTCGCCAACCAGTAGAACATGATGACGGTTGTGGAAAAGCTCACACAGGTTATCACCTTCTGGAGGCCGACATCGGTGGTGCAACTGTACGAGGGGAAACAAGATACGTATTCAAATTTTTATCCCGTCGCAACGCACGGACAACTTTCCTATCTATATCTATACCTAATAATAAAGGAGCTAACGTTTCCTTGGTTCGGTCCGTCGTCTTTACGTTTTCGTCCGTCCGTCGCGTGTACGCTTTCGTCCGACCGTGTGTACGCTTTCGTCCGACCGAAGCTTTCCTAGGTTCTGACGATGCCGTGAGAAACAGTGTCCGGTTCCATCCTGTTATCCAAGGAAAATTTAACCAGCAATCGTATAGGAACAGGACTCCATGTCCGGGTGACTTTCCTCCACAGGTTTTTTACTTTATATAATCCAATCGCCAGAAGCTGTCATCAAAATCAAAGTCAGGATTGTGATCGATCTTTTGACGAAGCGCAACACCTGGAACTGCTAGATCGAGAGAGGAGGTACTCGTTGGCGCTAGATCAGAGAAGGGAGGCTCTGCCTCCTGGGGGACGACGCCGACATGCTCCACGGGAAGGTGCTCATCACACTTCGAAGAAACTTGCCCACGCATCCCTGCGTCACGCAAGGCCGGCGGTACCTCCGCCATCGCCTGCATCTCGCGCAGCCGGCGGTAAACCCCATCGCAAGCGGCTGGCGGCGACCCCGCCCATCTGATCTAACAGCCCAGGACGAGTAGCTCTTAACTCGGCGCAGCTTCCATTGAGCCGGCGCTTGTGGAGGTTGTGCTCCAGAATCCAGATGCGAGTAGATGCAGGGTTGTGACCAATACATGTGGGAGAGGGAGGTGCTGACCTCGTTCTCCAATTTTGTACTCAGCTCGACGTATATTTGTCTGGAAGTCTTCGATCGATGGCCGGCGCCGGTGTATCTTCGCTGTCGGTGCAGAAGGTCCGCCGAAGGGCTCTCAAAGGAGCGGCGGCGGTGTCCAACAACCTGGATGACGGAGCACCGCCCGGCTGTTCCAGTGCACAACGACGTACGGTTGTAGAATTCAGCCGGCGAGCACGGAGACGGAGGCATTAGCAAGGGCAGAGGCAGACACGAAGGGATCAAGGATATAGTTCTCTACGCGGTCTTCGTTGGCGACGGCGCGACGCCTGCTCCAGATCGTTTCTGTTGGTTGATCTGTCAGGTTCGACAGTCATTTTCAGTTAACAGAGAAAAGTCAAAACTTAACGTTAAAGGGATGGGCCCACTGGACCAACGTCCAGGGCTTGATCTGTACGTGACTTGTTCTCGTATGTAACAAACGCACCCTGATCGGGGGTGCCAAAACCAACTCGATGGTTTTGGTCCCCTGTTGCGCTGTGCCATATAAAGGGGGGGAGTCTGGCAGAGATCGATACCGAGTTAACGATCTAAACATCTGCTTCCCCCACATCCCAAAACTCTACCGATCTAGAGTGGCCAGAAGCAACGGGAAGACTGGAACCTTGCCGTGCTGTGCCAGGGCAGTGCAGGTGGCGCCCGGAGGGGATCAGGAGGATCTCCAGATCGTCATCGACAACAAGTTCGTCATCAACACCGCCACACCAAGCCTGCCTCACGCAGGCGTCGATGGGATCGTCAGTGCCCAGTGCAACACATCTACTCTCTCTGTTTATGATCATTAGGTGTTCTAGTGGCTATTGTTCACGATCTGGTGTTACTCTTGAAGTATTAGGCCTAACAATGGTATCAGAGCCTAGTACTGCTAGCACTAGAACCCTAGTAGTGATCTGAGATCACGTTTTTTGTATAAAGATCATGTTTTTTAGGCTGATTATGTTGATGTTTAGCCCCTGTTATGCATGCTAGGCTCTCAGATTTGTTATGCAAGCAATCTGATGATCCTATTTTAGTTTCGAAATCATGCTTAAGCCTCAGATTAGCCCGAATTATTGTTGTATGTTGCATGATTAGATGATGTATACACCCTAACCCTGATTCCCCAATTACGGATGAACCCTAATTATGCAATTTGGCACGAGTCTGAGGATGAGAACCTCACCTGATGCCGCCGGGTGTCTGCCTCTCCCCTCTGGGGCCCGTCGGAGCAGCCGCTGCTCCGGCGAGGGCAGAGATCCCGCGCCGCCACTCTCTCCCGACGGAGGAGTGCGCGGATTGACGCGCGGTAACGCGCGGAATGGACGGACCGCCGGTGGCCGTCGCGCCGCCGGCCCTTGTCGTCGCCTAACGGCTGCCGGCCTCGCCGGTGAGCACCACCCCCTCACAGACGCAAGGAAACGGCGCCAGTAGCCACGCTCGACGGAGGAGCGGCGGACATGGTCCGTCGCACGCTGCTCCGGCGAGCGCAGCCACCGCGCCGGGATGATGAAGGCGAGGCTCGCGTGCCTCGCGCAGCCGAGCAGGCCGCCTCGCGCGCATCGGGCCGCCGGGCGTGGCCACCTCGCGCGTCGCGCGCCGTTGCGGCCGAGGCGCCTCGCGCGCTCGGGCCGCCGGGCCGTGGGCGCCTCGCGCGCTCCCGCCCGCCGTGGCCGTGGCCGCCTCAAGCGCCCGCGCCGCCGGGCCGTGACGCGAAAAATTCGGGGGAGAGGAAAAATCGGGGACTGTTTTTAGGGTTATGGTTTTCCGTCGCCCCAGGGAGTTTTTGTTCTGGCCGCGGAGCATCTCTGCCGTCCGATCGATCGGACGGTCCAGCTCGCTGCGGGGAGTGTGCTCGGGCCGGCGGGATTACTGGGCCATATCTAAGGATGGGCTTCGGCCCAGGTTGTCGGTAGTCCAGTAAGTTTTCTGGGCTGCCGATTTTCCTTTGTGTTTTGTGCATTCCAAATGTTTTTCCTTATGTTTATTGCACTATTATACAGAAAAATCATTGCCTATAAAATATGATCAGAAACATGTTATTGTTCTGGAAAGAAATGAACCAACGAGATTTTCTTGTCTAGAATATTTAATATGTTTTAATGTTGAATTATCAAATTAAGCATCACATATGTTGTTCCTTAAATGATTTAAAGTTGATGTTTATTTTGGGAATGTTATGGCTGCAAAATAGTTCTGACCAACGTTGTATTATTTTCTGCATGTCAATCCCTAATGTTGTTCTAATTCATGTCATTTCTGCCCAACGGTGTTTGACATAGAATAAGAAAATTATGGCATGTTTATTTTATATGCATGCAATTTTACTAATGAATGTCCATGTCAAATTTCAGCTTCCGCTGCGATGCGTTATGATGCTGTCGAGCAGTTGACCGGCAGCAACTTTCCTCGTTGGAAGAACTCCATTGAGCTATGTTTGGCTTTCAACGAGTTTGATTATGCCTTAAGGGAGGATAAGCCCGTGGCGCCAGTTGCTGGTGCTACGGGGTATGATGAACTAAAGAAAACTTATGACTCCAAGATGGAGAAGTGGGACAAATCCAATCACGTTGCAATGCTCGTGATGAATTCTTCCATTTCACCTGAGATTATTGGGGCTCTCCCCAAGAAAGATACTACTAAGGAATTTATGGAAGCCTTGGAGGAGCAATTCAAAGGCTCTGAAAAGGTTTATGCTCATGAGCTTTTTCACAAGCTACTTGGCAAGTATAAAAATGATGGTGATGTTAGGGGACACATACTGAGAATGATAAATGCTTCAAATAAACTGAAGCACCTAAAGTGTGAGCTCAGTGACAACCTCCTTATCATCATGATCTTGGAGTCCCTCCCTGAAGAGTTCGATCAGTTCAAGATCAACTACAATTCCATGAAGGAGAAGTGGACACTTGCTGAGATATCCCCTCGGATTGTCCAGGAAGAAGAAAGAATGATGAGGCAGAACAAGGATCAGGCTTTTCATGTTGGCTCCTCAAAGAGAAAGCATGACAGGTCAGGCCCTTCAAAGTCGCCAAAGAAGACCTTCAAAAAGGAAATGCCAAAGTTTAAAGCAAAGGAAAAGGATAACGGACAGTCTTCAGCGCCTACTGATAATGTGTGTTTCTTTTGTAAGAAGGAAGGCCATTACAGAAAAGACTGTCATGAATACCTCAAGTGGATGATGAAGAAAGTTACAGATAAAATCACTTTTGTTGATGAAATGTTATATACTGATTTCTCTTGTACATCATGGTGGATTGATTCAGGTGCAACTGCTCACGTTGCTAATTCTATGCAGGGATTAAATTTGATCCAAACCATAACAAGCGGGGCAAGACGACTTAGAGTTGCAAATGGAGTTGAAGTTGATGTTGAAGCTGTTGGGTCACTCACCTTGGAGCTCCACACCGGCTTTCACCTTCATTTAAATAATGTTCTTTATGTACCTACTTTAAGTAGGAATTTGATTTCAGTTTCTTGTCTCGATGATAACATGTTTGAGTGCAAGTTTGGTAACAAACAATTTGTTTTAAATTATTGTAATAATGATGTTGGCCTCGGTGTCAGACGAGGCAAACTATATATGTTATCTATGAATGATTATGTTTTGCATGTGAGTAATGTTTCGAATGTTGAGAAGAAATGGAAGGGTACTAGTACTTCTTCGAAATTGTGGTACTGTCGTTTGGGACACATTTCGAGGGGGAGAATGGAAAGACTTATTAAAAATGATGTACTCCTCCCATTAGACTTCTCCGATGCAGACAAATGTATTGATTGCATCAAAGGTAAATATGCAAAAACAATTAAGAAAGGAGCGGTAAGAGCACGAGTGTCCTCGAACTCATACATACTGACATATGCGGACCTCTTAATGTTAAGTCTATGGATGGTTTTGATTCGTTCATCACCTTCACAGACGACTTTTCCCGTTATGGGTACATTTACCCTATACGTGATCGATCGGAAGCTTTGGACAAATTTAAAGTGTTCAAAGCCGAAGTTGAGAACCAACTGAATGCAAAAATTAAAGTTGTACGATCTGATCGAGGGGGAGAGTATTACGGTAGGCACGCTCCTTATGGGCAAATTCCAGGACCTTTTGCTAAGTTCCTAGCTGAAAATGGAATTGTTGCCCATTATTCAATGCCTGGTGAACCTCAACAAAATGGTGTGGCTGAGCGCCGCAATCGCACGCTTTTGGATATGGTGCGTAGCATGCTCAGTCATGCAAGTTTACCAGTAAGCCTATGGATGGAGGCATTGAAGACGGCTGCACATATTTTAAACCTTGCTCCCACTAAGTCAGTACCGAACACACCTCACGAGATGTGGACGGGAAAGAAACCGAGCTTGAACTATTTACGTGTGTGGGGCTGTCCTGCTGAAGCTAGAATATTCAATCCACAACTTAAGAAGTTAGATCCAAAAATGGTTAGTTGTTTCTTCGTCGGATACCCGCACAGGGGAAAGGGATATCGTTTCTATTGCCCCGGTCATACCACTAAGTACGTGGAGACCCGGCAAGCGGTATTTTTTGAGGATAATGAAGTTAATGAAATAAGGAAGATCGATCTTGAGGAAAAGCGAGTGTGTGCTCCATCCCCGATTATCCAAAAGGTCGTTCTACCAATGCAGAGGAGAATCACTTCTAATGTTGAGACTGAACCTCACAGTTCTGGTCCTCAACCTGATGGTGATCCTGAAACTAATGATAACGCAAATACAGAAGGTGAAGAAAATCACCAGTCGGATAATGAAGAAGATCCTCATAATAATAATGCCCCTCCACCACCATCGCCTGTGAGAAGATCACAGCGAGAAAGAAGAAAAGCCATCTCAGATGATTATATCACCTACATGAGTGAGGATGTAGACGATATAGGAAAGGTGGAGGATCCAACCTCATACAAGGAGGCCATTAAGAGTTTGAATTCGTCTAAGTGGCAAATCGCCATGGAAGACGAGTTGAAATCTATGAGCTCAAATGATGTTTGGGACCTAGTAGAAGTTCCTAATGACGCCAAAAGAGTAGGCTCCAAATGGATCTACAAAACTAAGTACGACCCCAAAGGGAACATCGAAAGGTTCAAAGCTAGACTTGTGGCAAAAGTTTTCACACAGAGAGAAGGAATCGATTATAATGAGACTTTCTCTCCCGTGTCATCTAAAGATTCTTTTAGGATCGTCATGGCTCTGGTAGCTCATTTCGACCTAGAATTGCATCAAATGGACGTTAAGACGGCATTTCTAAATGGTGACCTTGATGAAGACGTATACATGACTCAGCCGGAAGGTTTTGTTGTGGAAGGAAAGGAACATTTAGCATGTCGTCTGAAGAAATCCATCTATGGCTTGAAGCAAGCTTCAAGACAGTGTTACCTCAAGTTCGATAAGATTATTAGAACTTTTGGTTTTACTGAAAATGTTAAGGACAACTGCATTTATGTTAAGTTTAAGGGCAGTAGGTTCACAATATTAGTCATGTATGTGGATGACATATTATTGGCCTGCAGTGATAAGGATATGCTGCACGAGACCAAGAATTTTCTGTCTTCCAATTTTGATATGAAAGATCTCGGTGAAGCTTCATATGTCCTCGGCATTGAGATTCATCGAGATAGGTCTAAAGGTGTGTTGGGACTATCACAAAAGGCATACTTTGAGCGAGTACTAAAGAAATTCAATATGCATAAGTGCTCTGGCTCACCTGCCCCAGTAGTCAAGGGCGATAAGTTTGGGACATTTCAATGTCCGAGGAACCAAATTGAAACTGATCAGATGAAGTCGGTTCCTTATGCTTCAGTTGTCGGAAGCATCATGTATGCACAAGTTTGTACACGCCCTGACTTGGCTTTTATAACCGGGATGTTTGGCAGATTCCAATCAAATCCAGGACTAGACCACTGGAAGGCCGCAAAGAAAGTCTTGCGTTATATGCAAGAGACAAAAGGGTACATGCTTGCGTACAGAAGGTCTGATAACCTACAAGTTGTTGGTTATTCAGATTCTGATCATGCCGGTTGTGTGGATAGTAAGAAATCCACGTCAGGTTATGTATTCACACTTGTCGGAGGAGCTATATCGTGGAAAAGCTCCAAACAAACTATAGTTGCTTCATCTACGATGCAAGCAGAGTTTATAGCATGTTATGAGGCCACTGGGCAGGCTGTATGGCTAAAGAATTTCATTCCCGGACTTAAAGTGGTCGACAGCATTTCAAAACCACTTCTATTGTATTGCGATAATGAACCCGCAGTTTTCTATGCGAATAACAACAAGTCAAGTGATGCTGCCAAACACATTGACATTAAGTATCATGTTGTGATGCATAGGATCCAGGATCAAACAACTATTGTTAAGCATATAAGTACGACTCGTATGCTTGCGGATCCGCTAACGAAAGGCTTACCACCCAGAATCTTTCGTGAGCATGTTGCCGGCATGGGATTACTGGAAGCCTTATGATTCTGGAATAAAGGGACCATAATAAGAACCACTCCCAATAAGTATTATGTTATCCATTTCAAGATAGGCTAGTATGCCATAAGTGTTGAGGTTCAATAGCATTTCATTGGTTGTTGTAACACCTCACTTTGGTTTATTATTCCTATGGAGAATGGGCAAATGATGTTAATGTAGGATAACGTTGCATAGAAAACAAAAATTTTCCTACGGCGAACACGCAATCCAAGCCAAGATGCAATCTAGAAGACGGTAACAACGAGGGGGTATCGAGTCTCACCCTTGAAGAGATTCCAAAGCCTACAAGATGAGGCTCTTGTTGCTGCGGTAGACGATCACTTGCCGCTTGCAAAAGCGCGTAGAAGATCTTGATCACGATCGGTTCCGGCGCCACGAACGGGCAGCACCTCCGTACTCGGTCACACGTTCGGTTGTTGATGAAGACGACGTCCACCTCCCCGTTCCAGCGGGCAGCGGAAGTAGTAGCTCCTCTTGAATCCGACAGCACGACGGCGTGGTGTCGGTGGCGGTGTAGAAGTCCGGCGGAGCTTCGCTAAGCAATGCGGGCAATATGGAGTGGAGGAGCTTGGCTAGGGTTTGGGAGGGGGTGGCCGGCCACTCTATGGGGGGCGGCTAGCTTATGGTCTTGGGGTGGCCGGCCCCCTCCCTTGGCCCCTCATTATATAGGTGGATCCCAAGTGTTGGTGTCCAAGTCTTCGAATAAGACCCGAAACCAAAACCTTCCATAGGAGGGGGAAACCTAGCCCAACTAGGACTCCCACCCAAAGGTGGGATTCCCACCTCCCATGTGGGGGGTGGCCGGCCCCCTATGGTGGAGTCCACTTGGGACTCCACCCCATCTAGGGCTGGCCGGCCATGGAGGTGGAGTCCCTTGTGGACTCCACCTTCCTTGGTGGTTTCTTCCGGACTTTTCTAGAACCTTCTAGAACCTTCCATAGAACCTTCCGCGACATTTTATTTCACATAAAATGACATCCTATATATGAATCTTATTCTCCGGACCATTCCGGAACTCCTCGTGATGTCCGGGATCTCATCCGGGACTCCGAACAAATATTCGAACTCCATTCCATAATTCAAGTGCTACCATTTCAACATCCAACTTTAAGTGTGTCACCCTACGGTTCGAGAACTATGCGGACATGGTTGAGTACTCACTCCGACCAATAACCAATAGCGGGATCTGGAGATCCATAATGGCTCCCACATATTCAACGATGACTTTAGTGATCGAATGAACCATACACATATATTACCAATTCCCTTTGTCTCGCGATATTTTACTTGTCCGAGGTTTGATCTTCGGTATCACTCTATACCTTGTTCAACCTCGTCTCGACAAGTACTCTTTACTCGTACCGTGGTATGTGGTCTCTTATGAACTCATTCATATGCTTGCAAGACATTAGACGACATTCCACCGAGAGGGCCCAGAGTATATCTATCCGTCATCGGGATGGACAAATCCCACTGTTGATCCATATGCCTCAACTCATACTTTCGGATACTTAATCCCACCTTTATAGCCACCCATTTACGCAGTGGTGTTTGGTGTAATCAAAGTACCTTTCCGGTATAAGTGATTTACATGATCTCATGGTCATAAGGACTAGGTAACTATGTATCGAAAGCTTATAGCAAATAACTTAATGACGAGATCTTATGCTACGCTTAATTGGGTGTGTCCATTATATCATTCACACAATGACATAACCTTGTTATTAATAACATCCAATGTTCATGATTATGAAACTAATCATCCATTAATCAACAAGCTAGTTTAAGAGGCATACTAGGGACTTCTTGTTTGTCTACATATCACACATGTACTAATGTTTCGGTTAATACAATTCTAGCATGATATATAAACATTTATCATAAACATAAAGATATAAATAATAACCACTTTATTATTGCCTCTAGGGCATATCTCCTTCAGTCTCCCACTTGCACTAGAGTCAATAATCTAGATTACATTGTAATATACCTAACACCCATGGCATTCTGGTGTTGGTCATGCTTTGCCCTAGGGAGAGCTTTAGTCAACGGATCTGCTACATTCAGATCGGTGTGTACTTTGCAAATCTTTACTTCTCCATCTTCGATGTACTCGCGAATCGAGTGGTAACGCAGCTTGATATGCTTCAGCCTCTTGTGTGACCTTGGCTCTTGTGCATTGGCGATGGCACCCATGTTATCACAGTAAATGATTAATGGGTCCAATGCACTAGGAACCACACCGAGCTCTACAATGAACCTCTTCATCCATACCGCTTCTGATGAAGCCTCCGAAGCCGCTATGTACTGCGATTCTGTTGAAGACTTCGCCACCGTGCCTTGCTTTGAGCTTGCCCAGCTTACTGCAGCACCATTCAATATAAACACGTACCTGCATTGTGACTTAGAGTCATCGGATCAGTGTTCCAACTTGCATCGGTGTAACCGTTTACAACGAGCTCTTGGTCACCTCCATAACAAAGAAACATATCCTTAGTTCTTTTCAAGTACTTCAGGATATTCTTGACCGCTGTCCAGTGTTCCATTCCTGGATCACTTTGATATCTGCTAGTCAAACTAACGGCATGTGCTATATCCGGTCTAGTACATAGCATGGCATACATGATAGATCCATACTGCCGAGGCATAGGGGATGTTACACATCCTTTCTCTTTCTTCTGCCGTAGCCGGTCCTTGAGTTTTACTCAATACCTTGCCCGGCAACATAGGTAAGAACCCTTTCTTACTTTCGTCCATTCTAAACTTCTTTAGAATCTTGTCCAGATATGTACTGTGATAGCCCTATTAGGCGTCTTGATCTATCTCTATAAATCTTGATGCCTAATATATACGATGCTTCACCAAGGTCTTTCATTGAAAAACTATTATTCAAATAACCCTTAACACTTTGCTTAATAGTTCTATATCATTCCCGATCAATAATATGTCATCTACATATAATATCGGGAATGCTACAGAGCTCCCACTCACTTTCTTGTAAATACAGGGCCTCTCCATGACACTTTGTATAAACCCGAAGTCTTTGATCACCTTATCAAAGCGTCGGTTCCAACTTCTTGATGCTTGCTTCAGTCCATAAATTGAACGCTGAAGTTTGCATACTTTGTCGCATTTTTAGGATCGACAAAACCTTTGGGTTGTACCATATACAACTCTTCCTCAATATCTCCATTAAGGAACGCCGTTTTGACATCCATCTCGCCAAATCTCATAATCGAAAAATGCAGCTATTGCTAACAAAATCCTCACAGATTTTAGCTTCGCTACGGTGAGAAAGTCTCATCGTAGTCAACTCCTTGAATTTGTCGGAAACCCTTTGCGACAAGTCGAGCTTTATAGACAGTAATATTACCATCAAGCATCTGTTTTTCTCTTGAAGATCCATTTATTCTCGACAGCCTTTCGGCTATCGTGTAAGTCTACCAAAGTCCATACTTTGTTATCATACATGGATCCCATTTCGGATTTTATGGCTTCTTGCCATTTGTTGGAATACGGGCTCATCATCGCTTCTTCATACGTCGCAGGTCCTCATCATTGTTATCTACAATCATGACATTTAGACAAGGATCATACCAATCGGAGTGGCACGTTCCTTGTCGATCTGCGAGGTTCGATAGTTTCCTCGTTCGAAGTTTCATGATCATTATCATTAGCTTCCTCTGTTGTCGGTGTAGGCGGTACAGTACAACTTCCGCACTTGCGCTACTTCCGATCAACGAGTATAGATTCATCAATCTCATCGAGTTCTACTTTTCTTCCAGTCACTTCTTTAGTGAGAAATTCTTTCTCAAGAAAGGTTCCGTTCTTAGCAACAAAGATTTTGCCTTCGGATTTGTGATAGAAAGTGTACCCTATAGTTTCCTTAGGGTATCCTATGAAGACGCATTTCTCCGCTTTGGGTTCTAGCTTGTCCGGTTGTAACTTCTTTACATAGGCTTCGCAACCCCAAACTTTCAGGAACGACAGCTTAGGTTTCTTATTAAACCATAATTCATACGGTGTCGTTTCTACGGATTTTGATGGTGCTCTATTTAAAGTGAATGCGGCTGTCTCTAATGCATAACTCCAAAATGATAACGGCAAATCAGTAAGAGACATCATACTACGAACCATATCTAAGAGAGTTCGATTACGACGTTCGGACACACCGTTTCGTTGAGGTGTTCCCGGCGGTGTCAATTGTGAAAGTATTCCGCATTTCTTTAAATGCATGCCAAACTCATAACTCAGATATTCACCTCTACGATCAGATCGTAGAAATTTGATCTTCTTGTTACGTTGATTTTCTACTTCACTTTGAAATTCCTTAAACTTCTCGAAAGTTTCGGATTTATGTTTCATGAAATAGATATACCCATATCTACTCAGATCATCTGTGAAGGTTAGAACATAACGATAACCACCGCGCGATGCTACGCTCATTGGTCCACATACATCTGTATGTATGATTTCCAATAAGTCAGTAGCTCGCTCCATCATACCAGAAAATGGAGTCTTTGTTATTTTACCCATTAGACATGCTTCGCATCTATCAAGTGACTCAAAGTCAAGTGATTCAAGTAATCCATCAGCATGGAGTTTCTTCATGCGTTTCACTCCAATATGACCAAGACGACAGTGCCACATATAAGTAGAATTATCATTAAGTTTAATTCGCTTAGCATCAATGTTATGTATATGCGTATCACTACTATCGAGATCTAATAGAAATAAGCCATTCTTTTGTGGTGCTCGACCATAAAAGATATTATTCATAAAAATAGAACAACCATTATTCTCAGACTTGAATGAATAACCGTCTTGCATTAAACAAGATCCAGATATAATGTTCATGCTCAACGCAGGTACATAATAGCAATTATTTAGGCTTAAAACTAATCCCGAAGGTAGATGTAGAGGAAGTGTGCCGACTGCGATCACATTGACCTTGGATCCGTTTCCAACGCGCATCGTCACTTCATCTTTCAGCAGTTGTCGTTTATTCTTTAGTTCCTGTTTCGAGTTACAAATATGAGCAACCGAACCAGTATCAAATACCAGTGTACTAGAACGAGAACCAGTGAAATGAACATCTATAACATGTATATCAAATATACCTTCTTTCTTCTTCTTGACAAGGCCGCTCTTCAGATCAGCCAGATACTTGGAGCAATTACGCTTCCAGTGTCCCTTCTCCTTGCAGTAATAGCACTCAGCATCAGGCTTAGGGCCGTTCTTAGGTTTCATAGGAGGCGTGGCAGCTTTCTTGCCACCCTTCTTGAATTTTCCCTTAGACTTGCCCTCTGTTTCTTGAACCGGTGGTCTTGTTGACCATCAACACTTGGTGCTCTTTCTTGATCTCAATCTCAGCAGCTTTTAGCATGCCAAAAAGTTCAGGTAACTCCTTGTTCATGTTACGCATATTGTAGTTCATCACAAAGTTCTTGTAACTTGGTGGCGTGATTGAAGGACACGATTAATCCCGGTCTGTTAGGAATCACTATTCCCAAGTCATCGAGTTTCTTCGCATGCCCGGTCATGGCGAGCATGTGCTCACTAACGGAGCTGCCTTCTTCCATCATACAGTTGAAGAAATGTTTCGATGCTTCATAGCATTCCACCGCCGCATGAGTCCCGAATATAGCTTTCAGCTCATTCATCAACTCATGAGGATCATGGTGCTCAAAACGTTTTTGAAGATCGGATTCAGCATCGCACAGATGGCACACCGAACTTGAGAGTACCGAGTTTTCCGAGTCGCGTAAACAGCTTTTACTTCATCGGATTCATCTTACTGCAGGAGGGTCACCTAGCGGTGCATCAAGCACAAATTGTAGATTTCCGCCAGAGAGGAAGATCCTCACATGACGGAACCGGTCGGTGAATTTGCTACCGTTGCTCTTAAGTTTCTCTTTCTCTAGGAACTGATTAAAATTGATTGGGGACGCCATCTCTACAACATATATTTGCAATAGTTTAGACTAAGTTTATGACAAATTGAGTTCAAATTTTAATTCAACATAATTAAAAACCTAAGTGAACTCCCACTCAAAACAATATCCCTCGCATTGTCTTAGTGATCACACGAACCAAATCCACCGCACCTAAACCCGATCATCACGAGAAAAGGTGTGATTTCAATGGCGAACACTCAAAGTGTTCATCATATCAACCATATGATTCATGCTCTACCTTTCGGTATCACGTGTTCCGAGACCATGTCTGTACATGCTAGGCTCGTCAAGGCCACCTTAGTATCCGCATGTGCAAAACTGTCTTGCACCCGTTATATGTACTTATTGAATCTATCACACCCGATCATCACGAGGTGCTTCAAACGACAAGACTTGGCAACGGTGCTACTAAGGATGAACACTTTATTATCTTGAGATTTTAGTGAGGGATCATCTTATAATGCTACCGTCGCGATCTAAGCAAAATAAGATGCATAAAAAGGATTAACATCACATGCAGTTCATATGTGATATGATATGGCCCTTTTGTTCTTGCGCCTTTGATCTTCATCTCCAAAGCACGGATATGATCTCCATCATCTTCGGGCATGATCTCCATCATCGTCGGCGTAGCGTCAAGGTCAATGGCGCCGTCTTCATGATTGTCCTCCATGTAGCAACTATTACAACTACTTTGAAATACTACTCAACATGAAATTTAAAGACAACCATAAGGCTCCTGCCGGTTGCCACAATACAATAATGATCATCTCATACATATTCATCATCACATTATGGCCATATCACATCACCAAACCCTGCAAAAACAAGTTAGACGTCTCTAATTTGGTTTGCATATTTTACGTGGTTTAGGGTTTTCGAGAGAGATCTAATCTACCTACGAACATGAACCACAACGTTGATACTAATGTTTTCAATAGAAGAGTAAATTGAATCTTTACTATAGTAGGAGAGACAGACACCCGCAAAGCCTCTTATGCAATACAAGTTGCATGTCGAACGAGGAACAAGTCTCATGAACGCGGTCATGTAAAGTTAGTCCGAGCCGCTTCATCCCACTATGCCATAAAGATGCAAAGTACTCAAACTAAAGATAACAAGAGCATCAACGCCCACAAACCATTGTGTTCTACTCGTGCAACCATCTATGCATAGACACGGCTCGATACCACTTTGTAGGATAACGTTGCATAGAAAACAAAAATTTTCCTACGGCGAACACGCAATCCAAGCCAAGATGCAATCTAGAAGACGGTAACAACGAGGGGGTATCGAGTCTCACCCTTGAAGAGATTCCAAAGCCTACAAGATGAGGCTCTTGTTGCTGCGGTAGACGATCACTTGCCGCTTGCAAAAGCGCGTAGAAGATCTTGATCACGATCGGTTCCGGCGCCACGAACGGGCAGCACCTCCGTACTCGGTCACACGTTCGGTTGTTGATGAAGACGACGTCCACCTCCCCGTTCCTGCGGGCAGCGGAAGTAGTAGCTCCTCTTGAATCCGACAGCACGACGGCGTGGTGTCGGTGGCGGTGTAGAAGTCCGGCGGAGCTTCGCTAAGCAATGCGGGCAATATGAAGTGGAGGAGCTTGGCTAGGGTTTGGGAGGGTGGCCGGCCACTCTATGGGGGCGGCCAGCTTATGGTCTTGGGGTGGCCGGCCCTCCCTTGGCCCCTCATTATATAGGTGGATCCCAAGTGTTGGTGTCCAAGTCTTCGAATAAGACCCGAAACCAAAACCTTCCATAGGAGGGGGAAACCTAGCCCAACTAGGACTCCCACCCAAAGGTGGGATTCCCACCTCCCATGTGGGGGTGGCCGGCCCCCTATGGTGGAGTCCACTTGGGACTCCACCCCATCTAGGGCTGGCCGGCCATGGAGGTGGAGTCCCTTGTGGACTCCACCTTCCTTGGTGGTTTCTTCCGGACTTTTCTAGAACCTTCTAGAACCTTCCATAGAACCTTCCGCGACATTTTATTTCACATAAAATGACATCCTATATATGAATCTTATTCTCAGGACCATTCCGGAACTCCTCGTGATGTCCGGGATCTCATCCGGGACTCCGAACAAATATTCGAACTCCATTCCATAATTCAAGTGCTACCATTTCAACATCCAACTTTAAGTGTGTCACCCTACGGTTCGAGAACTATGCGGACATGGTTGAGTACTCACTCCGACCAATAACCAATAGCGGGATCCGGAGATCCATAATGGCTCCCACATATTCAACGATGACTTTAGTGATCGAATGAACCATACACATATATTACCAATTCCCTTTGTCTCGCGATATTTTACTTGTCCGAGGTTTGATCTTCGGTATCACTCTATACCTTGTTCAACCTCGTCTCCTGACAAGTACTCTTTACTCGTACCGTGGTATGTGGTCTCTTATGAACTCATTCATATGCTTGCAAGACATTAGACGACATTCCACCGAGAGGGCCCAGAGTATATCTATCCGTCATCGGGATGGACAAATCCTTTGTTGATCCATATGCCTCAACTCATACTTTCCGGATACTTAATCCCACCTTTATAGCCACCCATTTACGCAGTGGTGTTTGGTGTAATCAAAGTACCTTTCCGGTATAAGTGATTTACATGATCTCATGGTCATAAGGACTAGGTAACTATGTATCGAAAGCTTATAGCAAATAACTTAATGACGAGATCTTATGCTACGCTTAATTGGGTGTGTCCATTATATCATTCACACAATGACATAACCTTGTTATTAATAACATCCAATGTTCATGATTATGAAACTAATCATCCATTAATCAACAAGCTAGTTTAAGAGGCATACTAGGGACTTCTTGTTTGTCTACATATCACACATGTACTAATGTTTCGGTTAATACAATTCTAGCATGATATATAAACATTTATCATAAACATAAAGATATAAATAATAACCACTTTATTATTGCCTCTAGGGCATATCTCCTTCAGTTAAACCTAACGATCAAGGGGGAGAATGTTGGTTGATCTGTCAGGTTCGACAGTCATTTTCAGTTAACAGAGAAAAGTCAAAACTTAACGTTAAAGGGATGGGCCCACTGGACCAACGTCCAGGGCTTGATCTGTACGTGACTTGTTCTCGTATGTAACAAACGCACCCTGATCGGGGGTGCCAAAACCAACTCGATGGTTTTGGTCCCCTGTTGCGCTATGCCATATAAAGGGGGGGAGTCTGGCAGAGATCGATACCGAGTTAACGATCTAAACATCTGCTTCCCCCACATCCCAAAACTCTACCGATCTAGAGTGGCCAGAAGCAACGGGAAGACTGGAACCTTGCCGTGCTGTGCCAGGGCAGTGCAGGTGGCGCCCGGAGGGGATCAGGAGGATCTCCAGATCGTCATCGACAACAAGTTCGTCATCAACACCGCCACACCAAGCCTGCCTCACGCAGGCGTCGATGGGATCGTCAGTGCCCAGTAATGCAACACATCTACTCTCTCTGTTTATGATCATTAGGTGTTCTAGTGGCTATTGTTCACGATCTGGTGTTACTCTTGAAGTATTAGGCCTAACAGTTTCCACCACCGCTGAATCGCAGACTCGGACGACATGATAAGACGACATGATTAGACCGAGTCAGCTCCGCTTCGTCGACGACTAGATTAAGATCAGCACCGTGCTATCGAGCGCAACGACCGTTCCACGTCATCCAAGCCACGTCATCCGTGCTCGTGAACATTGAGGGCGACAGGGAGCAGATGAGGAAGATTACGGCGTCGTAGTACCGCTGCATGATGGTTGATCCACGTATGTTGGAAAGCTTCTGATGTGCATGTATGTGGTGGTCAGCTCCTTCTATGGCTATGGTAAGCGCCGTCCATGACAACCGGTACGTGACACGACCCAAGCAGTCCAACGGCAAGGTGAATGCACGTAGTCTGCCGCTGAGCCGCACGTCGTGCAGCTCAAGTGTGGCGACATTGGTCTGGCGTCACCACATCAGCGCTGTCACTCAAACCCAAGAACACCACCTTCCGCTCTGATTGTGGTAGCACACCGCCTCCATGTGGTTTATGTAGATTCATCTTGCATATTGCCTTGCCTATCTACTTCTGATACAGGTGCACAGCACGACGCGCGGTCAGGTTAAAATAAGTTCTAGCTACGAATGAGAATTCTTCTTGAGGTCAAGCTTCCTATCCGGAACAATGCAATACTTTCATATGATTATCTTTTTTCTTGAAAAGATATGCAATAAATATCAATCTAACTTTATTTAAATACACTATTGAAAATGTTATAATTATGTGTTATGAGGATTTGGTGCACACAGATTTCCCAAGATTTACATAGATGTCCATGTAGAACACAAAGAGGCTAAAAAAAGGTGAAACTTACAATTAAATTTGTATGGCTGAAAAAATATTTAATACTCCCTCCATCCTCCAATAACTTTGTCAAAGTTTGGATGTATACAGATAAGATATTGTCTAGATACATCTAAATTTTGAAAAAGTTGAGACACTATTGATGGGACGGAGGGAGTATTAACAGGCAACCCGCTGCAACGCACGAGCATTTTTCCTATACCTAATAATAAAGGGAGAAGCGTTTCCTCGGTTTGGTCCGTTCTAGGTGATTTCTGCCAAAATTTTCGTCAACGCTTTTTTTAGGACCGTTTTACCCTCCCACCAAATCACATAATACAAGGAATTGCCATATACCGGTTCGGTTGTTTTGTTCCGGACTGGCCATCCGTTTTCTTTCGTCAAGTTCTCTTCGTATGGGTGGCTTCCTCCATCGCCCAGCCCCGCTTGCGACGCAAACTTTCTACAAAATAGAATCAGCAAAACTCCTGATGTCCGGCCCATCCCAAAGCTACGACAGCTGCAAGAGCTAACACAAAAGTGAAAACATTAGTCCCACCTCGATCTCTTAAACCGATTCCAACCGGTTTATATAGGTACTGGCTAGGATTGTTAACAAGCCGCGTTGGGAAACAACACAAAGGACAAGATTCAATGATAAAGGAGAAGGAGAAATTGCACGCTGTGGACATCTGATGGATCGGACGAATTTGGAAAGAGATAAACGAGCGGATCAGACGAATTTGGAAAGAGAAAAACGAGCAAACAACAAAAGGTGTGGAACACGATGGGATCGAGGGGGCTTTCGAATACCAATCGTCCTAGCGCCGCCGGCTCGACGAGTGCTGACTGGAGGTGCCGCCTCCACGTCGGCAGGAATTGTTACGGGGAAGGTATACGAGGGACGGACGTGTCCATGGCGAGCACGGGGCAGCTCCCCCGCTGCACGAACACGCGATGCGGTCCCCGACAACGCCCGCAGAGAAGTTCCTCCCGTCGTGGCTATTCGGTAGCAGATGCGGGTCTCTGCGTGGCCGACGACCTCCGAACGGCCAGCCGCGGGACTGACTGCTCTCTCCCAGGCGCATCGGGAGAAGGGGGCCGGGTGATTTGGGGAAAATTTCCTCTGTCTCAGTCTGCAGAGGGGAAGAAGAACCTGTTATCCATTTGCCAATTTCTCATTTCAGTTCCATCACTTCATGATATTTACGTAAAGCTCCTAATTTTTCTGTCAAGACCTTACTAACTTTCTGTTTAGATCTTCAATTTAAATTTGCAAATTGTTGAATGGTATTGTGGCAAAAGAATTTTTTGCCAGTCACATCTCCGATAATGGTGTCTCCAACACCGGCGCCTACACGTGACAGTCTAAAACTTACATGTTTAGAAAGCATTAGAAAGCCGTCGCAACGCAAATCTCTTTTAGTACCTAAAAACGTGGGCTAATTTTCGTACAACCATGTGTTTCCGTTGTCCGGTCCGATCAATTGTACGTATCCATGGAGGAGTCCTTTTATGTTTTTGTTGGTATATACCACATCGGGTTAACTCCATCTATCCTACGCGCAGCCCAGAGATCGATCCAAACCAAGGGACAGCTTGGCCCTTTATATACGTGTGCTCGGCGGACCCCGTCGATCATTAGGTTTCCTCACCGAGAAAACTATCGGCACGACAACAATAGAGACGCGGAGAAACATGCGGTAGAGGTAGAGGGGCTAGAGCGACGATGGCTGGCTCCTGCCGGCAATCCCTCTAGGTTGGAGTGGATTCTTTCGTCGCCTTAAGCTGCTGGCGGGGGCGCCTGAGGCGAGCGTCGCCAGCGCGGATCCCGCATAGAAGGTGTCGCTCGAGCGATCGCGCACGCCGATGAAACCTGAGGAGTTACGCTGGGGGGAGGGGGGATGTCGGCGGCGGTGGTGCGCGTGGCGGGAGGGAGGTTTCAGCGGCGGTTGATGACGCCGTCCTTTTGTTTTATTTTTTGAAGTGAACATATTTTGGTCATCCGCAGCAACGCGCGGGCATTGTCCTAGTCTAATATAATTTTAGTGTTTAGATTTGTCGTCGTGGTGAACGAGCAGATGCCATAGGATGGCTTAGATTGGGGCCGAATGGACGCTAGAGGATTCGGGGGAGGGTTTGCGATTAGATGGGAAGAACTTCCGGATGCTTTCCTCAAGAACACAACCAAAGGCCGGTATGCAAGAAGAGAGACAAGAGGAAGAACTCTTTACTAGATCGCAAGCTTCATTGATCTGAACATGGTTACAAGTTCTATCGTCAAATCCCTTCTTTGGTCTCGCGCCTGTAAGAGGCAGTACCCCATCTCTTTATATAGGGGAGAGGGTGGCTTACAGAACAAGAAACCCTAATGGCATCTTTGACTGGACAAACTACTTTACAAAGCTACTTTAATCACAGATGACGCCGGGGTCCTCTTTAATCAGGGCTGCTGATGTCCTCCGGCTTCCTTTAGCGTCATCCCTCTCTTTGGCGCCAGGGCTCTGATTAAAGCCACTTGCTTAGCTCATCCTTGTCTTCTTGCTCTGAAGAGAATCTTTGACCGATCCCGCCGACAGCCCTTGATCCGGTATCTTCTTTACCGGGTTCCGGCATACCCCCTTAGGGATGCCGGCTTAGCTTCACTTAGCCCAAACTCCTACCTTACTTTCCGGTAAGAATATTAAACCGGTATCTCGATGGTTCAAACCATCCGGTTTGGCATGCCTTTGGCATACCGGGGGTTATCCCCCCAACATTAGTCCCCGAAGCTGGTATAGTCTGGAGGATTCTATCCTACAGACCATGCCAGGTTTTCATCTTTCCAGGATACCGGTTTAATCTCTCCGGCACGAGCTTGGATCCGGCATCTTTGCCCTTTTTTGTCTTTTCTCTCTTTGCAAGGCATCTTCCGGCATCTCTCTTTTCCGGCATCTTTTGCATTTACTCCTTCCTCGGCGAAGTCGAGAATATTTTGGGCCCCGCGCCTGTCAGTGACATGCGCACTGTTAACTGCCACGCCAGTGTCAGTTGTCACTTCGCTTCGACTCCCGCGCGGTCATTAAATGCCCCACTGCAGATCCCACTAGCCGTTTTGGATCCCGTGTGTGCCTCCGTGTGGCGTCCATTTTCTCGCGTGTATCTCCTCGCCACGTGGCGGCCCGTGGTGCGAACCGCCGCGGCCCGCGAGGCGAACCGCCGCGGCCCAGCGGTTTTCGGCCCACCTTCTCTCCCCTTTATAAGCACAACCGCCCCTTCTTCTTCATCTTCTTCGCATTCCTCATCCCTTGCGCACAGTGCTCCTCGCCTTTGCGCTTCCGCCGCTCTCCGTCCGTCGTCGCTCGTTCAAGCTCCGGCGCCCGGCGAACTCACGCTGTGCTTCTGCCGGACCTCGCTGTGCGGGAATCTTCTGCAGCACCTTCACCGCGCCCGCTGCATTCGCGCTTCTTCGCAAGCTTCTCCGCCTTGCCATCGACGGTGGTCGTTGGCGACCGCAGGCCCTCTCCTTCGCCGGCGAAAGTCTTCCTCAGCGACCGCGCCGCTCAAGGTTGGTAGCAATCTTACTTTGCTCGCCGTCTGCTTGCTTTTCAGATCTTGGGTCTACGGTGTTCTTATTTCTTCTTTTTCCTTGGTTTTCTTCTTACTCGTAGATCTTCACGCGGGGTTCAAGTGTGGGATTTCTGTTTTCTCGCCTACCCAACCAATGTCTGACGAGGAATCTTCCTCCGCATCTTCTTCTTCTTTTTCCGTTAAGCGCCGTAGACAATCTCCCAGTGAATCTACGGCTTCAGATCCGATGGACACCGATTCCGGCAACCAGCGGGAATCCGGTAGCCGCCAAGAGTCCGGTGGCCATCTAGAATCCGGTAGGTTTAGCCAGGCTTCCGGCAGCCAAGAAGCGAGTAGCTCTGGCCAAGCCTGTAGTAGCTCTAGCCAATCATCCGGCGCGGAGCCTTCCCCAATCACTCGCAGAGCCTGGATGGGCTCCAATGTCACTGAGTATGAGATCGATTGGTTATACCGGTCTCGCAGGATTCCGGAAGGAGTAGTCTGCCGGATTCCCGGTGACGAAACCGAACCGGACCCCGAGCCCGGTGAACATGTTGTTTTTCTCGCTTACCTTGGGCGTGGCTTCGGCCTTCCTGCCTCCCCTTTTTTCCGGGAGTTTTTAGATTTCTATAAACTCCAACCTCACCACCTTCCTGGCAACGCCATCTTCTACCTCTCTTGCTATGCCACCTTCATGGAGGCTTATATCGGCATTCGTCCCACTCGTGAGACGTTTGCCCGCTTCTTTTGTTTGCGGATTAACTCCGTCCAGGGCAAGGAAATCCCTAAGCCCAAACCGCCTATGGAGTGCGGATCTTGCATCGTTGGCTCCCGCCAAGGGAGCACTTTCCTTAAGTTTGCCGGCCTCGAGTCCTGCCGCGCCTGGCAAGGAACCTTTTTCTATGTGAAGAACGAGGGCCGTGCCAATCTTATTGATCTTCCTCCGTTCCAAGCGGGGCCTCCTAGCAGAACCAATTGGAGCTACAACCCGAAGACGGATCACGCCGAAACCAACCGGGTAGTACGCTTCTTGGCCTCTTTGAAGAAGGAGACCAACATCTGCTCTGATGATATCATCCGCACCTTTATATCGCGCCGGGTGCTTCCTCTGAAGCGCCGCGTGCATAGGATGAGCGAGATGTACGGCCCTGGCGATCCTACCAAGATCACAAGCCGTCCTCTTAGCAAGAAGGATGTTGTTCGCAAGGCTAAGCAGATTTGCCAAACTGCTATGCCGTTTGAATGGGAATGGGGCCTTCTTCCCCTCAGCACTACTAACCCTCCGACCCAAGAAGTAAGGGATTACGCAATTGGGGTAGTTTTTTGCCGGTAACTTTCTCCTTTTGTTAACTTTCCTTTTTTCGTGTTTCAGGCCAAGGACCGCTTCCCCCTCATCCAAGCAGAGCGACGTGGGATTCCGGTGAAGCGCGCCCTTGACTCCTTCGACCCAGATCCCTACATTTTTTGGAAGGATCTGAAGATGGGCAAGACTCCGGCTGCGCGCCTTGGCCGGGACCCGCCGGAGCCAACCGGGTCCTCCGATGACCTGACCATGCTCGAGGTACTTTCTTTTCCGGTTTCTTGTACTTTACCGTTATTGCTTCGTTGCGAATTGCTTCTTAGCCATATTCCACTCATAGATCCATGAGCGCGTGCCGCCCCTGCGCGCCGAGGCCGGCTCTGAGTTTGTGGACAAACTCATGGCCCAGGGCCAAAAGAACAAGCAGCCGGCATCTAATGCCGGTTCCAGCCAGGCCCCTCCCTCCAAGCGCTTCCGGACTGAGCCTGTGGGGCAGAAGGAAGTGGGCGTGCGCCGCTACGGGCGCAAGCAGATGCCAACTGCTTCCGGGTAAGTTTTTCATTTTCTGGCTTGCCTCTTTTTTGCTAAGTTCTTTTTCCGGTTGCTTTTTTCCAACTATTTGTCTTCTCTTTTTCTCAGCCCTGCTCTCAAGCTTGGCCCAAGGCCATCGGGCTCTGAAGGTTCCGCAAGGACCTCAACCCCTCCTCCTCACTCAGGCCCGGCACCATCTGGTGCCGGCAACACCTCTGCCTCCCTTTCGGGGGGCACAACAAATTCGGGGTGTGCGGCCCCTTCATCGTCAGATCACCGCACGGAGGAGGATCTTTCCTTTCTCCCTGAGAACCAAGACACCGGCGCCAGCAACATCGGCGCCGAAGAAGAAGAAGCTGCCGGGCGGGCGGAGCCTCCGGCTCCTCCCGTCCTTGAAAAGACGACAACTTCCGCGCCGGAATCTTCCGCGCCGGAAGGCTCCAAATCGGGTGACGCGCCTAGCGCTCCCCCTTCTCCACGAACCATTCTCATGCCGCCTCCAGATGCTCCTCGCACCAAGCCCTCCAGGGCTGCTCCGACTGCGCCGCCGCCCAAGGCCTCCAAGCTGATCAAGGGGAAGGCAACAGCCTCCAGCGCCCCTTCCGGCGGCCAGCAGCCCCTGGTGCTGCACGTCGCCAAGGCCGCCAAGGATACCGCTACGAAGGCCACCGGCCTCCTTGGCCGTATTACATCGAGTTCCAGCGCAAAGGCCAGGACCTGGGGCATCTTCTGCCCTACGCCCAAAAGTGGAACGCCGCGGACATGACTCCGGCGACCCGCGGCTTGGGCAAGGACAGGCTGCCGGCACCTGACCCTGTCGGGGACCGGTCTTCCGAGGAGCACTTCATGCGGCTTCGCAGCGCCGTGAAGGAGCTCGATAGCGTGTGGTACGATTCCACGAACAACTTGATGGTACGTTCTACTAACTTTTTTCAATCTTTACCGGTTTCCTTGCTTCCGGCTTTACTCTATCTTTAGTTCATGCCGGTTTCTCTCTTGTCTATCTTCCCAGTCCCCGAGTTTTGTGGTGAGAGCGCAGCTCTTAGCGCAAAACTTAATTTAAAAACTTAGCGTGAAACCGGCACTGCCAGTCCCCGAGTTTCGGGTTAAACACCTTCTTCTTAGCGCACAACTTATCTTAGAAACGCGCAAAACCGGCACTGCCAGTCCCCGAGTTTCGGGTTAAGAACTTTGTTCTTAGCGCAAAACTTATCTTAGAAACGCGCAAAACCAGCACTGCCAGTCCCCGAGTTTCAGGTTAAGAACTTTGTTCTTAGCGCAAAACTTATCTTAGAAATGCGCAAAACCGGCACTGCGAGTCCCCGAGTTTCGGGTTAAGAACTTTGTTCTTAGCGCAAAACTTATCTTAGAAACGCGCAAAACCGGCACTGCCAGTCCCCGAGTTTCGGGTTAAGAACTTTGTTCTTAGCGCAAAACTTATCTTAGAAACGCGCAAAACCGGCACTGCCAGTCCCCGAGTTTCGGGTTAAGAACTTTGTTCTTAGCGCAAAACTTATCTTAGAAATGCGCAAAACCGGCACTGCCAGTCCCCGAGTTTCGGGTTAAGAACTTTGTTCTTAGCGCAAAACTTATCTTAGAAACGCGCAAAACCGGCACTGCCAGTCCCCGGGTTTCCTTCATCAATATCCATGGGTACTACATGTGATTCCGGTACAAAAATTGATTCTGATTCCGGGCTTGGTTTGATCGACGGTGCTCTTAAGTGAGCCAAAGCTATTCCGGGAGGAATTTCTTGCCTGGATGAGCCCAGCTTGGACAAAGCATCTGCGGCTTCATTTTCTGCGCGCGGCACATGGTGAAACTCACATCCTTCGAAGAATCCGGCAATCTTTTGCACGTGAAACCGGTACGAGGCCATGTTGGCATCTTTTGCATCCCAATCTCCGGAACACTGCTGCACCACAAGATCTGAATCTCCATAGCAAATGATCCGGTGTGCACCGATTTCTTTTGCGACCTTAAGCCCATGGATCAAAGCTTCATATTCAGCGACATTATTTGATGCCCTGAAATGTACTTGTAAGACATACCGGAGGTGATCCCCTTTTGGTGAGGTGAGCACCACACCGGCACCTAGACCCTCTTTTAGCTTGGATCCATCAAAGTGCATTTTCCAGTATTCTATCCTCTGGTCTGGCGGTTTGTATTGCATCTCCGCCCAATCAACGAGGAAATCAGCCAAAGCCTGTGACTTTATGGCATCCCTTCTTTCGTATGCCGGCACGTATGGTGATATCTGGATTGCCCACTTTGCAATCCTTCCACTAGCGTCCTTGTTGCACATGATATCAGAGATTGGTGCTTCACTCACCACCTTCATAGGATGCTCTTCAAAGTAATGCTTGAGTTTTGTGGCGGCCATGTACACGCCATAGGTCATCTTTTGAAAATGAGGGTAGTTTTGTTTTGAGAGGGAGAGCACCTCGCTCAGGTAGTATACCGGCCTCTGGACGGTTTTTCCTTCCTCTTCTCTTTCAACTGCAACCACTACGCTCACAACCCGGTTTGTTGCCGCTATGTATAATAGCATAGGCTCTCTCTCTAGAGGTGAAGCCAATATAGGTGCTGTGGCTAGCATTGCTTTCAGTTCTTTGAACGCTGCGTCTGCCTGAGGGGTCCAGATGAACTTGTCGGATTTTTTCATCAGAGCATAGAGTGGCAGAGCTTTTTCTCCCAACCTGCTCACGAACCGGCTTAGCGATGCCAAGCTTCCGGTAAACTTTTGCACATCTTTTAGCTCTCGAGGGACAGTCATTCTTTCTATTGCCCGAATTTTTACCGGATTGACTTCTATGCCCCGGCTTGATACAAGGAAACCGAGCAGCTTGCCGGCAGGGACACCGAAAGTACATTTTGCCGGATTAAGCTTCATCCGGAACCGTCTTAGGTTATCGAATGTTTGCCGGATGTCATCGATTAAGGTGTTCTTTACCTTAGTTTTTATCACAATGTCGTCTACATAGACTTGCACATTCTTTCCAATCTGATCAAACAAGCATTTTTGCATACAGCGCTGGTACGTTGCACCAGCGTTGCGCAAACCAAAGGGCATAGTGACATAGCAATAAGCCCCGTGCGGGGTAATGAACGCAGTTTTTATTTGATCTTCCTTTTTCAAGGGAATTTGGTGGAAACCGGAATAGGCATCCAGGAAGGACAACAACTCACACCCAGCAGTTGAATCAATCACTTGATCGATCCGTGGTAAAGGAAACGGGTCTCTTGGGCAAGCCTTGTTTAGGTTGGTGTAGTCGATGCACATGCGCCACACCTTTGGAGCTTTTGCTTCCAGGTTCTCATCTTTTTTCTTTTCAACCATTACCGGATTGGCCAGCCACTCTGTGTGCGTGACCTCCACAATGAATCCGGCAACAAGCAGTTTGGTTACCTCTTCTCCTATGATTTTCCTTCTATCTTCAGCGAACCGGCGCAAGGGTTGTCGCACCGGCTTGGCATCCTTCCGGACGTTTAAAGAGTGCTCAGCCAGCTCCCTCGGAACACCTACCAAATCATCAGTTGACCAGGCAAAGATATTCCGATTCTCACGGAGGAAGCTGACGAGCGCGCTTTCCTATGCTTGATCGAGTCCGGTACCAATGCGAACGGTGCGCTCTGGGTAAGCCGGATCCAGCACAATGTCCTTTGTTTCATTTGTCGGCTTGAATGCCGGTGAGCCCAAGTTTCCACTCATTGCCGCTAAGCTCAACTGTGAGGACTGAGCCAGCGCAACCGCTGTTTGCATCCTTTTCTTTTCCTCCGCGATCACCAGCGATTCCGCTAGGTTTTATCCGGCAGATGCAGTTTCCAGTGAGACTTTATAGTTCCCCACTACAGTTAAGGGTCCACGAGGTGCCGGCATCTTCATCTTGAGGTAAGCCGTATGAGTGGTAGCCATGAAAGCTGCCAATGCTGGTCTTCCCAACAACGCATGGTAAGGACCGTCTAGATCCACCACCTCAAACTCAACATTTTCAACCCGGCAATTATCACGTCCTCCAAATGCTACGTCCACCCGAACTTTTCCTATCGGGGCACAGGACAAGCCCGGAACGATTCCGTGGAACGTTGTACGTGTTGGCTGAAGCATGTTTTCTGTTATGCCCAGCGTATGCATGGTATGCTTGTACATGATGTTTATGCTGCTGCCGTTATCTATCAGCACCTTGCTGAACTTTACTCGAGTTTGTGGCCCTTTCATGATTGGGTCCACAACAAGAGCGTATCCACCCGGATTCGGCATGATTTTAGGGTGATCCTTGAATGACCAGGTAATTTCCTGATCTGACCACAAAGATGTACTTGGGGACTGCCGGCATCACGGCATTGACCTCCATGGAGCGGCGGTGTACACTTTGCCTATCTGTTGGCTCAGTGACAAAGACAACACAGCACATATGCGGCCCTTCGTAAACATTCCGGCCTAAAGGTGCCGGTGGAGGTGGTTGATCATCATCTTGCTCCACCCGGTTAACTTGCTGATACTGCTGCCGGTTTGGCTGCACTGGTAAGGCGTTTGCCCCGGTAAGTGGCGGTGGTGGTGGTAGCTGTTGTTGCCGCGGCATGTCTTGTGGTGGTTGTGCATCTTTTACTGTTCCCTTTTGCATTAAGTACTTGGTCCAGGTACAATCCTTCGTCAGATGGTTTGACGGGTGTGCCGGATTCGGTGTGTGCCACCGGCAAGGTTGGTCCATGGCAGCTTCCATGGTGTACTTTGCGGGTTCTTGCCAATTTCTTTTCTGGACCCAGGGTTTCTTTTCCACCCATTGTTTCTTAGGACCCGCCCACGGCTGCGATCCGGTTCTTTGCCTCCGATCGCCGCCGGCCTCGTAGTTTTCCGCACAAGAAGAACTTGCTGCGGACCGTACCTTCGATCCGGAAAATCTTCTCTTCTTTTGTTATTCCGGTTATCCCGGTGTTGTTCATGGCGCAGCTGCTCCGGCTCAGGTTGCACTGCCGGCTGCGTTGGGTCTCCCAACGCATAGCTATCCGCCACACGTATCATCTCTGCCAACGTTGTCGGCATGTTTCGCTGCAACTTTTGCCACAACGGTGAACCTCTTCTGCACCCACTGCTAAACCAAGCAATGGCCTGTGCCTCGATTACCCCTTCACAGGAGTTCCTTGTAGTGTTCCACCGGGCCAGATAATCCCGGTTTGTTTTGTTTGGGCGCTGTACGCACAGAGCGAGTTGCTGCGGCCTATTTGGCCTTTGATAAGTGCTGCTGAAATTGCTCACAAAAGCCTCCTCAAAATCCAGCCAGCCATTGATGCTTCCTGCCGGCAAGTTGTTTAGCCAAATTCTTGCCGGTCCAACCAAAAACGATGGTATGATCCTTACGGCCCAACGCCGATTTCCTCCTCCCGCTACGGTTCCTCCACCGCCTGCGACGTATACCGCGGTTACGTAATCCGCGAGCCAGTCTTCCGGCTTCGTAGTGCCATCGTATGTTTTTGTGTCACGGGGCAACATAAAGTTGCGCACTGGTGGTCTTTCTTTCATGATCCTTGGGCCAAAGCACTTTGGGCCTGGGGGACCTTCCTCCTCGACCATTTCTGACAAGTACACTCTATCCAGACGGTGCCTCGCATCCCGTTCCGGTAAGTATCTCTCTCCCAGGCGTTCTCCCAATGCGTTCCGGAAAGCTGCCGGTCTTGCAGAATCAGCTTCATCATAACATTCCGGTACCGCGGCCCTTGCCTGCCGGTACCTCGGGGGATCTATTTCCTCCTCCTCATACGCTGCCCTTGCAGGTCGATAATTTTGCCCGGTCTCGTATCTACCGGCATGATTGTTTCCGGCATAGCCGCCTCTGGCGTAGCCTCGTTCTGCCCCTTGGCTTTTTCTACCGGCATCATGTTGCCCGGCTTGTTGTTTTCCGGCAAGAACCGGATCGTACACAGTCATCTGCTGTGCGTTCATGTCTTTTTCTCTTCTTCTGTCCGGATGGGGGGACGATGCCTGCCCATGGGACTTGCTTCCGGCATTCTTTGTTGAACGCACGGATTTCGAGGCCGCGGCCTTGTTTAGCTTAGCCAGCTGCTCAGCGTTCTGCTGCTCAATAGTTTCCAGCAGCTCTCTAACACGCTCTTGCTGTTTTGCCAAAGCATCTCCGGAAAGCGACTCGCACAACTCTACTGCAGCTTTAGCAGCTTTTATAGTTTTATCCGGGCTACTGTACTTAGGTTTTTCCACGATGCTAACAGATGCAGAGGTACTTTTGCCGGCATGAATCTCTTTGCGCAAATCCTGATCTAGGTTGCGAGCTTTTAGCCGGTTCTCCGGTATCCTAGCAGCATGCGCGCTAACAGAAGCAAAGCCATGGGCAGCGTTATACTCGCGTACGGTTAGGTTCAGCTCGCGCTGCGCCCTGACGACGTCCTTGCCGCTCTCGAGTATCTTCTGGCGCTGCGCCTCCAGCTCCGCCTGAGCCGCTGCCGGGTCGATGTTCTGCGCGATGGGGGTGGCGAGGACGTTCATCGCCGCTTGGAGCGGTGTCTCCGGTGGTGCGGATGATGCTCCCGCCGCGCCTGCGCCTCGCTCCAGCGGTGGCTTGGCCGCACGGGTCGAAACCGCACGCCCAGCGCCTTCACCCACAGCTTCTTTGCCGGCATCGACCGCGCCTGCCATCATCACCTCCACGCTCCCTGGAGCGCGGCCCGCATGTAGCCATCTTGGCGGATCCGGCGCCACCAGCACCGGCGAGAGGCACTGGCGCACAGGAACGGTGCCGAAGTAGATGCGGTGGCTGCCGAACTCGATGATGCGGCCGTTCTTGGGGAAGATGCCGCCGTTGGCGAAGCAGCCCGCGTTGTCGTTGATGAAGTCCATGGCGTAGATGCGCTGCACCAACGCGGAGACCGTACGCTGACCGGCGACGTCGAGGATGCCCGCCCGAATGTGAACTCCAGCAAGCGCCACTTCATGCCCCACGGTGGGCGCCAACTGTCGTCGTGGTGAACGAGCAGATGCCATAGGATGGCTTAGATTGGGGCCGAATGGACGCTAGAGGATTCGGGGGAGGGTTTGCGATTAGATGGGAAGAACTTCCGGATGCTTTCCTCAAGAACACAACCAAAGGCCGGTATGCAAGAAGAGAGACAAGAGGAAGAACTCTTTACTAGATCGCAAGCTTCATTGATCTGAACATGGTTACAAGTTCTATCGTCAAATCCCTTCTGTGGTCTCGCGCCTGTAAGAGGCAGTACCCCCTCTCCTTATATAGGGGAGAGGGTGGCTTACAGAACAAGAAACCCTAATGGCATCTTTGACTGGACAAACTACTTTACAAAGCTACTTTAATCACAGATGACGCCGGGGTCCTCTTTAATCAGGGCTGCTGATGTCCTCCGGCTTCCTTTAGCGTCATCCCTCTCTTTGGCGCCAGGGCTCTGATTAAAGCCACTTGCTTAGCTCATCCTTGTCTTCTTGCTCTGAAGAGAATCTTTGACCAGTCCTGCCGACAGGCCCTTCAGTCCGGTATCTTCTTTACCGGGTTCCGGCATACCCCCTTAGGGATGCCGGCTTAGCTTCACTTAGCCCAAACTCCTACCTTACTTTCCGGTAAGAATATTAAACCGGTATCTCGATGGTTCAAACCATCCGGTTTGGCATGCCTTTGGCATACCGGGGGTTATCCCCCCAACAAGATTCGCTCATCACTCATTTTGATCCATATCTAGTCCATTTTAAAATATCTAGCCTATACATACGGCCAAAAATACAAGAGGGTCTGATATTGAATTGTTTCATATCTAAAACACGGTTTTCAATACAAGGAAATGTTATATACGCGAGCACATGTTGAAAAATGTTCGTCCTTCCCGAAGATCATTTAAGTGTGTTGAAAAATGTGTGGCCGAAGTACAAACATGCGGCATAAAACCTAAACCAAGTCATGCAGTAAGTATAGATAGATTGCTTCCCTTTCCTTCCCAACATCTTTCCATCCTCCCCACCGGTTACCAGCTCAACCCTTCACGCCACCATCCCACGCGGTCTTGAGTTTGAATCCCAGCCACACCCCAAATTTTGTGTTCCTTTTTTAAGGAAAGGTAGAGAATAGCTGCATTTCATTGATCAAATTCTGTATTTCTTTTTTCATACACCAAGCTTGCAAATTCCTCCCAAATTCATGCCTTTCTACACAACATTACACCCAATGCGATTACCATTCCTACAAGAAATGCCCAAATGTAATTGCAAATTTTTGATTCATCTTCGAGCTTCCTAATCTTTTGGTCCAACTTCGTTAGCTCAATAGCTACCTCTGTCTCTTCTGCCGAAGCTCGCACTGCGGGCGTTGCCGTCTGTGGCGGGATGGGCAACCATTCTTCACGATCTTATAGCAGTTCCTTCATCAGCATCTAGGCCAGATCATCGAGCCAAATGAAGGAACATTTAACCTGCATGAACGCAAAAGAGGCAAAACAAATCAACCGTACTGCTCAACGATCTCGACCACAAAAATAGTGAAATTTCCCCGATTCTTACCCACTTCTCGCTGCACACGTAGAACAAACGGTTATGGTTCTTTGGTGTGCGTGAAATCCTCCGAACAACATCCGACCGGCACCGCGGAAAGAGGAAGATTGGCATCTCGATTCGCCACAGAGGCAGATCGACATCTCGATTCCCGGTGGTGCGGGATCTAGAAGAAGATATATGGAGCCCGATTCGCGACCGCCAGGAGCCGAAGGGGATCTCAATGCCTCCGCCCACGGCACTGGTACTTGCAGCAGACAGTCGCGCCCTCCACCATAGGCATGGCACCACGTTGACACTGCCCTCTCGGTCGCTCGTGCCTGGCTCCTAGCTATTAACATGGCTCACCTCCAACCCCATCCCCCGACGGCGCGTTCCCTGATAGGCTGAATCTGCTCACCGCTGCGAGCTCCGGCGGCGCGTACCGCCCATTTTATGCAGTGGTTACTATTGGGTCCCACAAGTCGTGTCCCAACGGCTCGCTACTGGGTCCCACAAGCAACGGTCTAGACAACTTGGTCCCGCATGTCGCATGGTCCCACCTGAAAGGGCCGAGTCAAATACGATGACCTAACGGAGATGACAACACTCACGGCACGAGTCCTTGAGCACAGACTAGGGGCAAAACTGAGCACCATTCGCAACTGAGGGCAAAACTGAGTACATGGTGGCCTCTAGTGGCAAACGAATAACTAACCATATTTGTAATACCTATGTGGTGGATCTTTATTCTATGATATGATACTATGAGATTTTGCTATACTTTGTGTAAGATGTATTGATATGCATATTATGTACCCCATTCTTAAATATTGGTTCTGATCCAACTTGTATGCAAGAACATGTGTGGAGTTGTGTGTGTTAGATGTAATAGCATGGTTTTAGTGATTGAATAGTGACAACAAATTCATGATCTATTATGGCTTTGCCTTTTCTTTCTATTTCACTAGGGATAAAGTGAATGCATGTGCTATGTTTATTACGTGACAAAAGTAACGATCATGTTTGTTCAAGGTAGCATATCTGATATTCAAACATCATGTCAAAGTTCTTATAGTTATGCTCTGTTTATTCTTAATACAAGATTGGTTGAAGTTAATTCCTATCTTGTGGAGTGTAAGAGAGATGTGTTGCATCATCTCTATGTTAGAACGTGATGTCCATATGGATGCTTATCTTATACATGTTAGTGTTGGAGATATGCCCAAGAGGCAATAATAAATTAGTTATTGTTATATCTTAGTGTTCATGATAAATGTTTACATCCCATGCTATAATTGTATTAACCGAAACATTGATACATGTGTGTTATGTAAACAACAAGGAGTCCCTAGTAAGCCTCTTGTATAACTAGCTTGTTGATTAATGGATGATCATGGTTTCGTGATCATGAACATTGGATGTTATTAATAACAAGGTTATGTCATTAGGTGAATGATATAATGGACACACACCCAAATGAGCGTAGCATAAGATCAAGTCATTAAGTTCAATTTGCTATAAGCTTTCGATACATAGTTGCCTAGTCCTTCGACCATGAGATCATGTAAATCACTTACACCGGAAGGGTACTTTGATTACATCAAACGCCATTGCATAAATGGGTGGTTATAAAGATGGGATTAAGTATTTGGAAAGTGTGAGTTGAGGCATATGGATCAATAGTGGGATTTGTCCATCCTGATGACGGATAGATATACTCTGGGCCCTCTCGGTGGAATGTCATCTGATTAGCTTGCAAGCATATGATTCGATCATAAGAGATGACATACCACGGTACGATTAAAGAGTACTTGTCGGTAACGAGGTTGAACAAGGTATGGAGATACCGATGATCGAACCTCGGACAAGTAAAATATCGAGAGACAAAGGGAATCGGCATCGTATGTAAATGGTTCAATCGATCACTAAGTCATCATTGAATATGTGGGAGCCATTATGGATCTCCATATCCCGCTATTGGTTATTGCTCGGAGAGGAGTCTCGACCATGTCTGCATAATTCGCGAACCGTAGGGTGACGCGCTTAAGGTTCGATGTCGCATAAGTAGATTTGAATATGGTATGGAGACGAAGTTTGTTCGGAGTCTCGGATGGGATCCAGGACGTCACGAGGAGGTCCGGAATAGTCTGGAGAATAAGATTCATATAAGGGAAGTTGATTTCTAGGTTTCGGAAAAGTTCGGGATTTTTCCGGTGGATGACCGGGAAGGTTCTAGAAGGTTCCGGGGGTCCCACCAGTGGGCCCACGACCCTAGGAGGCCTAGCATGGACCGAGGGGGTGCTCCCTAGCCTAATGGGCCAGGGGCACATGCCCCTCAAGGCCCAGTCGGCCAAACCCCTAGGGTTTCCCCAAAACCCTAGGGGGATCAACTTGGGGGGGAAGAAATCCCTCTTTCCCCCACTTGGCCGCCCCCCCTAACCCTAGATGGGAAAGGGGGCCACCCCAGCCGACCTAGCCCCCTATATAAAGAGGGGAGGGGGTGGCCGGCCATACCCCCCATTGTCTCCTCCTCTGGCTGCCTCTCTCCTCCACCATACGCTGCTCCGGCTTAGGCGAAGCCCTGCAGCTTTTCTTCCTCCACCACCACCACCACGCCGTCGTGCTGCTGGAACTTGGAGGAGATCTACCACACCTCCGCTGCCCGCTGGAACGGGGAGAGGAAAGGCTTCATCGACACCGTACGCGCGACCGAGTACGGAAGTGCTGCCGGATTGCAGCACTAGGGGTGATCGTCTACACCAACAACGAGATCTAATCTCGTAGGCTTTGGAAATCTTCGAGGGTTAGTCTCATATCAATCTCGTTGCTCCGATCTTGTAGATTAGATCTTGGGTGTTCCATAGATTAGATCTTGGATTTATTCGTCTTGCGGTAGGAAATTTCTTGTTTTCTATGCTACGAACCCCATCAGTGGTATCAGAGCCATGTCTATGCATAGATCTGTTGCACGAGTAGAACACAATGGTTTTGTGGGAGTTGATGCTCTTGTTGTTTTTGGTTAGTGTACTTTGCATCTTGCGGGATGGTGGGATGAAGCGGCCCGGGCTAACTTTACATGACCGCGTCTCATGAGACTTGCTCCACGTTTGACATGCAACTTGTATTGCATAAGTAGCTTTGCGGGTGTCTGTCTCTCCCACCATAGTGAAGATTCAATCTACTCTTTCTATTGACAACACTAGTATCACCGTTGTGGTTCATGTTCGTAGGTAGATTGGATCTCACTCGAAAACCCTAAACCACGTAAAATATGCAAACCAAATTAGAGGAGTCTAACTTATTTTTGCAGGGTTTGGTGATGTGATATGGTCATGATGTGATGATGATTATATTTGATGTATGAGATGTTCATTATTGTATTATGGCAACCGGTAGGAGCCTAATGGTTGTCTTTAAATTTGTTAAGACCTGCGTGTCTATTCATCATGTAATAGCTTTATTTCAAGTAGTTGTTATAGTAGCTATAAGTGATGGACAACCATGAAGCGGCGCCATGGACCTTGGTGCAATGCTGGTGATGATGGAGATCATGCTCGTGTGTTTTGGAGATGGAGATCAAAAGCACAAGAACAAAGGCCATATCATATCACATATTATGAATTGCATGTGATGTTAATCCTTTATGCATCTTATCTTGCTTAGATCGCGACGGTAGCATTATAAGATGATCCCTCACATTAATATCAAGATAATAAAGTGTTCTCCCCTCGTATGCACTGTTGCTACAGTTCGTCGTTTTGAAGCATCTCGTGATGATCGGATGTGATAGATTCTACGTTCACATACAACGGGTGTAAGCCATGTTGCACACGCGGAAATACTTGGGTTTGCTTGGCGAGCCTAGCATGTACAGACATGGCCTCGGAACACAGGAAACCGAAAGGTTGAACACGAGTCATATGGATGATATGATCAACATGTTGATGTTCACCATTGAAGCTACATCATCTCACGTGATGATCGGTTTTGGTGTAGTGGATATGGATTGTGTACCACTAAACAACTATGAGGGATGTTGTATTAAGTGGGAGTTCATTAGTAATTAGATTAAAACATGAACTAATTATCATGAACATAGTCTGAATAGTATTTTGAATTAAATTTGTAGAATTGGCATCCATTTTCTACCGTGCGCTAGTCTTGTAATTGAGATAGAAATACTGTTAAGTCTGATAAGTAACTTTACGGACTGGTACCGTATTGTTAAAGAATCAAGAAATGATTAAGTCCTATTGCAAACGTTTAGTAAACCTCACATTGCTGATTCAAGGAGTAATGGTTTCAATTAGTACCTAAAATCATCTTGTCTCCGTGAAACTTGAAGTTCAAATCCGTTTGAAAAGTAAGGAGCTGGAAATTTTGTTTTCAGAAATAAGCAAGGTATGAGATATATGTGATATCTAAGACCTTATTGCAAGATGATAGAATATAATCTAGTGAGACTACATAAACTCATAAGTTTTATGGGAATGTACAAAGGTTGAAGACGACAGGCGTCCCAATCCTCCAACTAGTTGGGCACTAACGATATTCACATATCCATGAAGTGATCGTCCTTAGTATGCACTATTGCTAAGACTCGTCGTTCCGAAGCATCACATGATGATCGGGTGTTATAGAGTCTACGTGTGCATACAACGGGTACAAGCCAGGTTTGCACATGCGAATACTGAGGTTAAACTTTACGAGCCTAGCATGTACAGACATGGTCTCGGAAAGACGTCATGATTTGATGGATACAAGTGAAATTGTTCATCATATTAAAAGGTTACTAATAGTGAAATCCGGAACACTTGTCATATGATGATCAACTTCAAAGTAAGAACCTCAAGGTTATTGGTATTTGACCAACAAACCTAGAAGTTATTGATGTTGAAGTGTTTTTTCTGAATAATGAGGAAAGCTAAAAGAGAAACTACAAAAGATTTTTGGCAGAAAGAAAGAAAAGACTAGAAAGTCTAGCTCAGGTGTATATAGATGATATATATGTTATGAATGTATTCCTAGTTTGGTCACACAATGAAATTCTTGGGTATTTATACCATATTGGTTGGTATGAAGTGTCATACAAAACAACGCAATACAAGAATACAATGGCCTAAGTGACTGACAAGGAATATGGTAGGAATGCACGTCTGGAACAAAATAAAGTGTTATTGTGTTTGTCGTTGGCATTCTACCTAGCCCTTCAGATTTATAATAAAGAACTTCATAATTGTTGTTTTGTTCTAGTCAAATAAAAACAATGAGTCGTTAAAGGTTATGACCGTACTCCATATACGATGGATAAGTTATTATAAATTTTAATGGTGAAACACACATGCATAACACTGACGCTGAAATTCCATAAGGCAAATGATTTGAATTCCACTTATTTGTGGAACCGCCATTTAGGTCATGTTATAAAGGAACGCATGAAGAAACTCCATGCAAATGGATTTTTGGAGTCATTTGATTTTTGAATCATTTGGCTTTGCAAATCTCTTCTAAAGAGAATGACTGAAATACCGTTTATAGGCCAAGAGTTGAACGGGCAACTAACTTAGTGGAAACATACATGATGATGTATGTGGTTCACTGGGCATAGTTGTGTGCGGAAGATTCTTCTACTTCATAAAACTTCCAACAATGAATTGAGTATATATATATGTGGATATATTTATTCGATAAGGAAGAAGTTTGAAACATTTGAATGGATTCAAATAAATTTCAGCATGAAGTGGAAATCATCGTAATAGAAAAGTCAAATATCTATGATTTGATCATGGTGGAAATATTTGAATTACGAGTTTTAGTGAACATCTAAGAGAGTTATGAAATTGCTCTACGCCTCACGTTTCTTGGAGTATCATAGTGATGATGGAGTATCCGAGAGATGTATCCAAACCTTGTTGGGTTAATGATGAGATAAAATAAAATGATGCCATTATATTTTTGTGGATTATGCTTTAGAGACTACCACTTTTACACTAAATTGAGCGTCATCATAATCCATTGAAATGACACCATACGAGTTATGGCATGGGTATAAACCCTAATAGTCTTTTCTTAAATTTTGGTATGCATAGCATAAGTAAATAAGTTTACAACCAAAATCGGATGAATATCTTTGTTGGTTATCCCAGAGAATTAATTGGGAATTCTTTCCACTATGGAGACAAAGACAAAAGTGTTTGTCGATGTTTCTTACTTATTTCCAAGAAATTGTTTCTAGTGAAGTATTTGAGTGGGAGGACAATGAAACTTGATAAGGTTTATGAACCTGAGCATGATGATCAGAGTAGCGCAGCATCAGAAATGGTTCCTGAAGCGGCCACAAAGATCATAGCTCCCATGTCTACAAAGAGTTATAGTCATGGAGATCGAAGTACCTATTGAACCTTGTAGGTATGGTTTACTTTGTGATCAAATAAATGATTTGTGGACAAAGGATTGATTTTGAACAATGATAAACCAACTACATACAAAGAAGTTGTGATGGGCCATGACTCCGTTAAAATGGCTATGTGCCATGAAATCCAAGATAGGTGAATACTTTTTGAAAGTAAAAAAGATCTATAAAATTGATGGACTTGGATGCAATATCCTTGAAGAAGCTCGACTTGTCGAAAAGTTGTTTTACGATAAAGTTCAAAGAGTTGACTACGATAAGATTAGATCTTCCGTAGCAATGCTTATAGTCTATGTGGATTATTCTAGTAATCGCTACATATTTCTTTTATGAGATATGATAGTAGGATGGCAGAAATACATTCCTTACCAGAAGTGTGTATGAAGGATGTATACTAGATACAAACCAAAGAGTTTTGCTAGTCCGTGGAATACTAGATAGGTATACGAACTTCAATTGGATGAAGTAAGTATCGCGGAGTTGGAATCTTCACCGGATGAAATAGTCAAAGAGTTTTGATTTCATCAGAAACGATGAAGATGCTTGCATTTGCAAGAAATTAAGTGGGAGCGCTGAGACATATTTATAATACTTTGTGTAGACGACATATCGTTGATTATAAATAATGTAATCATGTACTTGATGTGATTAGAAGATTTCATTGAGAATTAACTTCAATGAAAGGATATGAACTGAAACATATTTAGTGTCAAGATCTATGAAGATAGATTGAAACACATAATAAGTTTAAGTTAAAGTACATAGAATGAATATTGAAGTAGTTCAATATAAAAGTATTAAGAAGGTGTTCTTTTTCATGTGAAGGTTTAACAAGACTTGAGTGTATTTGACACTCGATGAGTAAAAACACATGAGTGACTTTAGATCATGAATAATATGTACAAAGTTAGATGTCCTGTGCTCTAAAGTGTTACGAGCATATACCAGAATGATTCATGTAATGATCATTGGACAATAGCAAGAATATCCCTGAGTGCTTTAGAAGAACTAAGGATATATATATATATATATATAGTTTTTATGGGGTAATGACAAACAAATCGCTGTAAGGTGTTGCACCGATATTAGTTTGATCACATATAAAAATAAAATTTCAATCTCAATTAGGCTAAGTGTTGTTTAAAAGGTAGCACGATGAGCTAGAAGAAGTCTATGCTAGATTTAGATCAGTTCTAAATATTGTGACGGATTCTACAAACGAAGGCAGAGTGTGTCATTGTTTTGACAATTACTGAGGATGTTAAGTCGAGGAGTTCTTTGAGAACTTGGTGTAGTTCCGATAGTGTCAGAACTTTGAAGCTATATTGTGTATGACAATATTAGTGACTTATTTTCAGACCGCAGAATTAAGGTTCCACCAGAGGACTAAGCATATACAATTAATGCCGACTAATTTGGAAAAAGAGTGATGCGTTGAGACGTAAATGAATTGCAAAATACATACGTTTCTGAGCGTGTCAGATTCGTTGACTAAAACCTCTCCCGTAAGCAAAACATGATAAGCACCAGAAGGCAAAGGTGTTATATCTTTACAAATGTAAACTAGATTATTGACTCTAGTGCAAGTGGAAGACTGTTGGAGATATGCCCAAGTGGCAATAATAAATTAGTTATTGTTATATCTTAGTGTTCATGATAAATGTTTACATCCCATGCTATAATTGTATTAACCGAAACATTGATACATGTGTGTTATGTAAACAACAAGGAGTCCCTAGTAAGCCTCTTGTATAACTAGCTTGTTGATTAATGAATGATCATGGTTTCGTGATCATGAACATTGGATGTTATTAATAACAAGGTTATGTCATTAGGTGAATGATATAATGGACACACACCCAAATGAGCGTAGCATAAGATCAAGTCATTAAGTTCAATTTGCTATAAGCTTTCGATACATAGTTGCCTAGTCCTTCGACCATGAGATCATGTAAATCACTTACACCGGAAGGGTACTTTGATTACATCAAACGCCATTGCGTAAATGGGTGGTTATAAAGATGGGATTAAGTATTTGGAAAGTGTGAGTTGAGGCATATGGATCAATAGTGGGATTTGTCCATCCTGATGACGGATAGATATACTCTGGGCCCTCTCGGTGGAATGTCATCTGATTAGCTTGCAATCATATGATTCGATCATAAGAGATAACATACCACGGTACGAGTAAAGAGTACTTGTCGATAACGAGGTTGAACAAGGTATGGAGATACCGATGATCGAACCTCGGACAAGTAAAATATCGCGAGACAAAGGGAATCGGCATCGTATGTAAATGGTTCAATCGATCACTAAGTCATCGTTGAATATGTGGGAGCCATTATGGATCTCCAAATCCCGCTATTGGTTATTGCTCGGAGAGGAGTCTCGACCATGTCTGCATAATTCGCGAACCGTAGGGTGACGCGCTTAAGGTTCGATGTCGCATAAGTAGATTTGAATATGGTATGGAGACGAAGTTTGTTCGGAGTCTCGGATGGGATCCAGGACGTCGCGAGGAGGTCCGGAATAGTCCGGAGAATAAGATTCATATAAGGGAAGTTGATTTCTAGGTTTTGGAAAAGTTCGGGATTTTTCCGGTGGATGACCGGGAAGGTTCTAGAAGGTTCCGGGGGTCCCACCAGTGGGCCCATGACCCTAGGAGGCCTAGCATGGGCCGAGGGGGTGCTCCCTAGCCTAATGGGCCAGGGGCACATGCCCCTCAAGGCCCAGCCGGCCAAACCCCTAGTGTTTCTCCAAAACCCTAGGGGGGATCAACTTGGGGGGGAAGAAATCCCTCTTTCCCCCACTTGGCCGCCGCCCCCCCTAACCCTAGATGGGAAAGGGGGCCACCCCAGCCGACCTGGCCCCCTATATAAAGAGGGGAGGGGGTGGCCGGCCATACCCCCCATTGTATCCTCCTCTGGCTGCCTCTCTCCTCCACCATACGCTGCTCCGGCTTAGGCGAAGCCCTGCAGCTTTTCTTCCTCCACCACCACCACCACGCCATCGTGCTACTGGAACTTGGAGGAGATCTACCACACCTCCGCTGCCCGCTGGAACGGGGAGAGGAAGGTCTTCATCGACACCGTACGCGCGACCGAGTACGGAAGTGCTGCCGGATTGCAGCACTGGGGATGATCGTCTACATCAACAACGAGATCTAATCTCGTAGGCTTTGGAAATCTTCGAGGGTTAGTCTCATATCAATCTCGTTGCTCCGATATTGTAGATTAGATCTTGGGTGTTCCATAGATTAGATCTTGGATTTATTCGTCTTGCGGTAGGAAAATTTTTGTTTTCTATGCTACGAACCCCATCAGTTAGAGTTATTGTCTTCATATATCATTGATGAATTGTTATTATCCACTAAGACTTAAAAGAGAGAATAGTCAAGTGAACCCATGAACCCCGGTCTAATTTTATTCATAAGAAACACCTTTCCACCACTTTTATCTTACTTTTTATTTGCAGTTTTAATCCAAAAATACAAAAATACTTTTATTTCTTATTTGCACTCAAAAATCCAAAACAAACAAACCGTTACCGCTCTTACTTAGTTAATTTCAGTTGCTTAGTTTACTTTACTTTAGCTATTGCTTTATTTACTTTTCCTTGCACGAAATCTTGTGCTTGACAACCACACGGTGGAGTTAGGGACACAGGACTTATTTTATTTTGCAGGATTGTTAGAAGAAGAGAGGGAGAGATAACTCTTTATGCTATTCCCTGAGAGTTCAATATAAACCCCCGAGTCACCCTTGTGGGGAAAATACTCTGCTAACACAACACTCTGTACTTGGAGTCCCAACGTCATCAGTTGGCGTTGACGTTTTCACTATTGAGACCCAAGTCACTGAAGAGGTTGTTGATGTTGGAGAAGAAGTTGTCGTTGTGGAAGTAGTCGTAATTCTCTGTGTTGACGTCTGTGTTCGAGAAGAAACCAACAGTCGCGCTAGATCACTCCTCAAAAACCTTATCGCCTCTCTCCCATACAGGATCACAAGAAGATGGGGTTTTGGAGGCATATTGTCTCATCCAGTGGTGCACTCTAGCAGACAGGATGGAGAAGTTTTCAGTGCCGGGGAAATGTTGTGGAACCGAGTGGTAGGCGCATAGGATGTATGTGGTGTTGTGTGTCTCTGTGGAGATGAGTGACATCTCTTTTATAGGCACATGAGGGTTGCGTTGGGAGATGAAACGAAGGGACGAAAGACGAACTAAACAGGCAACATTATTCATTGTCCATTAAGGAAAAAACGTTTTCAATTCATGCATGACAAAAATAAGAAGAGGTCTCGGCTCGAGGCATTCCCTTTAACCGCAACACGCATGTAATGACGAGCCAAGGTGGGCGGCGGAGGAGGAGCACGCATGTATGAGTCTCCTTCTCATGCTTGTACAACAAGTGGAGTAGCTCACTTATAAGGAGGTCTGATACTCTCTAAACTAGTAATGTGGGACTAAAGAAATTCTCACTTTTTACCTCATATGAATGGGCCATTGGGCCTCTAGGGTTTTAGGAATTATGGAATGGCTTGTGCTTTCGGGTATTATTTCCTTTTACAAATATCTTGCATTTTACTCTGTTGGTTGGGCCGATGGTGGGGTTCGCTATATGTCAAGTTAATTGATTGCACACCCACCTCATCTATCTATGCATCTTTATTCGTCGTTGAAGTAGGCAGAAAAATGGTTGAATAGCTTGTGAGGTACTTGCACCGCAACAGGACAGCTTTGATAACACAGGTTTGTGTTACTACTACTACAGGTCCAAAACAATGTTACTAGGCCGTATAGTAACACACTTTAAAATGTGTTCCATTAGGATGCGTTACTAAGAGATGTTCGTTGTCACACCTAATAATTGTGACTATGCGTTATAAACTATGTTACAATTACATCATAGTAACACGCATCTTATATTCTTATGTGTTACTAAATATGCTAATAACAATTATGTAAAAAAAATGCTAATAATGTACTTTTGTCAGTATTGTAAGTAGTAACATCATTGTCGGAGGGCAGATGCATGAAAACCCAAGTAGAAGCAAAATGACAGGTTGACACGAGCAAAAGAAAAGAGAAAGAAGAGTGAGAAGGACGTATCCAACCATACTAATCAACACAAGAACATACTGTTTAGGAATGAAATGATTGAGAGAATCAAGTGATTGTATTGATCAAGGAGTTGGGTATTTATATGTCCCCAACAGTTGCATACATATGTCGGTTACATGATTGTGCCTGTTGGAACAGGCATGACGGCTCTTGAGAAAAAACAGCGTTTGGACAACGCAGTCTAACTGCTAATGGTTAGCCTAATAAGAAAGCTAACTTACTATTTAGCCTAGATGTAAAGCTAACTATTTCTAACACTCCCCCTTGGACAACGCTGTCCTATGTTGATTTCATCATCTTGAAATTCTTCATATATACTTGAGTGCTAAAAAGTCCATGTATGATCTTGACACTCCTTGATCTTGATATCTTTAGAATCTCTCTCCAAAACACCCTGTGGGAAAAATATGAGGAGAATTGTATTTGATATGTCGTTAAAACTCCTTTAAACCCTTTGGGAAAAATAAGGAGAAATTATACAACATATAAAGATTATCGTCTCCTTGAGAACTCATATGAGGAAAACCTTAGAGAAGGGAAAAACCTCACGAATGAGTTTGGAGAACAATAAATATGCCTTGTGTACTTCCTTAAAAAACCCCAGCGGGGAAAATAGGAGGTACGACATACATATTGCAGAGAGTGCAATATGATGTGCCACCGAAAACTCCTTTAAAACCCAATGGGAAAAATATAAGGAGAAAACAATGTGGCATATCTAAACACTTGTATTTATATCGTCTCATTAAAAACCTTTTATGAGAAACCATTAGGGAAAACTCATTAAGGAAAAAAGAGTACAATATATGATCTAATGATCATCAACGGGTTATAATTTAGGAGTTTTACTCCCCCTGGACTTTGCAAGACTAAGAGTTGTCTCACGCCAATCCATGAACTTAAATTCAGGAATATGGGAATATGTAAAGCACTGTGAATAAATCTGTTAGATTTCACATGATATGTTTGCAAAGTGTATATCTCCCTAGTTTGGAAAATATTAATTTAACCCTTATGCATTTGATAAATACAGGTGTATTATCTGATAAATAATGGTGGGTGATTCTGTTGAATCTCAACCACATGATCTTGAATGTGGTCAGTCGTTATATGAAGCCATTAGAGTCTATTTTGTTCTCTTAGTTAGAAGGCTCTTTAATTGAATTCAGTCTATGATATGGCATTTTCGGGATCGATAATTATAGCCAATGTAGATTACACGATGGTCAAATCTTGATATTCCTAAGGGAATTAATCAAGATCGTTTGAGCCGTAGATATATCGAAGGATATTACTTACACCAATCTTTTAGTTGGGGCTTGCACTTTAAAGAAGTTGACAACAAAATATTCACATTCATGATGTAGTTTGTATTGAGATATGGAACAAGAGGTCCAATATCACTTCATCACTTCTACAATGTATGAATGAATTTGTATCCCTGTTAGGGATAGTGTGACCATATGTATCTTTGATTTGATTTATCCATATTTAGTTTCTTCAAAACTTTATGGACATGTAAAGACTGATAGATATGTATTCCGAAGGAATATACTCAAGTTATAAACTTGGTTAATACTTGGTTCAATCCAAATCTCCGTCTTGATATGATTGCAAGGACCTTTCATGTATATTATAAACTTTGATGATAAAAGCATTGATATATACAAAGGTCATGTAGAATCCAATTAGGGATTTTGTTTATGACTACATATAAGCAATCATCATTGTACGAGTAATCCTTTATAAGAAGGAGCTCTTATAGTCAATTGTACCACACAATTTGTGTTTGACTATTTTAAGTCATAGAGTGACTTTTGTATTATTACACATATGTTGCGATTTAATTTTGAATTTGGATTTATAAGTCTTAAGAACTTTAATATAGATATCCAAATTGAGTGACCCATATGATTTGTAATCACTACATCCATGAGCTACATGGATAGTTTATTTATAATTGCCAATAATATTAGTATCGAAACATAATTCCACTTATACCAATAGGGTATGTTACATCATATATAATTGATGTCGGGTCTCTGCGTGAACTCTTGCGCTACAAGCCTCACTTTTTCACCACCTCATTGTTTTTTTTGTTGTTGTTAACAAAAAGTCATTTGTCTTCCAGAGGGAAGGTGCTTATGAGGAATAGGTATTACGATGGTAAATACCTCCCTTGTTGAGTGAGTGCTATTCTTATTCAATTGCATCCTTCTAGTTGAACCAATATATGAGTGCATTAGGCACTCTGCCATGGACTTTGGTTCAGGGCCCTAAAGGTTTTAGCAATTTTAAGAATAAATATATTTGTCGACAAAATGTAGTCTTTGTTGTATGATTCTGTTGAATCAATAATATTTGTGGAAATATGGATAAATATTTGAACTCCTCATGATTTCCCATAACAATGGAGTCAAAGTGTTTCGATGTCCCAACACTTAAAATTATGTGCACATTTGTGCTGGGTTTGGATGATGAGCATCCACTATGTGTTATTCAACTTGAGGTTGAACTACATTTACCTGTTGAGGATATAATTTCCTCTGTTCCGCAGAAGCATGTGAGAATTTATATCTCATGTGGCCAATTTTCTCCCTCTTTTGCTCTCATTTTAGAGGAAAGTGGTTACATTAGGTACCTTCACTCTTTTGGCACATTGGTTGCATGCATAATATGATTTTGTGGCATTTTTGTCACGAGTAAATGTATGTGGCAGATTTGCAATGTGTTGCAAATTTATGACTGAACGTATCGTTCAGATTTTCAAGTACGTGAATATAAGGACTGAAAGTCTATGACATTTATTATTTATTTATCAGCAATTTTGTGGTACTAATCTCCCCCTAATGCCAAAAAAATGTCCTTATTGCAAAGGCAATCAGCGTATGGGCTATCAATAACTCCCTTGTTTGGGTCTTGAGGTATTTGACGGATAAACAACTATACCTCAGTTATTTATCACATAGATCCCAAATTGATGTGAGGGCCCATGATGTACGTTGGGGTGGTGATATCGGTATATAACCGAATTATCGCAGATGGGAAATACTTTTTTTTTCACGTACTTACTGCAAGGGGAAGCAGTATGATAAGCAACTGTTGTGATCTGGCGTGATCTACGGTCTGTAAGACCGCATGTGTCCAACAATATGTTGGTGTATTAAAATTCTGTTGAAGTGGTCATTTAATTAGTTTGATTCTTTTAATAAAGAATTTAATTACACCATTCTGGGTATGTACAAGAGGTACTCAGTAAAATCATAAATGGTCATGAAAGCGATAAGTCAAATTGGTTAAACCAATATGTTATGATAATTTTCTCTTAATTTGATAACTTGAGCATAAATTAGTAAAATCATGGGTTTGTGGAGATTAGAGACTCACATAAGACCATCAATTAGATGTGCCTACGGATACCATGAAATACTTATATGACCCAAACATTGGTTGAACAGTCCACATGTATCTTCTTGAATGAGTTCAAGAAATTTGAGTAGCTACATTCTAATTTTAAGGTGAGAGAGCCTTAAGAAAAAATCTTATGGCACATGAGGTGCGCGTAGAATCTAGCGGACTTGAGAACTTTGCAACTTTAAGTTGTGACCAACAGAATTTTCAATAATTTGTCGCATTATCCCAACAATGGGTGAATAAAGTGATTATGACAAATATTAAATTCATCAAGATTTTGTTTTTATGCGACAAAGTTTAGTATGAATTTAATTCATACATAAAAATGTCATGTATGAGAAACATGATATTAATGGACAACATACCACATTTAGTAGTATGATTATTGGCTAAATGCCATATTGGAATAGTTATGAGACTAAACGAGGTTTTCCAAAATGTCTTGGGAATTTCATTCCGCAATAAAACAATTATTGCAAAGGAGTGTAGCTCCAACCAGAGTAGACTTATGTTTTCTAATGATGAAGATTATAAGTACAATCCTTAACCAGATTATATTCTGGTGTTTCTTGAAGTGAGCTTCAAAATTATCTCGTTTAACTCGTAGATGATCTACTTGTGGAATAACACAACCAAAAGTCTTGGGAATTGGGATTTCATATGTATAATGGTTCATACAATAACATCTTTGATAAACTAGAGAGTTATGTTATCCCCTGTTAACAGGTTCATTATGTTTCTGCTTGTCATTTTACCTCCACTTTACATTGATTCTCGTGGTTCTTTTTGTGACCATTGAGATTCTTAGTATTTTGAGCACGAATTTCAGGTATTGGTATATCACCCGTAGGGTGTATCACATGAGTCTTCATATGAAGATATGATATATTATTATCCTGAAATAAATATGATAATTTATTGTATTATCATAAAAAATGTAAAATGATTTTGAGGTTTTGAACTATATCTTTATATCAACTATGTGATCAACAAATATCAACTTGGAGTTGATTTTGTAGACACGAGAAAGAAAGAAAAAAAAACTACAATGTACTAGAAGTACTCAAAAGTGTTTGAGAAACTATTAACATTGCGTTTATACATCATACATCTCCTTGATGGAGATTTACGGGAAAATCAATATTTACTCAATTTCTCTCATATGATGTGAGTTTAATGAATTCCATTGATGGAAATTAAAATTGATGACAATGCATTTCGTAATGACCATAGGGTAGACATTCAACGTTGAGACATTAAATGATACTTATGTCATTGCTTTGGACTTCATCCCCAAAGTGATGGGAGATGTTACATTCACCGCCAAAACATAGATGTCTATTTTGACATTGCTTATTCATGGTGAATATGATTATCACCATATGATGTTGAACCTATAGTAGTTTTGTGAGAAACTCAATCAATATTATGTATGCTGGATTTTGTCTTGATAGACATATCACACAACAATGTTATTCCATGATGCAGGTCCATAGTTTTATCTAATACCAAAGTGAAAGAAGCAAGAACTAATCATGCATGATTTTTTTTTTACTATGATAGCGAAATATATTTGGTAAAAAAAAATTGCTCTAGAGGAACAATTCGAATATTAAGCTGATGCTTTTCTGCCATATGCGTGTGTGATCTTAAATATATTTAGCTACTTTCCATATTTATGGAGTACATTTCTTACTAATAGGAAAAGTAGTGTGACATATGTCAATGGATGTCTTATTTTAATACGTTGTATTATACTTTGACATTATATATTTGAAAAAAAAAACACTCCAGAGATACTTTTCTTGTCAAAAAGACAAATAAGTACATCTCTTGGTAATGGATAATCTGCAGTTTATGTAAAATGGTGCAGAATTTATGTTTTTTTAATGCAATTCAGGAAGACAATATGATCTTGCTTGTATTTTTAAAGCCAAGGGCTTAAAATACAAATTATAATAACCATGAGGATGTCATTTTAAATTATATATATGGGGAATATTAATCTGCATAACTACAACATGCCGGAGGGCATAAATGAATGTCTAGAGTGCTGTTACGTGAATTATGAATGTGCTGTGAGTATTGGAAAATAAGCCTCAGGTGTTAACAGTGAACGCACATGATATTCACGTAAATATAACACCACAATGGGATTAAATAAGAAAAATCCATGAAGGGATAAGAGATGCCTTCTCTCCCGTGCGGTACGGATCGACTTATCCCAAATCACACCGCCGTTTGGGAGAGCAAGGTTGTGCTAATGCGCTGGCCGTCGGCCGTTGTCCTCCACCACTATAGTTGGCTTGGAGGGTGTTGCGCCGTTAGGAGCCGCATGCTTGGGTGCCGGCGTGCCTCGGCAGCCGCGCTCGGAGGAGCGCCGCCGCACGTTGGCAGAGAGCGTCGCCGTGCCGCAGCACCATGAAGGACGCTGTCTATGGCGCGGGCTGGTGCGCTCGAGGGTGCCGCCGCATCGGCCGTGGGCCGCTGTCCCTCTGAGTGTCTTAGGCGGCCGCGCCTCCGGGAACAGGAAAAGTCGCAGCAGCGGGCGCCGCCGGCCGTCGTCTCCTTCGCTGCGCCTAGGCGGCCACGCTGCCAGGTGTCGCTGGCGGAAGAAGCAGTGCCGGGGACGGTGGCCGTCTCCGCCACGGGTACTTGCCCGGAGGAGCAGCGCCAGGTGTGTAGCCTCGTTCCGTTGTTGGGGCTGGGGGCGCCGCCGCGCCATCCGTTTCCGACTGAGGTGGCAGTTCGTTGCCGCGGACGAACGACGGGTCGCGCTCCCCTTACCGTGCAGGTGTGTTGATTCCATCCCCGCGAAGAGCTCGAAGCAATGCAAAGGCGAGGGCAAGTTCAGCCATTGCCTATTTCTTCTGTTCTTCTTGTCGCTGTGCTTCTTCTCTTCTGAAGGCCAGATGCTCTCGGTAGAGTCGAGTGCGTGATAACGTGTTTAGGAATGAAATGATTGAGAGAATCAAGTGATTGTATTGATCAAGGAGTTGGGTATTTATATGTCCCCAACAGTTGCATACATATGTCGGTTACATGATTGTGCCTGTTGGAACAGGCATGACGGCTCTTGAGAAAAAACAGCGTTTGGACAACGCAGTCTAACTGCTAATGGTTAGCCTAATAAGAAAGCTAACTTACTATTTAGCCTAGATGTAAAGCTAACTATTTCTAACACATACGCCGGGTTTCATAACAAGCTTTCGCGGGGGCGAGATGCCCCATGAGGCTATGTCCTACCGCCACAACGAAAATCAATTAGGGAGGGAGGCATCAGCCATGGTGTAGCGAGATGCGGATGGGGGTCGTTTTCTTGTCCGCGCAATGAGTCCATGGAGGATTTTGGGCGGATAGAATGTACGTCTATCTCCCTCGCATATGAAGAACAAACACGAAAAAGACGGGCACCCCCTTCCATCTGACAAGGATGCCTCTAGCTATGTATGTTCTTGTATGTATGTATGTCGACCTGTACGTAGCTACCGGCAACTTCCATCTCTACCCCACGCGGCACGCCACACCAATACAAATCGCATCTCTCCATCTTAGCCATCACCAACGGGCCATCTCCTTGCCGGCGACATTTCTGACTGAGCTCTGTGCAGCTAGCCCAACTGTCCAAGGTATAGATGCCCCTATACGTTTCTGCGCGATGCTGTCAAAAGGTATCTAGCTTAGTGTAGATCCGATGCCTGCGATCCGATCCGATCTTCATCCAGTTCGTTTAGTTGGGCGTCAGGGTTAAGCTGGGTGATGCAAAACTGGGACGCGTGGTTCTACTTTTTCCTTTCTGAAACAAAAGGCAGATGATTCTCTACCTTGCGTGGCTCCCCTTTTGACCGGCCACTCATCGGCTTTTACTTGTGTGGGTCGAGCTTCGATTTCTAGATGATTATGGCCAGTCGATTAGTGGACGTGTGACGCGCTAAGGAGGGGACAAAGCAACTAATCGACTTAAACTACTACTCTAGGTTCCTTGGTGTGTGAATCGATTGATATAACTCAAATCCATCACCATGTCACGCAACGCAATATATCTGTGGCTTCAGGTACAATGTTAATCGGTGGTGAAGCAAGAAAAACATGTGCACGCGATACTGACAAGGGTTCACAAATCAACACAAATCACATGTGATATTGCCCGCTTACCCGGTCACGCGCGTGACCAAGCAACCATCCAATTAATGGTGATGGATCCATCAATGAACAATTTCAATGTTGCAGATGGTTCGATAGGTATGTCGCAATTGTCGTTGATGGAGCGCTGCAGCTTGCCGTACACACATAGTGAGAGTGAGATAGACTGATCGGACTTGGATGGTCAAAGAACAAGAAGCAACAAGCACGCAATGGTGCCCGTTCAAGATCGACGTTCGATGAGTTCACTGTTGTGCCTTCTTGTGTGTGCTAGCCGCAGTACGATCCACGTGCACACAGATACGAATTCATGTCATCAAATTATGCTTAGCTTCGATGCCAAGCCGCCGGTCCTCACCTAGCTGCACAGCGACAGCTAGTAATTAAAACACTCCTGAAACTTGAGCTCCTGCAGTACACGCCATTCAGAAAGGGTAAGGTCGCGACATGGATTTTATGGCGAGATGGCGACCAGCTAACCGTCCGAGGTCTACACACTTAGTTACACGACCAGCAGTCTCTTCTCCAAAACTCACGTTAATTGGCTACCTAGAGGCACAAGAGAAGATGGATTAAGCTGGTCCATATCCTCCCATGGGCACTGACGCGTCCAAATCTGCTTGGCTCCTCCGCCCTATATAAACCAACACCATAGGCATCTCCACACAACACCTCACAAGCACATCCATCCCCTATCCATCCAAGCAAGATCAGAGAATCAAGCATACAGCGGTTCCTGCGAGCTCAAGAAGCTGGCGGCAATGGCGAGGCATCGCCTCCTTGCCCTGCTACTCATCGGGGTAGTGGCGGCCTCCGCCTTCCACCAAGCGGCCGCTGCTGGCCGAGGCCTGGCTGCTGTCGAGAAGCTCCCAGAGCCGGAGCCTAAGCCTGTGCCGTATCCAGAGCCAAAGCCTGAACCCAAACCGGAGCCAATGCCACAGCCAGAACCCAAACTAGAACCTAAACCAGAGCCAATGCCCAAGCCCATGCCACAGCCACAGCCAAAACCAGAACCCAAACCTAAACCGGAGCCAAAAGCAGAGCCCAAGCCTGAACCAATGCCCAAACCACTGCCTAAGCCAGAGCACAGACATGAACCTAAGCCTGAACCGCTGCCTAAGCCAGAACCAAAACCCAAACCTGAACATAAACCCAAGCCTGAACCATTGCCTAAGCCAGAGCCAAAACCAGAACCCAAGCCTGAACCTAAACATATGCCTGAGCCCAAACCTGAGCCTAAGCCTGAACCTAAACCTATCCCTCAGCCCAAACCCGAGCCGAAGCATGAACCCAAACCTAAGCCAGAGCCTAAACCAATGCCTAAGCCTGAACCTAAGCCAGAGCCCAAACCGGAGCCAAAGCCGGAACCAATGCCTAAACCTGAACCAAAGCCAGAGCCTAAACCGGAGCCTAAGCCAGAGCCCAAGCCGAAACCAATGCCTAAACCTGAACCAAAGCCCGAGCCTAAACCAGAGCCCAAACCTGAACCCAAACCAGAGCCGCCACCAAAGGGCAAACCACCGTCAACTGACATTTGATAGATTACACGTTGTCCGAGCTCGGAGCTAGCTTATGGCTCGTCAGAGCATGCTATTCCTGGAATAAGTGGCGTTGTGATACCACCTCTAGATAGTGAAGCTTTGCATCTTCTTGTATTTCATGTATTCTGTTCTTGTCTTTTATCCATGTATGCACGATGAGTGTCACGACTTCTTTGATTATGTTCTACTTGTTTCTCGATTGTTCATGTTTATCTGTCTACCTGACTCGCCATACTCCTTATGTATGTACGTGCATGGATTGTTTTTCTTCAAATATAGAGATATTTTCTCTAGCCTCTATCTATGTTGTTTGTTCTATGGATATATGTAACTTAACCGTATGCTGATTAAATCATGGAAAAAATGCCACTGGATCAGCTGCCTTGATTTCTACCCTGTGTAAGCAGAACCTTGATTTTTTATGTGGGGCACTTGTGGACATGTGATCATCCTGAGCGTGTTAATGCAGTCCGTTCCTACTTGAATGATGGTTGATTTGGCCGGTGCGTTAATGTAGAGCAACCGCGTTATGTATTACACATTGTTGCTCAAGATTACCAAGAAAAGGCACCTCCAGATTTATCATGCAAATTATTTCGTCAAGAAAATCGACGGCTAGGTAAGGCGGCAAAGGGAAAGCAAACGATTTTATCCATTTTTCTTTGGAGGCAAAGAGTGAAAGTGACAGAAAGGTTGAAATGCGCGTCTGGCCGACTATCAATGGCGGAAAGGGGGAGAAAAAAGTGCTGCTGCTGATCAGATCAGTCACCTCCCTCAGATATTTTTCTTGTACTACCATATGTGCACGGCATCCCCAAATGTCTTCCCTTTTACCAACCTAGTAGGAATCTAAGTGACATCTCATCTGACTCTCCGTTTGTAAAATGTCGCAATACGCGATAAATCATCACGACCAAGATGCATTACACTACATCAGGTGCCTTTATCCCAGGCACTCAATACTGCCGCTAATAACTGAAAAACTGCTGGCATATTTTTTGGAGGCAGAGAAAAAAAGTGCTGCATTTACAGGCACTTTCATAGAACTGCCGCTAAACATTTATTCTTACGCACTTTAAAAGGTGCCGGCAAAGATTTTTGGTGATAGATTTCAGAAATGCTTTTGATTTCCGTTACAGGCAGTTCTGAGAAATACCTCTAATTTCATTTCGACACACTTTTCTGAAAAGACTTTGATTACGTTTCCAGATATTATTGAGAAGTGCCTGAAAATGCAAATACGAGCAACTCAAATAATGCCTGTAAATTAAAGTAAAGATAACCCATTCATTGTGCCTGCAAATGCAAATAAAGGCAAAACATAAAAAAGTGTCTGCAATTGAAAAGGAGGCACTCTTCAATATGTGAACATGAAATACAACATACAGGCACTTACAACAGTGCTGCATAACTATTAACATTACAATGAATTCTGCATAGCTGTTAAAATTAAAAATAAAACAGATTTCACATTACATTCTGCAAAAAGTGCCTTTGGCACATGAGCACCACTGCCCTTGATTTTAAAAATCATATTTGTTGGATTTCAAAAAAAAAGTGCAATTAAATACCTACATACATATAAACATTTCGAAGGTATGTTAGAAATTTTGGAGAAAAATATGCTGTATTTTGAGCTATACAAAAAAGACAATTTTTGACAAATATCTACCACCATATGTAGTCACAAACTTGTTTTTTTCCTTAGCTCAAAATACAATGCACTTCCTACCGAAACTTCACACGAATATTCAGGACATGTGTATGTATTCGTGAAATAAATGTGACAATTTTTTTAAACGTAGATGTACAGTTTTTAAATATTTTAAAAACTGAGAGCACTAGTGCTTATGTGCACTAAATCTGCTTCCTACATTCTGTAATAACATAGCTAACTTATCAAGCTACTGGAGATTTTATTGAGTTATATGTCCTGCAAGAATGCACAAACTTACCAGAACAAGGTGAAATATAAGGAGTGTTGCAGCTATAATTATTTAATTCAACGACGAAATTTCTCCCAATGGAAAGTAAGAACTTTATGCATGGGATCATCACATAATGGCAACGACAGTAATACACTCACAAGCTATAATACAGCTAATAAAGTGTATTCTTGTCTGAAAATATACAGTACAGTAAATTATGTGTGTTTCCATTTTTATATTGGAAATTTTACCGCTTTGTGATCATCTAACAAAAGACGCAACACCCACAATATTTGCTCAAAATAGGAAGTGGTAAAACATCTCACAGTCCATCACTATATCAGGTCTACATTAAATCATGTGATCTTACAAAGCACAAGACGTGGCAAAAAAATATGAAATAATTCACTGGTGTAGCATCAACAATGTGCATGTGCACCCTACTTAACACCGGTAAACCTTTACCAAACCTCTACCTAGCTTAGTGATGTATTGACGCTTAAAACAAACAACGACACAATTTAGGATATGTAGTTGTGGGAGACAATAGCTGTCAAGTCTTGCTACAGTAAACACATTAATGCATCTGAGGGAAAATGTTCACCAGCAGAGTTCATCTCCAATTTAGTGCAGTCTTCTCAACGATCCAATCAGGAACACTCTTGCAGCAAACCAGTTGCTCTTTAACCTCACCTGTTGATAAGGGAGATTCCACTAGATCCACCTAGGTTGATGCCCGATCTTTCACAGCGAGAACCTGGGGTAGCAAATCCTCCCAACAACGCGATGAACGCAGTCAGAGAATAGAGGACGAATCCAGCAAGCAACGGATCGATGAATCGATACGCCTCAAATCTAAGCTAGATAATCCTTGATGAACACAAGAACCTTCGCAGCGGATATTATAGATAAACGGCAGCGCCGTACCCCCGGAGGGATGATACACGTGAACACATGCAACTAGGTATAACCTAAACTTTAGACTAAACTTGAACTGGCTAAACCCTAGCCGTCCCTCCACCTTATATGAGGGGTGGGGTGGCCGGCCAGCCCTTATTGGGCCTAACCTAATTCGACTTGGACAGGTCCAAGTCAAATAGACACAACTTAAAACCCTAATTTGGCCCACCACATGACTTGCCTACATTATTATTTCCTAATAATAAGACTATGATAAAATACTGGTACAGCCTTAGACATAATTATCATATCAATGGCTGTCCTAGTGTACCAGGCCTGGATATCCATATCATCTCTCCCCTTCTTCAACAAGCGTTGTCCCCAACGTGTGAGGGTCTTCTGGAAAAAGGTGACGTGATATGAACAAGACACGTCCTCGCCGTCCTCAAGTCTTGCTTGCCTTCCACACCACATCCTCCCTCGAGGCCTTCTTGACTTGATACATCATTTGGCGCCTCTTTTTTTCTCCATATGAGCTTGGACTTCGACGCCAATATCTTCTTCTTGCGAGGTTTTGATGGACCCCTGTGTCGCTGCACAAGATGTGTAATTCCTGGGCCACATAGATGTCTCACACGTCCATCATTGCCTCGATGCATCCGTGGTGTCGCGGAAAACTGGACTGCAGTACTCCTAGCACGGTAGTGTCGTTGCCCACTGTCTCCACTGACGCGCTCGCCTCCCACTCCTCCCACGCGCATCTGCGCCACATGTACTGAAATATCATCAGCACAAGCATCATCAGTCTGTATACTGGCATCAACACAAACTGAAACTGTAGCACATGCTGCAACATCCACATCAACAACAAGTGTAGCTTCATCCGGCTTGTCACCAACAAGAACTGGCTTGTCATCTACAGGCATGGCTGAAACATCGCCAACATCAATGCTCGGAACATCATGCACCTCTGGCTGCACTTTAGGCTTGTGCAACTTCTCCTTAGGCACCACTAACTCCACATCGGACTTGATATGATCATCACTCAAAGGCTTCAAAGTTCGCTGTTTGCCACTATGCATAAAAGAATATGTATTTGCTCTCCCAGCATGTGTCACATTACGATCATACTGCCAAGGACGTCCAAGTAGCAATCCGCACACCTCCAATGGCAACACATCGCAATCGATCTCATCAACATAATCATCAACTGTAAATGGCACACGCACCTTATGAGTAATCTTCAGCATACCACAGCTATTCAACCACTCAAGACGTTTAGGTTCAGGAAGACGCCATGTAGACAACCCCAATGATGTCACCATCGCCTTGCTAATGCCATTAGTACAGCTACCACCATCAATCATCAACTTGCGAGTCTTGCCCTTAATAATGCATTGAGTCTAAAACAAACTCCACCGCTGAACTTTATCAACTGTCTTGCAAGCATCATCTTGTACCTTCTTGAGTTGCATATTCAGCCCGCTCAATGGTACATCCTCCTCAACAGTCACAGTAGTGCTCTTGGTATCAGAGCTAGGTTTCCTCTCCTCAGTGACTGCCTGTACGGAAACAACCTCCTTCACGGTAGTGTCAGAACATACCACCGTTTTATTCAAACGTGGAAACTTAAAGTGATCACACAGAAACTGTTTGAAATCTGCCCAACTAGACCGTAGTCCAATGAAACCCTGGACAATCAGAAAATCACGGTACCACGCACCCAGAACATCATCAACACGCCTGTATGCAATATCAAATTCAATTTGGCCACCGAACGTACTATCCGCGGCCTTGCATCTCTCAAAACCACCGTCAATATGTGACTCCCAAATCTAAAATTCCATAGGTGTCGCGGAACTAGACAACCTCCACTTGATTGTAGATGCATCAAATGGTGTGCCCGTCATCATATCGAGGTAGTCATACTAGATGTCTGCCTTCCAACCCATAGCACGCACACGTAATGTAAGTGCAGACGGAACAGCAGCAGCACTAGTTTTCATCGCCGGAGAAACAGAAACAGCCGCAGCCTGCCCGGCCCAGAGCCCGGTTGAACCGGCCTGGGAAAGGGTCGGTCCGGCCTGAGACCCGGTCAAACCGGCCTGGGGACCGGTTGGTTCGGCCTGGGACCCGGTCAGACCGGCCAGGTGGCCGGCCGCGCGGATGGGCGGCACAGTAACGGCTCCTGTTGGCATCAGCCCCTGGTCCGGTCCAGGCCGGCTGGGTCCGGCCTGTAGCCCGGTTGACCGGCTGGGCCGGTCCTGGATCCGGTCGGCCGGCCCTGGCACCGGGGCGCGTCGCGAATCCTCTTCTTCTTCCCGATTCCAGCCTCGATTTTTCGCGATTTTGACCTCCGAAACAGCCATGGGAGACCTGCAAACTGCACCAAACATCTCCAAACTTCCTCCAACCAACCTCCTTCGACCGAGAGCCAAACTCCTCCGATCTAGAGCCAATCTTCTCCGATGCAAACCGATCCAAAGAGATCGATCAACAAAACCTCGCCGTGAGCAACCCAGAAAACTGATACCACATGATAAGGGAGATCCCACTAGATCCACCTAGGTTGATGCCCGATCTTTCACAGCGAGAACCTGGGGTAGTAAATCCTCCCAACAACGCGATGAACGCAGCCTGAAGAAGAGCTAACGAATCCAGCAAGCAACGGATCGATGAATCGATACGCCTCAAACCTGAGCTAGATAATCCTTGATGAACACAGGAACCTTCGCAGCGGATATTATAGATAAACGGCAGCGCTGTACCGCTGGAGGAACGATACACGTGAACACACGCAACTAGGTATAACCTAAACTTTAGACTAAACTTGAACTGGCTAAACCCTAGCCGTCCCTCCACCTTATATGAGGGGTGGGGTGGCCAGCCAGCCCTTATTGGGCCTAACCTAATTCGACTTCGACGGGCCCAAGTCAAATAGACACAACTTAAAACCCTAATTTAGCCCACCACATGACTTGGCTACATTATTATTTCCTAATAACAAGACTATGATAAAATACTGGTACAGCCTTAGACCTAATTATCATATCAATGGATGTCCTAGTGTACCAGGTCTGGATATCCATATCACCTGTAGAACCTTCTTTTGAAGGAATGTGACATGTGTGACATCGCAACATAGTTGTTGTTCGGCCAGGCATGGTGATGGCATAGAGGACTCAGCTTCAGGAACAAACTCTCGGCGTGATCTGAGCACCGCTTGATTTTGCCCAAGTAAATGGATGTGGCAGCTCATGCTACGGAATTTCTTTTCCCTGAAAGATGGATTGCAGAAATGCAATGAATACCTAATATCAATTACAAATACAAGTCAACTACACATGCAGCAAATATCACATCTTTCAACTAACACTAGACATACAATTACAATTAATCTGTTTTTCAGTTGACCCTAAACTTGCACAAGGACATACTTTCATGAAGACATAATTATCATACCACAAGGTGGTTCCAGATGAAATCCACAAGACTGCCTGAATATCTTTCTAAGGGCTGAGTAGCGGGTTCCCCCCTTCTGCATCATACTGCCCTCGACTGCATCACCGAACAGGTTAACCTGAAGATGTATACTGATGACAATTGCCTCAGGCAATATATAATTGAACTGCGTGAGATTGTTGCAGGTAAACCTCCTGCACAGATAATAATTGTGATATTTAGAGATTGAAATATGACAATCCAAACGCACCAGCAATTATCTGACTAGTTCATCAGAAGAGGTTAGTAACGTTCAGCTAAATCCCTCACGATATTTTGAACCAGAAAATAATATGGATCAAATCTAAGTGATTTTGATTAACTTTTATGATGAACTTTATGAAGTGAAATAATTCAGTGGAGAATTCCAAAAGCACACAGAAGGGCAGCTAGAGAAAAGATGAGTATGCTGCAGACAAACGAATGTATCAGTGTGAAAAATTATAGTCTGAGATTAAACTGGTAGAAAAAAGTAACCAAAAGAAAACAAAAAAAATACATATACATCTACAAAACAGCATGTCAAGAAGTCATATTTTATATATAGCTGCCACAGCTACAAGTTTATCTCCTTCTGATCCCATCAATCACGATTCGAAGTCTTATAACCAACATAGTAAATGATGCAAAGGGATGCATGATGTCATGAAGATATCCGGTATACCTGAATACTAGCATTACACTGAAAGCAACAGCATCCAACCCAGCAGCTGTCAAGATCTCTTCCGCAGTACACAGCAGGGCTATCACGATCCAGCCAGCGGATGGAACAAACCTCTCCAAAATAAAATTATCTTGGAGCCCGATTATGCTCATTGGCAATCCTCCGCCTGAAGTAGACTCTAATATTAGCTGGCTGCTTTCTCAGAACAGAATAAAGCAAGCACAGAGAGGTAAGAAGTGCACTGACCTTCATGGCTTCCTGTTGAACAGGTCACCCAGAACAGACCATATGTCATCAAAATAAAAAAGTAGCACCATCATATTTGTTTCCTTGGTGCCCTTAGCACCTACAGGTATAGGAAGAGGAATTTAGATAGTGCACAAATGGTCTACAGACTGAATTCTAAACTACACAATGGTCTCACCACCAGTTCCCAATGTCATTAAAAACAACCCCTGCATGAGCATATGTGCAGGCAAACTATCACCGTTAGGTCTAAAGTATAAAGGAAGCAGCACCTCACTCTTTCTCCTTATGTACAGCCAGGCCCTTTCAACTTATTTGAATAGGTGATGAGCCCAACTAATAAAGGGTAGACTTAAGACAGGTAGATAAGCGAAGACGCACTGGTGTAGAAGAAGAACTAAATTTACCTTGACTAGAACCATTAATTTGCCCATGACCTTCACCACCTCACCATCATAAGAGCCATGTTCTTGAAGCAACTGTAGCTCTTCCCTAAGCGCTCTAACTGCAGAATGAAAAATTCAAGACGAATTTAAGAGACATGCAAAGAAGTCACTCATCACGAGCAGAAAAGTTGGGGCAACAGGGAGATCACCAAATTAGTTTCACTTTCCAACTGCTCAAGAACTCGTGTTTTGGATTAATGGTAGCAAGGTTATACATTAAGAGATCGGAGGGCGTAACAAAAATACAAGCTTCTCACGGAAGAAAGTGATATTGGATATATCCTTGGAAAAATCTAGACATGAAAAGGAAAGATTTGAGGTAGCAGTGTTCACAGTTATCATTCAAAACCCTTGAGAGTTTGTGCGACAGAACAATACCAGTAGAGATATACGACGAGAAATCGAACCACAGTCAGCCAACAAAATACGGACAACTCATAGCTCCCCCTATCAGCCTCCCCTCCTCCTAAACCTCGGGGCATATGTCCCACCCCTACCCCCTACTAACCCAAGATCCTCTACCGTACCCTATACAATCTACCGTCCTTCTACTCGACTCTACTCTGCTTGGTGACGAACCTGCTGAGCAGGACGTTTTTAAACTGGTCGGATCTCTCCTCGCTAAGCAGTATGGTACTAAAATAAAAGCAGAGCCATAGGATACCGTGCCGGACTACCGCCGGCGCCTCCTCCTCCCGCGTCCAGGCGTCGCCAGCCGACGCGCGCGCGGGGCAAAAACTTGGAACGACGCGCGCCTGACCTCGCTCCTCGTGTCCAGTCGCCCGCCGGCCGGCCGATCTCTTCTCCCCGTCGACCGGCGCGACGGCCGGGGCAAGAAACAGCATCCCCTTCGAGCTATGCGACGGCGACAGGTGTGGATTAGGTAAGAGGGACCTGCGGGCGCTCGGAGGGACGGAATGCGGCGGCGGAGGAGGAGTTCCGGCGGCCGGCGACGACGGGGCTTCTCGAGGAAAGAACGTTGTGGAGTTGGTGGCGACTGGAGACGGGTAAATACATCGGGCTTATTAGTTGGGCCTCCTCAGATGCGGCCCACTTGGGATGCGCTTCTTGTTCTTTTACACGACGAGCCGTAACAAAAAAAAAACAGTGAGATGCAGGCAACGTTTCCTGACCAATCTTTCATCCGTCCCGTCGGTTGTTACTTAGAGCATCTCCAGCCGTTTGGGCTCCTCACACCAAAATTCGGCGATATTGTCATCTGGATTGGAGGAAAATTTGATCTGGGGAGGCCCATTTTTCCAGCCGCGAGCCCAGGATGGATTTAACGGACTTAGGCGAATTCAGACAAAATTGACGAGTTCGTTCAAACATAAGCGAAATTTAACGATATTTAACATATAGAGACGAGTTCGTACATAAGTAGGCCGAATTCGTACATATATTTGAATTTGGCGATTGGCAAACTAAATTTTAAACTAAAGAACAGCCTACTACATGCCGAAATGGCGGTAGAAGGACGTGTAGTCGCCGCCGTCGTCGTCGTCGCTCGAGCCGGCGTTGTCCTGGGGCGGCCGAGCCTCGTACCAGCGGCTCGTGCCCTGGCCAGCGTCGCCGGCGCGTGGCGGCGACGGACGGTAGATGTCGTCGTCGCTGCTGTCCTCGAGCTTGACCACCTCCCTGGGCGCGGCATTCCTAGCGGTGGATGGTGTGGCGGCGCTGGCGGCGAGTTGACGCGCGGCAGCCAGATCCAGCAGCCGCCGTTGCTGCTCCGCCTCCTGGCGCTCCAAGTCCCACCTGGACCACTCCAGTGCGCCGTCCTCGGGGAGGCTGTTGTCGGCGGGCACCAGGTCCTTCAGCGACCTGGCGATCGCCTCCGCCACCGCGGCGTCCTCCGCGCGCTTCGCCTCCTCCTCGGCGAGCTGGTTTGCGACGGCCTCCTTCTTCGACGACTTCCTTTTTCGCCCGCTTTGCGGAGAGGAAGGCTGGTCGCGGATGACGAGGGCGCCGTTGCTGCGCCGTTTGCTCGGCGGTGGCGACGCCGGTTCCTTCTTGACGGTCGAAGGAGACGCCCATTCCTGCTTGACGGTGGCCGGCGTCGACCCGCCGGACCTGGATGCCGACCGCGAGCTAGACGAGGAGGAGGATGGCGCCATCCTCCTCGGCATCCAGGAACTACCGTGCCGACGCGACACGGTAGCCGCCACCGGCGGTGGCATCCCCAGGACGGGGGAGTTTCCGTCCTCAATGTGCGCGAGCACATTCTCGAGGGTGCGGCCAGGCGCGCTCCACCATCGTTTGCGGTCGGCGGCGTTGTTCCTTGCCGGAGGAGGAGGGCCGTCAGAGGCCGCCAGTTCGCGTTCATACCTGCGCCGGAAGAACGCGATCCACGATTCGTGGTTGTCGGGGAAGAAACGCGGATCTGCGCGCTGCTCGTCACTGAGAGTGACGAGCACCTCGTCGATCGCCGCTTCGAGTAAGGCCCCACCCGTTGGCGGCGGCGGGATCGGCACGCCGCCTGCGCTCAGCCTCCATCCCCCCGGTGCGCGGAAGTCCAGCGGCGCCGGGTAGCCCGCCGCGTGGAGGAGCCGTCCCTCCCATTGGTGGAGAGAGCGGCGGCCGAAGCCGTTGTTGGCCGCACCGTCGTTCGCCATTGCTCGTTCGAGATCGGGGAAGATTTGGTGGAAGGCGAGCGAGGTGAATGCGGGGCAGACGCGGTAGTTCGGTGATAAATAGAGGTGGCGCGCGTGATACCGAGGCGACGGCATTAACTCGCCGCGTGGAAGCTACGCGGCCGGCGAATACTGACCGGCGGCAGGCTTTTACAGCGCGCGGAAGACGATGTGATGAGGACGACGATCGGTGTCTCTCGCCGACAAGTTGGGGCCACCAGACGTGCGGGAAGTTTCCTCGACGTTTCGCGCGCTTTTGTTTCGTCCGGAGTCCCCGAGAGCTCCCCGGGGGGCCGGGGATGGCGTGGGATTGCCGGATGAATTTAGGCCCAAATCCGGGCGAAATCGAGGAACCGGGGGCGCGACTGGACCGAATTTCGCCGTCCGGATGGAAAAACATCGTTCAGGGACCTAGTCGGGGAGACGAGTGGAGATGCTCTTATACCCTTACAAAAATATGTGAGATGCAGGCACCGCTTCCTGCCGAATCTGTTGCACAATATATCCCGGTATTCTCGAGTTTATGTTTGATTCGAAAGTTTTGATGGGGGAGGTAAAGATGGAAAAGGAAAAACCTGCTTGGGTGTCATACTGTCATGGGATGTGATGATCCAACCAAAATATATGGCAGGACTAAGTTTTCTTGATATGAGAATAATTATAATCTTGCTATGCTAACCCGTCAAGCATGGAGAATCCGTCAAGACCCTAACTCTTTGAGCTCGAGGGCGCTTTCATTTTCCCAACGATGATCTTATTGATGCTCAATTAAGTAGCTCACCATCTCAAATATGGCGGTTGTTCATCAAGGAGTTGATCTTTTGAGAAGGTTTAATAAAAAGGATTGGTGCTGGCAGGTCCACAAGTATTTGGAAAAATTGGATCCCAATAACTAGCCCTAGTGATACGGAATTGATAAAGGTGTCAGAGAGCAGATTTGACAATACTAATGCATGTTTGGAGGAAGAGGTACTAGCTGCCTCGTTTCTCCCAATGGACGTTGAGGCGATTATGAGCATTCCGAATTGCATTGGTAAACCAAGCGGACCGATTGGCATAGAGTTTTGAACAAAGTTTCTCAATCCGTTGTGTTTATCGCATGTTGATTGAAACTAAGAAGAGGGAAGATTGGCTGGAGCGACAGCTAGCTGGAACAGGAGGGTGTTCTATGCTGCTAGGTCTAGCTGATGACCTAGAGGTTACACGGCTGCATGTTTCCTCAGACTGCTTTGAAGTGATAAACATTATGAAGTCCAAGAACCTATTCAAATAGGATCTTATCAGAGATTGAGAAGCGATCAGGTTACCCTGGCTTTCCCGTAAAAAAAAACTTACTTAACATAACTTCTGATAGGGGAAGTCCTTTGTTTCACAGGATGGATGGCCGTATTAGTTGGTTTTGTCCGGAATTGCTCAGCCGTGAATCATACGGTGTAGGAAGGCACTAGGTATGCAAAACGACCAGCATGAACACTGCCCGGTTCAATGAGTTTAATTCAGCTATATGCTACGAGAAGGGTATCTTCAAAACCTTGGCAACCAGGAAAAGGACATAGCTTAAAAGTACAAGTCCAGCAACGTGCAGTTACACGCTTCCGGGACCTCAGCAAGGCAGTGAAAGCTAGGAGCCATCGGAGGTGGGTGTGTCCTCACTTCCACAGCTTCCGCAGGGACATGTTCTTCTCATTATCCTTCTTCATCACCTTGGCCACAGCCATCTCGAAGTCCTCCTGCGTCACGTGCACCCTTCTCTCACGGAGAGCAAACATTCCAGCTTCGGTGCACACTGCCTGAACAACAAAGAAAGAAATTTTCAGATGGACCAGCACAAGGTGAAAAGATCAGTGATGTGCACAAAGAGAGTATTGAAAAACTTATGTTTTGATGTCACATAAGTGATTAGACTGTTTTCAAAAACATTCCTTGCTGCATATATGCAAAAATGTTGCTAAGCTGTTAGTGCGGTGGGAATTTAAACAGGAACATTCTGCTAATTTTTTCAAGGCCCAACATTTTGATGTCGCAATGTTTTTGTCAATCTAACATAATTTTAGTGACGAAAAATACAAATTCGAACTAAACAAACAGCTCAATTAACACCACACAATTAACCAGCTATTTTAGGCACTCAAAATCCTAAATTAACCTGATTTAGCGTTCATTTAACAACACGGAAAATTGGAATGGACCTCACAAAGTGATCATGCAAGAAAATTGAAAAGTTGCAAAACTGTTTCGACAAGAGACTGCAAAGTGACCATGCTTAACTGTAACTGCTTGTTGTGAGCACAAGTGTGGGGTGCAATATTCAATTTGGAAGAGATCACGAAAAATACTTCTTTAATAAACGATGGTACTAAGACAGACCAAACAGCCACAAAAACTACTTGATGCAGCATAATACAATGTATAAACTAAACAAACCTTCAGCTCAGCTCCTGAAGCCCCATTCATCTTTCCTGCGATCTTTTTCAGATCAATTCCACGCATCAAGTTCATTCTTCTTGAATGAATCTTCAAGATATCACCTCGTGACTGAATGGAAAAAAATATGCACATAGTCAGCACAAATGATCATGCAGAGTCAACAAGTACTATAACTGTGTATGCAACACATACATCCTCGTTGGGATTCGGAAATTCAATCTTCCTGTCTATGCGTCCAGGCCTCAAAAGGGCTTGATCCAGAATGTCTATCCGGTTTGTTGCCATCAGAACCTGCAACATGCAAGGCACCATGATGACGTTGCTCCATATGTAGAAATAGTGCACAGAAACATCAGTTATTAGGTTAAGCATACCTTAATTTTGTTTGAAGCTTCAAAACCATCAAGTTGGTTAAGAAGCTCAAGCATGGTGCGTTGCACTTCACTATCACCATTGCCAGATCCAGACTCCATTCTAGCAGATCCAATGGAGTCTATTTCATCCATGAATATAATGGATGGTGCATGCTCCCTGCAATAATTTAACCTAAATATTAGCCTACTTTAACAGAGAATGCAAGTAGAACTGCATGTTACATGACAGACAAAAAAAAATAGTGTACCCTTTTACTTAGCTTACCTAGCCATAACAAAGAGTTCACGGACCATCCGGGAGCCCTCACCAATATACTTTTGAACCAACTCAGAACCAGATACTCTGATGAAGGTACAGTCAGTGTGATGAGCAACTGCACGTGCCAATAATGTTTTCCCTGTTCCTGGTGGTCCATAAAGGAGAACACCCTGCAAAAGAAAAGAGTATATTAATCCTGCTATACACGTACAAAAATCAAGTAAGATGCTCTTGTTACAAATTTGAACCTTTGGCTGAGCAATTCCGAGGCTTTCAAATAACTCCGGATGTTTGATAGGAAGCTCAATAACCTGAAAATTGAACTCATGAGTCAGATGTCAGATGCCAAATGTTATGCGTCGACAGGACAATGCATTGAAATTCTACACAAACCTCTTTGATCTCCTTGATCTGCTGATCAAGACCTCCAATCATATCATACGTAGAATCTGGGACCTTCTCAACTTTCATAAGATTGACCAGTGGATCAACTTTGCTTGGCAGGATCAAATGGAGCATATAGCTATCATTCCGAAGAGCAACTCTTGTTGAAGGTGTGATCTTTGTAATATCAATGCTCTTATCAATATCTACAACATATTTGCCTTCGGGGTGCACCTGATCAATTACATCTGTACAAGTTAATAACCCTTTTGCTGGCCAAAAAAAATTAGAACATCCATTGAGAACGGAAATAATAAATCCAAAAAAGAAACAAAATTTTTTGGAGAAGACGAAGTATTTGAACGGAAATAATAAATCCAATAAAAGAAACAGCGTTAAACTATCACTGTTGTGTTAAAGTATGCAGGAAGCAGCCCAGTACTCTATCTCCCTATGTATATGCAATGTTTCAATTTATTTAAGTGATGAGCCCAACAACTAAAGGGTAGACTTGAGCCAGATAGATAAGCGTCGATAGGAGAAGACGAAGTGTAAATGAAGAAATAAATTTACCTTGACTAGAACCTTTGATTTTCCCATGACCTTCACCACCTCACCAACATAAGAGCCAGGTTCCTGAAGCAACTGTAGCTCTTCCCTAAGAGCTCTAACTGCAAAACGAAAATTCGGAGACAAATTTAGAGGGAATTGCTAAGTGAATATAACACAAGGAGTATTCATGTGCTGCTATACATCATCATGGACAGAATATTTGGGGCAACAGCGAGAGCACCAAATTAGTTTCACTGTCCCAATGGTCAAGAACATCCATGTTTTCGATTAACAGTAGCAAGATTATGCATTGGAGTAACAAAATCACAAATTTCTCACAAAGAAAGAGCTACTTAATGATAAATGATATCCTCGGGAAAACCTAGCCATCAAAACGAAATATTTGAGGTAGAAGGTACGGTAAGATTTTTTAACAATCAGCACAAGAAATCACCGTTTGGTCAACGACGAGACCCAAAGCTGCACACTTTCTTTGCCACGACTCGTGCACTGGGCAAACTAGGGTTCCAGTGGCGCGATCCAACAGTTGATGCAGAAAAGCCGCTATCGCGCTAGGGTTTAGACATAAGAGGGGGGCGCTAGGTGGAGGAGATCGAGTAGTAAGGTCACCTCGGGAGTTGAGGTCGTTGCGCTGGGCCTCGAGGCGGCTGAGGTTGTGGGTCTTGGTCCGGATCTGAAGCTGCAGGTCCTGGATGTGCTGCTGGTAGTACTGGCGCAGCCCCTCGCCTCCGCCGCGCGCGCCCTTGGCGGACTCGTCGCCGGCCGCCGCCGGCGCGGGCTTCGAGATGTCCATCGCCACCGTCGCCATCTCCGGCTCTGCAGCTGGACTCGGTTTGGTTTCTTTTGCTTTTTTGGGTTTCTGGTCGACGAGAGGTTGATTCGTCGGGCTTTTCTTCTTCTTGCGCCGGAAGAAGAAAGCTTTCTTTTCTCGGCCCGGCCGTGGAGTGGGTTGCTTCTTGGGTTGGGCTTCTCTATGTTCTCTGTTTTATAGCCTGTTGATACGGTTCGTGTGAATATCGGAAGTCGACTCGGAGAAAGTGTGTATGAAGCCGAGTCCGTGACACAACCACCTCTCTTCTTTCGAACTTTTTTTTTAATAATAGGTGCTTTATTATTTTAATAAGCAATTACACATAGTCTCTGCGGATGCATGATAAGTCTCAAAACCAAGTATAAAAAGATAAAAAGGCATAATACATATCGTGTCCATAAAGTGTAAAATGCCTAAGGGGGAGGTGGAGCTTCCTGTTACATGTATATATCTGTATATTGTAGTTTCCCGATATGTTAGGGGGTTTTCTGCATATGTGCACATGTACATGTACTATATATTGTGGCCTTTGGCCCCTTGGTAATACAACAAACATATTTCTCTAATACTTCCATCCGTAGATTATGCGGCCACCCATGTAGGGAAAAAGGATCCCTCACCGCAGCCTTCAATCGTGTACGGACCTCCATAAAAAGATCGATGTTCTCCATTCGTTGAAGAGGTGACCACAAACGGAGAATACTGGTATATTTGTAGATAGCCTGCAAGATATAACATTTTTTATCATTAAAAATCTTGTTATTTCTACATAGTCATGGACGGACGTAGCGGGTGGGCCGAGGGGGCTTGATGTCTACGCCCCCTCCTTTTCCTGTAGACAGTGTTGGGCCTCCAAGAGCAGAGGTTTGTAGAACAGCAGCAAGTTTTCCCTTAAGTGGATCACCCAAGGTTTATCGAACTCAGGGAGGAAGAGGTCAAAGATATCCCTCTCATGCAACCCTGCAACCACAAAGCAAGAAGTCTCTTGTGTCCCCAACACACCTAATAGGTGCACTAGTTCGGCGAAGAGATAGTGAAATACAGGTGGTATAAATAAGTAGTAGCAACGGCACCAGAAAAGTGCTTTGCCCGGGACAATAAACAAGCAGTAGTAACGCAAAGAAAGAGTAACGCAAAGAAAAAACGAAAACAAGCAGCGATAGCAGTATTTAGGAACAAGGCCTAGGGATCATACTTTCACTAGTGGACACTCTCAACATTGATCACATAACAGAATAAATAAATGCATACTCTACACTCTTGTTGGATGATGAACACCATTGCGTAGGATTACACGAACCCTCAATGCCGGAGTTAACAAGCTCCACAATTCAATGTTCATATTTAAATAACCTTAGAGTGTAAGATAGATCAACACAACTAAACCAAGTACTAACATAGCATGCACACTGTCACCTTCACACTATGTAGGAGGAATAGATCACATCAATACCATCATAGCAATAGTTAACTTCATAATCTACAAGAGATCATAATCATAGCCTACGCCAAGTACTAACACGGATGCACACACTGTCACCATTACACCGTGCAGGAGGAATAAACTACTTTAATAACATCACTAGAGCAGCACATAGATAAATTGTGATACAAAACACATTGCAATCATAAAGAGATATAAATAAGCACTTCACTATGCCATTCATAACAGTGAATAAGTATTCTGTGAAATATAGCCTAAGAGACCCACACGGTGCACACACCGTCACCTTTACACACGTGGGACAAGGAGTCTCCGGAGATCACATAAGTAAAATTCACTTGACTAGCATAACGACATCTAGATTACAAGCATCATCATATGAATCTCAATCATGTAAGGCAGCTCATGAGATTATTGTATTGAAGTACATAGGAGAGAGATGAACCACATAGCTACCGGTACAGCCCCGAGCCTCGATGGAGAACTACTCCCTCCTCATGGGAGACAGCAGCGGTGATGAAGATGGCGGTGGTGTCGATGGAGGAGCCTTCCGGGGGCACTTCCCCATCCCGGCGGCGTGCCGGAACAGAGACTCCTGTCCCCCAGATCTTGGCTTCGCGATGGCGGCGGCTCTGGAAGGTTTCTCGTACCGTGGCTTTTTGATACGTCTCCGACGTATCGATAATTTCTTATGTTCCATGCCACATTATTGATGTTATCTACATGTTTTATGCACACTTTATGTCATATTCGTGCATTTTCTGGAACTAACCTATTAACAAGATGCCGAAGTGCCGCTTGTTTTCATTGTTTTTGGTTTCAGAAATCCTAGTAACGAAATATTCTCGGAATTGGACGAAATCAACGCCTGTGGTCCTATTTTGCCACGAAGCTTCCGAAGACCGAAGAGGACACGACCTGGGGCCACGAGGTGGCCACACCCTAGGCGGCGCGCCCACCCCCTTGGCCGCGCGGCCTCGTGGTGTGGGCCCCTCGTGCCGCCTCCTGACCTGCCCTTCCGCCTACTTAAAGCCTCCGTCGCGAAACCCCCAGTACCGAGAGCCACGATACGGAAAACCTTCCAGAGACGCCGCCGCCGCCGATCCCATCTCGGGGGATCCAGGAGATCGCCTCCGGCACCCTGCCGGAGAGGGGATTCATCTCCCGGAGGACTCTACGCCGCCATGGTCGCCTCCGGAGTGATGTGTGAGTAGTCTACCCCTGAACTATGGGTCCATAGCAGTAGCTAGATGGTTGTCTTCTCCCCATTGTGCTTCATTGTCGGATCTTGTGAGCTGCCTAACATGATCAAGATCATCTATCTGTAATTCTATATGTTGCGTTTGTTGGGATCCGATGAATAGAGAATACTTGTTATGTTGATTATCAAAGTTATGTCTATGTGTTGTTTATGATCTTGCATGCTCTCCGTTACTAGTAGATGCTCTGGCCAAGTAGATGCTTGTAACTCCAAGAGGGAGTATTTATGCTCGATAGTGGGTTCATGCCTCCATTGATATCTGGGACAGTGATAGAAAGTTCTAAGGTTGTGGATGTGCTGTTGCCACTAGGGATAAAACATTGGTGCTATGTTCAAGGATGTAGTTACTGATTACATTACGCACAATACTTAATGCAATTGTCTGTTGTTAGCAACTTAATACTGGAGGGGGTTCGGATGATAACCTGAAGGTGGACTTATTAGGCATAGATGCATGCTGGATGGCGGTCTATGTACTTTGTCGTAATGCCCAATTAAATCTCACTATACTCATCATAATATGAATGTGCATGGTCATGCCCTCTTTATTTGTCAATTGCCCAACTGTAATTTGTTCACCGAACATGCTGTTTATCTTATGGGAGAGACACCTCTAGTGAACTGTGGACCCCGGTCCAATTCTCTATACTGAAATACAATCTACTGCAATACTGTTCTACTATTTTCTGCAAACAATCATCTTCCACACAATACGGTTAATCCTTTGTTACAGCAAGCCGGTGAGATTGACAACCTCACTGTTTCGTTGGGGCAAAGTACTTTGGTTGTGTTGTGCAGGTTCCACGTTGGCGCCGGAATCCCTGGTGTTGCGCCGCACTACATCCCGCCGCCATCAACCTTCAACGTGCTTCTTGGCTCCTCCTGGTTCGATAAACCTTGGTTTCTTTCTGAGGGAAAACTTGCTGTTGTGCGCATCATACCTTCCTCTTGGGGTTCCCAACGAACGTGTGAGTTACACGCCATCAAGCTCTTTTTCTGGCGCCGTTGCCGGGGAGATCAAGACACGCTGCAAGGGGAGTCTCCACTTCCCAATCTCTTTACTTTGTTTTTGTCTTGCTTAGTTTTATTTACTACTTTGTTTGCTGCACTAAATCAAAATACAAAAAAAAATAGTTGCTAGTTTTACTTTATTTGCTATCTTGTTTGCTATATCAAAAACACAAAAAAAATAGTTGCTTGCATTTACTTTATCTAGTTTGCTTTATTTACTACTGCTAAAATGAGTAATCCTGAAGTTGAAGTTCGTACGTTTAAGCAACGAGGGGGAGAATGTTTAAGAGATGCTTGGTATAGAATTAGTGATGCCCATAATAGGTGCACTAAGAAACACTCCACCACTATCTTACTCAGGAATTTTTATGTTGGTATCTCTAGCTGGAATAGGTATGTTCTTGATAGTCTCGCAAAAGGTAACTTCCTAAGTACTACTGCATTAGAAGCTAGTTGCATTATTGAGAGTCTATTTGGAATACCTCCTGTTGATGAAGTTAAAACTGAAATCTCTCTTGAAGATGTTATGAAAAAGTTGGAAACCATAGAGAAAAAATTTCCAAGTATTGAAGCTAAATTGGAAATGTTACTTGATAAAACTGATGAACTTGATAAATCCTTAGGAGGAAGAATTAGTGTCCTAGGAACTTGTGTTTTCCATGACGATCAAAGCAATAGGATTGACGAACTTGAAAAAGCTATGGGAACCTTGGGTTCAACATTTTCTTCTCTTAAATATAAGGAGAAAGCTTATGTGGGTAAGGAGCAAAAGTTTATGTATGTCTCTAAAGTGCCTAAACCAAAGAAGTATTATTATAGGCCTAAAATTGACAAAGCCCTTAGTGCCACTACGGATGGGGGAGCTCATAATAACGACACACCTTCTCTTGATAATACTTGATACACACTTTCTGCGCCTAGCTGAAAGGCGTTAAAGAAAAGCGCTTATGGGAGACAACCCATGGTTTTTACCTACAGTACTTTGTTTTTATTTTGTGTCTTGGAAGTTGTTTACTACTGTAGCAACCTCTCCTTATCTTAGTTTAGTGTTTTGTTGTGCCAAGTAAAGTCGTTGATAGAAAAGTTCATACTAGATTTGGATTACTGCGCAGAAACAGATTTCTTTGCTGTCACGAATCTGGGCTGTTTTCTCTGTAGGTAACTCAGAAAATTATGCCAATTTACGTGAGTGATCCTCAGATATGTACGCAACTTTCATTCAATTTGAGCATTTTCATTTGAGCAAGTCTGGTGCCTCGATAAAATTCGTCAATACGAACTGTTCTGTTTTGACAGATTCTGCCTTTTATTTCGCATTGCCTCTTTTGCTATGTTGGATGAATTTCTTTGATCTATTAATGTCCAGTAGCTTTATGCAATGTCCAGAAGTGTTAAGAATGATTGTGTCACCTCTGAACATGTTAATTTTTATTATCGCTAACCCTCTAATGAGTTGTTCTAAGTTTGGTGTGGCGGAAGTTTTCAAGGATCAAGAGAGGAGTATGATGCAACATGATCAAGGAGAGTGAAAGCTCTAAGCTTGGGGATGCCCCGGTGGTTCACCCCTGCATATTCTAAGAAGACTCAAGCGTCTAAGCTTGGGGATGCCCAAGGCATCCCCTTCTTCATCGACAATATTATCAGGTTCCTCCCCTGAAACTATATTTTTATTCCATCACATCTTATGTGCTTTGCTTGGAGCGTCGGTTTGTTTTTTGTTTTTTTTGTTTTGTTTGAATAAAATTGATCCTAGCATTCACTTTGTGGGAGAGAGACACGCTCCGCTGTAGCATATGGACAAGTATGTCCTTAGTTTCTACTCATAGTATTCATGGCGAAGTTTCTTCTTCGTTAAATTGTTATATGGTTGGAATTGGAAAATGATACATGTAGTAAATTGCTATAATGTCTTGGGTAATGTGATACTTGGCAATTGTTGTGCTCATGTTTAAGCTCTTGCATCATATACTTTGCACCCATTAATGAAGAAATACATAGAGCATGCTAAAATTTGGTTTGCATATTTGGTTTCTCTAAGGTCTAGATAATTTCTAGTATTGAGTTTGAACAACAAGGAAGACAGTGTAGAGTCTTATAATGTTTTCAATATGTCTTTTATGTGAGTTTTGCTGCACCGGTTCATCCTTGTGTTTGTTTCAAATAAGCCTTGCTAGCCTAAACCTTGTATCGAGAGAGAATACTTCTCATGCATCCAAAACACTTGAGCCAACCACTATGCCATTTGTGTCCACCATACCTACCTACTACATGGTATTTTCCGCCATTCCAAAGTAAATTGCTTGAGTGCTACCTTTAAAATTCCATCATTCACCTTTGCAATATATAGCTCATGGGACAAATAGCTTAAAAACTATTGTGGTATTGAATATGTACTTATGCACTTTATCTCTTACTAAGTTGCTTGTTGTGCGATAACCATGTTCACTGGGGACGTCATCAACTACTCTTTGTTGAATTTCATGTGAGTTGCTATGCATGTTCGTCTTGTCTGAAGTAAGAGAGATCTACCACCTTATGGTTAAGCATGCATATTGTTAGAGAAGAACATTGGGCCGCTAACTAAAGCCATGATCCATGGTGGAAGTTTCAGTTTTGGACATATATCCTCAATCTCATATGAGAAAATTATTAATTGTTGTTACATGCTTATGCATAAAAGAGGAGTCCATTATCTGTTGTCTATGTTGTCCCGGTATGGATGTCTAAGTTGAGAATAATCAATAGCGAGAAATCCAATGCGAGCTTTCTCCTTAGACCTTTGTACAGGCGGCATAGAGGTACCCCTTTGTGACACTTGGTTAAAACATGTGCATTGTGATGATCCGGTAGTCCAAGCTAATTAGGACAAGGTGCGGGCACTATTAGTATACTATGCATGAGGCTTGCAACTTGTAAGATATAATTTACATGATACATATGCTTTATTACTACCGTTGACAAAATTGTTTCATGTTTTCAAAATCAAAGCTCTAGCACAAATATAGCAATCGATGTTTTTCCTCTATGGAGGACAATTCTTTTACTTTCAATGTTGAGTCAGTTCACCTATTTCTCTCCACCTCAAGAAGCAAACACTTGTGTGAACTGTGCATTGATTCCTACATACTTGCTTATTGCACTTATTATATTACTCTATGTTGACAATATCCATGAGATATACATGTTATAAGTTGAAAGCAACCGCTGAAACTTAATCTTCCTTTCTGTTGCTTCACTGCTTTTACTTTGAATTATTGCTTTATGAGTTAACTCTTATGCAAGACTTATTAATGCTTGTCTTGAAGTGCTATTCATGAAAAGTCTTTGCTTTATGATTCACTTGTTTACTCATGTCATATACATTGTTTTGATCGCTGCATTCACTACATATGCTTTACAAATAGTATGATCAAGGTTATGATGGCATGTCACTCCAGAAATTATCTGTGTTATCGTTTTTCCTGCTCGGGACGAGCAGAACTAAGCTTGGGGATGCTGATACGTCTCCGACGTATCGATAATTTCTTATGTTCCATGCCACATTATTGATGTTATCTACATGTTTTATGCACACTTTATGTCATATTCGTGCATTTTCTGGAACTAACCTATTAACAAGATGTCGAAGTGCCAGTTGTTGTTTTCTGCTGTTTTTGGTTTCAGAAATCCTAGTAACGAAATATTCTCGAAATTGGACGAAATCAACGCCCAGGGTCCTATTTTGCCACGAAGCTTCCAGAAGACCGAAGAGGAGACGAAGTGGGACCACGAGGTGGCCACACCCTAGGGCGGCGCGGCCCCCCCTTGGCCGCGCGGCCCTGTGGTGTGGGCCCCTCGTGCCGCCTCCTGACCTGCCCTTCCGCCTACTTAAAGCCTCCGTCGCGAAACCCCCAGTACCGAGAGCCATGATACGGAAAACCTTCCAGAGACGCCGCCGCCGATCCCATCTCGGGGGATCCAGGAGATCGCCTCCGGCACCCTGCCGGAGAGGGGATTCATCTCCCGGAGGACTCTACGCCGCCATGGTCGCCTCCGGAGTGATGTGTGAGTAGTCTACCCCTGGACTATGGATCCATAGCAGTAACTAGATGGTTGTCTTCTCCCCATTGTGCTTCATTGTCGGATCTTGTGAGCTGCCTAACATGATCAAGATCATCTATCTGTAATTCTATATGTTGCGTTTGTTGGGATCCGATGAATAGAGAATACTTGTTATGTTGATTATCAAAGTTATGTCTATGTGTTGTTTATGATCTTGCATGCTCTCCGTTACTAGTAGATGCTCTGGCCAAGTAGATGCTTGTAACTCCAAGAGGGAGTATTTATGCTCGATAGTGGGTTCATGCCTCCATTGATATCTGGGACAGTGACAGAAAGTTCTAAGGTTGTGGGTGTGCTGTTGCCACTAGGGATAAAACATTGGTGCTATGTTCAAGGATGTAGTTACTGATTACATTACGCGCAATACTTAATGCAATTGTCTGTTGTTAGCAACTTAATACTGGAGGGGGTTCGGATGATAACCTGAAGGTGGACTTTTTAGGCATAGATGCATGCTGGATGGCGGTCTATGTACTTTGTCGTAATGCCCAATTAAATCTCACTATACTCATCATAATATGTATGTGCATGGTCATGCCCTCTTTATTTGTCAATTGCCCAACTGTAATTTGTTCACCGAACATGCTGTTTATCTTATGGGAGAGACACCTCTAGTGAACTGTGGACCCCGGTCCAATTCTCTATACTGAAATACAATCTACTGCAATACTGTTCTACTATTTTCTGCAAACAATCATCTTCCACACAATACGGTTAATCCTTTGTTACAACAAGCCGGTGAGATTGACAACCTCACTGTTTCGTTGGGGCAAAGTACTTTGGTTGTGTTGTGCAGGTTCCACGTTGGCGCCGGAATCCCTGGTGTTGCGCCGCACTACATCCCGCCGCCATCAACCTTCAACGTGCTTCTTGGCTCCTCCTGGTTCGATAAACCTTGGTTTCTTTCTAAGGGAAAACTTGCTGCTGTGCGCATCATACCTTCCTCTTGGGGTTCCCAACGAACGTGTGAGTTACACGCCATCACTTTTTCGTATCGAGGTTTTAGGTCGAGGGGCTTCTTATAGGCGAAGAGGCGGCGTCAGAGGGTCAACGAGGCGACGACACCATAGGGGGGCGCGGGCCACCCCCAGGCCGCGCCGGCCTATGGTCTGGTGGGCCTGTGGCCCCCCTAAGGCGACTCTCGGGTGTTCTGGATGCTTCCGGGCAAAATAGGACCCTGGGCGTTGATTTCGTCCAATTCCGAGAATATTTCCTTACTAGGATTTCTGAAACCAAAAACAGCAGAAAACAGCAACTGGCCCTTCGGCATCTCGTCAATAGGTTAGTTCCGGAAAATGCATAATAATGACATAAAGTATGCATAAAACATGTAGATATCATCAATAATGTGGCATGGAACATAAGAAATTATCGATACATCGGAGACGTATCAGGGCTGTGGCCCACCCAGAGTTTTGGGAAATTCTTTTGATACCGGTAATCTTCAGTGCTGAAAAAAAGCCCAGGTTGGCATGTTTGGTTGTTCCACTTCGTATGCGACTCACAGCGCCAAGGCGAGGCCATCGATGAGACGACGACTCCCTGCCGGGCGCCGGCCGTCTCTCCGCCTCCCCTTCCGTTGCCCCTCCCTGTCTCCGGCCTCCGCTGCTCCGGGACCCCCTCTTCACCCACTCGGCCTCTCAAGCTGAAGCAGGTATTCTCTCCGTGCTCGACGCCACGACTGCTCGGGCTCAGCCGCCGCGGCACTGGCCGCCTTGTCCGCCTTCCCAGATCCTCCCGCCGGCCGCGGCTGTCTCCTCTGCAGATTTGCTCCCGCCCCCCACTCCGTGGGTGGTTGGCTCGCCTCAAAATCTGGCCAGATACGTGAGGTATGCTGCCACTTTCAGCAAATTGCCCATGTTCTCTATTTTGCTGTTAAATGACAGTTACATTGATTTAATTGGTAGTTTGTCACTTGCAGAAACGTAGAGAAATACATGTCACTATATATGTTTATGATGCCTTCCCAAAAAAAATGTTAATGATGCGTAGAAATGAAGAAGTGTAGCCAAATTGAGTTACTTTTTCCAACCACAAAAATAAAGGGTAAAAATCGACAACCAGTTTGATGAGGTTAAAATGCAGTTTCTTATTTGCATGTTGGTTTTGAATCAATCGAATTCATTTGTTTCTTATGCTACACAAAAGGTAATAAAACTTGCCGATTCCAACCCAAATGATATATCAAGACCGGATTTGATAAGACTTAAACTCCAACTCAAAATCTTTGTTGATCATATGAGAAAACACATAGGTTCAATTGTGTCTATCATCTTGGTGAGCTCTCTAATTTGCTTGTTGAAAGAAAAAACAATGTCGTTCTTCTCAAACTGATATTGTTCTTGCCGGTGGCGATGAACGAATGTCGAAAGAGTGCTTTCTAAAATGAGTAGATTGGTTATATATATTATTCATTTCGTAAACTTTTAGAGGGCAATTTTTTAAGGTGTGCCCACCCTCCAATATTTTCCTGCGTCCGCCACTGTACATAGCCATAGGTCTATCCTGGCTGTGGGCTTAGGTCGAAAACAGGCCACCGGTTTTCTGGCCTGAGGTTTAGCCGAGTTTGAGCTTGATCGTGCCGACTTAGCCCTATGTCGGCCATTTTGGGTTTTTCCCCTTTCGTAACACTTCTTTCATGTATATTGACTTACATACTATATTCTGGATCCATTTAATCACCATTTCGGTGTACCCGGAGTCATCCCCCGACGGTTGGCTCCAGCAGACAATTCGCCAAAGTTAACTGTCTGCCGACCATTGCAACCACTCTTAAATTCAAATTGTCAACATTGAATAAGAACTAGTACAAATGCCCGTGCGTTGCCACGGGATTCAAAGTATTTTTAGTTGTCACAATATACAGAAGTGATGCACGTGAAGATATTCGAACTAATGTACAAGAGTCGCCACCAGCAAGGCAAGCTAGCAACCTGGTAGACCACCCTCTGGTTTCCCTGATCTTTTCAGTTCATATGATCTCACGTTGAGCTCATATCATCTCACGTTGACGTTATCTTGGGAATGTTTGCTGTCCAAAACAAAGTTCTTCGCATGGCTGCTCGTCTAGTCGCATGTGCATACCTACTTTTATAAAAATTTAATATCACATAACTGGTAACATAATATGCAATTGAATTAGAAAAAGGAATCATTGCTAAAATATCCGGATGCCAGTTAAACATTCTAATGACAATGCTTCAAATAACGCAATATCTCAAACGAAAGAAAATATGGAAAATTGGAGTCTTCAGAAAAATAAATATCTCCTGGACTTTATACAATTGTATTTTTAGATATTACAATGGATGATAAGTTTACCTGATTATCTCAATTCTCAAACTATAAAAGTTATACATAGTAAACATTTGATGTACATCATCGAAGATGCATGGCTGACTAATTATCATAGTTCAGCTTCTCGTGTAAACCGTAGCTAATGAAGCTCATCAAAATGAGAACCTCCAAATCTTAAAGCTTGATACATGAATAGTAGGCATCAATAAATTGTATTCCTGTTGTGAGTGAGCTGCAGGAGGAAGGACATCGACAATGGTTGCCACGGGATTTGTAGTATTCAACCCAACATTACAATTTGATATTTTATCCTTTCTCCTAACCACTCTTAAGTCTTAAAAAAAGGCTTGCGACACAACTCTACATAAGATTTAAGAAATAAATTAAAGATAAAAAGTTGTATGTAAATGGTTATGAAAATTTTAGCATGAAAACTAAGCCACATAAGATGTACGCATAAGATGAGTCTCTCATTCAACATTTCCAATTAAAATGTGTCTCCTGAAAATGTGAAAATGGCAATACGAATCACTAATAAATCATATCTAAATATTTTTATTTTAGTTTAAATTGTCATACTAACTGGACAACACATGTTGTTCATAGTCATATTTTACAAGGACATGCTCCAAATATGTCCATACTCAATTACAAAATAGCAGTACATGACTACTCCAAATATGCCCATACTCAATTACAAAATAGCATGGCGCCAGTTGAGTACTCGCAAAGGCATTGACCTCTAAAGCTGACTTCCTACTACACCGACAATCATGTCAAATAAGATGATTAATTCTTAGTACTACAGTGTTAAGGACTACATACATCTCCAGAATTTATGCACCATTCGATATGTGTACTTACTGCTCTCCGGTGCATGTATGGATGGAGGAGAGTATATTTTGTCCCAATTTGAATACTCCAGAACGTCTAGACAACCCATCGTGTGCCAACGCACTGGCCTTGGCACAGTACATCAGTTAGCCACAAAGCCTCCTAATCCTCTTCTTGCCTTCCTCCTGCCTCTCTTTTTTCTTACGCACTCGGCCATCAATGTAAGAAGCGAGCCCAAAGTCATAGATCTGACAATCACATAGACATGATAAGACATCTGGAAAATTACATTCGACTTGGCTATTTACTTGATATATGGTTGGCTGATTTTGCAGGTATTTAACCTTGTCCATAATGCCAAGATCCAGGCCCTCAAAATTATTCAAAACCTGATGTGGAGGCAAGGCGAACCGGACATAACATATCATAAATTCACAATAAACGCTGCGCATTATAGAAATCCTGGTGAAATGCGATCTATAAAACATTTTTGTGATAAATTAAGTGTGATAACGAAGTCTAAACAAAATTAAGAATGATAAGGTACACATATGTTGGACCTATTCTTGATATCAGCTTTCCTCTGACCAAGCCTCAAAGTGTCGATAGTGAGCGTGATCTCCTTAAACCCAGCCACTTCAACCTTTTTCACAAGTTGCCGCACTATATTATTGTCCTTGTAAACCTGCTGAATACCATGTTCCACGTTATGGGCAGGTTAAGAACAAGAAACAATTGATCTCACATTATAAATTTGCCAAGCCACATACATAAAGTTGGAAGAAACATATATCCAATCCCACAGAGTCAACCTCGTCAATGCTAGAAGTAGCCCACGAAGTTGGCGAGAAACTGCGGCCATCAGAGGCCTAGCGTCCAATGTGTCGCAGTCCTACTAATCAAAAGCAAACCAATCAACTTATGCCCAGCCTTTTTTTTTTTGCGAGTACAAGGGCTGAAAGGAAATTCAGCAAATTACAGAGAGGACCCTAGCAGAAACAAAAAATACAGACCAAGCCTCACTGCAACCCGACCACGTCGTCGTCCATGGCGCCGTCGGTGGCGCGCCGCCGCTCCTGCTCTCCTTGACGCCTTGGATCGAGAGCTCCCCCGAGCGGACGGGAAGTCGCCGAGCGCCGGCCACAGAGGACCTACACCAGCGGACGCCGTCGTCGTCGAACCGAACCTCCCCAACCTCCTGCACAACCGTCGACGCCAGATCCGCCATCCCGCAGCATCCGGCGAAGGGGAAGCCACACACGGCCGCACCGCAGAGCAGCCAGCATGGACGCGGCGGAAGATCAGCCGCGGAGCTGCACCGAACGCCGCCGCCGAAGAGGAAGTCCTCCACCTGCAAAAGCACCGCCGGCGACGCCATCTCCTCCTCCGCGCCGCCGGCTGACACCAAACTCACACCTACATAACACCTATACACAGATCCGGCGATTCCCCATCCTCCCACCGCCGGAGCGGCCGCCGGAGGGCGAGAAATCGACTGGATCGACGGCGAGGAGGTGGTGCGAGCTCGAGGTTCCAAAAGTCTCCTCTCTCGTACTGTGGACGGGGAGAGAGACGCTCCAAGGTGCGTTTTAACTTATGCCCAGCCTATCAGGACTTCCATCTAGTTATAACATTGGAGTGTAAAAGTTTCAGAAGAAATCATCTGGCTTTATCCAAAAATTCTTTTAAAAACTAAAATTTAAACAACACCTTGTTTCTACACCCCAAAACGAATGTCAACCTTGCAAAACTTCAACCCTGAAACTTATGTACTGCATTTGTTTTCCTGATGCTAAATAAAACAGAGAATAATGGAATTGAAAGACTAAAACCTGCTACTTTCGAGGGTTGGAGTATACGTAGCTAATAGGATTCTGGAGAAAGCCTCTCAGTTCTCCATGAGTGTCCACTGATACTCTGCGCCAGAGGCGTAGTAGTCGTACACCATCTTTGGCAGCTTCTCGAACTCGGACACATTCTAGAGCATCTCTGTTCCCCTGCTCAAATATATCATTGTTAGTTCAGAGTACCTATTTGATACATAACTAAAATTGAAAACTTGGTGATGAACCACAAGACAAGCATCGAGGATAAGAAGTATTAAATATGGTTGGATAATGGCATAAGAGTAGAGTGACCATATCAAGGGCTGATGACCACAATCTTTACCACCATATATCCTGCTTACACAATACCTTGATCTCTTTGCAGTTAAACCAATGATGAACCTTTTTTTCCAGGGGAAACCAATGTTGTACTTTAGTGTCAATATGAATATATGATAATGGCTTGTTCATCATAATTACATACTTGAGAACTCAAGATATCCAATTCACCAGAAGTGACCAAGTGTAGAAATGCTAGCTTAATCAACTGAAACGCATGGCTGGAAAAAAGTAAATTACAGAAGTAAGCTTAATCTTGGGATTTATGAGAAGTAGACCAGTAAAGATTTTGATAGCAATTTATAGTACCAAGAGGTAGTTGAAAGTATTATCTTATAAACGAGTACAAAAATCGCCTCTTCTGAAATAAAACTCACTACAAAAATAGCTTATATATAAATGGCTAAGGTTCTACTTCTTAGCTTAACAAACAATTGTGGTTCTTGCCAATAAATAACGGGAATTTCCCAAAAAAACGTATCCAGCAATAGTTAGATCATCTATTAAAATTTTCTTTAGTTGCCGAAACACTTGCGCGAAAAACAGGTAAGAATATATGCATATGAAAAGAAAGGCTATCACCTGGTATGGCCTGAAATATTCCAAAACTGATCCTTAGAAGAACATAAGACATTCATGGTTTCATAATCTAAGTAAAACTTGCAATAAACATATATACTCGATTTTTTCATCTGAGATATACCTCGATTAAATCTGGAGATTTTTTAGATCAATAATACTGGGACCATTGCAAAAGAACTTAACAGAGAAGGCTGTGAGCTTAGCTCACATAACCCTGATCTGCAGCCTGCCGTCATATGCAACAGTATATGTGGCAGCTGCAAGTGAGTCCATGCTTGTTGTCATCAAGGGCCGACGGAAGGACACATTATTCATGAAGCTAACGGAGAAGAAATTCACAACAACATGCTTCCCTGTCAGAATCTGATAGCAAAATTTTCTTCACAACAGAGCATAATTCCTTTGTAAATAAGAAACCTGATGCTTCATGAACTAAAAAAATGCCATACACAACTAAAATAACAAAGCTAACAACTCGGAAGAAAGGAGCATATAAGAACTTCAGCATATCAACAGAGTATAAATAGCTATGTACAAGTTATATTATACACACCAAGTGGCCTTCAGTCTTTTTTGTATTTTTTACATGTTGTGTCAACTATAACTGGGATGAATCAACTAGTTTTACCAATGCAATTTAGCACTTCATTCGGACTGGGAGTCTACATTCTTTAGCTGAGCTGTGTACAACTAAAAATTTGTTGGAACAACATAACTAAGGACCATTTTTCAGCAGCAGCAACTCCGCCTCACTGCTCCGTCAATGGTTGCGACCCTGCTCTAGCTGGATCAAACATTGTTTTCTTGTTGTGAGTGAGCTGCAGGAAGAAGGACATCGACAATGAACTAAGAGAGAGAGGGAGACCTGGTATTGACACGAGGACGACGACGCGGACGGAGAAAGGAGGACGACCCGGCCACGCTCCACGGCGCGAGCACGACGACATCGATTCTGCACCCTTGAGGCATCTCCCGACCATACCTATAAATTAAAACATCAAGGCATATTGCATTGATTGTGGTTCCTTATATAAGAATAATTTTCTTCTATAAATAGAATGCATCACATAAATCTGAAAAATGATCAAATAGATAAATTTTTTCCTTGCCTGATATACATGTTGCAGTTTCAAGAACCCTATGCCTGTTTTTTTCCTCCTTAGTCAAGAACCCTAGCCCTCAAGCATCAAACAAAAAAAGTACCTATATAGTTCAGCCTTCATGAGGTAAAAGTTCATGGCTAACGAAAATCAGACTGTTGGTGATGCAATCTCATGAGAAACCCGAACCACAAAATTCAGGCTATTGGTGATACATATCAGGGCCTAATTTGAAGAATTTCATTTTCTTCTTCCGTAACACACCTGAACTAAAAGAATAGGGAGAAATGACAACCTTGCACAATTATATTAGGGCCTAATATTTCATAGAACTTCACCTACGTATTTGCTCCAATCTGCTACCAGGCAAACCACTGTTGCAATCCTATTTCCCGAGCTTATGCAGCAAGATGGAATCTTGAGAGAGAGAGAGAAAACCTGTGTGAAGAATCGGAGACGAGTCAGTCCATCAAAGTGCATCAGAGAGGAGCAGGATGAGTGGATCTCGCCCAGACGCCCTCCCAGCTATTGTGCAGCATGCGGCAGAACGAGCAACTCCCGCCGGCCACCATCCGGTCCACTGGCCACGGCAAGATGTGCTTCTTCTGCCGGCCACCGGTCGCTCCTCTGGCGACGGCATGGATTGGTGTGAGGAGGAACTGGAAGACGAGGTGTGAGGGGCGACCTGGCTGCTTCTTTTGCACGCGATTAGGAAGGGCGATGGGCCTCCATGTCCCTAAGACGTGCGGTGGGGGACATGGACATGGAGGGGGAGGCGGTGATGGCCAGATGTGTGCGGTAAAGGGCGGATCCGCGTGGTGGAGGTGGTGACGGCCGGATCCGGCGGCGGCGGAGGATGAACTGAATGAAGAACGCGAGGGAGAGGAAAAATAAAGGTACGGTTGGTGGCGGTGGCAGCTGCAGAGATGGTCGGTGGCGGCGGCAGAGTAGAGATGGTCGGCGGCGACGGCGGATGGGCGGCGACGATGGCAGAGCCTAACCCTAGGAAGCGGTGGCGTTGGTTCCCTGGTTCGTGACGTAGTCGATGTAGTGTGTGCGATGGATTTACTGGGCTTGGCCCATTCGGCTGCGACAACGCGCGACGAAGTGCGACGACGAAGGGGGTTGTAGTGCGACGAGGAAGGAACGACGAAACGTATTGGGATGGCAGAATAAGGAACCATTTTAGTCTTTTTAAGTAGTAGAGAAGATCAATGGTTATCGACCTCTCCTTTTCTCGTAAGGAACCCTGAGCAGATTAAAATCCCCCCCCCCCCCCCCTCCTCCCATGATAATAGGATGAGGCCTGAGGGTTATTTTTTGACGGATTAACCAACTCACAAAAGAACACATGCTTAAACTTATCCTTGGCGGCACCATACACATCGATAAGATTCCATATGAAGTTATCAGCTTTTGTTTCGGATATGGAGTTTGATATGGAATTCACCTTCCGAACTAGCCAATATCTATATGATATCTTTTCTCATGCCAAGTAAAATGGCCCTAGAGCGACCATGAGGCGGACGAGAAAACCCAGTAGAAGTCGACCCCACCCGAAATGTGGTTTAAAAGACTTCTCTAGTAGTCTGTCTACCCGTCTCAGAAATACCCACAAAATCTAAACAATGTTTCCCTAATAGGTTCTTACATTCTATTTAGCATTAGGAATAGGTGTAATCAGACCTGCTTTTGACATATCTATCCTATTCTTAGATAGTACCATATGCACCTCTTTGGGCTTCTATTGAATCGAGAAATTGGATTGTACATCTTTCATCTTTTTGATTTTGATATCGATTTTGATACATATAAGGTGTTCTACGGATAATGCAAATCGAAGCTATTTTATGTCTGACTCGGGCATATATGACCGATCGATCGAAATAATCCAAGACTCCACCTTTGTCATATATTCCATATATCACATTAGATAGATATCATATTGAACCAGCAATATGTATATGTTTAACCAAGTCACGAAGACCTTCTCGCTAATATACCATTCGTTAGAAAACCATTGTTGATTTTGCGGACTTTGCCTTTTTGCAATGCAAGCTGTTTTCTGAAGTTAGTTTGCGCACACCTTCCGTATATGTAAGTTCTCTTCATAACTTAGCCAGACATTGGATCTTGCGAAATAAAAGTCAGACAGTGGAATAGTTCTTCCCTCCAAATGTCGTTGCCAGCTCTCTTGTTCTCAAAATATTTATTCGGTCCAGTCAAGATACAAACTTATTCACAAATATGTACCGAGCATATACCAGATGAAAAAATATTCACATATACTATCAACTATATAGCAGAAGAAATCTGAACTATGTCGGGAATTCACAGCGATGACAAAACTCAGCACAGACGACAGGTGAGCACATGATGATGGCTAGCACGTTGTCGTAACAGATCAGTTCCTCCTTTTGGGGCCAAGATTCTAGATCCACATGGAACGCCAGATGTTAAAAACTGATCAATGAATGGCATAAATTAAACAGAACACCACCACATCCCTCTGTACCACCTGCTAAATGGAATCATCTAAAATTAATCCTCCAACAACAGATCACCCAAACAAATGCAAACGGTGAAGTAATCACCCAAATGCTAAGTAAAAGACTTGGGGCAGAGCAAAGATGACCGCCGAGCAGCAAAAAGTTCTTCAGTCGACCACAACCCTCGAGACCTTGGGAACTTCCACCGGGAATGTGTCGATCTCGTCCATCCAGGGGTTGTTCATCTCCTTGGCTGGGTTCACCGACCGCAGCGCCTTCCAGACAGCGCTGTTGCACTTGAACCCTGAGCCGAAGGCAATCTGCCAGATCCTGTCATTCCTCCTGATCCTCCCCTTGGCCTCGCTGTAGGAGAGCTCGTACCAGAGCGAGCTGCTGGAGGTGTTGCCGAACCGGAAGAGAGTCATCCGTGACGGCTCCATGTGCCAGTCGGTGAGGTCCATGTTCTTCTCTATCTCGTCGAGCACGGCCCGTCCGCCGGCGTGGATGCAGAAGTGCTCGAATGCCAGCTTGAAGTCGGGAATGTATGGCTTGATCTTCATCTTGAACAGCTTCTTGGCAATCAAGGTTGCCATGAACAGCAGCTGCTCGGAGACCGGGAGCACGAGCGGGCCAAGCGTGGTGATGTTCGTCTTGAGCGCGTCCCCGGCCACCGCCATGAGGTCCTTGGACAGCGCCACGCCGACCTTGCCGCTGTCGTCCTCCTCCTGGGTGACGCAGCTGAAGCACTTGTCATCGGCACCCTTGTGGGTTCTGACGGTGTGCACCAGCTCGTACTTGGACCTCCTCCTGTCGGACCGCTTGTTGGACAGCAGGATGGCAGCGCAGCCCATCCGGAAGAGGCAATTGGAGACGAGCATGGACTTGTTGTTCCCGAAATACCAGTTGAGGGTAATGTTCTCGGTGCTGACCACCATGGCGTATGAGTTGGGATGCACCTGCAGCAAATCCTTGGCGAGATCAACGGAGAGGAGCCCCGCGCTGCACCCCATTCCTCCGAGGTTGTAGCTGATAATGTTCCCCCTGAGCTTGTAGTGGTTGACGACCATGGCGGAGAGCGAGGGCGTGGGGTTGAAGAGGCTGCAGTTGACAACGAGGATCCCAATGTCCTTGGGCTTGACCCCGGTCTTGGCGAGCATGTTGTCGATGGCGCCGAACATGCAGACCTGCGCCTCCTGGCGCGCGAGGTCCATGGAGGGGTTGGGCGGTATGGTGACGAGGGCCGGCGGGATGTAGGTGTCCTCGCCGAGGCCCGAGCGCTCGAGGATCTTGCGCTGGAAGTCGAGGTTGGGCTGCGTGAAGTTGCCCGTGAGCGTGGAGCAGCGCATGAAGGTCTCGCGCGAGCAGCGGCGCTCGGGCCCCGGCTTGTAGCAGGCGAAGTCGACGAGGTAGACGGGGCGCGGGCGGGTGAGGACGTAGACGGTGGAGAGGAAGACGAGGAGCGTGGAGCAGGCGACGACGGAGAGCAGGTTGAAGCGGAGGTGCGTCCAGAGGTCGGCGACGTCGGCCGGGGAGAGCGTGGAGAGGTGCACGGCCGTGAGCACGATGAGCGGGGTGAGCAGCAGGTACATCCCGTGCGTGATGAGGTAGTGGTACCCCAGCTTCACGTACTTGAGCCGCACCGACTGCAGGAAGTCCGGCAGCCGCCGCGGCGGCGACGGCGACTCCGCGCGTCGTCCGGCGTCGCCACCGGCCGCCGCCGCCGCCGGCGGCGGCGGCGGCGCCGCGCTGGATTCCGTCGACATGGGTTTCTCTGTAGATTTGAGGTGTCAGACCAGAATGACGGCGGAGTTTTCGTTTCGAAATGCGAGATCTAGGAGCTGAGGAACGCCTACTAAATCTAGATGGCGAAACGAATCGAGATGCGTCTCAGAGTTCTTCTCGGCAATAATTCAAAATTCAGGATAGGAAGGAAACAGAGCGTACCAGTCAAATGGCCGGAGCGCTCGGGAGAGATCAGCCTCGGGGACGACGCCGGGGATCCTACTCCGCCGCCGCCGCCGCCGACTTCTCGCGCCACCACACGCACTGAGTCCTCTCTCTCCCCTGAACAGACCTTGCCGTCGCGAGCCACACGGGAGGAGAGGAGAGAGGAAGGAACCGAGGCTGGCAATTAATAGAGGGGCACGAGGGGTAACAGCTCGGGGCCCACCTGCCGGGAATGTGCATTGAATGGATCGACGCTCGTGATGGAGCCGGCGGCTTGCGGCGGACGGCCGGATCGGGGCCGGCGACCGGGCACCCATCCACGCCGATTTATTCGTGTACAGTTTTATGTACCCGTACCCGCCGTTCTGTCCCGCGTGCACGTGGGCCCGCACATGCGCTGTGGTTGGTGGGTGGGCTGTGCGTGCGGTGTCAGCGACAGCTGTGTGTGATTCGCTGCGCTCGAGCTGGGCGCGACGGAGAGAACGTGGTGGGAGCGAGCCATTGGAGTTTTCCGGCGAGGCGGCCGGCCAGCGTTTGAACGCGACGTAACGACATACCCGAATATTTTGTTGATTAACTATGAAAAAAAATCGTAAGCCACAGGGAGTGGTCATCCTCGCAAGTAAGCTTCAGGGACAGCTCGCCACATGGGTGTTAGAGCATCCCCACTCGTTGGCGCTCCCCACGCCTAAATCCGGCGAAAATTTCGTCCGGATTGAATCAATTTTTGGCATGGGGGGCAGTATATTTCCAGTCGTGTGCTCCCCAAGCGGCGTTTCTTGGGGAAAAAAGAGGATGGCCCGGGGAGTCCGGACGAAAGAGGAGACACGTGGGCGTGGGCGGTTGGTTTTGCTCCATCCGGAATCCCCGAGCGCTCCCCGGGGGGGCGGGGATGGCGTGGATCGCCGGATGAATTTAGGCCCAAATCCGGAGGAAATCGAGAAATCGGGGGCGCGACTGGGCCGAATTTCGCCGTCCGGATGTGAAAAACGGCTCGTGGGGGGCTTCTCGGGGAGACAAGTGGAGATGCTCTTACATGTACAATGTTCAGCCAGTACATTCCGGCCTGTTTTGCTAATATTATCAGCATCAGTTGTTTACTTTATTTATACAAGGATACCAAGTCTACAAAAAAGACACATATCTATGCCACGGGGATCTTGTTTGTAACTTTGTAGGTGACTTGAATTTGCCTATATTCGAGATACATGTGAATCTTGCTAAATATGAATCAAATTATTTCTAAATAAGGGACGTCATATTTTTTTGCAAATTAATCTAGCTCGTTTCCTGACGTTTATTTTGGTCATCCCAAACTTTACAAGACATTTGGAGTTTGAACTTAGAGGTGTCAGGAAAAGTTACTAAGATGCCGAAATTACTTGTAGCTCTCGAGCTATGGTGACCTTGTTTTTATTTTCATTTTATATCTCTAAATATTCTGAAAAAATATTTTTACATATATCTATATATGTGTATATCATTGTATATGATCAAAATATGTATCAAATATATCTTACGTGAAACAAATATTGGAAGAAAAAATAGTTTTTTCCCTCCTCTTAGCCACATTTTTTTGTGATATTTGCCTTGTATCAAACTCTCCAGATATATGCATAACATATGTGTATAAATTCATGTAAAAAATATGTACTTCATTTGCTAAAACTTCTTAAATACCATTTTCTAATTTTTGGAAATATCGATCTCACCGTCCCTTTAAATAATTCTTCAAACTCACATAAAGTGATTTGAATTGCATCTTTCATTATGGTAGTGTTTGGTATTTATTTTCTTGACATCATGACTTAAACTATCGTTGTTCGTTTAAAAAAACCAAACAAATAAGAAAAGCACAACTGTTTTCACAAGAGCAAAGACACTTGTCCATCTTATATCCATCCTCCCATGTAGAGTAGAGTAGATTCCAATATCTGAAGTTTTTTTCTTGTATTTTCAAATTGTGACAATTTAACGAAGAAAGTAAAATATGATGATGGGACGCATAGAGGCAGGGGAGCATACTGATTTGACCGAATTTTGCTTTTACCATGTCTTTTATCACATTTCTCTCTCGGATTTGGATAGGAGCGGATAACAACCAGTTGCGGATTCAATGGGATATAGAATACCGCGGATTTGAACCGGAAACGGGATGAACTCGGACATGTAACAAGAATAATCAGATAAAATACTCTCACATGTGAAGAGCTATATTTCTAGCGAAACAAATAATTTGAAAGGAATGTGGTGGGAGAAGCCCCTACAGCTATAGTTTTTTACTAAAACAATAAGAACCCAAGTTGAATAATGTTAATTAACTTCTTATAATACACATCCGCATGCTAGTTGTTATACCATATCATATGTTGTATTGTCCCTTCAGGACATCTGATATCATACGTAATATCCTCGCGGATATTTAAGTTTCAAATATCTTTGTTTGCCAGATCCTTTAAAACCATTTATGAATTCTTTAAAATAGATTCGGAACATGTTATAAACTTATAATGCATATATTGCCCTATGCCCCTATCCATTTACACCCTACATAGAGGTGGGATAAACAAGGACATCCGAATTCGGCAAGCAAAAAAGATTAAAATTACTTAACAGATTTGCTATGCGCTTATTCTCATCTGAATGAAAATTTCTTAATTCCCGGTCATCCTAACAATGTGTAACCACAGTTCAAAAGAGTGCAGCTGATTTCACTTTAACTTTCTGAAAAGAAAAGGTGCAACTAAAACGAGTTTCACTTATAATTTTCTCATGTGTCTCAGTCGACTGAGACATAAACAAACTCATAATTTAGTATAGATCCGTCCACACAGTCCATATCAGATGTTGTTAGTCGCGCGGAATAGTAATTCGATTGAGCTGAACTTCTCCCCCGCTTCGTTTGGACAAGCTTCTTCGTTGATTGTTCCTCTGCCCCTATCTGACCAAGGTTCGTGTCTCTTTCAATCTGACCGGAGCCGGCTTTTGACAAATGGAGCTCAGGCTCCATGGAGCCCATATTTAAAAATTCAAAAACAGCATTTTTTATATTAAAGAAATCTGAAAGAATAATTAGATGTAGACAATGTTGTATTACCTCCTTTCCGTAAAACTTGTCTTAACTTTATCAAAACAAAATTAAAGTATCAATATATTAAATAGATATATCTAAAATGTAAAAAAGTTAAGATAAGTTTTATAGGACGGAGGAAGTACTTACCAAAGTGCAAAATCTCAACCGTATTTGAGGATACACAAAAACAACAAAATCTGACATCTAAAGTAGAGTAGTGAACATGACAAATTGCAAATCTTTCAAAGCTGGCATTTCAAGTTGAGATTTCACACGCTGGTAAAGTATAACATTATCTGCATCTAAGACATTTTCAGTTTTTTTTTAATAAAAAAACAACGAACTCGGCTCCTTTCCGCTCGAGCTTCTTCTTTGATTGTTCCTCTGGTTTCCCCCTTCCCTCTCTCTCCTCTCTTATCCAGTTGAGAGTCCTCCACCTTCCCCCGGCTCCTCTCTCTCCCCTCTCCGGCGGCTTGGCCGGCCGGAGTAGGCGGGAGAGAGGAGGCCGGCCTGTATATAGTAGAAGTAGGGTTTCTAGTTGTAGGGTTTGGGCTTTGTCCCAGTCTGGCGAGATGCCGGTGGAGGCTTGCATGGCGGCAGAAGGAGAAGTTGTTCCTGCTTGTGGAGCTTCAGAGGATGGAGCAGGCGAGCAGGGGAGCAGATCTTCCCTCCACAAGAGTCAATAAGGCCCAGGTTTGTGCCAAGCTTGAGATCTGTCTGCTTGTATCTTCCCCTTCTCTGGCCGGCCGCGGTGGCGAGGGGAAAAGGGGTGTTGATGCAGATCCAGATGCTCAAGCTTGGTGGCAAGGGGTGTTTCGATGCTTCGTCAGCGGAAGCTTCCTAGCGACGGTGAGGTGCGCCGCCGCTATCATTGGCCAAGGGGGCCGCTCCGCGCCTCTGGAGCTCCGGCTCAGAGGTTTCTTCTACCTCCTAATATGGAGGATCCTGGACTTCAGCACGGCATATCATCGCCGGCTCCAGATCAAGTGGTTTCGTCCCCGATCTGGATCAGGTGGCCGCTGCCTCGAGGTCAGCCATGGCGTCGGTGGAGGAGGACCGGATTGCGTTTCTTTCTGCTTTTCGAGGTCCTCTTAGCAAAAAACAAGGACTATATTGTAATTTCAGTTTTTTCTCTGTTCCTTGATGTAATTTCATCCCACCGCTATAAATGAAGCTTCTAGGGCCTTTTGGCCCTACCCCTGTTCAAAAAAAAAAAAAGATTGTTCCTCTGCCTCTGTCTGACCAAGGTTCTTGTCTCTTTCAGTCTGACCGCCTTTTGTCTTCCGTGTAACTAATTTCGTCAGCACCGCAACGTGACCACACGGGTCGAGTCGACGGTGCAAGTCTCGGCGACGAGCAAATGGCAAAGCGGCTCACGGCTTTGGTCGCGTCCGTTTCCCGGTTACGCGTCGAGGCGCGTCGGCCGCCGTTCTAGATGGCGAATCTTGCCCAGCAACATGCCGACGTGCTGCTAGAACCTTTGACCGGTCCGGAGTTTCTCGTAGTGCATGAGTGATGGTACGCACGAAACCTACCAAATCACATGCACTTGATGCTTTTTTTGTGTGTGACTTGTGCACTTGAAATGTTTTGACCATTCAAGAAGAGAAGAAATGAACATTTTTCTTTTGACGGGAGAAAAAGCGGAACAAGTTTGGATCGCACGGACGCAAGAAACGTCATATTTCCAAGATACCATCGGAAGCTTCCTCAACTAAACATCCATTGGCTATTTAGACCAAAGTATAACTTTAAAAAAAGGTTTTGCTAAATCGCATGAACTGGGGATTTTTATGTCTTAGTCACCCGAGAAAAATGTGCAAATACGGTTTCGATATAAAAATGCTACTCGTGGCACTTTTCTAAAACCAGTTACACTTTGAGTTATACTTTTTCTTTAAACTTTTAAACTGCAGTTACATTTTTTCGGTGACACTTAGATAAACCCAAAAACTAAAGACCATGATCTGGAACATCGGTATAGGAATGGCTAGTAACCAATTAGGTGGAGAAAAGTCATTGTGCCTCGGATGGAATGTTTCTAATGGCGGAGAGGTGTATTAGCCGCGAAGAAGATTTGCGGCACAACTTCTTCCCATGTGTCAGGTGTTCGGTGACTTGCAGCGGCGGCCTTGGCGAGAGGGGGTGGTAGCATAGGTGGACTACATTTTTGGTGGTACTTTTGGAGTAGTGCGTCGCGATTTCTAAGGTGAAAGCTCAAGATCTAGCTTTCATTAATTCTGACTGGTAATGGCCTTGCCGAAGACATTATTTTGTGAACTCAGACTTTCTCGAGGGTGAAAACCCAAGATCTTTGATAGGACGGTGACAACGCTTGTGTATCATTTCCTTCCGGAAGGCGTTGCTTTTGGTGAACTTCTTTTGTGGACCGGGTGTTGTCATGGTGGTGGGTAAAGTGTTGATGTTATGAGTGTTTCATCATTGCCACATGGTCTATGTTTTCTGGTTCTCCTTTTCTTTTCTTAGATGTGTGCATCCTTGATGTCTTTGGACATGTTGTTAGTGCACATGTTGAATGTAACATATTTTTTTACTAAAAAGTACTAAAAATAAAGTAATACCGAGTACAAGTATACTAATAACCAAAGTGTACACAAAAAGCTGAAGTACTATGGTTGTAATTTGTATTCCGCATGATGTCCAAATGAGGCTCTCGGATGCAAAACTTTAGTGTTTGGAAGCTTTCCCGGGTCTTTGGACTAGGTCAGGGCGAACGGCAAAGTAGCCCACGCTTTGGCCCACCATGGAGGGTGGCTCGGATAGCACTAGAGGGTGTAGGATGGGAACCATGGCTGCACGAGTTCCTGCCATAATGGAGATGACGGGAGTTCGTGTGCTGCAGCGAAAAAGAGGCGGTAGAAATTCAGTCACCTCTCCCTATTTACAACTACTCTTTTGGGCTCTCCTCCAGGTAGTAAAACCTAGTTCACCATTTTCCTCTTTTGGGCTTTCTTCTCCGGTTGGTGAGGTAACTGGCGCCCTTATATGCGGTGGCATCGATAGCACGCATATTTAGAAACTAGGTACTGCGGAATCCGGTTAAATTTACTTTCGCACTAAGTAACATAGTTACCCGATCACTAAGTTACAAAAATTTCGGAATGGAGGAATTTCCTTTAGACTGTTCATGTGAAACTTATCATTTTTGTCTAAGCAACATACTTTTAAATTTAAATATTAAAAAAAACATGCATGTAGAAACGTGCATCCTCTACATGCAAAAAAGTTTGTTTGAAATTTTTAGAGGAAAATACCGATTTTTGAGCCCCTCCTTTATCAGGTTCAGCGGAACACACGTTCCACCACGTATTTTTATGGCGGCGTCAACTCAACTTCTTCCTTTCTCCCTAGCTGTCCACTAGGTCCTCCACCTCGTCAGACAGGTATAAATAACTAAACCCTCAATCATGGTAGATGCTAGGGGATGCGCTTCCACTCATCAGAACGAAATGCCCATTCACGACGAGTGGACGGGCATCGAATGATAACAATGGAAAGCGTCTTCGTCAGGTATCTCGAGCGGGGCGCCGTGAGCGTCCGTTTTGCGTCCGCTCGGCCCGAAAATGCGTCTGGTATCATCTCCAACAGAGCAGCGCGTGGTAACCGAGGCGTCCGCAGCGATGCAAATCTGGTCTAAATATGCGCCAAGTTTGTGTATCCGCGGACGCTGCGCGGACGCATCGATCGTCCGCCCGGTCCTCGCGTGGCCCGCCTAGCAGGAACACAGCTGCTTCGTCTTCCTTTGTATTACTTACGGGTGACGCGCTGCAGCCTTTTCATGGCCACGTTAATGGCGCGCCTCGGCTTCCGCGAGCGTGCGCAGCTGGACGGCGTCGCAGTGGCAGGACATTGAAGCCGATATGGCTTCCGAGCCTCTTAAAGGGACGCTGCCGGCACCCATTTCCCCGACCACACCATTACAAGAGCCAATACAATCCACCCCACCGACGCCATGGGGAAGAAATGTTGGCCCTTCCGCAAGATCAAGAACGACCACGAGGCTAGCGGCTCGCGGTTCGGCAAGAAGCAACGGATCGGGCGGTAAGTCTGCGACTTCGCGCGCCGCCTTCAGAGGAAAACCGGCCGGTGCCATGGCCGGACGCAAACCTGCCTGGAGGAGGCTGGTACCTCAACTCCAGGCGCTTGCCGGTACCCCCAGTGCCGCCCGAGGGCCGAGAGCGCCGGGACGAGGTGCGCCGCCGCCGAGCCATCTTACCGCCGGATCTCCAACAAGATCCGACGTACGCGCTACAACTGGATCTCCTTCGGAACGTGGGAGTTCGACGCGTGCCGCCGCGCTGGCTACCTCGGGGACGTCGAGTTCTTGGACCGCGAGATCGCCGCGGAAGAAGAGGAGAACGACCAGAAGGACGCATACGATGACGCCGACGAGGACGAGCAGGTGGAGCGCGCAAAGTACGGCCACCATGATGGCGGGTCGACGTGGGATCCGGAGACCCAGCCGCCCGACATTACCGAGGAGGAGGCCATTGCCATGGCACTGGCCAACATCGAGCGCAATCCAACTCCGCGAGTCCGCGCTGCTGCAGGGTAGGCTCGCGACTCCTCCGACCACGCCGAGGCGTTCTAGCGACCGCGCTCCGGCTGCTGCTCTGGCCTGGGATCCCAGGCCACCTTCACCACAGCCTCATGCGCAGGCGACGGCCTGGCCGCAATTGCCGCAGCCTGCCCTACCTTCTCCACCGCCGGCGTACCAGCTTCCATGGCCGACGCCGGAGTTCATCGACCTCGTCAGCGACGACGACCAATATTGAGTACCTAGGTTTTTTATGGCCTTTGTATGTTTTTATTAATGTAAACTATGACTTTATGAATGGGAAAAAATATGCGTCGTTCCGCTGGAGTCACCCCTCGCCGCAAACGGACGCGCGGACGATTTCGACCATTTTGGTCGACGCAAACGGACGCCCCGCTGGAAATGCCCTCATGTTGGTCACAAAGGACGCAAGTTGCATTAGGGCATCTCCAATGAGGCAACGCAAACAGACGTTGAGCGACCGTTTGCGTCTGTCGGGCCGAAAAATGCGTCTGGTACCATCTCGAGCGGTACGACGCAAAGTGGCCGGGCCGTCCGCTGCAACGTAAACCTGGCCCAAATGTGCATCTCGGATGCGTTTCTGCGGACGCTGCACGGACGTGCAAAGTGTCTGCTCGCGTCTGGCGGATGTTTCGTCTGGCACGCCTGGTAGCGACCCAGCGTCGATGCGTCTTCTCAGCAACGCCAGTACTGGCGCCGAGGCGTCGCTTCGGCAGTCTGCGGCCGCGTAAATGGCGACGCCTCGCGTGGCGCGTGGCCGTCGCCTACCTCTGCGCACGAAGTAATGGCGATGCCACGCGTGCCGCGGCCGTCGCCCTGCCTCCGATATATATAAACAGGGGCTCGAGCATCTCATCTCCTCCCCACAAAACCCTAGCAGCCGCACAACCTCCATCGTAGCGCCGCTGCCGCTCAGCCTCCACCGGAGCCACCATGAGCAGCGCCGGTCGTGCCGCGCTTCCACCTCCACCTCCCACGGACCCGAGCTCCAATGAGGAGTTCGACGACAACGACAGCACCGACCTCCTCGACCCGGTCAGGGACGCCGAGGCCCTGGCTGAAGCGGAGAAGGAAGCAGAGGAGTAGCGGGCGGCCCATGCTGCGTTCGACGCCGAGATGGAACAACGCAGGGTGGCGGCCGCCGCAGCCGCAGAGGACTCCGACTCCGACATATCATGGTCTTCCGATGACCCTGATGCGCCTACCCCGGAGGAGAAGGCGGCGGAGCAGAGGGTTATAGTCGAGTCCTTCGAGACGCTCAAGGACGACGCCGTCAACGTGAAGCTGCAGCAGTGCCTGCTAGAACATGCAGCGGCGCACCAAGCCCTAGCGGCTGCACGGGGGCGGTGGAGAAGCAGACGAGGGGGCGACGCAACGACGGGGCCGGCCCGTCAGGCAGCAAGTAGTCTAGGCTTCTAGAACTACTTTGTATAGTTTGAATTACTACTTTCTATGCTTTCTAAATATGCTGCAGATCTAAAAATAGGTCGTCCCGGTGGGAGCACACCTAGACGCAAACGGACGCGAATAAAATATATCCACGGGGCGACACAAACGGATGCTCGCGATCATTTTTAGACGTTCGATATGGGTTGCGCGGTTGAAGATGCCCTCAGGTCAGTTCCAGCCCCGAGTTTGCATAAGGACACGTTTCCGAAGTCAGAGCTAAAGGAAGACTTGCACTTGTGCTCGGCCTGCATTTTCCAAAGCCTTGTGAAGTTGATTGAGAAGTAAGATCCCAGGAACTGGCATACATTCATTTTTTCGATAAAGGAAATATATTAATATTAAGAAGATACCAATTACACTCAGCCTCTGCAAAAACGCACCACCCTAATGGCACTACGGATGCACATAGCCAAAAAAAGAAAAAAAAACTAAGAAACAAAAGTCCCGCTACAATATCTCGGGCCTAACAACAGCAATATATCCACTGCCAAGACAACACCTGAATTACAGACTCTCCCAAAAACGACGCCTCCAAGAAGGGAACAGTGCTCAAACACCGTCGTCGCCCGATCAAAGATCTTAGGTTTTCACCCTGAAGATAGTCCCACTCTCAAAAAAATGCCTCCACCAAGGCCATTGCAAGGTGATAACCCACAAGTATAGGGGATCGCGGCAGTCTTCGAGGGAAGTAAAACCCAAATTTATTGATTCGACACAAGGGGAGGTAAAGAATACTTATAAGCCTTAACAACTGAGTTGTCAATTCAGCTGCACCTGGAAAAGCACTAGTAACAGGGGTGATGTGAAAGTAGCAGTAATATGAGAGCAATAGTAACAGAATAACAAAGCAAAGAATACTGAACACAGGAGCAATGACACCGGAAAATAGTTAATACTACTTCCAATGACATGTAGAACAAGTATATGATGATGATGAGAGATGGACCGGGGTTCCCAGCGATCTACACTAGTGGTAACTCTCCAATAACAAGTGACAAGTATTGGGTGAACAAATTACAGTTGGGCAATTGATAGGATTGATAAAGCATTAAGAAAGAACATCAATTCATTAATCATGTAGGCATGTTTTCCATATATAGTCGTACGTGCTCGCAATGAGAAACTTGCACAACATCTTTTGTCCTACCAGCTGGTGGCAGCCGGGCCTCAAGGGAATCTACTGGATATTAAGGTACTCCTTTTAATAGAGCACCGGAGCAAAGCATTAACACTCCGTGAAAACATGTGTCCCTCACATCACCGCCACCCCCTCCGGTTGTCCCGATTTCTGTCACTTCGGGGCCTTTGGTTCCGGACAGCGACATGTGCATACAACTTGTAGATACAATCTAAGCAATAAGTATAGAGCTTAAATCTAAGATCATGCCACTTGATGTCTACTTCCCCCTCCTTTTCCTGTAGACAGTGTTGGGCCTCCAAGAGCAGAGGTTTGTAGAACAGCAGCAAGTTTTCCCTTAAGTGGATCACCCAAGGTTTATCGAACTCAGGGAGGAAGAGGTCAAAGATATCCCTCTCATGCAACCCTGCAACCACAAAGCAAGAAGTCTCTTGTGTCCCCAACACACCTAATAGGTGCACTAATTCGGCGAAGAGATAGTGAAATACAGGTGGTATGAATATATATGAGCAGTAGCAACGGTGCCGTAAAAATAGCTTGTCGGCGTGTAGTTGATGGTGGTAGTATTGCAGCAGTAGTAACGCAAAGAAACAAGAAACAAGCAGCGATAGCAGTATTTAGGAACAAGGCCTAGGGATTACACTTTCACTAGTGGACACTCTCAACATTGATCACATAACAGAATAGATAAATGCATACTCTACACTCTTGTTGGATGATGAACACATTGCGTAGGATTACACGAACCCTCAATGCCGGAGTTAACAAGCTCCACAATTCAATGTTCATATTTAAGTAACCTTAGAGTGTAAGATAGATCAATACGACTAAACCAAGTACTAACGTAGCATGCACACTGTCACCTTCATGCTAAGAAAGGGGGCATAGAACACATCGATACTATCATAGCAATAGTTAACTTCGCAATCTACAAGAGATCATGATCATAGCATAAAGCAAGTACTAACACGGATGCACACACTGTCACCATTACACCGTGTAGGAGGAATAAAACTACTTTAATAACATTACTAGAGTAGCACATAGATAAATTGTGATACAAATACATTGCAATCATAAAGAGATATAAATAAGCACTTCACTATGCCATTCATAACAGTGAATAAGTATTCTGTGAAATATAGCCTAAGAGACCCACACGGTGCACACAGTATCACCTTTACACACGTGTGACAAGGAGTCTCCGGGGGATCACATAAGTAAAATTCACTTGACTAGCATAACGACATCTAGATTACAAGCATCATCATATGAATCTCAATCATGTAAAGCAGCTCATGAGATTATTGTATTGAAGTACATAGGAGAGAGATGAACCACATAGCTACCGGTACAGCCCCGAGCCTCGATGGAGAACTACTCCCTCCTCATGGGAGCAGCAGCGGTGATGAAGATGGCGGTGGAGATGGCAGCGGTGTCGATGGAGAAGCCTTCCGGGGGCACTTCCCCGTTCCGGCAGCGTGCCGGAACAGAGACTCCTGTCCCCCAGATCTTGGCTTCGCGATGGCGGCGGCTCTGGAAGGTTTCTGTGGGTTTCGTCGAACGTATCAGGGTTTTCACGACGGAGGCTTTAAATAGGCGGAAGAGGCGGCGTCAGAGGGTCGAGGGGGTGCCCACACTATAGGGGGGCGCGGGCCCCCCCCTGGCCGCGCCGGCCTAGGGTTTGGTGGGCCTGTGCCCCTCCTCTGGCGGTTCTCGTGTGTTCTGGATGCTTCCGGGCAAAATAGGAACCTGGGCGTTGATTTCGTCCAATTCCGAGAATATTTCGTTACTACGATTTCTGAAACCAAAAACAGCAGAAAACAGGAACTGGCACTTCGGCATCTTGTTAATAGGTTAGGTCCAGAAAATGCACGAATATGACATAAAGTGTGCATAAAACATGTAGATATCATCAATAATGTGGCATGGAACATAAGAAATTATCGATACGTCGGAGACGTATCAGCATCCCCAAGCTTAGTTTCTGCTCGTCCCGAGCAGGTAAACGATAAACAAAGATAATTTCTGGAGTGACATGCCATCATAAACTTGATCATACTATTGTAAACACATGTAATGAATGCAACGATCAAAACAATGGTAATGACATGAGTAAACAACTGAATCATAAAGCAAAGACTTTTCATGAATAGTATTTTCAAGACAAGCATCAATAAGTCTTGCATAAGAGTTAACTCATAAAGCAATAATTCAAAGTAGAGGTATTGAAGCAACATAAAGGAAGATGAAGTTTCAGCGGTTTCTTTCAACTTATAACATGTATATCTCATGGATAATTATCAATGCAAAGCAATATAACAAATGCAATATGCAAATATGTAGGAATCAATGCACAGTTCACACAAGTGTTTGCTTCTTGAGGTGGAGAGAAATAGGTGAACTGACTCAACAATGAAAGTAAAAGAATGGTCCTCCATAGAGGAAAAGCATCGATTGCTATATTTGTGCTAGAGCTTTGATTTTGAAAACATGAAACAATTTTGTCAATGGTAGTAATAAAGCATATGTATCATGTAAATTATATCTTATAAGTTGCAAGCCTCATGCATAGTATACTAATAGTGCCCGCACCTTGTCCTAATTAGCTTGGACTACCGGGATCATCGCAATGCACATGTTTTAACCAAGTGTCACAAAGGGGTACCTCTATGCCACTTTGTACAAAGGTCTAAGGAGAAAGCTCGCATTGGATTTCTCGCTATTGATTATTCTCAACTTAGACATCCATACCGGGACAACATAGACAACAGATAATGGACTCCTCTTTTATGCATAAGCATGTGACAACAATTAATAATTTTCTCATATGAGATTGAGGATATATGTCCAAAACTGAAACTTCCACCATGGATCATGGCTTTAGTTAGCGGCCCAATGTTCTTCTCTAACAATATGCATGCTTAACCATAAGGTGGTAGATCTCTCTTACTTCAGACAAGACGAACATGCATAGCAACTCACATGATATTCAACAAAGAATAGTTGATGGCGTCCCCAGAAACATGGTTATCGCACAACAAGCAACTTAATAAGAGATAAAGTGCATAAGTGCATATTCAATACCACAATAGTTTTTAAGCTATTTGTCCCATGAGCTATATATTGCAAAGGTGAATGATGGAATTTTAAAGGTAGCACTCAAGCAATTTACTTTGGAATGGCGGGAAATACCATGTAGTAGGTAGGTATGGTGGACACAAATGGCATAGTGGTTGGCTCAAGTATTTTGGATGCATGAGAAGTATTCCCTCTCGATACAAGGTTTAGGCTAGCAAGGCTTATTTGAAACAAACACAAGGATGAACCGGTGCAGCAAAACTCACATAAAAGACATATTGAAAACATTATAAGACTCTACACCGTCTTCCTTGTTGTTCAAACTCAATACTAGAAATTATCTAGACCTTAGAGAAACCAAATATGCAAACCAAATTTTAGCATGCTCTATGTATTTCTTCATTAATGGGTGCAAAGTATATGATGGAAGAGCTTAAACATGAGCACAACAATTGCCAAGTATCACATTACCCAAGACATTAATAGCAATTACTACATGTATCATTTTCCAATTCCAACCATATAACAATTTATCGAAGAAGAAACTTCGCCATGAAAATTAAAAGCTAAGAACACATGTGTTCATATGAACCAGCGGAGCGTGTCTCTCTCCCACAAAAGCATTTATTCAAACAAAAACAAAAACAAAAGCACACAGACGCTCCAAGCAAAGCACATAAGATGTGACGGAATAAAAATATAGTTTCAGGGGAGGAACCTGATAAGTTGTCGATGAAGAAGGGGATGCCTTGGGCATCCCCAAGCTTAGACGCTTGAGTCTTCTTGATATATGCAGGGGTGAACCACCGGGGCATCCCCAAGCTTAGAGCTTTCACTCTTCTTGATCATAGTATATCATCCTCCTCTCTTGACCCTTGAAAACTTCCTTCACACCAAACTTCTCATAAACTTCATTAGAGGGGTTAGTACATAATCAAAAACTCACATGTTCAGAGGTGACACAATCATTCTTAACACTTCTGGACATTGCTCAAAGCTACTGGAAGGTAATGGAACAAAGAAATCCACCCAACACAGCGAAAGAAGCAATGCGAAATAAAAGGCAGAATCTGTCAAAACAGAACAGTCCGTAAAGACAAATTTCTAATAAATACTTCCGTTGCTCAAATCAGAAAACTCAAAACTAATGAAAGTTGCGTACATATCTGAGGAACACGCACGTAAATTGGCATATTTTTCTGATTTTTCTACAGAGAAAACAGCCCAGATTAGTGACAGATAGAAATCTGTTTCTGCGCAGAAATCCAAATCTAGTATCAACCTTCGATTAGAGGCTTCACTTGGCACAACAAAACACAAAACTAAGATAAGGAGAGGTTGCTACAGTAGTAAACAACTTCCAAGACACAAATATAAAACAAAGTACTGTAGCAAAATAACACATGGGTTATCTCCCAAGAAGTTCTTTTCTTTATAGCCATTAAGATGGGCTCAGCAGTTTTAATGATGCACTCGCAAGAAATAGTATTTGAAGCAAAAGAGAGCATCAAGAGGCAAATTCAAAACACATTTAAGTCTAACATGCTTCCTATGCATAGGAATCTTGTAAATAAACAAGTTCATGAAGAGCAAAGTAACAAGCATAGGAAGATAAAACAAGTGTAGCTTCAAAAATTTCAGCACATAGAGAGGTATTTTAGTAACATGAAAATTTCTACAACCATATTTTCCTCTCTCATAATAATATCCAGTAGCATCATGAGCAAACTCAACAATATAACTATCACATAAAGCATTCTTATCATGAGTCTCATGCATAAAATTATTACTCTTCACATAAGCATAATCAATTTTATTAGTTGTAGTGGGAGCAAATTCAACAAAGTAGCTATCATTATTATTCTCGTCAAGTGTAGGAGGCATAGTATAATCACAACAAAATTTACTCTCCATAGTAGGTGGCACCAAAAGACCACTATCATTATAATCATCATATATGGGAGGCAAAGTATCATCAAAGAAAATTTTCTCCTCGATGCTTGGGGGACTAAAAAGATCATGAAAACCAGCTTCCCCAAGCTTAGAACTTTCTATATCATTATCAACAATGGTGTTCAAAGCGTTCATACTAATATTACTACCAGCATGCAAATAAGATTCCATAGGTTTTTTAATTTTCGCATCAAACAATCCATGTTTTAAATCAGGAAATAGCATAAGAAGTTCATTCTTGTCCATTATGCCAAACTAGTGTAAACAAGAAACAAAAAGATGCAATTGCAGGATCTAAAGGAAATAGCTTCGAGTACTTACAGCGCCGGAAAATAGCTTAGTAGCCGAGATCCGGAGTGTGAGTACCTTTTACCTTTCCTCCCCGGCAAAGGCGCCAGAAAATAGCTTGATGTCTACTTCCCCCTCCTTTTCTCAGAGCAGTGTTGGGCCTCCAAGAGCAGAAGTTTGTAGAACAGCAGCAAGTTTTCCCTTAAGTGGATCACCCAAGGTTTATCGAACTCAGGGAGGAAGAGGTCAAAGATATCCCTCTCATGCAACCCTGCAACCACAAAGCAAGAAGTCTCTTGTGTCCCCAACACACCTAATAGGTGCACTAGTTCGGCGAAGAGATAGTGAAATACAGGTGGTATGAATATATATGAGCAGTAGCAACGGTGCCAGAAAATAGCTTGCTGGCGTGTAGTTGATGGTGGTAGTATTGCAGCAGTAGTAACGCAGTAAAACAGTAAACAAGCAGAGATAGCAGTATTTAGGAACAAGGCCTAGGGATTACACTTTCACTAGTGGACACTCTCAACATTGATCACATAACAGAATAGATAAATGCATACTCTACACTCTTGTTGGATGATGAACACATTGCGTAGGATTACACGAACCCTCAATGCCGGAGTTAACAAGCTCCACAATTCAATGTTCATATTTAAGTAACCTTAGAGTGTAAGATAGATCAATACGACTAAACCAAGTACTAACGTAGCATGCACACTGTCACCTTCATGCTAAGAAAGGGGGCATAGAACACATCGATACTATCATAGCAATAGTTAACTTCGCAATCTACAAGAGATCATGATCATAGCATAAACCAAGTACTAACATGGATGCACACACTGTCACCATTACACCGTGTAGGAGGAATAAAACTACTTTAATAACATTACTAGAGTAGCACATAGATAAATTGTGATACAAATACATTGCAATCATAAAGAGATATAAATAAGCACTTCACTATGCCATTCATAACAGTGAATAAGTATTCTGTGAAATATAGCCTAAGAGACCCACACGGTGCACACACTGTCACCTTTACACACGTGGGACAAGGAGTCTCCGGAGATCACATAAGTAAAATTCACTTGACTAGCATAACGACATCTAGATTACAAGCATCATCATATGAATCTCAATCATGTAAAGCAGCTCATGAGATTATTGTATTGAAGTACATAGGAGAGAGATGAACCACATAGCTACCGGTACAGCCCCGAGCCTCGATGGAGAACTACTCCCTCCTCATGGGAGCAGCAGCGGTGATGAAGATGGCGGTGGAGATGGCAGCGGTGTCGATGGAGAAGCCTTCCGGGGGCACTTCCCCGTTTCGGCAGCGTGCCGGAACAGAGACTCCTGTCCCCCAGATCTTGGCTTCGCGATGGCGGCGGCTCTGGAAGGTTTCTGTGGGTTTCGTCGAACGTATCAGGGTTTTCACGACGGAGGCTTTAAATAGGCGGAAGAGGCGGCGTCAGAGGGTCGAGGGGGTGCCCACACTATAGGGGGGCGCGGCCCCCCCTGGCCGCGCGCGGCCTAGGGTTTGGTGGGCCTGTGCCCCTCCTCTGGCGGTTCTCGTGTGTTCTGGATGCTTCCGGGCAAAATAGGAACCTGGGCGTTGATTTCGTCCAATTCCGAGAATATTTCGTTACTAGGATTTCTGAAACCAAAAACAGCAGAAAACAGGAACTGGCACTTCGGCATCTTGTTAATAGGTTAGTTCCAGAAAATGCACGAATATGACATAAAGTGTGCATAAAACATGTAGATATCATCAATAATGTGGCATGGAACATAAGAAATTATCGATACGTCGGAGACGTATCACCACTCGGGCCCTAGTGACAAGCATTAAGCATAACAAGATTGCAGCAACAATAACTTCACAAACTTTATAGATAGACTAATCATAACGTATCATCCATCGGATCCCAACAAACACAACACCGATTACATCAGATGAATCTCAATCATGTAAGGCAGCTCATGAGATCATTGTATTGAAGTACATGGAGGAGAGAATACCAACTAGCTACTGCTAGAACCCGTAGTCCATGGGGGAACTACTCACGGAGCATGATGGAGGCGGTGGCGTCGATGGAGATGGCTTCCGGGGGCACTTCCCCGTCCCGGCAGGGTGCCGGAACAGAGACTTCTGTCCCCCGAATTGGAGTTTCACGATGGCGGCGGCGCCCCTGGAGTCTTTCTGGAGTTTCGTCAATTGGTACTGCATTTTTAGGTCGAAAGGGATTATATAGGCGAAGAGGCGGCGCAGGAGGGTCGACAGGGTGGCCTCCCCATAGGGGGGCGCGGCCTGGGTATGGCCCGCGCGGCCCACCCTCCTGGTGGCCCCCTGGCTCTCCTCCGACTCTCCTTCGGTGTTCTGGAGCCTTCCGGGAAAAATAAGATCTTTGGCGTTGATTTCGTCCAATTCCGAGAATATTGGCTGAACAGCCTTTCTGGAACCAAAAACAGCAGAAAACAGGAACTGGCACTGTGGCATCTTGTTAATAGGTTAGTTCCGGAAAACGCATAGAAACATTATAAAGTGCAAGCAAAACATGTAAATATTGTCATAAAACAAGCATGGAACATCAGAAATTATGGATACGTTGGAGACGTATCAGCATCCCCAAGCTTAGTTTCTGCTCGTCCCGAGCAGGTAAACGATAAAAAGAATAATTTCTGTAGTGACATGCTACTTACATAACCTTGATCATACTATTACAAAGCATATGAAATGAATGAAGTGACTCAAGGCAATGATCTATAGTTGCTAACAAATAGATAACATATAGCAAAACTTTTCATGAAGAGTACTTTCAAGACAAGCATCAAAAGTCTTGCAAAAGAGTTAACTCATAAAGCAATAGATTCAAAGTAAAGGCATCGAAGCAACACAAAGGAAGATATAAGTTTCAGCAGTTGCTTTCTACTTTCAACATGCATATCTCATGGATAATTGTCAACATAAAGTAATATGATGAATGCAAATATGCAAGTATGTAAGAATCAATGCACAGTTAACACAAGTGTTTGCTTCTAAGGTGGAAGGAAATAGGTAAACTGACTCAACATAAAGTAAAAGAATGGCCCTTCGCAGAGGGAAGCATTGATTGCTATATTTGTGCTAGAGCTTTGGTTTTGAAAACATAAAGAGAGCATAAAAAGTAAAATTTTGAGAGGGTTTTGTTGTTGTCAACGAATGGTAGTGGGCACTCTAACCCCATTGCCAGACAAACCTTCAAAGAGCGGCTCCCATTTTATTTTATTTTTGGGTGGCACTCCTTCCAACCTTTCTTTCACAAACCATGGCTAACCGAATCCTTCGGGTGCCTGCCAACAATCTCATACCATGAAGGAGTGCCCTTTTTATTTTAGTTTTATTTAGTGATGACACTCCTCCCCACCTTTTCTTCCTCAAGCCATGGCTAACCGAATCCTTCGGGTGCCGTCCAATAATCACATACCATGGAGGAGTGTCTATTTTGGTTAATTAATTTGGGACTGGGAATCCCATTGCCAGCTCTTTTTGCAAAATTATTGGATAAGCGGATGAAGCCACTAGTCCATTGGTGAAAGTTGCCCAACAAGATTGAAAGATAAAACACCACATACTTCCTCATGAGCTATAAAACATTGACACAAATCAGAGGTGATAAATTTTGAATTGTTTAAAGGTAGCACTCAAGCAATTTACTTTGGAATGGCAGGAAATACCATGTAATAGGTAGGTATGGTGGACACAAATGGCATAGGTTTTGGCTCAAGGTTTTGGATGCACGAGAAGCATTTCCTCTCAGTACAAGGCTTTGGGCTAGCAAGGTTATTTGAAGCAAACACAAGTATGAACCGGTACAGCAAAACTTACATAAGAACATATTGCAAGCATTATAATACTCTACACTGTCTTCCTTGTTGCTCAAACACTTTTACCAGAAAATATCTAGACCTTAAGAGAGACCAATCATGCAAACCAATTTTAACAAGCTTGATACGTCTCCGACGTATCGATAATTTCTTATATTCCATGCCACATTATTGATGTTATCTACATGTTTTATGCACACTTTATGTCATATTCGTGCATTTTCTGGAACTAACCTATTAACAAGATGCCGAAGTGCCGATTCTTTGTTCTGCTGTTTTTGGTTTCAGAAATCCTAGTAACGAAATATTCTCGGAATTGGACGAAATCAACGCCCAGGGTCCTATTTTGCCACGAAGCTTCCAGAAGTCCGAAGAGGAGACGAAGTGGGGCCACGAGGTGCCCAGACCCTAGGGCGGCGCAGCCCTCCCCTTGGCCGCGCGGCCCTGTGGTGTGGGGCCCTCGTGCTGCCTCCTGACCTGCCCTTCCGCCTACTTAAAGCCTCCGTTGCGAAACCCCCAGTACCGAGAGCCACGATACGGAAAACCTTCTAGAGACGCCGCCGCCGCCGATCCCATCTCGGGGGATCCAGGAGATCGCCTCCGGCACCCTGCCGGAGAGGGGAATCATCTCCCGGAGGACTCTACGCCGCCATGGTCGCCTCCGGAGTGATGTGTGAGTAGTCTACCCCTGGACTATGGGTCCATAGCAGTAGCTAGATGGTTGTCTTCTCCCCATTGTGCTTCATTGTCGGATCTTGTGAGCTGCCTAACATGATCAAGATCATCTATCTGTAATTCTATATGTTGCGTTTGTTGGGATCCGATGAATAGAGAATACTTGTTATGTTGATTATCAATTCATGTCTATGTGTTGTTTATGATCTTGCATGCTCTCCGTTATTAGTAGATGCTCTGGCCAAGTTGATGCTAGTAACTCCAAGAGGGAGTATTTATGCTCGATAGTGGGTTCATGTCTCCGTGAATCTGGAGGGGTGACAAGAACCTCTAAGGTTATGGATGTGCTGTTGCCACTAGGGATAAAACATTGGTGCTATGTTCAAGGATGTAGTCACTAATTACATTACGCGCAATACTTAATGCAATTGTCTGTTGTTAGCAACTTAATGCGGAGGGTTCGGATGATAACCCGAAGGTGGACTTTTTAGGCATAGATGCATCTTTGGATGGCGGTCTATGTACTTTGTCGTAATGCCCAACTAAATCTCACTATACTCATCATAATATGTATGTGCATGGTCATGCCCTCTTTATTTGTCAATTGCCCAACTGTAATTTGTTCACCCAACATGCTGTTTATCTTATGGGAGAGACACCTCTAGTGAACTGTGGACCCCGGTCCAATTCTCTATCTTGAAATACAATCTATCGCAACATCGTTTCTCTTGTTTTCTGCAAACAATCATCTTCCACACAATACGTTTAATCCTTTGTTACAGCAAGCTGGTGAGATTGACAACCTCACTGTTTCGTTGGGGCAAAGTACTTTGGTTGTGTTGTGCAGGTTCCACGTTGGCGCAGGAATCCCTGGTGTTGCGCCGCACTACATCCCGCCGCCATCAACATTCAACGTGCTTCTTGACTCCTACTGGTTCGATTAAACCTTGGTTTCTTTCTGAGGGAAAACTTGCTGCTGTGCGCATCATACCTTCCTCTTGGGGTTCCCAACGAACGTGTGAGTTACACGCCATCAAGTTCTTTTTCTGGCGCCGTTGCCGGGGAGATCAAGACACGCTGCAAGGGGAGTCTCCACTTCTCAATCTCTTTACTTTGTTTTTGTCTTGCTTAGTTTTATTTACTACTTTGTTTGCTGCACTAAATCAAAATACAAAAAAATTAGTTGCTAGTTTTACTTTATTTGCTATCTTGTTTGCTATATCAAAAACACAAAAAAATTAGTTACTTGCATTTACTTTACTTATTTCATCATGTTTCCTCCTAAGTTTGTTCTTAAAGATGTACCGGTAGGTCGAGGGTCTATCCTTGGGAAAGACAATATAGAAGATTTTTTCACTCATATTAGTACGGTCGAAGATTTTGAAGATAGACACTTGGTAGAACTTGCTCCCACTTATGAAATTGCTGTTGCTTCTTTAGTACACGCATTAGAAGCTAGATTTGTTAATCTTAATCCTGTGATTCAACATATGTTTCTTACACTCAGTGATATGGAAGAAGGAGAAAAGAAAGATTTTGTATTAGAAACCCTTCTTAAAGAATTTGGGGGAATAGCGAGAGAAGCTAGAAAAGTCTTCACTAAATATAATATGCTAGGCTCTTATACCAACTTTGCCAGTACCTTGAGAGGATGGAAAAGGATAGACAAAAGTACACTAATGAAGTTAATTATGAGGGGGATATTAAAACATCAATACCTTGCAAGCTCTTGGGAATGTGTGAGGCACTAGAAAAGAATTTTGATTGGATTGTTCCTGAAGATTTGTTTGATGAGAGTAGCAAGCCCAAGACTAATGAAAAGGGAGCCTCTGAAACTCACATAGAAAATATAAGATGCATAGTTGAGAAAACTCCACACCCCGCTGAGAATGCACCACCCTTTGATAATACTTGATACACACTTTCTGCGCCTAGCTGAAAGGCGTTAAAGAAAAGCGCTTATGGGAGACAACCCATGTTTTTACCTACAGTACTTTGTTTTTATTTTGTGTCTTGGAAGTTGTTTACTACTGTAGCAACCTCTCCTTATCTTAGTTTAGTGTTTTATTGTGCCAAGTAAAGTCTTTGATAGTAAAGTAAGTACTAGATTTGGATTACTGCGCAGTTCCAGATTTCTTTGCTGTCACGAATCTGGGTCTACCTCCCTGTAGGTAGCTCAGAAAATTAAGCCAATTTACGTGCATGATCCTCAGATATGTACGCAACTTTCATTCAATTTGAGCATTTTCATTTGAGCAAGTCTGGTGGCCTAATAAAATTCGTCAATACGAACTGTTCTGTTTTGACAGATTCTGCTTTTTATTTCGCATTGCCTCTTTTGCTATGTTGGATGAATTTCTTTGATCCATTAATGTCCAGTAGCTTTATGCAATGTACAGAAGTGTTAAGAATGATTGTGTCACCTCTGAACATGTTAATTTTTATTGTCACTAACCCTCTAATGAGTTGTTTTAAGTTTGGTGTGGAGGAAGTTTTCAAGGATCAAGAGAGGAGTATGATGCAACATGATCAAGGAGAGTGAAAGCTCTAAGCTTGGGGATGCCCCGGTGGTTCACCCCTGCATATATCAAGAAGACTCAAGCATCTAAGCTTGGGGATGCCCAAGGCATCCCCTTCTTCATCGACAACATTATCAGGTTCCTCCCCTGAAACTATATTTTTATTCCATCACATGTTATGTGCTTTGCTTGGAGCGTCGGTTTGTTTTTGTTTTTTGTTTTGTTTGAATAAAATGGATCCTAACATTCACTTTATGGGAGAGAGACACGCTCCGCTGTAGCATATGGACAAGTATGTCCTTAGTTTCTACTCATAGTATTCATGGCGAAGTTTCTTCTTCGTTAAATTGTTATATGGTTGGAATTGGAAAATGATACATGTAGTAATTGCTATAAATGTCTTGGGTAATGTGATACTTGGCAATTGTTGTGCTCATGTTTAAGCTCTTGCATCATATGCTTTGCACCCATTAATGAAGAAATACATAGAGCATGCTAAAATTTGGTTTGCATATTTGGTTTCTCTAAGGTCTAGATAATTTCTAGTATTGAGTTTGAACAACAAGGAAGACGGTGTAGAGTCTTATAATGTTTTCAATATGTCTTTTATGTGAGTTTTGTTGCACCGGTTCATCCTTGTGTTTGTTTCAAATAAGCCTTGCTAGCCTAAACCTTGTATCGAGAGGGAATACTTCTCATGCATCCAAAATACTTGAGCCAACCACTATGCCATTTGTGTCCACCATACCTACCTACTACATGGTATTTTCCGCCATTCCAAAGTAAATTGCTTGAGTGCTACCTTTAAAATTCCATCATTCACCTTTGCAATATATAGCTCATGGGACAAATAGCTTAAAAACTATTGTGGTATTGAATATGTAATTATGCACTTTATCTCTTATTAAGTTGCTTGTTGTGCGATAACCATGTTCACTGGGGACGCCATCAACTACTCTTTGTTGAATTTCATGTGAGTTGCTATGCATGTTTGTCTTGTCTGAAGTAAGAGAGATCTACCACCTTATGATTAAGCATGCATATTGTTAGAGAAGAACATTGGGCCGCTAACTAAAGCCATGATCCATGGTGGAAGTTTCAGTTTTGGACATATATCCTCAATCTCATATGAGAAAATTATTAATTGTTGTTACATGCTTATGCATAAAAGAGGAGTCCATTATCTGTTGTCTATGTTGTCCCGGTATGGATGTCTAAGTTGAGAATAATCAATAGCGAGAAATCCAATGCGAGCTTTCTCCTTAGACCTTTGTACAGGCGGCATAGAGGTACCCCTTTGTGACACTTGGTTAAAACATGTGCATTGCGATGATCCGGTAGTCCAAGCTAATTAGGACAAGGTGCGGGCACTATTAGTATACTATGCATGAGGCTTGCAACTTATAAGATATAATTTACATGATACATATGCTTTATTACTACCGTTGACAAAATTGTTTCATGTTTTCAAAATCAAAGCTCTAGCACAAATATAGCAATCGATGCTTTTCCTCTATGGAGGACCATTCTTTTACTTTCAATGTTGAGTCAGTTCAGCTATTTCTCTCCACCTCAAAGAAGCAAACACTTGTGTGAACTGTGCATTGATTCCTACATATTTGCTTATTGCACTTATTATATTACTCTATGTTGACAATATCCATGAGATATACATGTTACAAGTTGAAAGCAACCGCTGAAACTTAATCTTCCTTTGTGTTGCTTCAATGCTTTTACTTTGAATTATTGCTTTATGAGTTAACTCTTATGCGAGACTTATTGATGCTTGTCTTGAAGTGCTATTCATGAAAAGTCTTTGCTTTATGATTCACTTGTTTACTCATGTCATATACATTGTTTTGATCGCTGCATTCACTACATATGCTGTACAAATAGTATGATCAAGGTTATGATGGCATGTCACTCCAGAAATTATCTGTGTTATCGTTTTACCTCGCTTCGGACGAGCGTAACTAAGCTTGGGGATGATGATACGTCTCCGACGTATCGATAATTTCTTATGTTCCATGCCACATTATTGATGTTATCTACATGTTTTATGCACACTTTATGTCATATTCGTGCATTTTACGGAACTAACCTATTAACAAGATGCCGAAGTGCCGATTCTTTGTTTCTGTTTTTGGTTTCAGAAATCCTAGTAACGAAATATTCTCGGAATTGGACGAAATCAACGCCCAGGGTCCTATTTTGCCACGAAGCTTCCAGAAGTCCGAAGAGGAGACGAAGTGGGGCCACGAGGTGCCCAGACCCTAGGGCGGCGTGCCCCCCCCCCCTTGGCCGCGCGTCCCTGTGGTGTGGGGCCCTCGTGCCGCCTCCTGACCTGCCCTTCCGCCTACTTAAAGCCTCCGTTGCGAAACCCCCCCAACCCAGAGCCACGAGACGGAAAACCATCCAGACGCCGCCGCCGCCGATCCCATCTCGGGGATCCAGGAGATCGCCTCCGGCACCCTGCCGGAGAGGGGAATCAACTCCCGGAGGACTCTACGCCGCCATGGTCGCCTCCGGAGTGATGTGTGAGTAGTCTACCCCTGGACTATGGGTCCATAGCAGTAGCTAGATGGTTGTCTTCTCCCCATTGTGCTTCATTGTCGGATCTTGTGAGCTGCCTAACATGATCAAGATCATCTATCTGTAATTCTATATGTTGCGTTTGTTGGGATCCGATGAATAGAGAATACTTGTTATGTTGATTATCAATTCATGTCTATGTGTTGTTTATGATCTTGCATGCTCTCCGTTGTTAGTAGATGCTCTGGCCAAGTTGATGCTAGTAACTCCAAGAGGGAGTATTTATGCTCGATAGTGGGTTCATGTCTCCGTGAATCTGGAGGGGTGACAAGAACCTCTAAGGTTATGGATGTGCTGTTGCCACTAGGGATAAAACATTGGTGCTATGTTCAAGGATGTAGTCACTAATTACATTACGCGCAATACTTAATGCAATTGTCTGTTGTTAGCAACTTAATACTGGAGGGGGTTCGGATGATAACCTGAAGGTGGACTTTTTAGGCATAGATGCATGCTGGATGGCGGTCTATGTACTTTGTCGTAATGCCCAACTAAATCTCACTATACTCATCATAATATGTATGTGCATGGTCATGCCCTCTTTATTTGTCAATTGCCCAACTGTAATTTGTTCACCCAACATGCTGTTTATCTTATGGGAGAGACACCTCTAGTGAACTGTGGACCCCGGTCCAATTCTCTATACTGAAATACAATCTCTTGCACATCTTGTTCTCTACTGTTTTCTGCAAACAATCATCTTCCACACAATACGGTTAATCCTTTGTTACAGCAAGCCGGTGAGATTGACAACCTCACTGTTTCGTTGGGGCAAAGTACTTTGGTTGTGTTGTGCAGGTTCCACGTTGGCGCAGGAATCCCTGGTGTTGCGCCGCACTACATCCCGTCGCCATCAACCTTCAACGTGCTTCTTGACTCCTACTGGTTCGATTAAACCTTGGTTTCTTTCTGAGGGAAAACTTGCTGCTGTGCGCATCATACCTTCCTCTTGGGGTTCCCAACGAACGTGTGAGTTACACGCCATCAAAGCTCTACAGTAGTTCTCCACTAATAGGTTTAAACTACATGAAAAAACTTAATCATAATCTACTTGAGAGCTCAAAACAATTGCCAAGTGTCAAATTATCCAAGACATTATGAGGCATATTCTGTTTCCAACCAAATAACCATAAGTATTGTAGCTTCCAACTTTTATCATTGAACACTAAAAGTAAAACGAAGAACAAGTGTTCATATGAAAAAGCGGAGCGTGTCTCTCTCCCAAACAAGGATTGCTAGGATCCGATCTTATTCAAACAAAACAAAAATAAAAGCACACAGACGCTCCAAGTAAAGCACATATGATGTGACCGAATAAAAATATAGTTTCAATAGAAGAAACCTGATAAGTTGATGAAGAAGGGGATGCCTTGGGCATCCCCAAGCTTAGACACTTGAGTCTTCTTGAAATATGCAGGGATGAACCACGGGGGCATCCCCAAGTTTAGACTTTTCACTCTTCTTGATCATATATCATCCTCCTCTCTTGACCCTTGAAAACTTCCTTCACACCAAACTTCTCATAAACTTCATTAGAGGGGTTAATACTCAAAAAACTTGAATCCACTTTTAGTCCTGTAGTGGCACATTGCAAGAACTCAATAAAACATTAGCTACAGCTCTCCACGTGTAGAAAGCCTTGCTTAAAGTCCACAAGAGACAATGCAAAAAACAGAGACAGAATCTGCCAAAACAGAACAGCCAGTAAAGAAGAATTTTAAAGAAATACTTCCGTTGCTCAAATCAGAAAACTCAAAACTAATGAAAGTTGCGTACATATCTGAGGAACACGCACGTAAATTGGCATATTTTTCTGAGTTACCTACAGAGAAAACAGCCCAGATTCGTGACAGATAGAAATCTGTTTCTGCGCAGAAATCCAAATCTAGTATCAACCTTCGATTAGAGGCTTCACTTGGCACAACATTGCAATAAAATAAAGATAAGGAGAGGTTGCTACAGTAGTAACAACTTCCAAAACACAACAAAATAGTAGCAAAATAAACACATGGGTTATCTCCCAAGAAGTTCTTTCTTTATAGCCATTAAGATGGGCTCGGCAGTTTTAATGATGCACTCGCAAGAAATAAGAGTTGAAGCAAAAGAGAGCATTAAGAAGCAAATTCAAAACACATTTAAGTCTAACCCACTTCCTATGCATAGGAATCTTATACACAAATAAATTCATGAAGAACAAAGTGACAAGCATAAGAAGATAAAACAAGAGTAACATCAAAATTTTCAGCATATAGAGAGGTGTTTTAGTACCATGCAAATTTCTACAACCGTATTTTCCTCTCTCATAATAATTTTCAGTAGCTTCATGAATAAACTCAACAATATAACTATCACATGCAGCATACTTTTTATGATCCACAAACATATAATTTTTATCAAGCTCAAAAATAGTGGAATTAAAACTTTCAAACTCACTTTTATCAATAATATGACAAGATGATTGATCAATCTCAAGAGATATGGGACACATAGATAAAGTCAAGAACTCTCCAATCCCATTTTCATTAGTAGTACAATTAATATTATCAAGTAACATAGGACCATCATCAAGAGCCTTATCATAAACATTTGCTACGCAAAATTCTTTAGTACCATGCATTTCGACATCAGGCACAAACAAAGCATTATCATAAGATTTATCAAAGTAGCATGGATTATCATAAATAACAGTAGCATAATTATTCTCACAAGTTTTACTTATAGGTAATATTTCAAGAGAATCCACAGGAACATAACATTCAACCTCTTTCGGTAAGCATGGAGGACAATCAAATAGTGTAAGAGATAAAGAGTTACTCTCATTAGAAGGTTGGCATGGGTAGCTAATCCATTCTTCCTCCTTTTGTTCATTACTCTCCTCTTCTTTTTCATCCAATGAGCTTTCAGGTTCATCAATTTCCTCCTCTTTTTCATCCAATGAGCTTTCAGGTTCATCAGTTTCTTCTTCTTCCACAGTTCTGCAAATTGTGAGTGCATTCTTGTGCATTAATGAGTCTCTCTTTATAATCAATGATATAAGGATTATCACTGTAACTTTCATTGAAAAAATTAAGGATAGAAGAGACATAATCTTTAAGGTCCTTACAAACAGCACAAGTTTCATAATTCTTAACCATGAAGGATTCTATCTCAGAGGCTCCCATAAATAAGACAAATTGTTCTACCTCTTCGAACCCATAATGAATATAGCAATTCCGATTATAGTTCTTAATTAAAAATTCCTCACTAAAGCCACATTGAAATTTAAGATGTTTAGTATCCTGTTGAGAGCAACAGTTTATATCATGGCGTTTAAGCAAGATTTTAGCCATTGTATTCAATTTTTCTATCATAGCACTCATTACTTTACCAGTTCTTGATACTCTATAATTATTATAACATTCTATAAGCTCCAAATAGGTTGTTGGTTCTCCCATAACAGCAGTTTTTAATTTTTAGGTTTTTCAAATTTTTATGGATTTTTGGGTATATGAGAAAAATAAAACAAGACAAAAAGAAACTAAGCAAAAGTAAACTAAGCAAAATAACACTAGACAGAAATAAACTAAGCACAAATAAACTAAACAAAAGTAAACTAAGCAAAACAAAATAAAACAAAATAAAAACAGAGAGAGAGCTAGAGTGTACTCCCCAGGTGAACTTATGAGTAGAGCTATGCCTCCCCGGCAACGGCGCCAGAAAACAGTCTTGATAACCCACAAGTATAGGGGATCGCGGTAGTCTTCGAGGGAAGTAAAACCCAAATTTATTGATTCGACACAAGGGGAGGTAAAGAATACTTATAAGCCTTAACAACTGAGTTGTCAATTCAGCTGCACCTGGAAAAGCACTAGTAACAGGGGTGATGTGAAAGTAGCAGTAATATGAGAGCAATAGTAACAGTAACACAGCAAAGAATACTTGAACACAGGAGCAATGGCACCGGAAAATAGTTGATACTACTTCCAATGACATGTAGAACAAGTATATGATGATGAGAGATGGACCGGGGTTCCCAGCGATCTACACTAGTGGTAACTCTCCAATAACAAGTGACAAGTGTTGGGTGAACAAATTACAGTTGGGCAATTGATAGGATTGATAAAGCATTAAGAAAGAACATCAATTCATTAATCATGTAGGCATGTTTTCCATATATAGTCGTACGTGCTCGCAATGAGAAACTTGCACAACATCTTTTGTCCTACCAGCCGGTGGCAGCCGGGCCTCAAGGGAATCTACTGGATATTAAGGTACTCCTTTTAATAGAGCACCGGAGCAAAGCATTAACACTCCGTGAAAACATGTGTCCCTCACATCACCGCCATCCCCTCCGGTTGTCCCGATTTCTGTCACTTCGGGGCCTTTGGTTCCGGACAGCGACATGTGCATACAACTTGTAGATACAATCTAAGCAATAACTATAGAGCTTAAATCTAAGATCATGCCACTCGGGCCCTAGTGACAAGCATTAAGCATAACAAGATTGCAGCAACAATAACTTCACAAACTTTATAGATAGACTAATCATAATGTATCATTCATCGGATCCCAACAAACACAACACCGATTACATCAGATGAATCTCAATCATGTAAGGCAGCTCATGAGATCATTGTATTGAAGTACATGGAGGAGAGAATACCAACTAGCTACTGCTAGAACCCGTAGTCCATGGGGGAACTACTCACGGATCATGATGGAGGCGGTGGCGTCGATGGAGATGGCTTTCGGGGGCACTTCCCCGTCCCGGCAGGGTGCCGGAACAGAGACTTCTGTCCCCCGAATTGGAGTTTCGCGATGGCGGCGGTGCCCCTGGAGTCTTTCTGGAGTTTCGTCAATTGGTACTGCGTTTTTAGGTCGAAAGGGATTATATAGGCGAAGAGGCGGCGCAGGAGGGTCGACAGGGTGGCCTCCCCATAGGGGGCGCGGCCTGGGTATGGCCCGCGCGGCCCACCCTCCTGGTGGCCCCCTGGCTCTCCTCCGACTCTCCTTCGGTGTTCTGGAGCCTTCCGGGAAAAATAAGATCTTTGGCGTTGATTTCGTCCAATTCCGAGAATATTGCCCGAACAGCCTTTCTGGAACCAAAAACAGCAGAAAACAGGAACTGGCACTGTGGCATCTTGTTAATAGGTTAGTTCCGGAAAACGCATAAAAACATTATAAAGTGCAAGCAAAACATGTAAGTATTGTCATAAAACAAGCATGGAACATCAGAAATTATGGATACGTTGGAGACGTGTCACAAGGCACAACCAGTTAAGGCCAGACCTTGGGTTTTCACCCTGAAAGGTAGGACTTTGTACTTCACCTGTGTTGTCGCCCCCACTTTCATACCGCTGCTGTGAAGCCCGGAACACCAAGCATGTCTCTCAACAGCGCGGAGACTTGAACCTCCCTTAGCTAGTTCTCCCCTCCGGCCTTCATGAAATTCTCTTCTTCCGACTTTTATCATGGATCCATAGTCACTTGATGTCAACACAGAAAAAGAGCTTCGCGCCGCTCCCTCCAGAACCAATCGGTCGAAATAAAAGCATGGGTGCGCACGACAGAATACCTCCGATCCAGCAAACTCCAGGCAAAGCACTGTTACATTCGCCGGCGGAGCCTTCCAGAACTCAACCCACCGGCCAGATCACAAGTCCAGGCCTCCGGTAGGTCCTCCTCTTCACGCAAGAGAGGCCCTAGGACCGCCGCCTTTATACAGGTCGGACCCCCACGTCGGCGACCATCCCGGGCTGGCCAATCCAACCCTCCACCGGCGACACCATTGCCGACTTCCATGCTCCTCCGTCTCGCCGTCGGATCGCGGTGATAGATCAAAAGATCCACCACCACCAACCGCAAGCCGACCCTCTCCGGCGTAGAAGAGAGCCACCTCCTCCGTCGAACCCAAGGCTGCTGCCCCGGGCGCCCTTGTGACGCGGAAGAAGCCCGAGATCGCCTCCACGCACCGACGAGAGGCGGGGGGAGGGCATGACACAGATTGAGGGCCTGGCCGCCGCCCACCACCAGCCCCTGCTGGTGTGCTGCGGACGGAAGCCTACGGGAGGGGAGGGGAGACCGCAACGCAAGAGCCGCCGCCACCCATCACCATCCGCGCCGGCCGCCGCTTGCGTCGAGGAGGGGAGAGCCCGTCCGCCGTCCCCCACGTCGGCGAGGAAAGGCCCCCGCCGCCGCCACGCCCCGTGGGTCTTTGCCCCGGCGGCGTTACCGGCGGCGGCGGCGGTTAGGGTTGAGGAGGGGGTTCGGGAGAGGAGGGGTTGGGAGGGCGTCTCCTGCCTTTTCACCGGTAGGATAGTACTCGGTCCCACTGGCATACATTCATAAGCAGATGATGCAGTGTAAGTGGCCGAATCATTCCAACGTCAACTGATTTACTCCTCATCATCACTGGTGAGATGGATATGCCGGAGGAGGAGCCATAGTCCATAGGGCATAGGCGAAGGAACTCCTGGACAGTCAGAGCTGATGCGATCCACAGGCTTACTACCAACTAGGCCACTGAATACGCTCTATCGCCAGATTATCCACGCTTGTCCAGCTTGCGCAGCATTTGCAAGTCGGGATGTTGTCGCGGCCACGCACCTTGCTCCGGATGTGCAGGACGCCATCACCTAGACGGTCAACTCGAAGGGGCTTACTCCGTCGGCTGTGCATACCATATTCAGTCTCTCGGCAGTTTCGCAAAGTTCGATGCTAAGAAGATATATTTGGCACACGCGGAACCTAAATGCAAGCTCTTCGCCTGGCTTCCCTTCACGCAAAGCTCCTTACCACTGACATGTTGGCTGTCAGAGGATGGCCCCACGCCCATTTGCCCTTTGTGTCTGTCTGCTCTTCAAACATCCACCCATCTTTGTGAGGATTGCTCCTTCACTTTGGCCATCTAGATCCTCCTTTAGAGGGAAGACAACGACGACATTGTCACGCATGAACAGACCTACGCGTCCACCTCCGACTAGTGGGACGCCATCATTGCTGGCAAATTGGCCGGCGACAAGAGTCGACTTAGTGGACGCTTGCTATACGTGCTCTGGAATTCTTGGAAAGAAAGGAACCAACATATTTTCAAGGGTTGTCGCCTCACCTACGTTGAGGTGGCACTGATTTCTAGGGAAGACATTATGCAGAGAGAGCGTGATTTTGCTATCGTCAGGCAAAACTATCCTGGTGAGCCGGATTAGGGTGTTTTTTTTTGTTTTTTTTGACTTATGGTGGTTTCTCGCATGTGTTATGATTAATGAAAAGGCATTGCTTCCACCGGTTGTTCCAAAAAAAAAAACTAGGCCACTGAGTGGTAGAAGCGCTCATCTTACTAGCCTACTTCATTATCCCATTCAGGCTTTGGTCACCAAGAGTATCTGAGTATGCCGTGTTCTAGAGTATGTACTTCTTCCATCTAAAAATAGATGTCTTAGTTTTATCTGGGTACATATGTATCTAGATACATTTTAGTTATAGATACGTTTGTATCTACAAAAAAGTTGAGACGCCTATTTTTAGGTGAAGGGAGTACAATCTATGGTCTTTAAAATTTACATTTAGCTCTTTATATTCAAATACTCAAAATTTGCATTTCAAAATTTACAAAAAAATCCAAAAAAAATCTAGAGGTAGTTAATGATGTATGCTACTGTACAATGGTATAAAAATCTCAATGAAAACTAATTATTATTTTAGGCTACATGAAATTTAAAAAATCTAACCAATTTGATAGTCTTGAAATGTGTACTATTCATCACAAAATTTATCATAATTTTTGATTTTTGTGTGGCTTAGAATATGTAGTTTGTATTGAGATTTTGCACCACTGTAGTATACATCATTGGCTATCTCAAAAAATTTGTTTCAAATTTTCTCCGAACTTTACAATACAAATTCTAAGTGTTTACGGATAAAGGGCTCGGCCTCCATTTCAATTTTCCCTGTTCGATTTTGTTAATGCCAAACTCCTCAATAAACTATGTCATGGGATATAAAAGAAGTGTACCATCAGCTGATCCCTTATTTTTCTGTACAACTCCCCAGCGATATTACTGCCTTCGTGCCATATATAAGTTGTTATTGCAACCAATAATCATATATTGATTCTAATAACATCTTATATTACAGGGTAGAGGGACTACCTACCAGTGATGCCAGGCATTGCCTGCATCAATGGCAACCGAGCTTGCTGCGCGCCAGAGATTTTTTTTTTTTTTTTTTTTTTTTTTTTTGAAACCGAGGCAAAAGCTTTGCCTCATTCATTAATTAAGAAGAAGGTGCCCAGTTTTTAGGAGAAAACCGGGCAAAAACCTACATGAATAAGCTCACACAAACGCCACGCCCACACCCGTCCACAACCAAACCTAACAGAGAACACAAGGCAACACTAACAAACAGTCGAGCACGACACTCCAACACCACACCAAAAAAGACATGTCACGATATTGGGAGGCACGTGTCAACCAACTGCGGATCCAGGGAAGGCAACAGCTAAGGTGGCGAGAAAATCGCAAACCTCTCTAGCAACGACAGCTCCGGGCACCGTTGGCAATAGCCCAGACTTAGCAACTCCATCACCAATAGGAACCACCTGCATGCCGGACTCAGGCGAGGGAGAGACTGCAGCGTCATCAACACCAGACTTCTCAAAGCCGGGTGCCTGACACAGCGGTGAAGCCACATCCGAGAACCCATGCGAGCCGGGCCTCACTTCCTCGACGGAAGGAGGCGTAAGCACACCACTACACAACTCCAGAAGTTCAGGCATGATATGCAAGACCGGAGTCGAGCTCGCCCTACCACGAGGAGAGAAACAGCCATGAAGGCCCACTCCACTCGCACCCACTTTGCCAACATCAGGCAGAGCCACAGGATCGGCAGGCATCCCGGAAAGCCTACCCAACGCAGCTTCCGCTCGCTCTAGAAAGCCTCCAATCGCTAACATCCAGCCGTGCAAGGAGACAACGGCCTCGTGAAGAGGACGGGCGGCCTCCTGAAATAACTCCGCCTGCTTCTCCAATGCGCATTGCATGTCCTTTGGGGCCAAAGAACCAATAGGAGCAGAAACAACTTGCTTCTCCAATGCGCATTGCATGTCCTTTGGGGCCAAAGAACCAATAGGAGCAGAAACAACTGACGCCCAGGACCGGCGACGAGGCCTATCGGACGAGAGCGAGACCTCAACCTGGTCCCGACGAGGAGCCTTCGCAAGGCGAGACGGCGACACGATAGGGCTTTCCAACAAGCTGAGAGGACGCTAATAACACCTAGAACACAAAATATGACGCCCAAGGAAGCACCTCTGTCGTGACAAAAATATATTAGTGGGAATTTTGAACGTCCAGGTACAACGAAAGTCCACAATCAATTATGAGTCCACACAGAAATGATACATCGGCAGACTTGTCACAGTAATTTAGTGTAACAGAAGTTTTGTCATTTTGCTTCTGGATTAGAGACCTGCTTGTTCTGCCTAATAGACCTTGGGGCAGAGGTAAGGCCACGAGAACGACGATGACCAAACGTTATGCTCGAAGGCGTGGAATCAGCAGTGCTCAGCTTTGATACAGCTGAGGTAAGCTCGTCAATCTTTTGCTCAACCTCCATCTTATTCTCAGCCTCCTTCTGAAGTTCATGGTCTTTTGGCTCCTTATGATTGTGCTGTTTTGGTCGATGTTTCCATTTCATCTGCCTTGGGCTATTTCCATCGACATCCATCAAAGAATCCCTTGCCTCTTCTCCCTTCTGAACAGTTTGCCTCCGGTGATACTTCTGACGATGACGCTGGGAAGGTTGTGCCCTTTTAAAGAATTCAAATGACTTGGGAAATTGATGCTTATCAACAAGATGCTGCTGCCTACTTTTATAGTTCTTCAACTTCACCCCGCAACCCTCCACCAAACATTCATACTATTTCAGACAAAAAGGATTTGTGTTAGTCTTACTAGTAATATGCTTATCAAAATTAGCTGAATAGAAAACTCTATTAGTTGAATAGTACAGTAACTATGTGAATGTTGACTGATGGCACAGCAGATAATTGTAAATAATTTTATGATGATCATAAACACGAGAAACTACTGGAATATTGAGGTTATGTAAAAAATTGACTAATTTGAGTAATATGCATTTTAATAAATGGATTGCTTACTTTTGCAGTAAAAAAATCATGTAAGTGCTGAGGGATAGATGTTATTACCATCAGAAAACCACGAGCAACTTTTGCTTGAAAAAAGGAATCATGTGCCTCAGAAATATGAATACTCAGCAACCTTGAAGTTGGATACACTCTTGAACATACAGAGCATGAGGCAGTATGCCGAGTGCTGTAGTGGTCTTCAAAATCCTCCAAGCAATCTAGATGAACACCACAACCAGCAATTGGACAACACACAGTGCTGCAATAGTTTTAGACACGTGGCTGAATCAATGTTAAATTGGAATAAGACCAAACTAATTGATGTAATTCATAACACGCAGAGGGAAAACAGAACTGCAGAATGGTGTGTATTAGCACTTAGCAGTTGTCAAAACAAAACACTCATCATGTTGGCTCATAGGTGCATATGAACCTATTATTAAAAATGCATAAAACACAAACAAAACAATGTCAATCCGAAATAAAATTTCGCTTTGTACATCCAAACATTCTATGTCCCTACACAAGTTTTCAGTAAAGAGAACATTTTATGTGGCCTGTATAAAAAATACAAAACAATGTTAAGTGAATAGTCATGATAGAGCATTAAAATTTGTCTTTTTTACATGTGGCATAAAAATTATTCCCTTTTCCCGAAAACTTGTGTACAAACATAGAATGTCAAGATGTGCATGCCCAATTTTATTTCAGAATTTTTTGACATTTTAAAATGTGTTTTCACACAACGAGTTCATATGCACCAGTGATCCGAATTGGATTTTCCACTCATCTATTGCTATAAAGTAATAAAACTCCACAGAGCAAACCAATGTAGAAGAGTTCAGTTTGTAGAAGGCAAATTTTCATTTGCACAAACAGATAGTTATTGCATGCAGAAATTTTATGTATCTGATAATGTGATGATGCAAATACATAGAACCCTCATGCCTAGCAAAATTGTGGATTTTACATATATGTTCAAGGAATCAAATTCTAATCCTAGGGTAAAGGGGAATCACTATCCGACCCCCCAGACCCCGCCTATACACACACCATGGGATTCCTAAGATAATAACAAATCCATAGCTTCGAATTCACCAATGATCATGAAAGTAATCATGCAATCCCACCTTTCTTTGAAACAAGGCAACTTTGGTTGTGCGAAATGGTAGGAAACAAAAAATAATTACTGAACGCATAGCAAACAAAAATAAGCACTTAATGCAGTAGCAATATTTTCCCCTGGTTATAGATGACATGTGGCACAAAGGAGACATGTGAAAATGGCATAGAAACGTCAGCACATATAAAATGTAATAAAAAATGATACGAAGTATAATCTAATATCAATCGCCAGTGGCCAACAAAATGACATGCAAACAACATTAACAACCTCACAGTCGCCACATCCATCCTCTCAAGTTGATACCGGTCATCATCCGAGAGATCCAGGGCAACCTACAAGCAACAGGAAGAAACACTTCAGTATGAGAGGGCTGCACAACATGTAGTCAACAAGGTAAATAAACCAATTCCAATTAAAGTAGATCCACAAAGCTTCAGTACATATACAAGCTACTCTAGGTGTATGGAAGTGTCATCTTTCCACAGTCAAATACACCCAACTTATGCAAAATTAACCTGCAAAACTCGCCATTCTGGAGACCACTAAATTCAGAGGTAGCATAAGCAACTTGACATTCTAGCAACCACAGGAAAGAAGGCGACATGGTTCATTCTTTCAAGGATTAGGCACCTTATTTGACTAAAATCTACTAGCAATACTCCCTCCGTTCCTAAAAGTATTTTATTCCGTTAAGAAAAATCTTTGAGCAACAATTGCTTAATGAATACAAGGTTATAGACATGAAATTTGTGTCATTGGATTTGTTTTTAAAACTTGTTATGATAGCGATTTTGTATCACATAAGTCACATATTTAGAAAGCAATTTTTCAGCAAGATTGTGTTCAAGTGGAATTCTCTAAAATCTATAAGATCTTCCGGTTACACGCTCGTGAACCCTCGATCTGGTGCATGTGTGTGTGTGTGTGTGGGAGGGGGGTACCTACGTGCTTGGCGAGTAGCTCGCGCTCCATGTCGCCGGCGGAGAAGAAGGGGTCGTCGGGGGGCAACCGCCGCCGCGACGCCTGCCAGAAACCTAGCCACGGCACCGCTTTGGGAACCTCAGCTTCGGCCTCTCCGCTCTCCCCCGGCGAGCACATCTCGATGGCCTCAGTTGAATTCTGCTGCATCCTCCCTTATAGAACCGCCGATTAGTAAGCTTAGTTCGTCAGAGCCGTGCGCCGCCGCGCCGACCGTCGTCCCTCGGAGGGAGATAGAAGTGGGGAATGGCGAACTCGGAAGGATGGTCGGATTCCGCGACGCCGATGCTGCCTGCCTGCGCATGTGGAGGGAGCTAACGGATTGGGCCGTAATGCACTACAGGGAGAAAACTCCTTTCGGCTCATGGGCTGACACCCACTTGACCCAACCTAACTTTTGACAACATTTCTAGCCGACTGGGCAACCGATCGCTCGAGCGATCGAAAGTTGTCTGCGCGGAGCGCTCGCGCGGCAGCGCGAATACAATTCTCTTTTCGTCGCGTCACCCCCCTGCCACGCCTCTTTCTATTTCTGGTAACCGATTAACTTTTCCTTTTCGGCCCGCGTTTTCGAATTATTTCCCCTCCTTCCTCCCGTTCTCCTCTCTCCCCTGTTCTCCTCCCATTCAGCCCCGACGGTTAGGGCGACGGCGACGGCGACGGCGGAGGCGAGGGTCCGATTCTCTGTGGCTAGTGCGCGACCTAGATTTTTCTCCTGCTCTCAGTTCACTAGCAAGGGCCAGTTGATTTCGGCGCTGTAAGGTTAGTATTCGAACTGGATCTAGCGGGGAGATCTGGGTCTCGCCGGCCGGTTTGTTCGTCCGGCGAGGGATTGTTATTCTGATGGGATTTTGTTTCTCTGGCGAGTGATTGTTCCGGCGAGGGTTTGTTTTTTGGGTGGAATTTGGTCTCCGCCTAGGGTTCCTGATCCGTATCTTGGTTCAGAAATCTCTGTTATCTGGGTCTCGCCGCCGGTTTGTTTGTCCGGCGAGGGATTGTTCGACTGTGGATTATTTTATGATGGGATTTTGTTTTGTCCGGTGAGGGATTGTTTTTTGGGTGGATTACGTTCTCCTACTAGGTTCCTGCTTCGTCCCTCGAATCAATGTTTTCCATGTTCATTGTAGTTATGATTTTGGCCCGTTGCACTGCTTTTCGTCCTCTATTTCTAGGGTAATTGTAGCAGGAGAGTTTTCTAGTGGTTCACAAATCCCTGGTATGGGGTACGTTTTATCAACTCACTAATTCACTTTTCATCAACAAGTATCTCAACGTTTAACCAACACATACGTTCTGAAGTTACCCACCTCTTTTTTCTATGTTAAGGGAATGATGAACTCATTTTTGTACTCCTGCATATGTTTTTTGTTTGCTGCTGGTGCTTAGCTTGTACCTTTTTACAGTGGTGTTTTTTGGTTGGGCTTGATATATTAACCAAGGCATTGCTATTTTTGTTTTTTCGACTTGTTATCATTTCATGTCAATAAGATTTCTTCTCATTATCATGTCATCTGTTTTTGTATTGCAGCGTTGTTGTTTCCATGGCTGGCAGTAAGAAACAAGGTGGTGATCAGCTAGGTGTTCGCAAAATGCCCAATGCTAGTGAGCGTGCTAGGAATCGGGCCTCTCCTTTTCCTGTTGTCAGGTTATATGAACATCTAAGTTCTGATTAGAAGAAATCGATTGAGGATATGGATCTTGGTTCAATGCTTGACATCAAGTGCCATGTTCTTCACAACCCTTTGATAAGCTGGCTTGCTCCTTTGTATGATAGTCATTCTCGAGAGTTTGTGATTCAAGGGCGTGGTAGAATCCCTCTCAATGCTGATTCCATTTACCGCACACTCGGTCTTCCTCGGGGGGATATTCCTGTCATGTATGCAATGGATTCTGTCATAGAGGCTCGTCTAGGTCCTTTGTTATTTCCGGGCCATAGCAGCACGCCGAAGATTACTGGTGTGTTCACAATGCTGTCACAGATGAATCAGTATGATGACATTTTCAAGCAAGTTTGGATGATGTACCTTGTTTGTACTTTGCTTGCACCAACAACGTCGAACAAAGTTAGCAACAGATGTTATCCTATACTGGTATATGTGTTATCCTATAGTTTTTAAAAAATTCATTCAATTTCAGCATTTTTTTATTACTATATGTGCTTGTTTTTTATTAATATATGTGAACAATCAGTTTTACGCGGTGTTTATATTTTTTTTTGTAGGACAACATTGGCAATGTCAGGAACATGAACCTTTGTCAGTTTGTGTGCGATAGATTGCATGATGAGCTTTGTACTGGGAAGCCTTCTGGAGGCTGCCTGTTTCATGTTCAGTTACTGTATGTTGACTCTTTGGATATTAACTCTCTTAAGCTTGACCTTCCAGATGGTCGATTTGTTGCTAATATATGGTCAAAAAAAGATGTTGATACTGTGCTTGATGCTGACTTGAAGAGGGATGGATCTGGTTATGGGAATCTCGAGGTTAGTTAATCTTTTTTGGGTTTCTCATCTTATGACATGAACTTATGGTCGATTTTGTGCAAGCTGATGCATTTTTTGTTTTCTATTTTGTCACTAATATCAGTTGAAGCCACACCTTGCTATAAATTTCAACTTGTTTGGAGGGGCAGCTAGCTTTGAAAGATGGGTTGAAACAAATACTGCACCTAACTGCTCGAAAAATGTATGATACAGTGATAAGTTTTTTATTCATTGTTTTGTTTTTAAATTTTGTATGGCACCATTATATTTTTTAGTATCTCTCTTCTTTTAAATGATTTTTCCCCTTCATTTTTTTGTGTTGTTCTTTGATGTAGCGTAAAGACAAGGTTGCTAGATTGATGAATGAGTTTGCTTCTGGTCTCACTGGTCTAATGAGTAAGCTTGTTCAAGGTTTGACTGAAGTTGATGATGATGAAGTTGTGGATACTGCTAAATTTGATAAGACATTACGTTCTCAAATGGTCGCTTCTCGTTCATTGGATGATGGGGGTGCTGCAAACACATCCTATCCTATTGCGCAATCAAGTTATGATCGTCCTGTTAAGATTGTAGGGAAATCACCAATACGCCGTCTGAAGAATGTTCCTTGCAACCAGAGTGCTGATGCTACAGATGTTGGAGGGGATGTGCCTTGCAACCAGATTGGTGATGCTACAGATGTCGGAGGGGATATCCTTTGCAACCAGAGTGTTGATGCTACAGATGTCGGAGGTGCTATTACTGCTGATCCATTGAATGTTGTTGGTTCCGTTTCATCACTTGTCTTTGAGAAAACTAATGTTGTAGCCGAGGCCCCTGTGGTTGAGCAAACTCGTGTTACCAGGTCTGCTGCAAAAGCAGCTTGTGCTGCCAAAGTGCCATGTCAAACTGATAAGGTACCTGTGGTCAACTTCAGTGACAATATGTCTGATGGCGAGTGACATAGGCATCCCCAATGGGCCTGCCGAAGATAGTACCCGGGGTTTACTGAAGGCCCACTACCCGAAGAATAAGAAGATTCGGAAGCCCAAGATATTGTTAAAGAAAGCTAGAGTTGTAATAGGAAGCATTATTTGTAATCTTACGGGATGAGTTAGAAACCTTCCCGGACTCTGTAACTTGTACAATACGAATCCCTCGGCTCCGCCCCCTATATAAGGGGGAGTCGAGGGACAAAGCAAGCATCGAATCATTGTTTCTCAAACCCTAGTTTCATAATCGTCGAGTACTTTTCGGCTGAAACCTTCGAGATCTACTTGCCCTCTACTTCCAACTAAACCCTAGTCTACAACCCGTAGGCATTGACAAGTTAATACCTTGTCAATTGGCGCCGTCTGTGGGAACTAGAGGCGTCAAGGATCCGATCTCGATGGTACGTTCAAGATCGTCGACTTCATCAACCGCAAGCAACGCGATGGATCGAGGTAAACAGATCGCAACTGGTCCTGTCGATTTTGTTCCTCACCCGCCCTCCCGTTTGGATGCATATGCGTATCTGGAGGAGCCTATGGAGATGACGTTCGGAAGATTTCACTTCCGCGTCGAGAAAGAGGGATCGTATCGTGTCAAAATTCCGATTTCGTCGGGATCGTCGGCGGTCGATTCCGATTTTTCAAGCTATACATCATCAACCGAATCAGGAGAGGAAGAAACTTCGTCGTCACGCTTCATCAGCACCAGGGCAAGAGAAAAACTTGCCAAGATCTTCAGCGACATGTCGTTTGAGTCATCTGCGGACTCCTATATAAGCAATGACTCAAGCAGTGTCGACAGCTTCAACTTCATCGACAAATCCGCTACAGTGGGCAAGGTCTTCACCAATCTTCATGATGGTGTCACCAAACCCAGCATAGATCTAAATACAAAGTATCATCAGATCTATATCATCGAAGAGCCAAGCCGTGACCAGAAGGAAACATCTGAGGCTTTCGACGATTTGGGAAATCCATACAGCCGCGAGATAGAGTCCAACTTCCGCAAGCAGCATGGGATAGAGCCGCAAGAGCTATGGATGGCTCAGAACCAATGGCCACCACAGCCACGCCAGAAGAGTTACAAGCATACCAATATAGGCTCGCACGAGCTGCAAGGGAATTGGAAAAACAGACAGCTGAGTTAAACAGAAGAAAGGAGGCAGCCTCTGCATCAAGTAGGCGAAGGGCAGAGCTGAGTCGACAATCTAGAACTTCGGGTGATAGCCACAGGGAGGCTCGAAACAGAGCAAGATCAATGTTACAAAACGTACCTGAAGGAGAAAGAGAGCACTTGGTTCAAAACCTCGACATGTCTTTTATGTCGATAGACACGAGAGGGAACATCATCCCCAAGACACCAGAAGCTGGGTATATGGCGACACAAGCTTTCATCCTTGCATCCAGGCCACCCCCAGGAGATCCAAGGGAGGCACTGTACAACATGGCGATGGCAGGAGTTGGAGCCATGGGAACGGCATTTGCGTCAACACCTCCCGAAGGAGCAGCAAGGCAAAATAGCCCACGACCTACGGCAGCAACAACAGCAGTTCCCGAAGGACCAAGTGGAGCAAGGGACACGGCAGCACAAGCAAGGGTCGACAGAGCGCAACAAAGCAGAAGGGAACATCGGCAGTCCCCAGAGCTAAACGACGAGGATATGTGTGGTTTGCCATGCTTCACAAGGAGAGTTCGAAAAACTCGAGTCCCTTCGGGATTCAAGTTACCTGATAACTTCAAGAAATTCGACGGCCTTCAAGATCCAGAGGATTGGCTAATTGATTATCTCGAGACGGTGAAGCTCACAGGAGGAACCAGAGCAACAGCTATGCAAAGCATCCAGGTGCATTTGAGTGGAGCCGCACGATCTTGGATAAAGAAACTTCCTCCAGGATCTATCGACAGCTGGGATAGCTTCGAGGACGTGTTCGTCAAGAACTTCCGGTCCACATGCAAAAAACCTGCGTCATTAGAGGAACTGAGGGCGTGCCGACAAAAGCCAGACGAGCCAATGAGAAAGTATATCCAAAGGTGGAATATCATTAAAAACTCGGCAGAAAACATATCTGACGAGAGAGCAATAGACGCGTTTGTCGCAGGTATTAGGCGTGGAGATTTTGTCGAAGACTTGGGGAGGACCAATCCAAAGACAGTATCTGCACTAATGGAAATAGCAAACAGATGGGCAGATGGCGAAGATGCTGTTCACAACAAACGGCATAGGTCGCCAGAGGAAGACCGCGGTCGAAATTATCAACCAAGGCGACGATTTCCTCGGCAATACTCGAGCTATGACGCCCCAGGTCAAATCTCGGCTGGCTTCCGAGCAAGCGCCGGAGGAAACAACAGAGATGATTACCAGAGAAGCAATGAGCAACGAGGCGACAATAGAGATGACTCTCGAAACAATAGGCAAAATAGCGGGCCAAGGTTTCAGAGACGTTTTGTGTCTCCCGAAGAGATGATGAACGGGCCGTGTCAGATGCATTTTTTCCTCGACAGCAACGGAAAAAGACAGTCAGGACATCTGCAGAAGGATTGTAGAAATTTCCAGGCAATGCTAAGGTGGGCAGGGCATGCTAATGCTCAGGCAGCACAGAGAAATCCTCGAGAACCCAGGAGTGAGATTCACTTGCCACCTCCTCCCGCGATTACGGACGAAAATCGACATCAGCTCAGAATAGCGGCAGCACCTGCACCACCGCCTTATGTTGATCCCAACTCTAACGGAGCGGTCTCGATGATTCAGAAGGGAAGGCCATCCAATGGAGCTCAGAAAGTAATCTCTCGGCAGGTGTTCATGGCAGAAAAAATGCCTCCACCAACAGTCGAGTACCTTAATTGGTCAGGGCAAGACATTGGCTTCACCATAGCGGATCATCCACAGCAAGTTCCTCGACCAGGGCAGTCAGCACTCATACTACCAGCAGTCATCGTAGGATTCGACGTATCTCGCGTGTTTATAGATGGCGGCAGCAGCTTAAACCTTATGTACGCAGATACATTAAGGAAGATGAACATATCCCTAGCAAACCTGAAGCCAACAGACACGAGATTCCACAGTATCACACCGGAGAAGCCAAGTTATCTGCTGGGGAAGATTAATCTCGACGTTCAGTTTGGGACCCGAGAAAATTACAGAATCGAGAACTTGGAGTTTGAAGTCGTAGATTTTCCGTCACAGTACCACGCTCTGTTGGGACGACCAGCATATGCTAGGTTTATGGTGGTACCACATTACACGTACATGTTGTGGAGGATGCCTGGACCTAAAGGACCAATCACGATCAAAGGAAGCTTTGCCTTAGCCGATAAATGTGACAAGGATTTTCATCGAATATCAGAAACTTTTGGGATGCAAGCTGAGTATTTGGCGTCAAGGCTTATGACTGACTACGACGTGCTGCCAGACGTCGGAAGGCCAAATAAAGAATCAACTTTCACCACTGAGAAAAATTCTAAGGAGGTGCAGATTCACCCGACGGATCCAAAAAAGACGACATCCATCACAAACGACATGGACCTCGCATAGGAAAGCGCGCTCGTTGAGTTCCTCCGTGAGAACTGGAAAATCTTCGCATGGTGTCCAGCTGACATGCCAGGAGTACCCAGGGAACTTGCCGAGCACCACCTAAACTTGGATCCATTAGCGAGACCAATCAAACAACCTTTGCGACGTTTTTCGGAACCAAACCGCAAGGCTATGCTGTCAGAAATTGATCGACTAAGAGAAGCTGGTTTTATCAAGGAGCTGCATACAGAGGCCACATGGGTAGCAAATCCAGTGTTGGTGCCAAAGAAAAACACTAAAGTCCTTCGCATGTGCGTCGACTTTACGTGTCTCAATAAACATTGTCCAAAGGATCACTTTCCCCTCCCGAGGATCGACCAAATTATCGACTCCACGGCAGGATGTGAACGTCTTTCCTTCCTGGACGCATATTCTGGTTATAACCAGATCAGATTGAAGGAAGAAGATGAAGTCAAAACAGCGTTCATCACACCTTACGGCGTGTTTTGCTACAGAACAATGCCCTTTGGTCTGAAAAACGCGGGAGCAACATATCAGAGGATGATGCAGAAGTGTTTGGCGACACAGATTGGAAAAAATGTGCAAGTATACATCGACGATGTCGTCATAACATCAAAAAAGGGGGCGACGCTGATCGAGGATCTCAAGGAAACCTTTGACAACCTCGACAAATTCTGCCTCAAGCTGAACCCGACGAAGTGCTCCTTCGGCGTCCTAGCAGGAGAACTTCTTGGGTTTCTAGTTTCAGCAAGAGGGATTAAAGAAAATCCCGATAAAATACAAGCTATCGTAACAATGAGGAAGCCAACAAAGTTGAAATAAATACAGCAATTAACTGGGCGAGTCGCAGCTTTAAGCAGATTCGTCGCCAGGCTGGGAGAAAAAGCGTTACCGTTCTACACTTTAATAAAGCAAGGGGAGAAATTCCAGTGGAACGAAGAAGCCGATAGAGCTTTCGAGGATCTGAAACGCACAATCTCGACACCACCAATCTTGGTGGCGCCAAAGGAAAAGGAACCTCTCCTGCTATACATTGCAGCCACACCCCAGGTGGTTAGCACGGTGCTAGTCGTCGAAAGAGAAGAAGAAGGGAAACTCCATGGAGTGCAAAGGCCGGTATATTTCATCAGTGAAGTTTTATCGCCTTCCAAACAGCGGTACCCGCAGTACCAGAAACTAGCATATGGAGTGATTACAACGGCAAGAAAGTTGCGCCACTATTTTTCGGCACACCCGATAATAGTAGTCAATGAAGCACCTCTTTCAAATATACTGAACAATCCAGAAGCTACAGGGCGTGTCTCCCTTTGGGGAATAGAACTTTCCCCTCGGGACATCACGTATGAAAAAAGAAAGGCAATCAAGTCGCAAGTTTTGCCAGATTTCATTGCAGAGTGGATGGAGCTGCAAAACACGGGACCCCCAGATTTGTCGAGAACTTGGACTATGAACTTTGATGGATCCAAGAGAGTAGAAGGAGCTGGCGCAGGAGTGATACTTATATCACCTGAAGGCGACAAGTTAAAGTATGTCCTACGGATGACGTTCCCAAACGCATCCAACAATGAAGCAGAATACGAAGCCCTCATACACGGGATGAAGATGGCGAAAGCTTGCGGCGCAACTCGACTAAAAATCTTTGGTGATTCACAATTGGTGGCTCAGCAAGTTATGAACCAATGTGATGCAGTCAATGATAGCATGATAGCATATAAGGAGGTGTACAATGAGCTTGAGAAGCTGTTTGATGGATGCGAGGTGAATCACATCAGTAGGTTGAGCAACGATGAAGCCGACGTTCTCGCAAATATTGGGTCGCAGTGCCTTCCAATCCCGCCAGGTGTATTTTGGGAAGAAATAGCGGAGAGATCCACAAAGCCGAAGAAGGCGCAGAAAAAAGCAAAGGAGGAAAAAACTTCGGCGCCCCTCAGAGAAGCCTTGGATGCCGAAGAAGACCAAGAACTTGTGATGATGGTAGAAGTTCCTTGGATGCAAGCGTACATATCGTATATCCTTAGAAAAGAAATACCCGACGATCCAGTTGTGGCAAGGCGAATTATTCGACGATCCAAAGCTTTCACAGCGGTCAAAGGGGAGTTATACAAGCGAAGTATTTTAGGCGTCCTGCAAAGGTGCGTCACACCCGAAGAAGGAAGGATAATCCTAAAGGATGTGCACGAAGGAATATGTGGTCACCACGCAAGCAGTCGAGCTATTGCAGCCAAGGTTTTTCGGGCAGGATTTTACTGGTTGACAGCAATCAAGGATGCAAAAGAGATAGTACGAACCTGCGACGCGTGCCAAAGATTCGCCGCAAAACCTCACTCTCCGGCGGCAGAGCTGATGCCAATACCATTGTCATGGCCCTTTGCCCAATGGGGACTTGATATGGTGGGCAAGTTGCATAAAGCTTCGCCAGGAGGATATGAGTACCTGCTGGTTGCTGTCGACAAATTCACCAAGTGGGTAGAAGCGAAGCCAATAAACTCACCAGATGCAGCGTCGGCAATAAAGTTTGTCAAAGGCCTCGTTTTTCGGTTTGGAGTGCCTCACAGCATTGTCACAGACAACGGTACTAACTTCACAGCTAAGGAGTTCAAGGCATACTGCGCAGAAGTAGGCATCAAATTACACTTTGCGTCAGTTGGACACCCGCAAACCAATGGCCAAGTCGAAAAAGCCAATGGTATCATCTGCAACGGCATTAAAAAGCGCCTACTAGGACCGCTCGAAAAGGCTCGACATACCTGGCCAGAAGAATTGCCAAGTGTTTTGTGGAGCATCCGAACAACACCAAATACGGTGACACAAGAAACTCCGTTTTTCCTCGTCCACGGAGCCGAAGCAGTACTACCAATTGAAATAGAGCATGATTCTCCAAGAGTAACAAAGTATGACGAGGAAACATCACGAAAAGCTCGGGAGGACGATATGGATGCACTCGATGAAGCTCGAGATGAAGTACTATCACGAGTTACCAAGTACCAGCAGGACCTGAAAAACTACCACAGTCGACGATTGCGGCCCAGATCTTTCCAGGTCGGCGATTTGGTCCTACGGCTTAACCAAGAAATCTTGAAAAGCTCGAGTCACCATGGTTGGGACCTTACGTCGTCACGGAAGTCATCGACGGAGGAGCATACAGGATCAAGGACAAGAAGACAGGGGTTCCCGAGAAAAACCCCTGGAACGTGGCGCAGCTCAGGCGGTTCTACGCTTAGAGTCGAAATATAGTCCTCCTCTGTAAAAATACAATGTACTGAAACGCCCGCGAGTTTTCAGACGCACTCTTTTCCTTTTCAGGGCACCGAGTGGGGCTGGAAAGGTTTTTAATGAGGCGGGCTCGCGGTGCTGCAGTATAATAAAGATAGTGGAGATATACTTCCTATTCTTCGACACGCTCGGGGGCTCAATGCCTTCAAGTTACAAAATATACACAATATAGATAAACTAGACTTACTGAAATATATCGCCTTGGTACAAGAATACCTCGCCAAGTAGAACATCGGGAGCTAACAACTATAAATATAGTGTATTCATCAAAATTTTACTGCTTTGGTCTGAAAACCTCGCAACAAAAATATAGAACGTCACCACCAAGACACTCGGGGGCTCGTACCCATCGACAGCAAAATATATATATCTTCTTGCAACAAGAGAAAAATCTTCGGGATAACAAAACAGTATAAACTCCAGCCAAAGGCTCGGGGGCTTGACGATCAAAAATAGAAACAATATATATTTACAGAGTTGACAGCCTTACAATATAGATCATGTTTACAAATACACAAAGACTTATCAATGGAGAAACTACAGCAAGAAAAAGGAAAAAACCCTCAGCGGATACCTAGAACATGGTCTATGGTTATTCGCTCATTGGAAGGACGAGTACTATGCTCAGCATAGCTACCCTTCACAAAGAACTCAGCATCCATCCAAAGAAGTTCATCCATCATATCTTCGGCTACAGGAGTCACAAGATCATCAATCTTGCCCATGTTTCTCTTCTTCTTTGACATCTTAGCCAGGCACTTGGAAACAATTTGATTCATGGGCAATTTTGGGTAGCAAATCTTTATCATCATCATAGCAAATCTTGCGCCATCAAAGAGTTGAGCCCGCACAAAGCCATGGATTCGAGGAGCATCTCGAAATTTTTCCATTAAAGCAGGAAGAGTTTCTGGCATTTTGTTGCGAGGGAACATGGTTCCATAAACTAAAAACAAAGTCTTCGTATAGAAGTCGAGGAAGTCACGGACCTGAGCCGCGCGATCTTGGAATATGACAATTTGGCTGGTACGCTCAGGAGTAACCCAAAAGTTAGAACCATGTTGTGCAGCCAGTCTGAGCAGAACATTGGCTCAAGCTTCAACACGTTGATCTTCGGCAGCAGTATCCAAAAATGAGCCTGGTCCAGCAAATAAATTGTCAAGGAAGGAAAAATAGCAAGCACAACATCCAGCATGGTTATGAACAGGAAACATACCTGTCATGTCCAGGCTGGCGTCAGTCATTAGCTGAAGCATATAATTTTCTCGAGAAGAAGCTTCGGTAGCCTCAGCAACAGCAGCATCCTTTGCAGCAATGGCTTCTTTCGCCTGTTGAAGAGCAATTTTCTCTTTCTCGGATGCTTTTCGAGATTGCTCCATCATCGCAAGAGTTTGCTTCTTCATGGATTGAAGTAGTTGGCGAAGTTCTTGCAAATCTTGCGACAAATGTTTACTTGAAGAATCTTCGACAAGAGTTTTCTTCGAGAATGAAGAAGCAGGCGAAGTATCGGCAGATCAAGGATTGGCGGAGTAGTTATCAAATATCAACTGGAAAAGAAAGTTTCAGGATCAATGATAGTGTAAGATAGAATTTCGTTGATCTTCAGAAAATTTACATAGATATTACAGGAGAAGTTCTTCAGAAGGGCTATTGCGAATATTGTCGCCAAAGCTACTATGGCGACAACGGCAAAAGAAACAAGAAAAAAAAAAGGCATTCAACTAGACCTCCGGCTTTGATGAGCTAGGAGTCGAAGATGGCTTGATTCCGAGATAGGCCAAGATTTTCTTCGTGTTGGGCTTTGCCGCCCTGATCAGCGATCGCCATTTTGTGGTCTCCATCTGTTCTGTGTCGCCTACTTTTGCCCAGTCGATAGTTTGCTGGCTGTCAGCAACCAAGGCGACAGTACTCTCGATAGCAATCTTCATGTTTTCTTGGCGCATCTTCAGTCCAAGATCTTCTGGTGGATTGAAGTCCTTGGCAAGAGCAAGGAAAGTCTTGGGTTCCGTTTTCTTCGGGAAGAAGTAGGGGAATAGCCGTGACAATCTTGCATCAGCCTGTTCAATGCCTTCGCGAGCTTCGGTTCCATGAAACTCGAGGACAGAGAGTGCGTCCAGAAGAGGATCGTTGTCGGGATCTTCAAGCTCAAATTCTTGGTTTGTTTTACCTGTCACAGAAAATATATGTTGGTCGACAAACAAGTAAAGAAAAGCAAGTCTAAAAAAGATAGAATGGATCGACAAACTTACCGACAAAGCGTCGATTCTGCGAGTTCAAACGCTTGATGATCGCCTTTTCACGAGTAGCCTGTGCGGCTTTATGCTCGTTCAATAAAGTTTCGGCCTCATGAAGCCTTTTCTACAGATCTTCGACACCAGCAGCTTCTGCCTTAGCCTTCCCAGCTTCTGCCTTAGCTTTGCCAGCATCAAGTTCGGCCTTCTTGCGAGCCGTCTCACTTTGCTCTAATTTCTGAGCAAGCGTTTCGGCAAGTTTGTTGGCCTCTGCAAGTTTTTCTGCCAAAATAATCAAAAATAGTCAACATATCGATAACACAGGAGCAAGAAGCCATGAACAAAAGCAAGCAGGGAATCATCACCTTCGGTTTTGCTGGCGTATTCGCGATACCCAATGAATTGGGCACCAATGCGAATAAGTTCTTTGATCATGGGCTGTCAAAGAAGGAAAAAGAGAAAAAAGCATAGGTATGAGGAAAAAGAACACGACGGCACAAAGGATCAAATACAGAAAATATAGACAATAACAAGAAAGAAATTACGGACTTACATCGTCCAAAAGAGGACTCGAGGAGCTACCCAATTGTAGGGTAGGCTCCATGATCGTTTCAACCCTTGTCCTTTTTGGTGAAGGGACAAGAGGACTTGCAGGAGGAGTGGGAGCGCCGACGTTTTGTTGAGGAGGCGAGGATTCCTCTCCTTCGGCTGGCATCTCTGAAACAACTAGAGTATGTGACGTACTCGTTCGAGCAGCCACATCAAAAGCTGGTACTTCTTCCTCATCACCACTGCGATTAAAATGTCGGCAGCATAAAAAGCAAGATAAGACAAAAAAAATCGAGTACAATAATAAAGGGAAATAAAAGGTGACTTACGAGCTGATGAGGGCCTCAAGGTATGGATCATAAGCTGCCTTCTGACGTGAAGGAGCAGCTTCTTCGGCTTTGGAGGTGCCGGAATCCTCGACATCATCCCTTTTCCTTTTGTTCCTTGGAGAAATAGTAGGAGAAGGAGATTGTGCTGATGCAGTGCCTTCAGCGGCAGCCTCCTTTTCAGAAGATCCCGCAGATTTTTGAGAATCTGCGGGTTCATTCACAAAAGAGGGGGCATCTTGGTTGTCATCAGTGACAACGGCCCTTTCATCGACTTCTCCACCTTCAGGAAGGGGAGGAAGCGAGACAAGATTTGGATGGTTCTATACAAAAAACAGGGAGAGATGTCAATAAAAGAGTTACAAAAAAGATGGCAAGGTAATAACAAATCAATCGACAAGGGTTACCTTGGGAAGCGCATTGGTGGCGCTGTATGGTTTTACGCGGCAAGAAGAAGGGACAGGATCTTTTTTGCTGAGAGAGGAGATTTTTCGGACAAGCTTCTCTAAGTCCTTGACCTCTAAATCCGCCGACAACCGATCTGCGTCCTTGTCGCCAGCGTACTTCCAGAGAGGGTATTTGCGAGCCTGAAGAGGCTGCACTCTGGTTCTAAGAAAATACGCCGTGATTTGGATACCTGACAACTCTTTGCTGCGAGTATTCTGCAACTCATGGATGCGAGTCATTAGGGCCTCTGTCGATATTTTTTCTTCCTCGGTAGCCTCTGCATCCCAGGAGCGGCGGCGAAGGATTTTCTCGGCACCATCGAAAGGAGGGATGTTGTCTTCAGCACATCCATGGTTTTCCTCCTGAATGTACAGCCACTTCTTGCGCCACCCTTGAACTGAGTCAGGGAGTTTGACGTCGAAGTAATCGACTGCGGGACGAACGGAGATAACAACGCCGCCTATATTATAGGCGACATTGGGAGAGCCATTGCGGCGACAAAAGAAAATGCGCTTCCATAGCACCCAGTTAGGCTGGACGCCAAGGAAGGCCTCGCAGAGGGTGATGAAAATAGAAATATGGAGGATAGAATTGGGCGTGAGGTGGTGAAGTTGCAGACCATAAACAAAAAGCAATCCGCGGAGGAAAGGATGAATGGGGGCGGAAAGACCGCGGATGAGATGGTCGACGAAACTTACCCGATACCCCATTGGAGGGGTTGGGTAGCTTTCTTCGCTAGGGAAGCACAGCGCCTTGGGCTTCTTGCTGATCCCCAGCTTCTTCAAGAGGTTGATGTCCTGGGTGGAAATTTTGGACCTTTCCCATTCCGCGCTTCCCAGTTTACGGCAGCCATTGACGATTCCGGCGTGCTGTGTTTGATCAACCTACGCGGTGGCATCAACAATGGCACAAGAATGCAGCTTAGAGAAGATGAGCTCAGGGAGTTGTGGAGCGCAGGAGGAAGTTTTGCAGAGGAGAGCAGGAGAATGGCGCGAGCGGAAGTGCTCGAGGAAGAAGAAGGAGATTGTGGTGACCCGGCATACCACTGCATGGTGTAGTATGCAAGTATGATATAACACCAATGAAACACAGTTCCACGGTATTATATCGCTCAGAGTGGTACAACAGAAACATATGCGGGTCCAAGGCATGTCTATAGAATTACAACATCGACTCTGTTACATAAGATCATCACAGCCTCCTACTTTACAATGAGGTAAAACTGCAAATAAACTCCAGAAGAACGACTCGTAGTCTAGTCTTATCACGAACTCTATTTGTAGAGTATTTCACTAACTACAGAGGCTAAGAATAGACTCTAGCTAAATAGGAGCTAGGTTTAGGAAGCTAGTTCCCTTCTATGGCTAAACTAGGTTTTCTCCTTGTTGGATGTGGTATCTGACTCCTCTGACAGGGTCCTGTCTCGTGAAGTAGTTGTTGGCTCCTCGGTCTTCGAGTTGCACTGGAGATCCTCCTTCGATACCTCCATATCTAAGCAGGGGATTTAAGAGTGGGATGAGTACGAGCGTACTCAACAAGTTCATTATAGGAAAGAGGTGTTTAATGCACTAGCTACGGCATTAGACCAGAAAGTCTAATACCAATGCAGGTTTTCATAACCATTTCTTCAAAAGGTTGCTTTTATTCCGAAGAACTATGTCCGTCAGCCTTCACCGGTTTACTAGAACTTCATGGAGCTCCTTTCCGGCCGCGTTCGCAGTTCCATATCCCGGAACAGGGAGTGACAGGTCACGGTTCTTTACACTCTGCAGAGGTGTGTTGCTTTACCCATAAGAGATCTTAACCTTGGTGCCAACCAGGTGTACATTCCTGTCCACACTTCCTATGGTGTGAGGCCCGGTATAAGGTCTAGCCAATCATGTTCCTCCGCTACCTCGAACACCCACCCTTTGTTGCATGCCCCGACCCTGGGTCCTCGCCGGTCCCATTATTCCCACTCACGGGTGGACCCCGACCACGACAACAGTTTGGGACTCGTTAACCAAACTCCTTCGCCGGTAGCTGCAACCCATCATAGACCACAATACCGTGGGGACTTAAGGCCTCCCCAGCCAACCGCTTGCACTTCGAGCGACAAGTGTCTACGGACTATGCCGTGGGGACTTAAGGCTTCCTACCAACCGCTTGCCCCGATGCATACAAGTGTCTACGGTAAAGCGCATCCGTTGATGAACGAGACGTGGAAACACTTTTGACTACTCCGTCCCACTCCGGATCTTATGGTTAACACGGGTATTACGGCACAAGAATCACTGGCGACATTTGTTGTTTAATCCTAGATGGATATAAACCCTTGCAATGGAACCTCCACCATATTAACACAATCCATGGTTCCATTGCCCACCACATAGTCATATTCATAGTTATGAAAATAGTGGTTTTGGTTTTTTATGCAATAGTGATAAACATAGTACTTGGCAAGTAATTTGATAAAAATACTCAAATGACATGAGCAAGTGATGAACTTGCCTTTCTTGGCTGCAAGATTATGCAGACAATGTCTTCGATACGCAATAACTCCAAATTCTGAAATAGCATCATCGTCCGGTAAGGACGATGTTTAAAAGATTGGCAAGGATGCAATAATGCATAAGTATGAGATGCAATCGTTCTAAGCGTGACCTAACCCGATGATTTAGGATCAGTGAGTTGTAATGATTATCTCAGGGTGTGTTGCACTTTTAAAGTGGTTCACAAACAAGGTTCTTATTCAGGGTTGTGTTGTTTTAGAATTATAAGCAGGTGGTAAAATGAATAGTAACAATCATACACAATCAGGAATAGTAGCTGTATAGTAAGTAAGAGCAGTTGTCAATTTTAAGTCCTATAATACATGGTTGATGATTACTTATTATATAATTCAAAAGAATAACTTTTGAAGAACATGTTCTTTAATGAAGAACAAGTATGATAATTAAGTTTGTGGGGTTCTATGGTTTTCTATGGTTCTAATTGGTTTCTGGAGTAAGTAGTAGATGGATCACAACCTAGTTGGATTCATCAACATCTAGGGCTTGTAAGGTTGAGTTAAGCCTAGGCATTCTAAGCAATTATTCATACAAGGTTGCTATCAAGGTTAATTTATCTGGCTGGTGGTTGCTAACTAGGGTTTATAGGTTCTTATAAGCAGGGTTGAGGGTGATTCTTATTTTCTTCAAAAGAATAACTTTCGAAGAACATACTTCTTAAGTAATAAGAAGTATATCAATTAGGGTTGAGGTGGTCTAGGTTTTGCTACTGGATCCACTAAGTAAGGAATGATTGGCTCCTAAATAGGATGGTTCATAATTATGAAGTATTTGTAGGGTTCAGTGGACTATGGTTATGTAATGATAAATATTGAGCCTAGATGCTATTTGGGTTCATCACAATGGTGTGATGCTAAGCATGGATGAATAAGGATGATGGTTTTGACAGTAGAAGCTAGGGTTTAAACTTGGTTGATCCTACTTGATCAACTAGGTTTAGTGATATGCATACATGGAATACTAAATTGCTAGTGATAGGGTTCTACATTTTATGTGGACATAGGTATGTTTTTTAGTTGCTAATGGTGGCTCTATGATTTGAATTAAAGTACCATGATCACCTGTTCTAACCTTGGGTTTAGGTTTAGAAGCAATTTAGGTTTCACATGTAATAATGGAACTAGGGTTTGTGCATAATTGAGTTAGGGTTTTAGGGTTCCACATAAAATTATGAGGTCATCACTTGGTTTAAAATGGAACTAGGGTTTCCTAATTACCCTGTAATTATTGGATTAATAACTTCATTAATAAAGTTGAAGTTATTAATAAATTTGGAATAATAATATTGGATTTGACATTTTATTATTTTTAATGAATTAATAATTAAGGTAATTATTATTTAGGGTTTTAAATCCTCCTAATAAGGATTTAATAAGTTAATAGTAAAGGAAAATTAATTTTATTGTTTTCCTTATTTACTTACTGGTTTTTATTTATTTTATGAAATTTTTACTAATTATTGAATTTTAATTGAATTTGGAATTAAAATTTAAAGGCTTAATTAACAAGTATTAAATAATTAATTTTTTATTAAAAATAAAAATTTCATTTTATATTTTTATTGGATAGAGTTTTCTTTTCTAAGAATTTTAATATCTCATTTATATTTTTCTGACTTAATTTGGATTTTCTAATTTTATTCGTAGTTGCAGAAATTTACTGGAATTAAATTTAAACAGAAAATACTATTTGTACCGGTTTAGGCTACCCACCTGGTCATTGACCCGTGGGCCAGAGACACGTCGGCTGCCACATGGTGCCGATGTGGCAACCATGGGCTTCACCGGCGGGCAGAGGCGATGGTCGCCGACGGTGTGGTGCTTCCCCGGACAAACTAACGACACCACTAGATTAAGCGCGTCGAGGCGAACCTACTGGTACTCACGCCGCCACGAATTGGTCGCCGGAGCAACCACGACGGCGAGACCGAGCGGCGGCGCTCGCAGATGAACGGTGCGGCAAGGCTACGACGCATAATCGGACGAGGCGAGCATGCTAGGAGCTTCAGAGGCTCACCAGGAGTACGCCGGGCTTGACGGCGTGGTCAATGGTGGTCTGGTTCGCCGGATTTAGGGTCACCGGCCGTCGGAGAGACGAGCTCGACGGGGACGCTCCGGGGCACCTCGGCTCAATTCCTTCTGCAGACTGGGCATGTCAAGGATGGCGATCACGCTGGTGTGCCCAGCTTGGCTCGGGGGTTCTCCAATCGCCGGCGGTAATGGTGTCCGGCGTAGCTAGGGTTTCGGTCTGGGAAGAAAATTGAGACAAGGAGGAAGAAATCGAGCAGCTAGGTTTCGTCGCGGTATTTATACGGAGCTTTGGAGCATGCCTCGTCACACTGCTGGTGAAGGAGAGGACGCCAGCGAGGGGGAGAAGGAGAACATGGCGTCGAGGTGGCCTCAGTGCACGGAGGGGATGAGGACGACCCTCTCCTCGATGATTTTTTTACGAAGGGGTATGGTGGTTTGCTGGGCTGGCTTATGGGCTGCGGTTTGGGCCGCGCTGCTGGGCTGCTGGTGTGTTGACACTCCCAGGTAAGGTCCAGGTATGCCTTTTCTCCTCTTTTATTTATTTTCTGTTTTGTATTTCTATTTTGAATTCAGATTTGAATTCATATTTTAACTCCTTTCTATTTTGCAAGTCTTGCTCACTTAAATTCATACAAATATCAGTCCAGGGTTCTACAAAGTATTTAGTGATGTATTAGCAACTTTAATATAATACTATAACATTGGTTTATTAATTAGTATTGATATTTGGATTAAATTTCCATATGGACATGAATCTGAATATTATCATTGGAAACATTCAATTTGTTTTATAAAATGATAGTTTTGTTACTTAGTGATGGGTAGAGTTTTGTTTAGTATTTCTTTGTAAGAAATAATTTGAAAGTAGTATTTGCTTATGGATTCCTAATAAGAAGTGATTTAATGTCATGATTTCATCTGCTAAATATTTCTAAGGACTTGACTTCATATTTGATAACTTGATTACTTGCATATGATTCTATGTGAATTCTTATTTGTTAAGGTCTTGTAGGTTGGATTATAACCATATTTCAAAGGTAGCACTAGGATTATATTTAATAACACCTAGAATTACTTGGAGTAGATATTACTCCCATTATGGTTTGGTCTTGGGAATAATGATAAGTGATTGATCACCACCTATGGGTCTTAACTATAGGTCTTAGCACTAGGTTAATATTAGGTTAAATAATTGAAGCCTAAGATTTAGTTTGTGAGCAATTCTAGGGTTCTAATGATATTCACCTAATGGCATATGGTTTGGAACTCAAATGTGAACTAGGTTTATGGTTATGATCACCCAAGTGATGCACAAACTAAGGTTTAGTCTTCCCTATCCATGATAAGGTGATTACCTGCTTAATAGTTGAATTTCTCCTTTAGTTCCTAAGGACTTGAGAATTAGTTTTGTCTTCTCCCAATTAACTTCTTATTTCTATCCTCAATTATTCATTAAAGTAACTAAAGTGGTTATGGTTTTTTTTATAGTTAACTTTGGTCACATGGATGTATGGTTTCTCACCATATATATTATAGGCTTTAACTCTAAGCTTTACTTATGAACTTATATCTTCTACTTCAAGTTCTTAGGGTTTATGATCACTACACAACTTATAATGATCAAGGTTTGGCTTCCTAAGGTACCTCTCATTAAATGAGGTTCTCACTTCCATAATCAAGCACTGCCTTGATCAACTAGATATAGACTTTCCTTTATAGTTTCTTGAATAGACATAATTATGGTTGTCTCAATAGTTTATATCCCAGGAGATTGCCTGAAATAATTACTCAAGAAATGATGGTTTAACCATTTGGATATTTGAATAAATCTCTCCCTTGAATCCAAGTGTTTTCTCAACTAACTTGAGTGTAACACCAGATCTTGAGCTCTCTTATATAGGAATGGATTATTCTAGAGTTTATGGTATGTTCACAAGATCTCATTGGATAATAAAGGGTTAAGTCTCCACCTAGATGCTTAGTTGGATTAGTTGTTACTTTACTTCATCATTTCATAGATATGATCTTACTCCTTTTGGCATTGGCTATCTCACCACTCCCAATGATATGGTTTAACTCCTAATGCTTTAGTTCAATGGTTGTCACTTATTCTTAAATAGGTAAAGCTATGATTTATATGATTGGTCTCTCTCATTTGGAAAGGTCTTTAATACTAACCTGAGGTTAGGCTCCATAGAGGTTGATGTGATCATCAATATCTATGTTTAGCATAAATGGTTTCTATATTTCTAGGGATTGTCTTGAATAACATCCTAGGGTTTCTCTGAAAGATGATGATTTGAATACATGGATGCATATCCAAGGTTTAGCTCCAGGTTTGTTATTGCTTCTCTAATAATTATAGTAGAACTCTCACCTCTCTAGGTTTGATGTATATTAATATGGAATAGAGAAGGATATATATTTCTTAGTTGGAACTCTTTGTATTGTTTCCAAGATTAAAGTAGAATGAATACCATGATATTCATGGTGGGATCAAGGATTAGTTTAAGACATGGAGAAGATGAGTGAAGAATAGTTTCTCCATTTATTGTTACTGGATTTCCAATTAAATGGATGTTCATATGTTATGGCAAGACTTACCTTATTATAATCTTTTATAAGATCAAGCAATTGATCATTGAGTAAAGTGTTGTTGTGTTGATTTTTAGTTCCATGATCTAACCCCTTAGATCAAATCTCCTCTACCCAAAACAAGGTTTTATCAAAGTCACATTGAGGTTTATAGCGCTTGACTTGATGAGCTACTTCAATTCCACCAAGGTCAAGTGAAACTTGATTCTTGTGGATCGTTTTACTTTAAAGCGCGAAAATTCCCCAGATTTTCTATGCATGAATGCAATGCACACATCTGTTTCCTCTATTTTTGTAACCCCAATACCTGGGATATTACAGTCTCTACCCCTTAAAGTAAACTTCATCCTCGAAGTTTGAACTCTCTCACGTTTCGGAGTGTGGATCTGACTTGTATAGACTAAACTTTTCTCGAACTCCATATTGATCTCACTAGATATAATTGAATATATCCCTTGTCCAGATTCTTCCTGGAATCCATTATGGTTTGTCTCTGAACATTAGTTTCTTACTCCAGTTCTATGATTTTCTTCCTGGAATCTAATAATACCTGTCTCTGAGCCATGGCTTCTAACTTTAATTATTGGATTTCTTTCAACCCTATAGTCTTGTTTCCTTTCTCATTGAAGAGTCAATGATGGGACTTCTTCTTGTCCTGACAGTCTTAATTGAAGACTAATTGGATAACATTCTCCTATTTGATAAAATAGGTCTTTGTTTTCCCTTACTACCAAAAGTGCAATAATGGTACTTGGTAAGGTACTTACCATGGAAATGGCCGTGATGGTTTATTTCCCTAAGAATGGATTAGACTCATTTAGTCCATCCAATCATGGTTTATAGTTGATACCTATAACTATTTTGGGTTATTTAGGTTCCATGAAAGGAATCTTTCAGATATACTTTAGTTTTGGTATGGTCAATCTGCTTCGGTCTTAGGCCTTCTTGAGCTTTATTTGATCTACGGTAATTTCTTCGTCTAACTTCTTTATGCTTGACTTACTTGAGCTTCCGTACTTCTGAGTAAATATTACTCACTTTCTCAAGTTATAGTCCACTTCTTACTTCCTCGAGGTATAAACCTCGGCTTCTGGTCCGACATCCATCTGAAATTAATGTTCAACAATCTTATGAAAATAAGATCGAACTTCCTCTCAGTTCAGACATTCTGCTCCTATCAAGCTTAAAGTAGTGAGTCATTGTACATCCAACTCAATCTTTACTCTACCCCTTAGAGTTTTCTTATGCTCTTCAACTCCTTTTCTTCCAACTATTAGACTTATGATTAGAATATTGGTCTAGGTCTAGCTTATGGTTTGTACTTTTCTAAAAGTCTCACGAAGAATGTTTGTGGTGTATCCACTCGATTGTGGACTACCAATGTTAATCCTTTGATTAAATGATTATAGGTCATTGTTATTTGGCTAACAAAATTTTATTTGTTCACAACTTCTTGATACAAATAATCCAATGGTGGACTACTTGATACCAATTGTGGCTATCTGCTATCTAAAATGGATTCTTTTATAGGTTTTGATCAACTGAACGAGACATCTTCTACTTTATCTCGCAGTATTGATTCTATACCAATTGGGGTCTGCTGATATCAACTATGGTCTTCTAATATCTGTTATGGTTTCATAAGTCATCTTTCTTCTGTCAGGGTTTATTTTGCAAGAGAACCACTAACTGACACTATGATTATAGTATTCGAAGTGATTTCCCATGCATTCCCTCTTCGATGGATGTGCTTAAGCTTCACCATAATCACCAGATTTCTCACCTTCATGCTTCTCCTGTACTAAAGTACTCCTCTGTTGAGGTAAAGCATGAGTTTTGATTGGTACTTCCTTCTGAATATTGTGGTTGCTTCCCACAACTTTGTTTCCTTTATCTGATGAACCTTTATCTTGTCTTCAGAATCTTCAGAATTCGTCACTTCCTCACACGATTAATATTACCCTCTAGATCTATAGCATCAAGTAAGAACTTGATATTGCAACATGCATTTGCATATCGAAGTCAAACTTCATGTATGGATCTAGTCAAACAATGAAAATCCAAATAAATCCAAGAAGATTCAGCTTTGTGCATATAATGCACACCATCATAAGCCTGAATAAGAATAGTGGAGTAAGACATCTCTAAACATTAGGCTCTGATGTGTAGTATATAACACCACATAAGATAGGTTTATATCGTGATACTTAGCACTTATGGAAGTCTACTATTTGTCTCAACATTTACCTTAATTGCTCATTTGCAATGAGATAAACTTGAAACAACGTGGTCTAGGATAGTTAAAGTTAACCTAAATTTGTTTGGAAGTACTAACAAAGTATTATATCATATATAAGTGCTGTTGAGGACTATTTTGTATGATACCACTAGTTCTAGTATGGTTACTCTAAACACATAACTTCCATGTGTTCTTACCATGTAACTAGGGTTCTGATGTACTTGACACAGTTCCCATGGTTTTGGAACACAATTCTTGCTTTGTTGTTGAAGACCTGACTTCTTATTGTTCTCCTCCTAAATGTTTATGATGTTCTATTCCATCACATAATGATTCCCAGGTGAATCATATATGATTAGCAACTCCAACTTGTAGTAGACATATATTTTTCCTATCACTCTTCCTTATTTCCCATGATTGACTCATCATGGTCTTTTCTACCTCATATGACTCATAGTTATCACTTACTATCAATTGTTTCACAAGTTTAGATAAATTTTACTTACCCTATTACTTGTCTGGGTCTACATCTTCTATTAGGATATCTTTAATTATCTTCATCACTTGATATTACTTCTAGTACAGGTCTGAGTAATTCTTATTTAACTATAACATGTGTTGGTACACATCTTCCAATAGGATATCTTCCTTATGGTTGTATCCTCTCTTTGGACTACCATGTTTTGTATACCAACTGTGATCTACTCATCTATGGTTTTAAGGACTTAATGGTATGCTACATACTTGGGATTAGCTAACTAAGTTCACTATATCTTGGTAAGTTAGGTAAGAAATGTTGACTCAAGTGTGTCAGGATTATTCTCAAGTGAATATCCATCTCAAGTCATAAAAATATTTGGTCTAACTAAGACAACTTCCTATAGACACTACCAATCCTATAGGTCTCCTTTAAAGGGTTTTAATCCTAGGGTCAAAGCATTTGCTCTGATACCAACTGTGGTGACCCGGCATACCACTGCATGGTGTAGTATGCAAGTCTGATATAACACCAATGAAACACAGTTCCACGGTATTATATCGCTCAGAGTGGTACAACAGAAACATATGCGGGTCCAAGGCATGTCTATAGAATTACAACATCGACTCTGTTACATAAGATCATCACAGCCTCCTACTTTACAATGAGGTAAAACTGCAAATAAACTCCAGAAGAATGACTCGTAGTCTAGTCTTATCACGAACTCTATTTGTAGAGTATTTCACTAACTACAGAGGCTAAGAATAGACTCTAGCTAAATAGGAGCTAGGTTTAGGAAGCTAGTTCCCTTCTATGGCTAAACTAGGTTTTCTCCTTGTTGGATGTGGTATCTGACTCCTCTGACAGGGTCCTGTCTCGTGAAGTAGTTGTTGGCTCCTCGGTCTTCGAGTTGCACTGGAGATCCTCCTTCGATACCTCCATATCTAAGCAGGGGATTTAAGAGTGGGATGAGTACGAGCGTACTCAACAAGTTCATTATAGGAAAGAGGTGTTTAATGCACTAGCTACGGCATTAGACCAGAAAGTCTAATACGAATGCAGGTTTTCATAACCATTTCTTCAAAAGGTTGCTTTTATTCCGAAGAACTATGTCCGTCAGCCTTCACCGGTTTACTAGAACTTCATGGAGCTCCTTTCCGGCCGCGTTCGCAGTTCCATATCCCGGAACAGGGAGTGACAGGTCACGGTTCTTTACACTCTGCAGAGGTGTGTTGCTTTACCCATAAGAGATCTTAACCTTGGTGCCAACCAGGTGTACATTCCTGTCCACACTTCCTATGGTGTGAGGCCCGGTATAGGGTCTAGCCAATCATGTTCCTCCGCTACCTCGAACACCCACCCTTTGTTGCATGCCCCGACCCTGGGTCCTCGCCGGTCCCATTATTCCCACTCACGGGTGGACCCCGACCACGACAACAGTTTGGGACTCGTTAACCAAACTCCTTCGCCGGTAGCTGCAACCCATCATAGACCACAATACCGTGGGGACTTAAGGCCTCCCCAGCCAACCGCTTGCACTTCGAGCGACAAGTGTCTACGGACTATGCCGTGGGGACTTAAGGCTTCCCCAGCCAACCGCTTGCCCTGACAGATACAAGTGTCTACGGTAAAGCGCATCCGTTGATGAACGAGAGGTGGAAACACTTTTGACTACTCCGTCCCACTCCGGATCTTATGGTTAACACGGGTATTACGGCACAAGAATCACTGGCGACATTTGTTGTTTAATCCTAGATGGATATAAACCCTTGCAATGGAACCTCCACCATATCAACACAATCCATGGTTCCATTGCCCACCACATAGTCATATTCATAGTTATGAAAATAGTGGTTTTGGTTTTTTATGCAATAGTGATAAACATAGTACTTGGCAAGTAATATTATAAAAATACTCAAATGACATGAGCAAGTCATGAACTTGCCTTTCTTGGCTGCAAGATTATGCAGACAATGTCTTTGATACGCAATAACTCCAAATTCTGAAATAGCATCATCGTCCGGTAAGGATGATGTTTAAAAGATTGGCAAGGATGCAATAATGCATAAGTATGAGATGCAATCGTTCTAAGCGTGACCTAACCCCGATGATTTAGGATCAGTGAGTTGTAATGATTATCTCAGGGTGTGTTGCACTTTTAAAGTGGTTCACAAACAAGGTTCTTATTCAGGGTTGTGTTGTTTTAGAATTATAAGCAGGTGGTAAAATGAATAGTAACAATCATACACAATCAGGAATAGTAGCTGTATAGTAAGTAAGAGCAGTTGTCAATTTTAAGTCCTATAATACATGGTTGATGATTACTTATTATATAATTCAAAAGAATAACTTTTGAAGAACATGTTCTTTAATGAAGAACAAGTATGATAATTAAGTTTGTGGGGTTCTATGGTTTTCTATGGTTCTAATTGGTTTCTGGAGTAAGTAGTAGATGGATCACAACCTAGTTGGATTCATCAACATCTAGGGCTTGTAAGGTTGAGTTAAGCCTAGGCATTCTAAGCAATTATTCATACAAGGTTGCTATCAAGGTTAATTTACTGGCTGGTGGTTGCTAACTAGGGTTTATAGGTTCTTATAAGCAGGGTTGAGGGTGATTCTTATTTTCTTCAAAAGAATAACTTTCGAAGAACATACTTCTTAAGTAATAAGAAGTATATCAATTAGGGTTGAGGTGGTCTAGGTTTTGCTACTGGATCCACTAAGTAAGGAATGATTGGCTCCTAAATAGGATGGTTCATAATTATGAAGTATTTGTAGGGTTCAGTGGACTATGGTTATGTAATGATAAATATTGAGCCTAGATGCTATTTGGGTTCATCACAATGGTGTGATGCTAAGCATGGATGAATAAGGATGATGGTTTTGACAGTAGAAGCTAGGGTTTAAACTTGGTTGATCCTACTTGATCAACTAGGTTTAGTGATATGCATACATGGAATACTAAATTGCTAGTGATAGGGTTCTACATTTTATGTGGACATAGGTATGTTTTTTAGTTGCTAATGGTGGCTCTATGATTTGAATTAAAGTACCATGATCACCTGTTCTAACCTTGGGTTTAGGTTTAGAAGCAATTTAGGTTTCACATGTAATAATGGAACTAGGGTTTGTGCATAATTGAGTTAGGGTTTTAGGGTTCCACATAAAATTATGAGGTCATCACTTGGTTTAAAATGGAACTAGGGTTTCCTAATTACCCTGTAATTATTGGATTAATAACTTCATTAATAAAGTTGAAGTTATTAATAAATTTGGAATAATAATATTGGATTTGACATTTTATTATTTTTAATGAATTAATAATTAAGGTAATTATTATTTAGGGTTTTAAATCCTCCTAATAAGGATTTAATAAGTTAATAGTAAAGGAAAATTAATTTTATTGTTTTCCTTATTTACTTACTGGTTTTTATTTATTTTATGAAATTTTTACTAATTATTGAATTTTAATTGAATTTGGAATTAAAATTTAAAGGCTTAATTAACAAGTATTAAATAATTAAATTTTTATTAAAAATAAAATTTTCATTTTATATTTTTATTGGATAGAGTTTTCTTTTCTAAGAATTTTAATATCTCATTTATATTTTTCTGACTTAATTTGGATTTTCTAATTTTATTCGTAGTTGCAGAAATTTACTGGAATTAAATTTAAACAGAAAATACTATTTGTACCGGTTTAGGCTACCCACCTGGTCACTGACCCGTGGGCCAGAGACACGTCGGCTGCCACATGGTGCCGATGTGGCAACCATGGGCTTCACCGGCGGGCAGAGGCGATGGTCGCCGACGGTGTGGTGCTTCCCCGGACAAACTAACGACACCACTAGATTAAGCGCGTCGAGGCGAACCTACTGGTACTCACGCCGCCACGAATTGGTCGCCGGAGCAACCACGACGGCGAGACCGAGCGGCGGCGCTCGCAGATGAACGGTGCGGCAAGGCTACGACGCATAATTGGATGAGGCGAGCATGCTAGGAGCTTCAGAGGCTCACCAGGAGTACGCCGGGCTTGACGGCGTGGTCAATGGTGGTCTGGTTCGCCGGATTTAGGGTCGCCGGCCGTCGGAGAGACGAGCTCGACGGGGACGCTCCGGGGCACCTCGGCTCAATTCCTTCTGCAGACTGGGCATGTCGAGGATGGCGATCACGCTGGTGTGCCCAGCTTGGCTCGGGGGTGCTCCAATCGCCGGCGGTAATGGTGTCCGGCGTAGCTAGGGTTTCGGTTCTGGGAAGAAAATTGAGACGAGGAGGAAGAAATCGAGCAGCTAGGTTTCGTCGCGGTATTTATACGGAGCTTTGGAGCATGCCTCGTCACACTGCTGGTGAAGGAGAGGACGCCAGCGAGGGGGAGAAGGAGAACACGGCGTCGAGGTGGCCTCAGTGCACGGAGGGGATGAGGACGACCCTCTCCTCGATGATTTTTTTACGAAGGGGTATGGTGGTTTGCTGGGCTGGCTTATGGGCTGCGGTTTGGGCCGCGCTGCTGGGCTGCTGGTGGGTTGACACTCCCAGGTAAGGTCCAGGTATGCCTTTTCTCCTCTTTTATTTATTTTCTGTTTTGTATTTCTATTTTGAATTCAGATTTGAATTCAAATTTTAACTCCTTTCTATTTTGCAAGTCTTGCTCACTTAAATTCATACAAATATCAGTCCAGGGTTCTACAAAGTATTTAGTGATGTATTAGCAACTTTAATATAATACTATAACATTGGTTTATTAATTAGTATTGATATTTGGATTAAATTTCCATATGGACATGAATCTGAATATTATCATTGGAAACATTCAATTTGTTTTCTAAAATGATAGTTTTGTTACTTAGTGATAGGTAGAGTTTTGTTTAGTATTTCTTTGTAAGAAATAATTTGAAAGTAATATTTGCTTATGGATTCCTAATAAGAAGTGATTTAATGTCATGATTTCATCTGCTAAATATTTCTAAGGACTTGACTTCATATTTGATAACTTGATTACTTGCATATGATTCTATGTGAATTCTTATTTGTTAAGGTCTTGTAGGTTGGATTATAACCATATTTCAAAGGTAGCACTAGGATTATATTTAATAACACCTAGAATTACTTGGAGTAGATATTACTCCCATTATGGTTTGGTCTTGGGAATAATGATAAGTGATTGATCACCACCTATGGGTCTTAACTATAGGTCTTAGCACTAGGTTAATATTAGGTTAAATAATTGAAGCCTAAGATTTAGTTTGTGAGCAATTCTAGGGTTCTAATGATATTCACCTAATGGCATATGGTTTGGAACTCAAATGTGAACTAGGTTTATGGTTATGATCACCCAAGTGATGCACAAACTAAGGTTTAGTCTTCCCTATCCATGATAAGGTGATTACCTGCTTAATAGTTGAAGTTCTCCTTTAGTTCCTAAGGACTTGAGAATTAGTTTTGTCTTCTCCCAATTAACTTCTTATTTCTATCCTCAATTATTCATTAAAGTAACTAAAGTGGTTATGGTTTTTTTTATAGTTAACTTTGGTCACATGGATGTATGGTTTCTCACCATATATATTATAGGCTTTAACTCTAAGCTTTACTTATGAACTTATATCTTCTACTTCAAGTTCTTAGGGTTTATGATCACTACACAACTTATAATGATCAAGGTTTGGCTTCCTAAGGTACCTCTCATTAAATGAGGTTCTCACTTCCATAATCAAGCACTGCCTTGATCAACTAGATATAGACTTTCCTTTATAGTTTCTTGAATAGACATAATTATGGTTGTCTCAATAGTTTATATCCCAGGAGATTGCCTGAAATAATTACTCAAGAAATGATGGTTTAACCATTTGGATATTTGAATAAATCTCTCCCTTGAATCCAAGTGTTTTCTCAACTAACTTGAGTGTAACACCAGATCTTGAGCTCTCTTATATAGGAATGGATTATTCTAGAGTTTATGGTATGTTCACAAGATCTCATTGGATAATAAAGGGTTAAGTCTCCACCTAGATGCTTAGTTGGATTAGTTGTTACTTTACTTCATCATTTCATAGATATGATCTTACTCCTTTTGGCATTGGCTATCTCACCACTCCCAAATGATATGGTTTAACTCCTAATGCTTTAGTTCAATGGTTGTCACTTATTCTTAAATAGGTAAAGCTATGATTTATATGATTGGTCTCTCTCATTTGGAAAGGTCTTTAATACTAACCTGAGGTTAGGCTCCATAGAGGTTGATGTGATCATCAATATCTATGTTTAGCATAAATGGTTTCTATATTTCTAGGGATTGTCTTGAATAACATCCTAGGGTTTCTCTGAAAGATGATGATTTGAATACATGGATGCATATCCAAGGTTTAGCTCCAGGTTTGTTATTGCTTCTCTAATAATTATAGTAGAACTCTCACCTCTCTAGGTTTGATGTATATTAATATGGAATAGAGAAGGATATATATTTCTTAGTTGGAACTCTTTGTATTGTTTCCAAGATTAAAGTAGAATGAATACCATGATATTCATGGTGGGATCAAGGATTAGTTTAAGACATGGAGAAGATGAGTGAAGAATAGTTTCTCCAATTATTGTTACTGGATTTCCAATTAAATGGAAGTTCATATGTTATGGCAAGACTTACCTTATTATAATCTTTTATAAGATCAAGCAATTGATCATTGAGTAAAGTGTTGTTGTGTTGATTTTTAGTTCCATGATCTAACCCCTTAGATCAAATCTCCTCTACCCAAAACAAGGTTTTATCAAAGTCACATTGAGGTTTATAGCGCTTGACTTGATGAGCTACTTCAATTCCACCAAGGTCAAGTGAAACTTCAGTTGCTGTGACTGTTTTACTTTAAAGCGCGAAAATTCCCCAGATTTTCTATGCATGAATGCAATGCACACATCTGTTTCCTCTATTTTTGTAACCCCAATACCTGGGATATTACAGAGATCTTATATAGAGGTGCGGCGAAGTGGCGGACCGTTGGATGGAAAAACTATGCGGCTGATGATAACCACGTGGAATAGGGGTAAAAAAGTATTTTAACCCTGGAGAAGTTACGGTACGAGCGCCAGGAAAAGCGGAGGACATGTGTTCCCCACTTGCACGACGTGTCAATATAATGGGTAATTTGGGCCCGCAAGGCAGCGGGAGAAGACTTCTCGCAATTTTCGGACTTGCAATCGTGGCTATCGTCAGCAATAACTTCACTTTGGCAGGAGAAAAATTCGACTCAACAGCTTCATAAAAAGGCGACATGGAAAAATATTGGAGAGCCTTTGATCAAATACAAGTTTTTGATCAAATGCTCGGGGGCTACTTTGAAAAAATGAAAAGATAAAGAAAGACAAAATAGAAATGGCGTGAGCCTATGATCAAATACAAATATTTGCTCATAGCCTCGGGGGCTACTCCCATCGGAAGCGCTGTTCGCGCACCCGAGAAATTATAAAACTTCGGGGAAGAAAGAAAATATAGCAGCATAAGGCGTGGAGCCTACACCCAAGCACAAGTCCTTGGCTGTAGCCTCGGGGGCTACTCCCATCGGGAACGCTGTTCGCGTGCCCGATGAAATTATAAAAAAGAAAGAAAGAACGGGAAGAAGAAAGATAGAAGAGCAAAAGAGTATATTTCGAGTTATAAATAACTCTGCATATACTCCCATTGGGAGAGCAATATAAGTCATCCGTTGACTCAATAAAATGTGCCATTCCAACAACCGAATAAGCACTCGACAATATATTCTTAGAACGCCAAAGTTGCGATCAATTTCTGAATGCCGCAAATTTGCGAAGGTAAGACCCCAGATCCGTTCTGTGTGGCGTGGCGCCGTGTAACACCCCAAATTTCAATGAAAAGAAAGTTAGAGAATTCAGAAAGCAAAATTTCAAACCAACAAAAACTTTTCTCTTGCATATAGTACCATGCATAGGACTTGTGCATTTGAGTGATATGCCATGATGATTGTTGTTACTTGTATCTTGATGTGCTCTAAAACCCTAGAGTGATCATATGAAGATCACCAACCAAATAAATCAAAGTGGAAGAAAATTCCAATAAACACAAAACCCTAAAAACCCTCACTTATGCTCTATGGCATTTTTATAAATTTTGACCCTAGACCTATTTGGTCTTCACCATTAGTTGAATAATGTTATTAAACACTTATTACAACTTTTGGAACCAAGGTTTCACTTTTCAAATAAATTTCAAACACAATTTCCACTCACATGAGATATTGGCCAAATCTGCCAATTTTAGTCTGATCACCACTTTGAGCCCCTGCAATTCAATTTTATCAAACCAATTCTTGCTAACTCTTTGCACCATTTCAAAGTCAACATCAAGGTGAACAACTTTGATGAAGACCACCCTGCCAAATTCATCTTTGATCACTAGCTATGCTCATCCAAAGTTGCAACTTTATATTAAGATCAACAATCTCCACTTAGCCATTTTGGCCAAAATTTGAAATCTAATTTTTCCACCACCACCTCCATTCATCTCTGGTCAATTACAACTTATCTCAACACTCACTTTTCAAAAAAGTTCACCATTTGAATTATTTCCATTTTGGATATTTTTGTATTTTCCAAAATTGAACACTATTCCTACACTATAGCAAATAGTGATCTACTCAAACTAACCTACTCTAACCAACCCCAAATGGTCCCCTGGTCCCCTCTCTCACTAACCTCAACATAGAAACCCTAGGGAGGGAGAGGGAACAAGCATGGCATGGCCATGCCGGCCACATGCCGGCCATGCCGCACCACCTCCTCTCTCCTTCATCGCCGACCCTGGCCACCATGTCCCTGCACTCCACCTCACTCTACTGGATCGCCTAGCATCGGCCGTTGTCGAGGAGGAACACAGACAAAGGCCGGACAAGCACGCGTCCATGGCGCCCTGGACGCCGCTCGCGTCGCGCGTGTGCACGCCGCGGGCATACATCGGACACGCGCCGCGCCACGACCTCGAGCACGCCCTGGCCCCGCTTGCAACACGTTGAGCATCACCGTGACACCGCAACGCTCCCAGACACGCCCTCGACCACGACCCGCCACCGCCGTCGCCGGAGAAGAGAACCCTGGTCCGCCGCGGACGCGACGGACACGGAAGCAATGCGACCAATTTAGCCACCGCCCGACCCCGCTGTCGCCGCCAATAGCATCGCCAGGAGCCGTCGAACACTGCCACCACCTCGCCTAGCTCGATCGCTTGCCGGAGAAGCCGCGCCATGGTCGACTTCTTCACGGCCAAGCCGCACCCTTGGCCATCTATAAATACCGCGTTCCCTGGACGAAGTTGAGCACACCATCTCGTTCACCACCCTCCACTGCTTCTCCTCCACCAAACCACTCGCTCGATTGTCGCCGGAGCTGCTTCAATTTGAAGATCGGAGCCCGCCAGTACCGCACCTCGCCGCCGTCGATTGGAGCCGATCCAGGAGTCGCCGCCGGTACCAGGAGAACCGCCGTCGTCCACATCTACATCACGCACACTGCCAGCCACCGCGGGAGCCCTGGTTAGCTCTCCCACCCCCTAGGCTCGCCGCCAGAACCTCTGCTTCTCGCCGGAGAAGACGACGACCGTGCGCCGTTGGATTGCCTTCTAATCCAACGCGCCACGTCGCTCGTACCGTTTCGGGTTTTAAACGCCGCTGACATGCGGGACCCTTCAGGCAGCCCGCGGCACTGGACCGTGGCTGGGCTGGCCTTGGGCCTGTTTAAACCTTTTCGGCCCAGCTTCGTTTTCCCGCCGGCCCTTTTATTCAAATTTGATTTAAACAATTACATCCCTTTTTCAATACTGCCCAAACTTTGAAATTAAATAGTTTCAAATTGGCTAAACCAAATTTAGTGATTTTGATATTGTTGGAAAGCCACTGAAATTCTCTACAACATGCCACTGGCCTCATGGTCAATTTCTTTGCAGAATTAATGTGACAAAAATAACAAGCCAGGGACTTTTCCCTATTCAAATAATTCTTAAAAATCAACCAAAATAGATATTAAGTTAATTCCAACTCTAATAGCTCACTTTTGACTTACACTAATTGTTTATGCAATAACATGGTGTGGTCACTTTGCATGATCATGCCATGGTTTAATGAGTGGATATTTTGACTAGTTTAACTAGTTGATATTGTCCAAAACTATTAAAGTTAAATGGTGTGAAGTCTTATACTTCATTTAAACTTGTCTCACATGAATTCATGGGATGCTTGGACCCCTGGTTCCAAACTCTCTTATATGAAATTCTTGAGATTTAAATCAAATGTAGTATTATTTAAATGGTATGAGGTGATCCACCTCATTTAAATCATTCTACCAAATGATGATGATGATGAACATTTGATTTAGGTCAATATGAGTTCATCCATGATTGTTGGAGAAATTAAATCTTAAGAAGATTTCAATGAGAGGAAATTATTTCTCAAGAACCCTATGGAAACTATCATCTACATTTGGAATACACATTCTACTTAAATCCCACAACCCATGCACCCTAGTTTATTTATGTGTGTGCATAGAGTAGTTTGTGTGTTTATTTGTGATGTGTGGAATAGCCATTGAATTAGTGAGTAATTATACTCGTATTCAAATTTAGACGGTAGCACCGGAGAGTACGCCGAAGAAGAAGGTTGCTACCAGGAGGAGGAAGAGGAACAGTTTGAAAACTACCAAGGCAAGCTAAATTACTGTGCAAGCTTTTACCCTTGCAAAGTGCAAAGCCCCTTGGGGCATGGCACCATGTTTCTTATCTTTTCTTATGTGAACCCATCCCAAGTTTTTACTTGTTTTCTAAACGATGTACTTTTATAGTTAACTTTGGTCGAAGTACAAGTTGGGTACTAGAGTAGTGAGTTAGTCTCTTCCAAGCAAGGCAAGATAGCACCCCTCATGAATTAGAGCTAGTGCTAATAAACTAAATTTGACTACTCTAGATGGGAACAACAGGTTTTTGAAAGGATTTTGAAACCTTGGAATGAAGATGCATTCCATTGAAGGATTTTTGAAGGTGAATATGACCAAGAGAAGATGGTGATTTTTGATAAAACTTGATGTTGGTTTGAATGCGATACCTTTCCAATTCTCAAGTACCCCCACAATACCTGATTATGGGTAGGGCTTAACTGGAAGTTTATGCGTCTTAGTATGGGTTCCCTCTAAACAAGCGTCATCGGGGTTATGCCGAAAGCTGCCTCTACCACAAAAGAAACGATACGATATGATGCGAAATGAGGTGAATGTCCGGCCCAAGCCCTGTGCAGTTCCCATGTTGACAGTTGGTCTTCACCGGGAGGCCAAGCTCATGGGGAGAGGTGCTCATACTAGGGTTCGTAAGTGAAAGGTTATGGTTGATGATCCGCGATCTTTGTTACGATTATTCGGGAAATCCCGACGGATGAAATCAAATGTTGTGGCACAAGTGTGCAACCTCTGCAGAGTGTAAACCTATTCGAATAGCCGCGTCCACGGTTACGGACGGTTGGAAAGGCCATACAGTTTCCGATGTCATATCTTTGAAAATGATGCTGAAAAGGTGATGGTGAAATGACTTGTGGTGGATTGAATTGAAATCACCACATGAATGGTGGGAATGACACTAATGTTCCCACTTGAGTTAGTTAGCACGTGAGTAAGCTTTTCTCAAAACTTTGTGAACTAAAACTAGCTTTATGCAAATAAACTAGAGCTTAGCAAACCCTACTAGAATGTCTAGCACTTCCATTAGTTTGAGTTTGCGAGTACTCAACGTACTCACGGCTTTGTCCCTGGCTATTCAAATGGCCAGAGTATGAAGATGAACAAGGAGATGACCAGCAGGATGCCTACGACAACTAAGCGCCTTCCGACGTCAAGCGTTGGCCTGTGGACTAGAGAGTCCTTGTATCTTACGCTTCCGCTATGTTGAACTGTGAACTTGTGTTTGTTCGTTGATCAATAGATCAACTATTCGTGTAATATGGATCATGTGATTCCAATTTGTAAGACTTATGGTTTGTAATGAATGATGACTGTGATACTTAACTATTATGCCTCGCAACAACAATATTCCTGGGATTGCGATGTATGACATAATAGGCATTCGGACTTAAAAATCCGGGTGTTGACAAGTTGGTATCAGAGCCATTGTTTGACCTTAGAAGACCTTAGTTAGAATGGGCGTTCTGAAAAATTTAACTTTGAAATCAAATGAAAGAACTTATTTGTGAAAACTTACTACACTCTCGTCTTGAGACTTTGCCAAAATTTGAGGAATCAGGTTCTATCTTATTTGAATCAACTTAAAAATTTGCCACACTTTGCACTCTCTAACTTACTCATCCAATTCTCTTTCAGATGAAGCCGAATGAACCCCTCAACACCAAGTTTTATCAGCTTGGGAACGGAGGAAGCTTGATCTTCGAGCATGACCTCGACTCCCTGTCGGATCACCTTGGCCGCCCACACCCCGAGTTTCACGGGATTCAGGTGGACGACCAGCCGGGAGGGGAACTGCAGTGGATTATCACTGCCGACTTGAGGGGCAAGCTGGAGCCTCCCACCTCGGAGAGGATCCTTTTCTCTTTCAGGGAAAGCAACTGGCTCGACGGGCTTGCACGTGCTCTTCAGGAAGCACTTGCTCGTCTGTGCGGACAGAATACCGAAGCCCTTCGTGAGGAACGCTTTGCGCATCTCGCACGGCGTAACTCTGACGGACGACCCATGGATGTGCCACTCCACCCCCAGTTGAGGCACCATGTGGATCACTTGGACTTCATGCTCTACCAGACTCAGAGAGACCTCGACGCCTCTCGCGCTTACGCGAACCAGACCCATGCTCACATCATCGAGCAGGGTGAGGCGATCAAGCTACTCAACAACGACCGCAGAAGCCTTCGCCAGCAGCGTGCCAAGAAGGACGCTACGATTCGCCGCCTTCGCGACCGGATCGTGTCACTTGAGGCCACTGTCAAGGCCTGTGGAGGATCAGATTCTTCAGCTGGAGGAGGACGATGGAGGCATCGACATCCGAGGAGGAGACGCCTTTCTGAGCGATGACGATGACTTTGAGGAGGACGAGAACACCGAGGAGGAGGACTATGAGTTCCTGGAGGCCGGACAGGATGACTACGTCCCGATCGATATAGATGATGAGGAGTAGTTGCACTAGTCTCACTTATAGTAGGTGTGAGTTGTATCCCGTCCCTTGTATCGTAGCATGAGAATGGTTCTTAAAACCATTGGAGTATGTGTAGTTTGTACTATGTGTTGCATGAATGAATGAATGTTATGTTGGTCATGAAAAGATTTCCAGTTTTCGAATGTTTTTCAAACTTAACCAAAATGAACCATAGAATGTTCCCTCTTATCTCATGATCTTCTATATCTTCAGATGGCCCCTCCGAATCGCACCAACGACGCGATGATGCAACTTCTCGCAAACCCCGCTGCAGCAGACCGGAAACCGAGAGAGCCGAGCGACAAGCCAACATCATCGCCTTGCGTAACATCGCCAACCAAGGCCATGGAAATCATGACCACCCCGGATCCAAGCTCAAGAACTTCCAACACCAACCCTCCGGTGTTTGGCAAGACCGAGGAGCCCTCGACGCCGACGATTGGCTCCAGGACTAAGGAGAACAACTGGAAGTAGCTGGAGTGGAAGCCAACGAGAAGGTGTTGTTCGCCACTCACTACCTCGCTGGACCAGCTCGCGCTTGGTGGACAAGTACCCGTGCCATGAACGGAGGTCAATTCATGACTTGGGAGGATTTCAAACTCAAGTTCAGCAAGTACCATGTACCCCCGGGTCTTATCAAGAAGATGAGGGATGAGTTCCGTGAACTGAAACAAGGTCGCATGACGGTGGTTGAGTACCGCGACAAGTTTCTCACTTTGTCAAGGTATGCCCCTGATGAGACTGACACCGTTGAGAAGAGGAAGGAGAGATTCCTGAACGGACTGCATGATGAGATGCAGACTATCCTCGTCAACATCCCCTTCGCCGACCTCGAAGCCCTTGTTGACTCCGCCATCCAGATGGAGGGCAAGTTAAACCAAGCCAATGAGAACCGCAAACGCCGCATGGCAAATCAGAGTGGATCAAGCCACCCCCAAAAGTTTCGCCCTAGCTCAAGCGGAGGTTTCACTCCGAGACACAACAAACCCCCGATGCAGAACTCTCGCCCCGGTTACCAGAACCGGAGTGGAGGAAACTCCAAGCCAGGAGGCTACAACAACAACAACTACAACCGCGCTCCACCCCGAGCCCCGAACACCAACAACACCAACACCAACACCAACCCCAGAACCGGGAGCAATGCCATTCCCGTTGCGAACAAGCAGGACAAGAGCACTATCACTTGTTATGAGTGTGGTGTAGTGGGGCACTACTCCAACGAGTGTCCCAAGCGTCTTGCCAAGCTCGCCGGCAACACCGCTGCTCCTGCTCAGCAGCAACGCCGTGTCTCCACCGGCAAGAAGTTCGTCCCCAACAACCCCAACAACCGCAACGGCCGCCTCTACCACATGAACGCCGAAGAAGCCCAGGAAGCACCAGATGTTGTGCTGGGTATGTTTTCTGTCAACCACACCCCTGCTAGAGTGTTGTTTGATTCCGGAGCATCGCATTCCTTTGTCACCGAAGATTTTGCATCAACAAGTAAAATTCAACCCCTCAGTTTGAAGCATGTTATGATAGTTCAAATCCCCGGATCAACCACCAAAGCCAGGAAATTTTGCAAAAATGTGCCTATCAAAATCCATGATGTTGATTTCTTTGCAAATCTCATCATACTTGGAACCAAAGGTTTGGAAGTTGTCCTAGGAATGGACTGGATGTCCAAGCACAATGGATTGATAGACTGCGCCAAGAAAGCCATAACCATGACTAGCAGCACCGGTATCGTAGTTGAGCACGTCTTTGAAAAACTACCCTAAAATTTACACCGCAACCAAAGTGTATCCAAGCCAACTCGGATCAAATCAGGGTCGTTTGTCGCTACCCCGATGTGTTCCTGATGATCTACCCGGTATGCCCCGGACCGGGATATCGAGTTTATCATCGAGTTAATCCCCGGAACCGGACCCATCGCCCAGAGAGCCTACAGCATGAACGCAGCCGAACTTGTGGAGCTGAAGAAGCAAATAGATGACATGTTAGCCAAAGGTTTGATTAGACCAAGTGCATCCCCCTGGAGATCCCCCGTCTTGTTTGTTGACAAGAAGGATGGTGCAAATCGTTTATGCACAGACTATCGTAAGCTTAACGATGTCACCATCAAAAACAAATACCCCTTACCCAAGATCGAAGACTTGTTTGACCAACTCACCGGATCCCGAGTCTTCTCGAAGATTGATCTTAGAACTGGATACCACCAATCAAGATCCGAGCCACCGACATTCCAAAAACTGCCTTTACCACCAGATATGGGTTGTATGAGTACAACGTCATGTCGTTTGGATTGACCAATGCCCCCGCTTATTTCATGAATCTCATGAATAAGATCTTCATGAACTTCTTGGACAAATTTGTCGTTGTTTTCATCGACGACATTCTGGTCTACTCCAAGTCCGAAGAGGAACATGAACAGCATTTGGAAATTGTTCTAGAAACCCTTAGACAGCACCAGTTGTATGCCAAGTTTAGCAAGTGTGAGTTTTGGCTGGAAGAAGTGGGATTCCTCGGACACATCTTGTCTGCAGGAGGAATTGCCGTAGATCCTGCCAAGATCAAAACGGTTATGGAATGGAAAGCCCCAACCACACAAACTGAGGTCCGTGCTTTTCTTGGATTAGCCGGATATTACCGCAGATTTGTAGAAGGTTTCTCGAGCATCGCTCGACCAATGACCCAACTGCTGAAAAAGGACAGAAAGTTTGAGTGGACCGACAAGTGTGAAGAGAGCTTTCAACAGCTCAAGAGTAGACTGACAACAGCCCCAATCCTGATCATGCCAGATATCGCAAAGCCCTTTGACGTATATTGCGACGCCTCCAAGACTGGACTTGGATGCGTGCTTATGCAAGAAGGAAAGGTTGTATCCTACCTTTCTAGACAACTCAAGCAACATGAGCAGAACTACCCAACCCATGACCTCGAGCTTGCAGCCGTGGTCTTAGCCTTGAAAGTTTGGCGTCATTACCTCATGGGTAATCGATGCGAGATCTACTCCGACCACAAAAGCCTCAAATATATATTCACCTTAAGGAGTTGAACATGAGACAACGCCGATGGATCGAATTGATCAAGGATTACGACATGGAGATTCACTACCACCCCGGCAAGGCCAATGTGGTAGCGGATGCTTTGAGTCGATTGCCGTGCAGCTTGAACTCCATGCTCGCAACCGAACAGCCCAGCTTTGCACCAAGAGTTTGAACAGTTCAGACTTGAACTTGTAAGTGAAGGATTCCTAGCCAAAGCATCGAATCGCAACCCACCTTGATTGGTCAGATCAAGGAAGCCCAGAAGGACAACGCTAGCATTGACGGAATCAAGAAACAGATAGCCGCAGGAAAAGCCCCCGGATTCAGCATTGACGAAGCCGGAGTGCTTTGGTACAAGGAACGTCTCTGCGTACCATCGGACTCTGACTTGAAACAAGTCATCCTGCAAGAAGCCCACGACACCCTTTACTCAATCCACCCCGGAGGTACCAAGATGTACCAGGACCTAAGGGAACAATTTTGGTGGCACGGAATGAAAAGAGAGATCGGTAGCTATATCGCTAAGTGTGACATTTGTCAGAGAGTTAAGGCAGAACACCAAAGACCCGCGGGACTGTTGCAACCCCTTCAGATTCCAGAATGGAAATGGGACTCCGTAGGAATGGACTTTATCACCGGACTGCCCAAATCTAGCAAAGGCAATGATTCCATATGGGTAGTGGTCGATAGATTGACCAAAGTCGCCCATTTCATCGCCGTCAAAACCACCTATCAAGGCCCCAAGTTAGCTGAACTCTACATCTCCAGAATAGTCGCCTTGCACGGAACCCCCAAATCGATAGTGTCAGACAGAGGATCACAGTTCACCTCAAGGTTCTGGCAGAAGGTGCATGAAGGACTAGGCACTCGCCTAAATTTCAGCACCGCCTATCACCCTCAGACCGACGGACAGACTGAGAGAGTAAACCAGATACTGGAAGACATGCTTAGAGCATGCGTACTGGAATACGGATCCAAGTGGGAAGACTGCCTACCTTACGCAGAATTCTCATACAACAATAGTTACCAAGCCAGCCTGCAGATGGCCCCCTTTGAAGCCTTGTACGGAAGGAAGTGCCGTACCCCCCTGAACTGGTCAGAAGTCGGAGAGAGTCAAGTTTTCGGCCCGGACGTTCTTCGTGAAGCCGAAGAGAAGGTTCACAAGATCCGCGAGTACCTCAAGACTGCGCAATCCAGACAGAAGAGCTACGCCGACAAGAGACGTCGGGAGATGACCTTTGAGATCGGAGATTTCGTCTATCTCAAAGTATCCCCCTTGAAAGGGATGCAAAGGTTTCAGCTGAAAGGAAAGCTTGCACCTCGCTATGTGGGACCTTTCCAAGTCCTCAGTCGCCGAGGTGAAGTATCTTATCAACTGGAGTTGCCTGAAGAAATGTCGGCTGTGCACGACGTTTTTCACATCTCACTTCTCCGGAAATGTCTTGAAGTCCCTGAGAAGACCGAAGTGTTCAAGAACATCGATCACCGATCGGTAGATATCAATCAGGATCTGACTTACCGCGAAGTGCCGATTCGCATCCTAGAAGAAGCTTACCGAACCACCCGCACCCGAAGCATCAAGTTTCTGAAGATCCAATGGAGTAATCATACCAAGGATGAAGCCACCTGGGAACGCGAAGACTTCATGAAGAAGGAGTACCCAGATCTCTTTAGTACCTAACTTTCTTTTCGATCTCGGGACGAGATCTTTTGTAAGGGGGAAGGGTTTGTAACACCCCAAATTTCAATGAAAAGAAAGTTAGAGAATTCAGAAAGCAAAATTTCAAACCAACAAAAACTTTTCTCTTGCATATAGTACCATGCATAGGACTTGTGCATTTGAGTGATATGCCATGATGATTGTTGTTACTTGTATCTTGATGTGCTCTAAAACCCTAGAGTGATCATATGAAGATCACCAACCAAATAAATCAAAGTGGAAGAAAATTCCAATAAACACAAAACCCTAAAAACCCTCACTTATGCTCTATGGCATTTTTATAAATTTTGACCCTAGACCTATTTGGTCTTCACCATTAGTTGAATAATGTTATTAAACACTTATTACAACTTTTGGAACCAAGGTTTCACTTTTCAAATAAATTTCAAACACAATTTCCACTCACATGAGATATTGGCCAAATCTGCCAATTTTAGTCTGATCACCACTTTGAGCCCCTGCAATTCAATTTTCTCAAACCAATTCTTGCTAACTCTTTGCACCATTTCAAAGTCAACATCAAGGTGAACAACTTTGATGAAGACCACCCTACCAAATTCATCTTTGATCACTAGCTATGCTCATCCAAAGTTGCAACTTTATATTAAGATCAACAATCTCCACTTAGCCATTTTGGCCAAAATTTGAAATCTAATTTTTCCACCACCACCTCCATTCATCTCTGGTCAATTACAACTTATCTCAACACTCACTTTTCAAAAAAGTTCACCATTTGAATTATTTCCATTTTGGATATTTTTGTATTTTCCAAAATTGAACACTATTCCTACACTATAGCAAATAGTGATCTACTCAAACTAACCTACTCTAACCAACCCCAAATGGTCCCCTGGTCCCCTCTCTCACTAACCTCAACATAGAAACCCTAGGGAGGGAGAGGGAACAAGCATGGCATGGCCATGCCGGCCACATGCCGGCCATGCCGCACCACCTCCTCTCTCCTTCATCGCCGACCCTGGCCACCATGTCCCTGCACTCCACCTCACTCATCGGATCGCCTAGCATCGGCCGTTGTCGAGGAGGAACACAGCACAGGCCAGACAAGCACGCGTCCATGGCGCCCTGGACGCCGCTCGCGTCGCGCGTGTGCACGCCGCGGGCATACACTGGACACGCGCCGCGCCACGACCTCGAGCACGCCCTGGCCCCGCTTGCAACACGTTGAGCATCACCGTGACACCGCAACGCTCCCAGACACGCCCTCGACCACGACCCACCACCGCCGTCGCCGGAGAAGAGAACCCTGGTCCGCCGCGGACGCGACGGACACGGAAGCAATGCGACCAATTTAGCCACCGCCCGACCCCGCTGTCGCCGCCAATAGCATCGCCAGGAGCCGTCGAACACTGCCACCACCTCGCCTAGCTCGATCGCTTGCCGGAGAAGCCGCGCCATGGTCGACTTCTTCACGGCCAAGCCGCACCCTTGGCCATCTATAAATACCGCGTTCCCTGGACGAAGTTGAGCACACCATCTCGTTCACCACCCTCCACTGCTTCTCCTCCACCAAACCACTCGCTCGATTGTCGCCGGAGCTGCTTCAATTTGAAGATCGGAGCCCGCCAGTACCGCACCTCGCCGCCGTCGATTGGAGCCGATCCAGGAGTCGCCGCCGGTACCAGGAGAACCGCCGTCGTCCACATCTACATCACGCACACTGCCAGCCACCGCGGGAGCCCTGGTTAGCTCTCCCACCCCCTAGGCTCGCCGCCAGAACCTCTGCTTCTCGCCGGAGAAGACGACGACCGTGCGCCGTTGGATTGCCTTCTAATCCAACGCGCCACGTCGCTCGTACCGTTTCGGGTTTTAAACGCCGCTGACATGCGGGACCCTCTGTCAGGCAGCCCGCGCGGCACTGGACCGTGGCTGGGCTGGCCTTGGGCCTGTTTAAACCTTTTCGGCCCAGCTTCGTTTTCCCGCCGGCCCTTTTATTCAAATTTGATTTAAACAATTACATCCCTTTTTCAATACTGCCCAAACTTTGAAATTAAATAGTTTCAAATTGGCTAAACCAAATTTAGTGATTTTGATATTGTTGGAAAGCCACTGAAATTCTCTACAACATGCCACTGGCCTCATGGTCAATTTCTTTGCAGAATTAATGTGACAAAAATAACAAGCCAGGGACTTTTCCCTATTCAAATAATTCTTAAAAATCAACCAAAATAGATATTAAGTTAATTCCAACTCTAATAGCTCACTTTTGACTTACACTAATTGTTTATGCAATAACATGGTGTGGTCACTTTGCATGATCATGCCATGGTTTAATGAGTGGATATTTTGACTAGTTTAACTAGTTGATATTGTCCAAAACTATTAAAGTTAAATGGTGTGAAGTCTTATACTTCATTTAAACTTGTCTCACATGAATTCATGGGATGCTTGGACCCCTGGTTCCAAACTCTCTTATATGAAATTCTTGAGATTTAAATCAAATGTAGTATTATTTAAATGGTATGAGGTGATCCACCTCATTTAAATCATTCTACCAAATGATGATGATGATGAACATTTGATTTAGGTCAATATGAGTTCATCCATGATTGTTGGAGAAATTAAATCTTAAGAAGATTTCAATGAGAGGAAATTATTTCTCAAGAACCCTATGGAAACTATCATCTACATTTGGAATACACATTCTACTTAAATCCCACAACCCATGCACCCTAGTTTATTTATGTGTGTGCATAGAGTAGTTTGTGTGTTTATTTGTGATGTGTGGAATAGCCATTGAATTAGTGAGTAATTATACTCGTATTCAAATTTAGACGGTAGCACCGGAGAGTACGCCGAAGAAGAAGGTTGCTACCAGGAGGAGGAAGAGGAACAGTTTGAAAACTACCAAGGCAAGCTAAATTACTGTGCAAGCTTTTACCCTTGCAAAGTGCAAAGCCCCTTGGGGCATGGCACCATGTTTCTTATCTTTTCTTATGTGAACCCATCCCAAGTTTTTACTTGTTTTCTAAACGATGTACTTTTATAGTTAACTTTGGTCGAAGTACAAGTTGGGTACTAGAGTAGTGAGTTAGTCTCTTCCAAGCAAGGCAAGATAGCACCCCTCATGAATTAGAGCTAGTGCTAATAAACTAAATTTGACTACTCTAGATGGGAACAACAGGTTTTTGAAAGGATTTTGAAACCTTGGAATGAAGATGCATTCCATTGAAGGATTTTTGAAGGTGAATATGACCAAGAGAAGATGGTGATTTTTGATAAAACTTGATGTTGGTTTGAATGCGATACCTTTCCAATTCTCAAGTACCCCCACAATACCTGATTATGGGTAGGGCTTAACTGGAAGTTTATGCGTCTTAGTATGGGTTCCCTCTAAACAAGCGTCATCGGGGTTATGCCGAAAGCTGCCTCTACCACAAAAGAAACGATACGATATGATGCGAAATGAGGTGAATGTCCGGCCCAAGCCCTGTGCAGTTCCCAGGTTGACAGTTGGTCTTCACTGGGAGGCCAAGCTCATGGGGAGAGGTGCTCATACTAGGGTTCGTAAGTGAAAGGTTATGGTTGATGATCCGCGTACTGTGTTACGATTATTCGGGGAAATCCCGACGGATGAAATCAAATGTTGTGGCACAAGTGTGCAACCTCTGCAGAGTGTAAACCTATTCGAATAGCCGCGTCCACGGTTACGGACGGTTGGAAAGGCCATACAGTTTCCGATGTCATATCTTTGAAAATGATGCTGAAAAGGTGATGGTGAAATGACTTGTGGTGGATTGAATTGAAATCACCACATGAATGGTGGGAATGACACTAATGTTCCCACTTGAGTTAGTTAGCACGTGAGTAAGCTTTTCTCAAAACTTTGTGAACTAAAACTAGCTTTATGCAAATAAACTAGAGCTTAGCAAACCCTACTAGAATGTCTAGCACTTCCATTAGTTTGAGTTTGCGAGTACTCAACGTACTCACGGCTTTGTCCCTGGCTATTCAAATGGCCAGAGTATGAAGATGAACAAGGAGATGACCAGCAGGATGCCTACGACAACTAAGCGCCTTCCGACGTCAAGCGTTGGCCTGTGGACTAGAGAGTCCTTGTATCTTACGCTTCCGCTATGTTGAACTGTGAACTTGTGTTTGTTCGTTGATCAATAGATCAACTATTCGTGTAATATGGATCATGTGATTCCAATTTGTAAGACTTATGGTTTGTAATGAATGATGACTGTGATACTTAACTATTATGCCTCGCAACAACAATATTCCTGGGATTGCGATGTATGACATAATAGGCATTCGGACTTAAAAATCCGGGTGTTGACACGCCGTCTCTGACGTCGGTTTGCTACTTTTATCCGTATCAACAGATACGAAGAAAAATCCTAACGGATGCGTTAGATACCCGATAAATATGACTGGGACTCGACAGAATGGTAAGACCTTAAGCGGCACCTGTCGGAGTTTACACCAGTATCACGAGATCATGTCCAGGGACGTGATCTTGAAGTAGGTTTTTGCGGATTGCCACTAGAGCAGTTAACTAGTACCTGATCCGTCAGATGAACTAGCCCCAACTACCATTATCCCTGTACAATATAGAAATTTATGTGAAGAAATATAGAAAAATTGTAAGTTGTCGAGTAAAAATAAACAGTGGAGATTTTCCCCGACTCTACGATTCAAGCAAAATCTCGGGGGCTACTGACATAGGCATCCCCAATGGGCCTGCCGAAGATAGTACCCGGGGTTTACTGAAGGCCCACTACCCGAAGAATAAGAAGATTCGAAAGCCCAAGATATTGTTAAAGAAAGCTAGAGTTGTAATAGGAAGCATTATTTGTAATCTTACGGGATGAGTTAGAAACCTTCCCGGACTCTGTAACTTGTACAATACGAATCCCTCGGCTCCGCCTCCTATATAAGGGGGAGTCGAGGGACAAAGCAAGCATCAAATCATTGTTTATCAAACCCTAGTTTCATAATCGTCGAGTACTTTTCGGCTGAAACCTTCGAGATCTACTTGCCCTCTACTTCCAACTAAACCCTAGTCTACAACCCATAGGCATTGACAAGTTAATACCTTGTCAGCGAGAGTTATCATTCGGGCAATGATAGTGATTATGCTGATGAAGCCATCACTGCTCGCTTTGTTATTCAAAGCAGATGTCATGTGGATGGAGGTGAGCATGCTGATATCGTGTCGTCGGAATGTGCAGCCGTGCCAAGCCAGACAACTCTTTCTGGTGTTGCGACAGTTGTTCCCGGTGTTTCTCCTCAACTTGTTTCCAGCAGTGTACCCATGGATATTGATGGTGCTGTTGCGGAACCATCTGATGCTGATGCTCTAGTACGTTTTATGGAAACTGATATCACTGTTCCATCAGCAGATAATAGGATTGTGTTTCAGGGTCTTGAAAATCTTGCAGAAACTGCTGCTATGCATATTGATGGTGTTGTTGATGAGCGAGATATAGATAATGGGAAGCAAGTTTTATCTGAAACAAATGAAGCTGATCTTGTTCGTGCCAAAGATGCCAGTGTTCATGGTGCTGTCATTTCTCTCGGTACGAAGTCAGGCGAAGATGTGAGTTCTAGCCCTGAGGTTGCTGTAATGAATGAAGACAATGGGAAAGGTTTATCTGATGGTTATGATGCTGTCAGTGAGACAATCAACGACGTTGTGAATGATTTGAAAAGGAGTAGCTCTGCTCTTGATGCTTCTGAAGCGAAACGTAGTTGTGTTCTACGCGAGGATCGTTCTGTTAAGCCTGTACAAAATGTACCGTCATCTGCTCCTAAGAAGAAGCCCAATGTGAGAGGCAGAAGGTATTTTTGATCGACCCCTTTTGAAGTTACTCACCAATGTATTTCATGTGTAGTTATCAACATTTTCTGTTGTTGCATTTCCTTACATTTTCCCCTGTAAATGTATTCATGTTTTTTCATATTGCTCCTTTGCTTTTCGTGTAATTTTACCAATTACTATCTCATGAACTTACCAATGCCTTTTTCTGGTAGTTATCAAACACTGATTTGTTTTGCACGACATAGTATGTTTTATACTTAATTGTTTTGTTGTTTTTTCTAATAACTTTAAGTTTTTGCTTTTTTACAGGCCAGCTGTTTCTAAAAGTCTGGTTGCTACAAGATCTTCACCACGATGACCTCCTAGAGGTACTTCTTCAGGTGCTGCCGATAACGTTGCAGTTAAATCAAAATTGTATTCTTTGAAAGACCGCCTTGAAAGCTCAACAAAAATTCACGCTGCTGGAACATCTCCTTTAGTTGAAACTGGTAGTCAGATTTCAGCAGAGGGTGGTTCTGATGAGGTTGTTTTTAAGGATGATGTTGTCCCTTCCAATCCTACAAGTGAAACTGTTCCAACAGGAAAAGAATCTGCACATGATGATCCAGTTGAAGTTAGCTTTGCAACTGGTAGCTAGATTTCAGCCGAGTGTGGCTCTGATGTGGTTGTCCCTTCTAATTCTACAAGTGAAATTGTCCCAACAGGAAAAGAATCTGCACATGAGGAACCAGTTGAAGTTAGCTTTGCAACTGGTACCCAGATTTCAGCAGATGGTGGTTTTGATGTGGTTGTCTCTTCTAAGTCTACAAGTGAACTTGTCCCAACAGGAAAAGAATCTGCACATGAGGAACCACTTGAAGTTAGCTTTGCACCTTGATACGTCTCCGACGTATCGATAATTTCTTATGTTCCATGCCACATTATTGATGTTATCTACATGTTTTATGCACACTTTATGTCATATTCGTGCATTTTCTGGAACTAACCTATTAACAAGATGCCGAAGTGCCAGTTGCTGTTTTCTGCTGTTTTTGGTTTCAGAAATCCTAGTAACGAAATATTCTCGGAATTGGACGAAATCAACTCCCAGGGTCCTATTTTGCCACGAAGCTTCCAGAAGTCCGAAGAGGAGACGAAGAGGGGCCACGAGGGGGCCACACCCTAGGGCGGCGCGGCCCCCCCCTTGGCCGCGCGGCCCTGTGGTGTGGGGCCCTCGTGCCGCCTCCTGACCTGCCCTTCCGCCTACTTAAAGCCTCTGTCGTGAAACCCCCAGCACCGAGAGCCACGATACGGAAAACCTTCCAGAGACGCCGCCGCCGCCGATCCCATCTCGGGGGATCCAGGAGATCGCCTCCGGCACCCTGCCGGAGAGGGGAATCATCTCCCGGAGGACTCTACGCCGCCATGGTCGCCTCCGGAGTGATGTGTGAGTAGTCTACCCCTGGACTATGGGTCCATAGCAGTAGCTAGATGGTTGTCTTCTCCCCATTGTGCTTCATTGTCGGATCTTGTGAGCTGCCTAACATGATCAAGATCATCTATCTGTAATTCTATATGTTGCGTTTGTTGGGATCCGATGAATAGAGAATACTTGATATGTTGATTATCAATTCATGTCTATGTGTTGTTTATGATCTTGCATGCTCTCCGTTATTAGTAGATGCTCTGGCCAAGTTGATGCTAGTAACTCCAAGAGGGAGTATTTATGCTCGATAGTGGGTTCATGTCTCCGTGAATCTGGAGGGGTGACAAGAACCTCTAAGGTTATGGATGTGCTGTTGCCACTAGGGATAAAACAGTGGTGATATGGTCAAGGATGTCGTCACTAGTGACATTACGCACAATAGTTAATGCAATTGTCTGTTGTTAGCAACTTAATACTTTGGAGGGGGTTCGGATGATAACCTGAAGGTGGACTTTTTAGGCATAGATGCATGTCGGATGGCGGTCTATGTACTTTGTCGTAATGCCCAATTAAATCTCACTATACTCATCATAATATGTATGTGCATGGTCATGCCCTCTTTATTTGTCAATTGCCCAACTGTAATTTGTTCACCCAACATGCTGTTTATCTTATGGGAGAGACACCTCTAGTGAACTGTGGACCCCGGTCCAATTCTCTATCTTGAAATACAATCTCCATGCACATCTTGTTCTACTGTTTTCTGCAAACAATCATCTTCCACACAATACGGTTAATCCTTTGTTACAGCAAGCCGGTGAGATTGACAACCTCACTGTTTCGTTGGGGCAAAGTACTTTGGTTGTGTTGTGCAGGTTCCACGTTGGCGCCGGAATCCCTGGTGTTGCGCCGCACTACATCCCGCCGCCATCAACCTTCAACGTGCTTCTTGGCTCCTCCTGGTTCGATAAACCTTGGTTTCTTTCTGAGGGAAAACTTGCTGCTGTGCGCATCATACCTTCCTCTTGGGGTTCCCAACGAACGTGTGAGTTACACGCCATCAAGCTCTTTTTCTGGCGCCATTGCCGGGGAGATCAAGACACGCTGCAAGGGGAGTCTCCACTTCTCAATCTCTTTACTTTGTTTTTGTCTTGCTTAGTTTTATTTACTACTTTGTTTGCTGCACTAAATCAAAATACAAAAAAAATTAGTTGCTAGTTTTACTTTATTTGCTATCTTGTTTGCTATATCAAAAACAAAAAAAAAATTAGTTACTTGCATTTACTTTATCTAGTTTGCTTTATTTGCTACTGCTAAAATGAGTAATCCTGAAGTTGAAGTTCGTACGTTTAAGCAACGAGGGGGAGAATGTTTAAGAGATGCTTGGTATAGAATTAGTGATGCCCATAATAGGTGCACTAAGAAACACTCCACCACTATCTTACTCAGGAATTTTTATGTTGGTATCTCTAGCTGGAATAGGTATGTTCTTGATAGTCTCGCAAAAGGTAACTTCCTAAGTACTCCTGCATTAGAAGCTAGTTGCATTGTTGAGAGTCTATTTGGAATACCTCCTGTTGATGAAGTTAAAACTGAAATCTCTCTTGAAGATGTTATGAAAAAATTAGAAACCATAGAGAAAAAATTTCCAAGTATTGAAGCTAAATTGGAAGTGTTATTTGATAAAACTGATGAACTTGATAAATCCTTAGGAAGAATTGATGAAAGAATTAGTGTCCTAGGAACTTGTGTTGTCCATGATGATCAAATCAATAGGATTGATGAACTTGAAAAAGCTATGGGAACCTTGGGTTCAACATTTTCTTCTCTTAAATATAAGGAGAAAGCTTATGTGGGTAAAGAGCAAAAGTTTATGTATGTCTCTAAAGTGCCTAAACCAAAGAAGTATTATTATAGGCCTAAAATTGACAAAGCCCTTAGTACCACTACGGATGGGGGAGCTCATAATAACGATACACCATCTCCCGATAATACTTGATACACACTTTCTGCGCCTAGCTGAAAGGCGTTAAAGAAAAGCGCTTATGGGAGACAACCCATGTTTTTACCTACAGTATTTTGTTTTTATTTTGTGTCTTGGAAGTTTTTTACTACTGTAGCAACCTCTCCTTATCTTAGTTTAGTGTTTTGTTGTGCCAAGTAAAGTCTTTGATAGTAAAGTAAGTACTAGATTTGGATTACTGCGCAGTTCCAGATTTCTTTGCTGTCACGAATCTGGGTCTACCTCCCTGTAGGTAGCTCAGAAAATTAAGCCAATTTACATGCATGATCCTCAGATATGTACGCAACTTTCATTCAATTTGAGCATTTTCATTTGAGCAAGTCTGGTGGCCTAATAAAATTCGTCAATACGAACTGTTCTGTTTTGACAGATTCTGCCTTTTATTTCGCATTGCCTCTTTTGCTATGTTGGATGAATTTTTTTGATCCATTAATGTCCAGTAGCTTTATGCAATGTCCAGAAGTGTTAAGAATGATTGTGTCACCTCTGAATATGTTAATTTTTATTGTCACTAACCCTCTAATGAGTTGTTCTAAGTTTGGTGTGGAGGAAGTTTTCAAGGATCAAGAGAGGAGTATGATGCAACATGATCAAGGAGAGTGAAAGCTCTAAGCTTGGGGATGCCCCGGTGGTTCACCCCTGCATATATCAAGAAGACTCAAGCGTCTAAGCTTGGGGATGCCCAAGGCATCCCCTTCTTCATCGACAACATTATCAGGTTCCTCCCCTGAAACTATATTTTTATTCCATCACATCTTATGTGCTTTGCTTGGAGCGTCGGTTTGTTTTTGTTTTTTTTTGTTTTGTTTGAATAAAATGGATCCTAGCATTCACTTTATGGGAGAGAGACACGCTCCGCTGTAGCATATGGACAAGTATGTCCTTAGTTTCTACTCATAGTATTCATGGCGAAGTTTCTTCTTCGTTAAATTGTTATATGGTTGGAATTGGAAAATGATACATGTAGTAATTGCTATAAATGTCTTGGGTAATGTGATACTTGGCAATTGTTGTGCTCATGTTTAAGCTCTTGCATCATATGCTTTGCACCCATTAATGAAGAAATACATAGAGCATGCTAAAATTTGGTTTGCATATTTGGTTTCTCTAAGGTCTAGATAATTTCTAGTATTGAGTTTGAACAACAAGGAAGACGGTGTAGAGTCTTATAATGTTTTCAATATGTCTTTTATGTGAGTTTTGCTGCACCGGTTCATCATTGTGTTTGTTTCAAATAAGCCTTGCTAGCCTAAACCTTGTATCGAGAGGGAATACTTCTCATGCATCCAAAATACTTGAGCCAACCACTATGCCATTTGTGTCCACCATACCTACCTACTACATGGTATTTTCCGCCATTCCAAAGTAAATTGCTTGAGTGCTACCTTTAAAATTCCATCATTCACCTTTGCAATATATAGCTCATGGGACAAATAGCTTAAAAACTATTGTGGTATTGAATATGTAATTATGCACTTTATCTCTTATTAAGTTGCTTGTTGTGCGATAACCATGTTCACTGGGGATGTTGGGGGGATAACCCCCGGTATGCCAAAGGCATGCCAAACCGGATGGTTTGAGCCATCGAGATACCGGTTTAGTATTCTTACCGGAAGATAAGGTAGGAGTTTGGGCTGAATGAAGCCAAGCCGGCATCCCCAAGGGGGTATGCCGGAACCCGGTAAAGAAGATACCGGCCTGAAGGGCCTGTCGGCAGGACTGGTCAAAGATTCTCTTCAGAGCAAGAAGACAAGGATGAGCTAAGCAAAGTGGCTTTAATCAGAGCCCTGGCGCCAAAGAGAAGGGTGACGCTGAAAGAAGCCGGAGGACATCAGCAGCCCTGATTAAAGAGGACTCCGGCGTCATCTACGGTTAAAGTAACTTTGTAAAGTAGTTTGTCTAGTCAAAGATGCCATTAGGGTTTTCTTGCATTGTAAGCCACCCTCTCCCCTATATAAGGAGAGGGGGCAGCCCTCCTTACGGGCGCGGGACATGAGTAGCACAAACCTGTAACTTGTGAGAATCAATGAACATGGTGATCTAGAGCTAGTTCTTCCTTGTGTCTTTCTTCTTCAACCTCTGGCCTTGGCCAAGTTCTTGAGGAAACCATCCGGAAGTTCATCCTACCCGATCACAAACCCTCCCCCGAATCCTCTAGCGTCCATTCGGCCCCAATCTAAGCCATCCTATGGCATCTGCTCGTTCACCACGACGACAGTTGGCGCCCACCGTGGGGCTGGAAGTGGCGCTTGAAGGAGTTCACATTCGGGCGGGCATCCTCGAGGTCGCCGGCGAGCGCACGGTGTCCGCGTTGGTGCAGCGCATCTACGCCATGGACTTCATCAACGACAACGCGGGCTGCTTCACCAACGGCGGCATCTTCCCCAAGAACGGCCGCATCATCGAGTTCGGCAGCCACCGCGTCTACTTCGGCACCGTTCCTGTGCGCCAGTGCCTCTCGCCGGTGCTGGTGGCGCCGGATCCGCCAAGATGGCTACATGCAGGCCGCGCTCCAGGGAGCGTGGAGGTGATGATGGCTGGCGCAGTCGACACCGGCAAAGAAGCTGTGGGTGAAGGCGCTGGGCATGCGGTTTCGACCCGTGCAGCCAAGCCACCGCTAGAGCAAGGCGCAGGCGCAGCGGGAGCACCGTCCGCACCACCGGAGACACCGCTCCAGGCGGCGATGAACGTCCTCGCCACCCCCATCGCGCAGAACATCGACCCGGCAGCGGCTCAAGCGGAGCTGGAGGCGCAGCGCCAGAAGATGCTCGAGAGCGGCAAGGACATCGTCAGGGCGCAGCGCGAGCTGAACCTAACTGTACGTGAGTATAACGCTGCCCATGGCTTTGCTTCTGTTAGCGCGCATGCTGCTAGGATGCCGGAAAACCGGCTAAAAGCTCGCAACCTAGATCAGGATTTGCGCAAAGAGATTCATGCCGGCAAGAGTACCTCTGCATCTGTTAGCATCGTGGAAAAACCTAAGTACAGTAGCCCGGATAAAACTATAAAAGCTGCTAAAGCTGCAGTAGAGCTATGCGAGTTGCTTTCCGGAGATGCTTTGGCAAAACAGCAAGAGCGTGTTAGAGAGCTGCTGGAAACTATTGAGCAGCAGAACGCTGAGCAGCTGGCTAAGCTGAACAAGGCCGCGGCCTCAAAATCCGCGCGTTCAACAAAGAATGCCGGTAGCAAGTCCCATGGGCAGGCTTCGTCCCCCCATCCGGACAGAAGAAGGGAAAAAGAAGTGAATGCGCAGCAGATGACTGTGTACGATCCGGTTCTTGCCGGAAAACAACAAGCCGGGCAACATGATGCCGGTAGAAAAAGCCAAGGGGCAGAGCGAGGCTACGCCAAAGGAGGCTATGCCGGAAACAATCATGCCGGTAGATATGAGATCGGGCAAAATTATCGAGCTGCAAGGGCAGCGTACGATGAGGAGAAAATAGATCCCCGAGGTACCGGCAGGCAAGGGCCGCGGTACCGGAATGTTATGATGAAGCTGATTCTGCAAGACCGGCAGCATACCGGAACGCGTTGGGAGAACGCTTAGGAGAGAGATACTTACCGGAACGGGATGCGAGGCACCGTCTGGATAGAGTGTACTTGTCAGAAATGATCGAGGAGGAAGGTCCTCCAGGCCCAAAGTGCTTTGGCCCAAGGATCATGAAAGAAAAACCACCAGTGCGCAACTTTATGTTGCCCCGTGACACAAAAACATACGATGGCACTACGAAGCCGGAAGATTGGCTCGCGGATTACGTAACCGCGGTATACGTCGCAGGCGGTGGAGGAACCGTAGCAGGAGGAGGAAACAGGCGTTGGGCCGTGAGAATCATACCATCGTTTTTGGTCGGACCGGCAAGAATATGGCTAAACAACTTGCCGGCAGGAAGTATAAATGGCTGGCTGGATTTTGAGGAAGCTTTTGTGAGCAATTTCAGCAGCACCTATCAGAGGCCAAACAGGCCGCAGCAACTTGCTCTATGCGTACAGCGCCCGAACGAAACAGACCGGGATTATCTGGCCCGGTGGAACACTACGAGGAACTCCTGTGAAGGAGTAATCGAGGCACAGGCCATTGCTTGGTTTAGCAGTGGGTGCAGAAGAGGTTCACCGTTGTGGCAAAAGCTGCAGCGGAGCATGCCGACAACGTTGGCAGAGATGATACGTGTGGCGGATAGCTATGCGTTGGGAGACCCAACGCAGCCGGCAGTGCAACCTGAGCCGGAACAGCTACGCCAAGAGCAACACCGGGATAACCGGAATAACAAAAGAAGGGAAGATTTTCCGGATCGAAGGTACGGTCCGCAGCAAGTTGCTGCTGTGCAGGAAAACTCTGAGGCCAGCGGCAGTCAGAGGCAAAGAACCGGATCGCAGCCGTGGGCAGGTCCTAAGAAACAATGGGTAGAAAAGAAACCCTGGGTCCAGAAAAGAAACTGGCAAGAACCCGCAAAATACACCATGGAAGCTGCCATGGACCAACCATGCCGGTGGCACACACCGAATCCGGCACACCCGTCAAACCACCTGACGAAGGATTGTACCTGGACAAAGTACTTGATGCAAAAGGGAGCGGTAAAAGATGCACAACCACCGCAAGACATGCCGCGGCAACAACAGCTACCGCCACCACCGCCGCTTACCGGGGCAAACGCCTTACCGGTACAGCCAAACCGGCAGCAGTACCAGCAAGTTAACCGGGTGGAGCAAAACGATAACCAACCACCTCCACCGGCACCTTTAGGCCGGAATGTTTACGAAGACCCGCATCTGTGCTGTGTTGTTTTTATCACTGAGCCAACAGACAGGCAAAGTGTGCATCGCCGCTCCATGGAGGTAAACGCCGTGATGCCGGCAGTTCCCAAATACATGATGTGGTCCAATCAAGAAATTACCTGGTCATCTAAGGATCACCCCAAAATCATGCCGAATCCGGGTGGATATGCTCTTGTTGTGGACCCAATCATGAAAGGGCCGCAAGCTCGAGTAAAATTCAGCAAGGTGCTGATAGATAACGGCAGCAGCATAAACATCATGTACAAGCATACCATGCATACGCTGGGCATAACAGAAAACATGCTTCAGCCAACGCGCACAACGTTCCACGGAATCGTTCCGGGTTTGTCCTGCGCCCCGATAGGAAAAGTTCGGGTGGACGTAGCATTTGGAGGCCGTGACAATTGCCGGGTTGAAAATGTTGAGTTTGAGGTGGTGGATCTAGACAGTCCCTACCATGCATTACTGGGGAGACCGGCATTGGCAGCCTTCATGGCCACAACTCATACGGCTTACCTCAAGATGAAAATGCCGGCACCTCGTGGACCGCTGACTGTTGTGGGAAACTATAAAGTCTCACTGGAAACCGCATCTGCCGGATCAAACCTAGCGGAATCGCTGGTGATCGCGGAGGAAAAGAAGAGGATGCAAACAGCTATTGCGCTGGCTCAGTCCTCACAGTTGAGCTTAGCGGCAATGAGTGGAAACTTGGGCTCACCGGCATTCAAGCCGACAAATGAAACAAAGGACATTGTGCTGGATCCGGCTTACCCGGAGCGCACCGTTCGCATTGGTACTGGGCTCGATGAGGCATAGGAAAGCGCGCTCGTCAGCTTCCTCCGTGAGAATCGGAATATCTTTGCCTGGTCCACTGATGACTTGGTGGGTGTTCCGAGGGAGCTGGCTGAGCACTCTCTAAACGTCCGAAAAGATGCTAAGCCGGTGCGACAGCCCTTGCGCCGGTTCGCTGAAGATAGAAGGAAAATCATAGGAGAAGAGGTAACCAAACTGCTTGTTGCCGGATTCATTGTGGAGGTCACGCACACAGAGTGGCTGGCCAATCCGGTAATGGTTGAAAAGAAGAAAGATGAGAATCTGGAGGCAAAAGCTCCGAAGGTGTGGCGCATGTGCATCGACTACACCAACCTAAACAAGGCCTGCCCAAGAGATCCTTTTCCGTTGCCACGAATCGATCAAGTGATTGATTCAACTGCTGGGTGTGAGTTGTTGTCCTTCCTGGATGCGTATTCCGGTTTCCACCAAATTCCCTTGAAAAAGGAAGATCAAATAAAAACTGCGTTCATTACCTCGCACGGGGCTTATTGCTATGTCACTATGCCTTTTGGGTTGCGCAACGCTGGTGCAACGTACCAGCGCTGTATGCAAAAATGCTTGTTTGATCAAATCGGAAAGAATGTGCAAGTCTATGTGGACGACATTGTGATAAAAACTAAGGTAAAAAACACCTTAATCGATGACATCCGGCAAACATTCGACAACCTAACACGGTTCCGGATGAAACTCAATCCGGCAAAGTGCACCTTTGGTGTCCCTGCCGGCAAGCTGCTCGGTTTCCTGGTATCAAGCCGGGGCATAGAAGTCAATCCGGTAAAAATCCGGGCAATAGAAAGAATGACTGTCCCTCGAGAGCTAAAAGATGTGCAAAAGTTTACCGGAAGCTTGGCATCGCTGAGCCGGTTCGTAAGCAGGTTGGGAGAAAAAGCTCTGCCACTGTATGCTCTCATGAAAAAATCTGACACGTTCGTCTGGACCCCTCAGGCAGACGCAGCGTTTAAAGAGCTAAAAGCAATGCTGGCCACAACACCCATACTGGCTTCACCTTTAGAAAGAGAGCCTATGCTATTATACATAGCGGCAACAAACCGGGTTGTGAGCGTAGTGGTGGTGGTTGAAAGAGAAGAGGAAGGAAAAACCGTCCAGAGGCCGGTATACTACCTGAGCGAGGTGCTCTCCCTCTCAAAACAAAACTACCCTCACTTCCAAAAAATGACTTATGGCGTGTACATGGCCGCCACAAAACTCAAGCATTACTTTGAGGAGCACCCCATGAAGGTGGTGAGTGAAGCACCAATCTCCGACATCATGTGAAACAAAGATGCCAGCGGCCGGATTGCAAAATGGGCAATCCAGATATCACCATACGTGCCGGTGTATGAAAGAAGAGATGCCATAAAATCACAGGCTTTGGCTGATTTCCTCGTTGATTGGGCGGAAATGCAATACAAGCCGCCAGATCAGAGGATAGAGTACTGGAAAATGCACTTTGATGGATCCAAACTCAAAGAGGGCCTAGGTGCCGGTGTGGTACTTACTTCGCCTAAAGGGGATCACCTCCGGTATGTTTTGCAAGTGCATTTCAGGGCATCGAATAATGTCGCTGAGTATGAAGCTTTGATCCATGGGCTTAAGGTCGCAAAAGAAATCGGTGCACACCGGATCATTTGCTATGGAGATTCAGATCTTGTGGTACAGCAGTGTTCCGGGGATTGGGATGCAAAAGATGCCAACATGGCCTCATACCGGTTTCACGTGCAAAAGATTGCCGGATTCTTCGAAGGATGTGAATTTCACCATGTGCCGCGCGCAGAAAATGAAGCCGCGGATGCTTTGTCCAAGCTGGGCTCATCTAGGCAAGAAATTCCTCCCGGAATAGCTTTGGCTCACTTAAGAGTACCATCGATCAAACCAAGTCCAGAATCGGAATCAATTTTCGTACCGGAATCACATGTAGTACCCATGGATATTGATGAAGGAAACCCGGGGACTGTACCGGCAAACTCGGGGACTGTTCCGGCAAGCTCGGGGACTGCTCCGGCAAGCTCGGGGACTGTTGTACCCATACCGGAAGAAATGATGCTGGTAGATAGCATGGAGATAGATGCACCGGTGTTTTTGGTTCGAGAGACACCGTCATGGGTTAAACCTATTAAGGAATTCCTGATCAACGGCACCTTGCCGGCTGACGAAAATGAATCAAGGAGGATACAAAGAAGGTCCAAATCTTACACATTCATCAATGGTGAGGTGTACAAGAGAAGCGTTACCGGTGTCCTTCAAAGATGTGTGGAACCGGAAGATGGGAAAGAAATGCTCGAGGAAATTCACCAAGGAGAATGTGGGCATCATGCCTCATCAAGGGCGCTAGTAGCAAAAGTATTCCGGCATGGGTTTTATTGGCCCACTGCTTTGGAGAACGCTGAGGATTTGGTAAGAAAATGCAACGGGTGCCAGAGGTACGCCAAGCAAAATCATACCCCAGCATCCGGTTTAAAGACAATACCGTTAACATGGCCGTTTGCCGTTTGGTGCCTTGACATGGTTGGCCCATTCAAAACTGCAAGAAGCAGCATGACTCACATCTTGGTTATGGTAGATAAATTCACCAAGTGGCTAGATGTGAAACCTATCGCAAAATGTGATGGGCACACAGCGGTGAAATTCTTAAAAGATGTCATTTTGCGGTATGGATACCCGCACAGTATCATCACTGACAATGGAACCAACTTTGCTCAAGGTGAGTTCAAAAGGTTCTGTGAAGACAACAACATCCGGTTGGATTTGTGCTCAGTGGCACACCCACAAGGCAATGGCCAAGTGGAAAGAATGAATGCTTTGGTACTTTCCGGTATCAAACCTAGACTCATTGATGCAGTGGAAAAGTCACCGGGATGCTGGCTCGATGAGCTACCATCAGTACTGTGGAGTATAAGAACAACTCCAAACCGGTCTACCGGATACACTCCTTTCTTCATGGTTTATGGAGCAGAAGCGGTCATGCCGACTGACATCATTCATGATTCACCAAGGGTACAGCTCTATACTGAGCAAGAGGTCAAAGAGGCCAGAGAAGATGACGTGGACTTGCTAGAAGAAGCAAGAGAGCTGGCTTTGGCAAGAACAGCCATTTACCAGCAAAATCTAAGACGCTATCATAATTGGAAGGTTAACCCGAGAGTTTTCCGGGAAGGAGATCTTGTGCTTCGCCTAGTGCAGCGCACTGAAGGCCGGCATAAGCTTTTGCCACCATGGGAAGGTCCCTTCATTGTAAGCAAGGTGCTTCACAATGATGCGTACTACTTGATCGATGCGCAGGAGTGGAAGAAAGGAAAGGCGGACAGGTCCGGAGAGGAGAGCAAGCGTCCATGGAACGTAGCTCTGTTGCGTCCTTTCTACTCTTGAAGTGGTGGTGTAAGAAGTTCCTTTTTGTACCTTATATGCTATGAATAAAAGATGCCGGAACCTTGAATGAATCTCGGGGACTACCCCAATAAGGTTGCATGTAACTTGTTTATTTTTTCAGTTTACCGGTTGCTTATTGAATGTTTTTTCTTTCCGGTTTAGTAGTGTGCTAAATCCTACCGGAGTCTTCGACTCTGCTGCTGTCCGCAAACCGGCTTCATGGCAAGCAAGATAAACCGGTAGGAGATAAGCACATGAACTGCGAAGAGGGAGAGCAGGAAAGAACAATCCGGAAAATTTAACTAACCCCGGTTTAACCGGTTTTTTGCAAAATTTCGAAATTATTTCTAAGTTCAAGAAAATGCTTGTTTGGTGAAAGAACCTTGTGCTCATACGCCAAAGAACGCCCAGAGAAGGCAGGCAGAGCCAAGGCAAAAGAGCCAAGTGTGCATCAAATTGGATGCGGAAACAATTTGGAAATCTTTGCAGTGCAGGATAAAATCAAAACCAAAAGCAAGTATGCTAAGGTAAACATAAGATAATTAACACCGGTATAACTTACCGGCATAAAATGTTGTACGGCAACCACAAGCAGACTTAAAGTTTTACATCATAAGCCCCGGCATCCCGGGGCAGAATTTAACAGAACATTGTCTTAAGGCACGCAGGGCCAAACAGCATGACAAGGTAAATTTTAAGGCAAGTAATCAGGCAGCAGGGGCTTCCGGAGGAGCGTCGCCGGCACCAGCGTCGTCCAGAGGCTCCTCATCGGCTTCATCCTCTTCCTCGTCGAGATAGTCCTTGACATCAGGAGGGGGAGGGATGAAGGTGCGCATGTCGGCGTACTCCGCAATGTGGTACGCACGATCCTGCTGCTTAGCGGTGAGGATCGGGTCCAAATCGGTTTCCGCGCCTTCGCGCATGCCGGTAAGGGCATCCAGGTCGAGCTCCGGGTACCAGGAACAGGCGACGCGGAGGGCAGAATCCGCTCCAGCACGGGCAGCAGAGCACTGCCACTCGCGGATCCTCCTGCCGGCGCCCTTGAGACGGTCGCTGATGAGGGAGAAGGTATCCGGCACCTCTTCGCCAGGCCACAGGGTCCTGAAGAGCTGGGTAGCTACATCAGGAATGTCAGATAGATTGCGATCTATGGCGCGCATATGAGACACCCGCGCGTTAAGCGCGACCAGATGGTCGTTGGGCGTCCATGGCACGGTAAGATTCGCTTGGCCTTGGTCCTTGCGGCGCGCGTCAACCTTCTTGACAGCGTACTTCTGTGAGTCCGGAAAGAGGCATGTGCGAAGAAAGAAAAAGGCTAAGAAAAAGAATCCGGAAGAAAAAGAGACCGGAAGGAAAGATAACGAAAAAAAATGGGGTCGGAAGAAAAAAGGCTCGTATGCAGTAGTCAAAGTATGTAAAAGAAAAGGACTCACGGTAGGCAAGTGTGTCAGTTTGCAGGATCAACTGGTTGCATTCCTTGTGCTCCTCCTCGACCCAGCGCGGCCTTCTCCTCAGCACCCTTCCGGCCTTGGCCAGCTCCTCCAGCTCAGCTCGCAAGACAACGGTGGCGTTGTCGGCGTCCTCCAGAGCCTCGTCCATCTTGGCCGCTGCATCAGCTTCAGCGGCTTTGAGGGCCTTGGCGTGGTCAAGCCCCAGCTGAATGAGCTGAGACTTGAGCTCCTGGTAGCTGGTCTTGTGGGCGCTCAGCTCCTCCTGATGCTGCCGGATGAGCTGGTCTTTCTCCCCTGCAACCCGGAAAAGAAGATGTTAACAAGGTTATGCTAGTAAATATGAAAAGGAAACCAAGTTAACAGGAGAAAGGAGAAAAGTTATACGTTGGGCGGCGGCGAGCTGCTCCTTGAGAGCGTCAATGGAAGCTTCCGGGATCACTGTTAAGCAGAAATTGCGAATGTTAGGAGGAAAAAATGTTTCCGGTAACAAAGATGCCGGTAGAACAAAAACTTACCTTGGCACTTATCATGTGCCTCAGCGAGCTCCCGATGCTCCCATAAGAGCTCCTCAAAGAGGGCCTTCCGAGCGTCAGCCGTGAGCTGTTCAAGGAAAAGAAATAAGTTCAGTGTTGCGCTAAGAACAAAGTTCTTAACCCGAAACTCGGGGACTGGCAGTGCCGGTTTTGCGCGTTTCTGAGATAGGTTGTGCGCTAAGAAGAAGGTGTTTAACCCGAAACTCGGGGACTGGCAGTGCCGGTTTCACGCTAAGTTTTAAAGTTAAGTTTTGCGCTAAGAGCTGCGCTCTCACCACAAAACTCGGGGACTGGGAAGATAGACAAGAGAGAAACCGGCATGAACTAAAGAAAAGATAGAGCAAGATGGAAGCAAAAAAAAAAACCGGTAAAGATTGAAAAAAGTTAGTAGAACATACCATCAGATTGTTCGTGGCATCGTACCACGCGCTGTCGAGCTCCTTCACGGCGCTGCGAAGCCGCATGAAGTGCTCCTCGGAAGACCGGTCCCCGACAGGGTCAGGTGCCGGCAGCCTGTCCTTGCCCAGACCGCAGGTCGCCGGAGTCATGTCCGCGGCGTTCCACTTTTGGGCGTAGGGCAGGAGATGCCCCAGGTCCCGGCCTTGGCGTTGGAACTCAGTAATACGGCCAAGAAGACCGGTGGCCTTCGTGGCTGTATCCCTGGCGGCCTTGGAGACATGCAGCACCAGAGGCTGCTGGCCGCCGGAAGAGGTGCTGGAGGCCGTCGCCTTCCCCTTAATGAGCTTGGAAATCTTGGGCGGCGGCGCGAAAGGAGCGGCCCCGGAAGTCTTGGGCGGCGGCGCAGTTGGAGCGGCCCTGGAGGGTTTGGCGCGAGGACCGTCTGGCGGTGGCATGAGGATAGTTCGTGGAGAAGGGGGAGCGCTAGGCGCGTCACCCGATTTGGAGCCTTCCGGCGCGGAAGGTGTCGTCTTTTCAAGGACGGGAGGAGCCGGAGGCTCCGCCCGCCCGACAGCTTCTTCTTCTTCGGCGCCGATGTTGCTGGCACTGGTGTCTTGTTTCTCTTGGAGAAAGGAAAGATCCTCCTCCGTGCGGTGATCTGATGATGAAGGGGCCGCACGCCCCGAATTTGTTGTGCCCCCCGAGAGGGAGGCAGAGGTGTTGCCGGCACCAGATGGTGCCGGGCTTGAGCGAGGAGGAGGGGTTGAGGTCCTTGCGGAACCCTCAGAGCCCGATGGCTTTGAGCCAAGCTTGAGCGCAGGGCTGAAAGAAAGAAAGAAGGATGGTTGGAGAAAAGCAACCGGAAAAAGAACTTGGCAAAAGAGGCAAGCAAGAAAATAAAAAACTTACCCGGAAGCAGTCGGCATCACCTTGCGCCCGTAGCGGCGCACGCCCACTTCCTTCTCCCCCAAGGGCTCAGTCCGGAAGCGCTTGGAGGGAGGGGCCTGGCTGGAACCGGCATTAGATGCCGGCTGCTTGTTCTTTTGGCCTTGGGCCATGAGTTTGTCCACAAACTCCTGGCCGGCCTCAGCGCACAGGGGCGGCGCGCGCTCGTGGATCTGTAAGTTAAACTTAGCTAAGGAAAAATTCGCAAGAAGGCGATAGCGGAAAAGTACAAGAAACCGGAAAAGAAAATACCTCGAGCATGGTCAGGTCATCGGAGGACCCGGTTGGCTCCGGCGGGTCCCGGCCAAGGCGCGCAGCCGGAGTCCTGCCCATCTTCAGATCCTTCCAAAAAATATAGGGGTCTGGGTCGAAGGAGTCAAGGGCGCGCTTCACCGGAATCCCGCGTCGCTCTGCCTCGATGAGAGGGAAGCGGTCCTTGGCCTGGAACACGAAAAAAGAAGGTTAACAAAGGCAAAAAGTTACCGGCAAAAACAATCCCAGTTGCGTAATCCCTTACTTCTTGAGTCGGAGGGTTAGTAGTGCTGAGGGGAAGAAGGCCCCATTCCCAAGCAAATGGCATAGCAGTTTGGCAAATCTGCTTAGCCTTGCGAACAACATCTTTCTTGCTAAGGGGACGGCCTGTGATCTTGGTAGGATCGCCGGGGCCGTACATCTCGCTCATCCTATGCACGTGGCGCTTCAGAGGAAGCACCTGGCGCGATATAAAGGTGCGGATGATATCATCCGAGCAGATGTTGGTCTCCTTCTTCAAAGAGGCCAAGAAGCGCACCACCCGGTTGGTTTCAGCATGATCCGTCCTTGGGTTGTAGCTCCAATTGGCTCTGCTAGGAGGCCCCGCTTGGTATGGAGGAAGATCGATAAGATTGGCGCGGCCGTTGTTCTTCACATAGAAGAAAGTTCCTTGCCAGGCGCGGCAGGACTCGAGGCCGGAAAACTTAAGGAAAGTGCTCCCTTGGCGGGAGCCAACGATACAAGATCCGCACTCCACGGGCGGCTTGGGCTTAGGGATTTCCTTGCCCTGGACGGAATTAATCCGCAAACAAAAGAAGCGGGCAAACGTCTCACGAGTGGGACGAATGCCGATATAGGCCTCCATGAAGGTGGCATAGCAAGAGAGGTAGAAGATGGCGTTGCCAGGAAGGTGGTGAGGTTGGAGTTCGTAAAAATCTAAAAACTCCCGGAAAAAAGGGGAGGCAGGAAGGCCGAAGCCGCGCTCGAAGTGAGCAAGAAAGACAACATGTTCACCGGGCTCGGGGTCCGGTTCGAGTTCGTCACCAGGAATCCGGCAGGTGACTCCTTCCGGAATCCGGCGGGACCGGTATAACCAGTCGATCTCAAACTCAGTAACATTGGAGCCCATCCAGGCTCCGCGAGTGATTGGGGAAGGCTCTGCGCCGGAAGATTGGCTAGAGCTACTAGAGGCTTGGCCAGAGCTACTCGTTTCTTGGCTACCGGAAGCTTGGCTAAAGCTACCGGATTCTAGATGGCCACCGGACTCTTGGCGGCTACCGGATTCCTGCTGGTTGCCGGAATCGGTCTCCATCGGATCTGAAGCCGTGGATTCGCCGGGAGATTGTCTACGGCGCTTAACGGAAAGAGAAGAAGAAGATGCGGAGGAAGATTCCTCGTCAGACATTGGATGGCTAGGCGGAAAAACAGAAATCCCACTCTTGAACCCCGCGTGAAGATCTACGAGTAAGAAGAAAACCAAAGAAAAAGAGGAAATAAGAACACCGTAGACCCAAGATCTGAAAAGCAAGCAAACGGTGAGCAAAGTAAGATTGCCACCAACCTTGAGCGGCGCGGTCGCTGAGAAAGACTTTCGCCGGCGAAGGACAGGGCCTGCGGTCGCCAACGACCACCGTCGACGGCGAGGCGGAGAAGCTCGCGGAGAAGTGCGAATGCAGCGGGCGCGGTGAAGGTGCTGTTGAAGATTCCCGCACAGCAAAGTCCGGCGGAAGCACGGCGTGAGTTCGCCGGGCGCCGAAGCTTGAGCGAGCGACGGCGGACGGAGAGCGGCGGAAGCGCGAAGGCGAGAAGCACTGTGCACAAAGGATGAGGAATGCGAAGAAGAGGAAGAAGAAGGGGCAGTTGTGCTTATAAAGGAGAGAGAAGGTGGGCTGGAAACCGCTGGGCCGCGGCGGTTCGCATCGCGGGCCGCGGCGGTTCGCACCACGGGCCGCCACGTGGCGAGGGAATACACGCGAGAAAATGGGACGCCACACGGAGGCGCACACGGGATCCAAAACGGCTAGTGGGATCCGCAGCAATGCATTTAATGAGCGCGCGGAAGTCGAAGCGAAGTGACAACTGACACTGGCGTGGCAGTTAACAGTGCGCATGTCACTGACAGGCGCGGGGCCCAAAATATTCTCGACTTCGCCAAGGAGGGAGTAAATGCGAAAGATGCCGGAAAAGAGAGATGCCGGAAGATGCCTTGCAGAGAAAAGAAAAGACAAAGAAGGGCAAAGATGCCGGATCCAAGCTCAGGCCGGAGGGATTAAAACCGGTATCCTGTAAAGATGAAAACCTGGCATGGTCTGTAGGATAGAATCCTCCAGACTATACCAGCTTCGGGGACTAATGTTGGGGGGATAACCCCCGGTATGCCAAAGGCATGCCAAACCGGATGGTTTGAGCCATCGAGATACCGGTTTAGTATTCTTACCGGAAGATAAGGTAGGAGTTTGGGCTGAATGAAGCCAAGCCGGCATCCCCAAGGGGGTATGCCGGAACCCGGTAAAGAAGATACCGGCCTGAAGGGCATGTCGGCAGGACTGGTCAAAGATTCTCTTCAGAGCAAGAAGACAAGGATGAGCTAAGCAAAGTGGCTTTAATCAGAGCCCTGGCGCCAAAGAGAAGGGTGACGCTGAAAGAAGCCGGAGGACATCAGCAGCCCTGATTAAAGAGGACTCCGGCGTCATCTACGGTTAAAGTAACTTTGTAAAGTAGTTTGTCTAGTCAAAGATGCCATTAGGGTTTTCTTGCATTGTAAGCCACCCTCTCCCCTATATAAGGAGAGGGGGCAGCCCTCCTTACGGGCGCGGGACATGAGTAGCACAAACATGTAACTTGTGAGAATCAATGAACATGGTGATCTAGAGCGAGTTCTTCCTTGTGTCTTTCTTCTTCAACCTCTGGCCTTGGCCAAGTTCTTGAGGAAACCATCCGGAAGTTCATCCTACCCGATCACAAACCCTCCCCCGAATCCTCTAGCGTCCATTCGGCCCCAATCTAAGCCATCCTATGGCATCTGCTCGTTCACCACGACGACAGGGGACGCCATCAACTATTCTTTGTTGAATTTCATGTGAGTTGCTATGCATGTTCGTCTTGTCTGAAGTAAGAGAGATCTACCACCTTATGGTTAAGCATGCATATTGTTAGAGAAGAACATTGGGCCGCTAACTAAAGCCATGATCCATGGTGGAAGTTTCAGTTTTGGACAAATATCGTCAATCTCATATGAGAAAGTTATTAATTGTTGTTACATGCTTATGCATAAAAGAGGAGTCCATTATCTGTTGTCTATGTTGTCCCGGTATGGATGTCTAAGTTGAGAATAATCAATAGCAAGAAATCCAATGCGAGCTTTCTCCTTAGACCTTTGTACAGGCGGCATAGAGGTACCCCTTTGTGACACTTGGTTAAAACATGTGCATTGTGATGATCCGGTAGTCCAAGCTAATTAGGATAAGGTGCGGGCACTATTAGTACACTATGCATGAGGCTTGCAACTTATAAGATATAATTTACATGATAAATATGCTTTATTACTACCGTTGACAAAATTGTTTCATGTTTTCAAAATCAAAGCTCTAGCACAAATATAGCAATCGATGCTTTTCCTCTATGGAGGACCATTCTTTTACTTTCAATGTTGAGTCAGTTCACCTATTTCTCTCCACCTCAAAGAAGCAAACACTTGTGTGAACTGTGCATTGATTCCTACATATTTGCATATTGCACTTATTATATTACTCTATGTTGACAATATCCATGAGATATACATGTTACAAGTTGAAAGCAACCGCTGAAACTTAATCTTCCTTTGTGTTGCTTCAATGCTTTTACTTTGAATTATTGCTTTATGAGTTAACTCTTATGCGAGACTTATTGATGCTTGTCTTGAAGTGTTATTCATGAAAAGTCTTTGCTATATGATTCACTTGTTTACTCATGTCATATACATTGTTTTGATCGCTGCATTCACTACATATGCTTTACAAATAGTATGATCAAGGTTATGATGGCATGTAACTCCAGAAATTATCTGTGTTATCGTTTTACCTGCTCGGGACGAGCAGAACTAAGCTTGGGGATGCTGATACGTCTCCGACGTATCGATAATTTCTTATGTTCCATGCCACATTATTGATGTTATCTACATGTTTTATGCACACTTTATGTCATATTCGTGCATTTTCTGGAACTAACCTATTAACAAGATGCCGAAGTGCCGATTCTTTGTTTTACGCTTTGTTTTGGTTTCAGAAATCCTAGTAACGAAATATTCTCGGAATTGGACGAAATCAACGCCCAGGGTCCTATTTTGCCACGAAGCTTCCAGAAGTCCGAAGAGGAGACGAAGAGGGGCCACGAGGGGGCCACACCCTAGGGCGGCCCGGCCCCCCCTTGGCCGCGCGGCCCTGTGGTGTGGGGCCCTCGTGCCGCCTCCTGACCTGCCCTTCCGCCTACTTAAAGCCTCCGTCGCGAAACCCCCAGCACCGAGAGCCACGATACGGAAAACCTTCCAGAGACGCTGCCGCCGCCGATCCCATCTCGGGGGATCCAGGAGATCGCCTCCGGCACCCTGCCGGAGAGGGGAATCATCTCCCGGAGGACTCTACGCCGCCATGGTCGCCTCCGGAGTGATGTGTGAGTAGTCTACCCCTGGACTATGGGTCCATAGCAGTAGCTAGATGGTTGTCTTCTCCCCATTGTGCTTCATTGTCGGATCTTGTGAGCTGCCTAACATGATCAAGATCATCTATCTGTAATTCTATATGTTGCGTTTGTTGGGATCCGATGAATAGAGAATACTTGATATGTTGATTATCAATTCATGTCTATGTGTTGTTTATGATCTTGCATGCTCTCCGTTATTAGTAGATGCTCTGGCCAAGTTGATGCTAGTAACTCCAAGAGGGAGTATTTATGCTCGATAGTGGGTTCATGTCTCCGTGAATCTGGAGGGGTGACAAGAACCTCTAAGGTTATGGATGTGCTGTTGCCACTAGGGATAAAACATTGGTGCTATGTTCAAGGATGTAGTCACTAATTACATTACGCGCAATACTTAATGCAATTGTCTGTTGTTAGCAACTTAATACTGGAGGGGGTTCGGATGATAACCTGAAGGTGGACTTTTTAGGCATAGATGCATGCTGGATGGCGGTCTATGTACTTTGTCGTAATGCCCAATTAAATCTCACTATACTCATCATAATATGTATGTGCATGGTCATGCCCTCTTTATTTGTCAATTGCCCAACTGTAATTTGTTCACCCAACATGCTGTTTATCTTATGGGAGAGACACCTCTAGTGAACTGTGGACCCCGGTCCAATTCTCTATACTGAAATACAATCATCGCAATCTTTGTTCTCTGTTTTCGCAAACAATCATCTTCCACACAATACGGTTAATCCTTTGTTACAGCAAGCCGGTGAGATTGACAACCTCACTGTTTCGTTGGGGCAAAGTACTTTGGTTGTGTTGTGCAGGTTCCACGTTGGCGCCGGAATCCCTGGTGTTGCGCCGCACTACATCCCGCCGCCATCAACCTTCAACGTGCTTCTTGGCTCCTCCTGGTTCGATAAACCTTGGTTTCTTTCTGAGGGAAAACTTGCTGCTGTGCGCATCATACCTTCCTCTTGGGGTTCCCAACGAACGTGTGAGTTACACGCCATCACACCTCCAGATTCTGGTACCAGTGTTACAAATCAGATGGATGATCCTGTTGGCGATGTTGACCATCATGCATCTGCTTCTACTGGAACAACTGTTGATGTTGCTCGTGATGCTGAACAAAATGCAACAACTTCTCCACAAGGTATTTGCTCTCTTTTTTTTCGTTGTATCGTTTTATGTGTTGTATTCATTAGTTTTCATTCTTATTGTTCGTTTGACGAAGTATGAAACAATTTTTTTATCAGATCAAATTGTTACTGTTGTTATGAGAGATAAATTTGTTGCTGCTGATGGCAAACTGAGTCTCACTCCTGGCATCCCTATAGATCTTTCTGCTTATTGATAACCCACAAGTATAGGGGATCGCAGCAGTCTTCGCGGGTAGTAAAACCCAATTTATTGATTCGACACAAGGGGAGACAAAGAATACTTGAAAGCCTTAACAACGGAGTTGTCAATTCAGCTGCACCTGGAAACAGACTTGCTCGCAAGAGTTTATCAGTAGTAACAGTTTTATAGCGATGAGTAGTGAAATAACAGCAGAGTAACAGAGACAACAGTAGTGATTATAGTAAACAGCAGGATTAAAATACTGTAGGCACGGGGACGGATAACGGGCGTTGCATGGATGAGAGAAACTCATGTAACAATCATAGCAGGGCATTTGCAGATAATAATAAAACGGTGTCCAAGTACAAAGCAATCTATAGGCATGTGTTCCATATATAGTCGTACGTGCTCGCAATGAGAAACTTGCACAACATCTTTTGTCCTACCAGCCGGTGGCAGCCGGGCCTCAAGGGAATCTACTGGATATTAAGGTACTCCTTTTAATAGAGTACCGGAGCAAAGCATTAACACTCCGTGAACACATGTGATCCTCACATCACTACCATCCCCTCCGGTTGTCCCGATTCTTGTCACTTCGGGCCATTGGTTCCGGACAGCGACATGTGTATACAACTTGCAGGTAAGATCATAAACAATGAATATCATGATGAAACAATAACATGTTCAGATCTGAGATCATGGCACTCGGGCCCTAGTGACAAGCATTAAGCATAACAAGTTGCAACAATATCATCAAAGTACCAATTACGGACACTAGGCACTATGCCCTAACAATCTTATGCTATTACATGACCAATCTCATCCAATCCCTACCATCCCCTTCGGCCTACAGCGGGGGAATTACTCACACATGGATGGGGGAAACATGGCTGGTTGATGAAGAGGCGTCGGTGGTGATGGTGGCGATGATCTCCTCCAATTCCCCGTCCCGACGGAGTGCCAGAACGGAGACTTCAGGCTCCCGAGATGGAGTTTCGCGATGTGGCGGCGTTCTGTAGAGTTTCTGGCGACTTCGACTTCTCCCCGTGCGTTTTTAGGTCGAAGGCAATAAGTAGTCCGAAGGAGGGCGTCGGGGGCCGACCGAGGCCGCCACATACTAGGGCCGCGCGGGCCCCTCCTGGGCCGCGCCGGCCTAGTGTGTGGGGCCCTCGGGCCCCCACCTGGCTTGCCCTTCTGGCTCCGCCAATATTCTGGGAAAATAGGACCTTCTGCATAAATTCCGATGATTTTCCTGAAAGTTGGATTTCTGCACAAAAACGAGACACCAGAACAGTTCTGCTGAAAACAGCGTTAGTCCGTGTTAGTTGCATCCAAAATACACAAATTAGAGGCAAAACAATAGCAAAAGTGTTCGGGAAAGTAGATACGTTTTGGACGTATCAACTCCCCCCAAGCTTAGCTTATTGCTTGTCCTCAAGCAATTCAGTTAACAACTGAGCGATAAAAGAACTTTCACGAACACATTTGTTCATATGATGTATATATTCTCATAATATGGCTAACACTTAGGCAGTTCATAATGAGATACATGCAAATAAGATCATCTAATAGCTATGTCAATCATGGAGAGGTACCAACAATTAATAATAAGCATCATGAATCATGTATATAAGCAGGATTGCAATGTTCATAAGAGAGTATGATAAAGTGGTATCTCGCTTGCCCATGTTTGATCAGCAAAACATAAATGCCCAGGCACCTCTGAAGTTCATAGAAAGACTAGAAGTAGTGATTGTCAAAGATAAAAGCATCAAAGTTATACCACAATCAATCATATTTTGAGACAAGCATATTGTACTAAGAATGATAGTTATGCTCTCAAGATAGTGCTCAAAGAAAGGATGGAGACACAACATAAAAGTAAAAGATTGACCCTTCGCAGAGGGAAGCAGGGATTAACAAGCGCTAGAGCTTTTCATTTTTAAAACAGGAGTAAAATTATTTTGAGAGGTGTTTGTTGTTGTCAACGAATGGTAATGGGTACACCAACTACCTTGCCAACCGGACTTCCAAGAGCGGCTCCCATGAATTATTTTTATGTTTATGTGGCACTCCTTCCAACCTTATTTCTTTCTCAAACCATGGCTAACCGAATCCTCGGGTGCCTGCCAACAATCTCATACCCTGAAGGAGTGCCTTTTTATTTTAGTTTTATTATGATGACACTCCCCCCAACCTTTGCTTACACAAGCCATGGCTAACCGAATCCTTCGGGTGCCGTCCAACAATCACATACCATGGAGGAGTGTCTATTTAGGTTAATTAATTTGGGACTGGGAATCCCATTGCCAGCTCTTTTTGCAAAATTATCGGATAAGCGGATGTGCCACTAGTCCATAATGAAAGTCCGTCAAGAGTAAATAACAAGGTTGAAAGTTAAACACCACATACTTCCTCATGAGCTATGAAACATTAACACAAATTGAGAAGCATTTTGAAGGTTTTAAAGGTAGCGCATGAGAATTTACTTGGAATGGTCTGAAATGCCATGCATAGGTATTTATGGTGGACACTTTGGAACAACTTGGTTTTCAGGTGTTTGGAAGCACGAGCAGCGTTCCCGCTCAGTACAAGTGAAGGCTAGCAATAGACTGGGGAGCGACAAATCAAGAGAGCGATCCATCGTCATAATCATGCTTGCGGCAAAATAAATTAACGGAGGCATAAAAGTGATACAAGAACTCTGAAGCAATGTAAATCATAGAGGCTTAATTGACTTTTGTTCAGTCATATGCATGCGTGATCATGTGCCAAGTCGATATAAATGAATTATTCAGAGGAGGATACCACAATGTCATACCTACTTATGAATAAAACAATGCAAGCAAACATCCATGACATGCTACTCATATTAATAAATTGGAGCTAAACACGAGAGATCATGAACTACTAGACTTTCTCAAATGACATATACCTCACATGAACCAACTAAGCATGCTCACATGGATGAGTATATGTACAAAAATGAAAACAAATAGAGTTCATACCAGCCTCTCACCACAATCCAATTGTCGTAGATCGTCATTATTGCCTTTCACTTGTGTAGCTTGGATAATATGAAATGAAAACCACGCTCCAGCCACCGAAGACCATTGAACTCATGATGAACTTTACAAACCAAAGAAGAACAGCAAATATTTTTGGTGTTTTCGAATTGGAAACAAGAACAAAAGGAAACAAGCAAACAAAGTAAAATCTTTTTGGATTTTATTATAGCAAACCAACGATAGCAAATAAAGCAAAATAAATGCAAGAAACCAAAGTAAACAAATGATGGAGAGAAACAACAGAAATATTTTTGGTCTTTTTGTGTTTTAGGAAAGAAACAAAGCGAAAACAAGAAATGGCAAACTAGAAAAGTCACATAAGCACAAGGCAGCAGAAATTCATCAAACTTGACAGCAGTACAGTACTCGATTTTTAAGAAATTCTTCCACTGCTCAAATCGAAAAGTGTTCAACTAATGAAAGTTAGATAACAACCTGGGGAACATGCACAAAAATTGGCTTCGCAAAATACTGTTCTGGCTATTTTTGATAATTGTTTCGGTAACAGCCCAGAATCTGTTTTCAGGCAGCACTTCCCCAAATATCATCTTCCTCTCATTAGAAAACCACTCAAACAAACTAAACAAGTATATACAAGTATCCAGCAACCATAATATGCAAAGAATGAGTGATGCCGGTATACCTCCCCCCAAGCTTAGGCTTTTGGCCTAAGTGGAGTTCAATCCCATCGTGGCCATGAAGTTGCATCTCCGTAGTACGACGAAGATGGATCATATTCCGGGTATGTGCTAGAAGAAGCACCCAGATACGTGACGGTGTAGTCGTAGGAGGGCTCGGCGTCCTCGGAGTCATGCTGCTGGTGGAAGTCTTGTATCTTCATCTTTTCCTCCACCTCCTCCTTAGTGCGCGACCATGGTTCCCTGTCAATATTGAACAAATCTGGCTGGGGCAAAGGAATTTCCTTCTCATCCCCGTCAGCAAACAACATTCTATAGACCAAATTATCTGGAGTGGAATCAGCGGTAACAAAATGATGGCTCTTCATAGCAGCAATATCAAGCCTCCTAGGAGTTAATGGCACATCATTAGAATCAAGAGGAAGTCTTAAATGTGCTAAAATGCACGATGCAATGGTTCCTCCAAAAATAGGCCCCCTGTTAGACAGGCGGCGAGCAATAAGAGAACCAAGATGATAAGGTGTATGTCCAGTAAGTGCAGCAATCAAGAAAGCAAGATGGTAGCTAGAAATATTGCTAGTGTTCTCCCTACCAAGAATGCTAGTAGCAATGTAATAGGCGAAATACTTAATGGCGGGGAGTTGGATGTTTCTTATCTTGCCACGCTGAATGGTGCGACAATCATCATTAGCGATCCCTCGATAAAGCTCCAGCAAGACCCTGGGGTTGTCCTCAATCCTCCTTGATGTACCTACAGGGGCAATATCCAATGCAACACAAAATTCTTCCAATTCCATAGTAATAGGATTACCATAAATCTTGAATGCAACTGTCGGCCCATATTGCTTGTTGTGGAACTTGAAGCTCTCGACGAAGATTTTGGTGAGCATCTAGTATTGCTCCCTTTCATCTCCCACGTAGGCGGCTAAGCCCGTCCTATTGACGAGGGTGAATAAATCATCCAATAACCCTGCATTACTCAGAAAATCATAACATGGGAAAGATGAAGCATTAGGAGCCCCATTGTCTTCTTCGGGCGCGAAGCTTGGCACGATGACATCCTCATTGTAGGATCGCCTGAATCGGGTGGCGGTCCTAGAGGGCCTTCCGGTGCTGGTTGTCTCTCTCTGAAACACTTCTCCAAAGTTGAAATTATCCATCCTCCTTTTCTGAAATTTTTCAACAAACAATATAAAATTTGATTTGGTGACATATAATCAAGGGGAACTACTATAGGGACTTTCTAGAGTACTAACCATGCATCAAAACTAGTTTATACAACTTAGAACAAGCATGCAAGCTCACTAAACATGTTACCTACTGCAGCAAAATATTCAAGATATACTCAACCAAACAAAATTCTACTTGGATAATCGGAGGAGTCACATACCGGAGAGCAAATGTGCCAAATTTCAGACAGAAATCTGGGCTGAGCAAAGAGATCGAAAAATTCTGAGCTCTTGAGCAAAAACGCGAGTGAGAGAAAGCTGGTGTCGATTTTTTCGGGAGAGAGAAGAGTCTGGGAGGAAGAGATGCTAAAGTGGGGCAAAGGGGGACCCACACGCCAGGGTGGCGCGCCCCCTTCCAGGCCGCGCCAGCCTGTGGGGTGCCACCCTGGGGTGCCCCACTGGTCATCCCCAGGTGCTCCCAGGTGCATTTTCGAAAAATAGGACCAACGGTATAATTTTTGTGAATTTTTGAAAACTTTGAAAAATGCACATTTCTGGGTATTAAGTTTATTATTACTGGCCAGATTTTTTTTTGAAATCTCTAATTAACTAAGGAACTTTGCAAATCAAAAGTGCTACAGCAAGTAAGACAAGTGGAAGAAGAAAGAGATGTTGTTTACCTCCTCTATGCATATAAAAAGTATTTGTTAACAAGGTTGATCAAGTCTTGCCACCAAATAAATTTTACATAGCATAAGAAGAAATAAACCTCAAATCAATCATGTTACCTTGAATTGTATTGATATGGATCCAATCATAAGACTTTGATAACCTTCTTTAGGCTCATATATAGGACAATCAATAGTTCCAATTTTGATAGTTCTCACATTAGAAATAGTATTGACTCCACATACTTTATCAATCCTCTTGGGGAAATAGACGGTATGCTCCTTATCATCAACATTAAAAGTAACTTTTCCTTTATTGCAATCAATAACAGCCCCTGCGGTGTTAAGAAAAGGTCTCCCAAGAATAATAGACATATTATCATCTTCAGGCATTTCCAACACAACAAAATCAGTTAATATCAAGCAGTTATTAGTAACTTGAACAGGAACATCCTCACATATACCAACAGGAATAGCAGTAGATTTATCAGCCATTTGCAAAGATATATCAGTAGGTATCAACTTATCTAAGTAAAGTCTCTTATAAAGAGAAAAAGGCATAACACTAACACCGGCTCCCAAGTCACATAGAGCAGTTTTAACATAATTATTCTTAATAGAACAAGGAATAGTAGGTATACCTGGGTCGCCCAACTTCTTTGGAACTTTGCCATTGAAAGAGTAATTAGCAAGCATAGTGAAAATTTCCTCATTGGGGATTTTCCTTTTGTAAGTAACAATATCTTTCATATACTTTGAATAAGGAGGCAATTTAATAGCATCAGTCAAAGGAATTTGCAAGAATAAAGGTTTCATCCAATCGCAAAATTTATTATAGTGTTCTTCTTCCTTTGATTTTAGTTTCTTAGCAGGAAAAGGCATTTGCTTTTGCACCCAAGGTTCTCTTTCATTACCATGTTTCTTAGCAATAAAATCTTCTTTACTATACTTTTTATTTTTATCATGTTTTTCAGGTTCATCTTCAACTTCTTCTTTATCAGAAGCGTCATTCTTATCATTATCATTACCATTATCATGTTCATTACCACTTTCAGTTTCAGCATCGGAAATAGAAATACTATTAGGATCATTAACAGGTTCAGAGGATTCTACAACATTTTTATGTTTCTTCTTCTTTTTCTTCTTAGAAGGAGCACTAGGTTCAATGCGTTGAGAATCTTGTTCAATTCTTTTGGGATGCCCTTCAGGATATAGAGGATCCTGGGTAGAAACACCACCTCTAGTTGTTACTTCATAAGCATGTTTCTCTTTAGAATTATTTTTTAACAAGTCACTTTGAACTTTAGTGAGTTGATCAATTTGAGTTCGAACCATTTGAAAATGTTTAACAAGCATCTTAACATCATTGGAGGTTCTCTCCACAATATCATGCAAATTGCTAATAGCTTGAGAATTTTCCATTAGATGATTCTCTACTCTCATATTAAAATTTTCTTGCTTAACAATATAATTATCAAACTCATCTAAGCATTGCGCAGGAGATTTCGAATACGGAATATCTTCCCTAGTAAAGCGTTGAAGGGAGTTTACCTCAATCATGGATGAAGGGGGAATTATCTCACATATATCTTCTATGGGAGGTAGATTCTTCACATCTTCGGATTTAATACCTTTCTCCTTGAGAGACTTCTTAGCTTCCCTCATATCTTCATCATTCAATTCAATTAAACCCCTCTTCTTCAATATTGGCATTGGAGTTGGTTCAGGTGTATTCCAATCATCATGATTCCGGCTTATTCTAGCCAATAATTCTTCAGCTTCGTCTGGAGTTCTTTTCCTGAAAACACAACCAGCACAACTATCCAAATATGCTCTAGACTCAATGGTTAGTCCACTATAAAATATATCAAGTAGATCATTCTTTTCTAGATCATGTCCAGGTCGAGCTCTGATAAGAGAACAAAATCTTGCCCACGCCTCAGGCAATTTCTCTTCATCTCCCTGGTCAAATCTATAAATTTTCTGTAAAGCAATATGTTGAGCGCTAGCAGGAAAGTACTTTCGAAAGAAAACATCACGCAGCTCAGTTGGACTTTTAATAGAACCAGGAGGCAAATTATTATACCAAGTTTTAGCATCATCCTTTAATGAGAAAGGAAAAAAATTTAGCGACAAAGTAAGTACGCATCTTGACATCATCAGAAAACAAGCTACTCATAGAAGAAAGTTCAATCATGTGTTCTACAACACTTTCTTTTTCAGTACCACAAAAGGGTGCTTTCTCTACAATAGCTATATGAGATAGATCAAGAGAAAAATCATAATCTTTATCCTTAATGCATATAGGAGATGTGGCAAATTCAGGATCAGGAGATAGCTTATGTCTAACAGTATATTGTGTGAGAAACTTTTTAATTTTTCTTGCATCAGCAGTAGCATTGCATCTATTAATAAAATCATCATTAAGCTCCACATAATCTTCATCAGGATCATCACTAGAATAATCAAGTTCAGGTGAATTAACAGGTGTAGCAGCATTAGGAGTTTCAGCATTTTCAATTTGTCTAGACCTAGCAATTGTAGCATCTAGAAAGGATCCCAATGAACCACTATCATCAAGGACAGCAGAAACATTATCAATATTATGAGAATTTTCAGATTCAGCAGAAGTACCAGCAAGTGAAGCTTGCGGCGGTGAAACAAGTTGACTTATCACAGATGGTGAATCAAGAGTAGCAGAGGTACTCAGAGTTGTACCTGTTCTTGTAGTGGATGGTAATATGGCGACTTTAGAATCGCGAGGTTTACCCTTTATGGAGAATTTGCAGCGAACAATATCAATCCAAGTGAACTTCCAAATAAAGCTATGCTCCCCGGCAACGGCGCCAGAAAACAGTCTTGATTACCCACAAGTATAGGGGATCGCAGCAGTCTTCGCGGGTAGTAAAACCCAATTTATTGATTCGACACAAGGGGAGACAAAGAATACTTGAAAGCCTTAACAGCGGAGTTGTCAATTCAGCTGCACCTGGAAACAGACTTGCTCGCAAGAGTTTATCAGTAGTAACAGTTTTATAGCAGTAGCAGTAGTGAAATAACAGCAGCAGAGTAACAGAGACAACAGTATTGATTATAGTAAACAGCAGGATTAAAATACTGTAGGCACGGGGACGGATAACGGGTGTTGCATGGATGAGAGAAACTCATGTAACAATCATAGCAGGGCATTTGCAGATAATAATAAAACGGTGTCCAAGTACAAAGCAATCAATAGGCATGTGTTCCATATATAGTCGTACGTGCTCGCAATGAGAAACTTGCACAACATCTTTTGTCCTACCAGCCGGTGGCAGCCGGGCCTCAAGGGAATCTACTGGATATTAAGGTACTCCTTTTAATAGAGTACCGGAGCAAAGCATTAACACTCCGTGAACACATGTGATCCTCACATCACTACCATCCCCTCCGGTTGTCCGGATTCTTGTCACTTTGGGGCCATTGGTTCCGGACAGCAACATGTGTATACAACTTGCAGGTAAGATCATAAACAATGAATATCATGATGAAACAATAACATGTTCAGATCTGAGATCATGGCACTCGGGCCCTAGTGACAAGCATTAAGCATAACAAGTTGCAACAATATCATCAAAGTACCAATTACGGACACTAGGCACTATGCCCTAACAATCTTATGCTATTACATGACCAATCTCATCCAATCCCTACCATCCCCTTCGGCCTACAGCGGGGGAATTACTCACACATGGATGGGGAAACATGGCTGGTTGATGAAGAGGCGTCGGTGGTGATGGTGGCGATGATCTCCTCCAATTCCCCGTCCCGGCGGAGTGCCAGAACGGAGACTTCTGGCTCCCGAGATGGAGTTTCGCGATGTGGCGGCGTTCTGGAGAGTTTCTGGCGACTTCGACTTCCCCCCGTGCGTTTTTAGGTCGAAGGCAATAAGTAGTCCGAAGGAGGGCGTCGGGGGCCGACCGAGGCCGCCACACACTAGGGCCTCGCGGGCCCCTCCTGGGCCGCGCCGGCCTAGTGTGTGGGGCCCTCGGGCCCCCACCTGGCTTGCCCTTCTGGCTCCGCCAATATTCTGGGAAAATAGGACCTTCTGCATAAATTCCGAGGATTTTCCTGAAAGTTGGATTTCTGCACAAAAACGAGACACCAGAACAGTTCTGCTGAAAACAGCGTTAGTCCGTGTTAGTTGCATCCAAAATACACAAATTAGAGGCAAAACAATAGCAAAAGTGTTCGGGAAAGTAGATACGTTTTGGACGTATCACTTATCATGTTTCTGTTGTAAATACATCTGCGTCTGAAAAAAGCACTTCTCCAGCTGGTAATATGATTTTTTGTGTTGTGCTCTTTTTTATTTCTTTTTTCCATTTGTTTTGTTTGTCACGCTGCTGCTCACTATATCATTGTTTTTGCGCAGAGGCATTAGGAAATGCTGATGGTGTTAAAGAATCAGAAACTGCAAATGTGTCATCTATCCCTCCTACTGGTTAGATCACTTTTCTATCTTTGTGTTTTATTTTTACAATTTTTACTTTCTTTTTTCATTTTCTTTGTGTTTTTTACTCAACCTTTTTTACTTATTTCATGTTTCTGTGCATGTCTTGTTCCATCAACTCATCTACGCCCGTTCCGCGTATTATCTCCCACTTGTAATCTATATATGCAGAATGCGTACCATCAGGGCAAGTAAATGCACGTATTCGTAATACGTTTTCAAGGAACAAGAGAGGGAGGAAGAAGAAGAACTAATTGTTATTTTACAAAACCTGCTTTTTAATGGATCATTTGGTGTGGCGAAGTGATGGTGCTGTTGAGTTGGTTGATGTATTAACTTTTATTTTATTTTTATATGGGGGCACAATATCCTGTATGAACGCTATGTAATTTATCCCTTTTATATGTAATGGATGATTACCTTGTTTTGAATAGTTTTGGCTCTGTGTGAGCGACTACTGTTTGATTTTGTGCTGTGAGTACATATGATTTTTTTATATTTGTATTTTGTTTAAATTCATTGTTTTGTATGTATTTTATGTGTTCCCTTTTCTTATTTCCTCTCTCTTTTGTTTTTTTTTGACCTTTTTCTTTTTTCTTTTTATCTGTTCATTTTTGTTTTTTATTGTGGCTACATGTGCGGCGATGTTTTATTTTTGTCAATGAAGACGGAGGTGCAACTGACCTTCAAGAATATTGTTTTGATGACTCTGTAGATGGATTGCATCCTGTAATCGCCACCGAAACCAGTAACAATGAAGCTGGTATGTCCTACTCTATCTTGTAGTTTAAGTTATTTTTTCTTTTCTTGTTTTTTCATATAGAATATCATGTATTTGTTTTTTTACACTTTGTTCACTTTGTAATTCTCTTTTTTAATTCCTTTTTTGTTTTGTTTTTCTGATATCTTAGATGATTTGGAGGTCCTTTATATTACTCCAGCTTTGCCAGTACCTGTTCAGAATTTATGTGTTGCCAGTAGAACTCCAAGGACCAGGCTACGCATGGAAAGGGTTGTTCTTCATTCGAAGTTCGTGCTACCTCCATACAACCGAGTTACTTGCACTGACGAGCAAGAATTATTGTACTAGCAAGTTATAAAGCACAACAGCAACTCTGAACACTCTAAAATAAAAGAGTATGTCAGTTTTTTCATGTATACGGAATGATGTTATTTTCAGATAATTCATTACTTTTTAGCAACTTAGTTTGTTCATGCATTCTTTTTTTTTGGCAGATCAAGGTTCTTGATGATTGACCCTATGTGGGTTTCCACTGGTGACTTGGCTAGTAGTGTTATGCCTTCTGGAGAACTGTCAACAACTGTTGCCGAAATTGGAATTGATGTTCTTCAGGTTGACTGTCCGAAGAAGAAGATCATTTTCCCATGGATAGTAACTGTTTATTTGCTTGAAAGAAGATTTAATTCAAGAATACTGCAGAAACATTTTAGGATGGATGATAAGTATAAACTTAGTCACCAAAATCTGGTATACTTTTTCTGTGTTGATGTTTTTCGATTTTGTGTTACTTGTGAACTTTTTTTTTTATTTCCCTGACCCGACCCTTGTTTTCATCTTTCCTTTTTGTTTTTTTCAGTTGTGTTTTGCTGTCCTTCAGAATCTTGGAACAGAAAAGAAGCCCTGTGGTCATTGGTATTCACTATTCTTGAATTTTGAGAAAAAAAGGTTTGAAGTTCTTGATTCTGCGCGTGGTCCTGATGACGAATCGCTAATTAATCATTCTAGCGATCAAGTTGATGTTATCAAGTGCATGTACCGTATAAATTACTCCAGTTCATCAAAACAGATTGATGACTACGAGTTGGTTTTCATTGAAGCTCATAAGCAAAATAACAAGTATGTTCTCTTCTTTATCTAACTTATGCTTTGTTCACTGTTGGTCATATATTTTTGTATATGATAGCTCACAACTCTTTTTTGTATCTTTTTTTGAAGCATTGATTGTGGTTATTTTATGCTTAAGTTCCTTGAACTTTGGAATGGCCGTGTTGTACCTACTATCACTTATGATTAGATACCAGAACTTAGGAAGGTCCTAACATGGAATTGGTTAAACCACCCTCTCAACAAGTTGCAGAATTGGAGGTACCTGTTGGAAAGCAACGCTCTGTGAGGTATGAACTACCAGATGCAACTCAAATAAACTACCACTTACAGCATTAATAAGTTACTTCTCTTTTTTACTTTGCAGTCTGATTAATCACCATTTTTTTCTTATTCTTTTGGCTTGGTAATTTGTAACATTAACCGTTGGTAAATATATGATTTAGTGGTTGGTGAGGGAGAGGGGTGGCGGGTTGGTATTTTTGTTACGAGCTAAAATGTAATTTTGTCTGTTTTTTTGTTTGTAACTTAATTTATTGTTGTTCGTGGAATTATCAAAAGGCTGGCAAACAATATGCTCAGAGGTTGATAAACACTGTGAAGAGCGGTTGATAACTTTCAAGAATTCGACCTAGTCAGGGGTGTTTTTGGGGGGGATGGTGTTGATAAGTTCATGTTCTTTTTCACAGCTGTTTGATAGGCTACTGGGTTGATAATTTTTCACGTTTGTTACATTTGATAAACAACTGCTTGGAGGGTTGATACATAACTGGTCAGGGTGTTGATAAGTACATTTTCTTGACAGACGACTGGGTTGATAATTATCAAGGCTAGTTTTCATAATTTATGGAACGGAAAAACAATTGTCCAAATTGTCGTATTACAAGTTCATACGACATACACAGCATGACCATTACACAAATGATTGGACTCCTTTTTTCATTGCATAGTTCCATCCTGCTTTTCGCTCATCCTTCTTGATTTGTCATGGGTTTCCTTCTTCTTTATTGGAATCCATTGCTGGTATGTTCATGCCAACCTGTGTATTTTTTGTACATGGGATAAATTTAGTAAATGGTAATAACCTTTTTTAGTAGTTTCTTTGTACTTATGTGTATATTTTGTGTAAGTTAGTACAATACCTTGTCTCTGTGTGGGCATTTTGGTCTTTTGTGTCCAGGCAACCTGCAAAGTCCACACAATCTTGGTGCAGCCTTTTTCTTTAGTTTTGCAGCAGATTTCTCATGGTAATTCATAGGTCTTTCACCTAGGTTGAACCATGGATTTCCTGACTGTGGTGGATCCTTATAAGGGCGATGCTCATCTTCATTTTTTCTTCGTCACTTGAAATTTTCTCCTCACGGTGGATCTATTCATTGTTGTGTCCATGATTGTTGTCTTCTCTGTCTTCATGACGCATATTGTCAGTATCTTGTTGAACTGGGTCATCAACCTTTTTTCTTTTACGTGTCACTTTTTCTTTTGTCTGGAGGCGTTCAAATGCATCTTTGCATATAGCTTTCTTCAGCTCAGCAACTCCTTCAGCAAACAAGTCGTATGACCTATCATCCGTGCAGACAATAGATAGTATGTGTGATATTTTGCTCATTTCAATTGTGTGTCTAACAGCCAAGTGTGTATTCTGTGATGCTGTATTGCCTCTTCTCTCTGTTAATTGTGCTACTTCTATCCCAGCTGCAGTAGTCCATCTAGGGTTGATGAAACTGACAGGAAGCTCAGTCAAACCAATATGAGTAGCCACCCTCAATACATGGCAGCATTGTATTCCATCACGAGCCATCTTTGAGCACGAGCATTTGTACACATCCTCATCAGGGGAAACACTAACCATATATGTTGATCTGGGGAACTCTGCATTCCTGTAGTTAGTCACCCTAATCACTCTGTATATCCTCTTCTCTTCCACAACTTCAACATTGTAAGCAGTACCCTTCCTTAGCTCTTCAGCAAACTTGCCGTATATTGGGTCTGTGTAGATCTTCATAGCTTCCCTTTCAAGAGGGTTGAATCCCCAATTCACAGACTCCTTGAACTCACTTTTCTCTCTTAGGCGATCTAGGTCGGACTGTTTCTTTTCTTGTATTATGATATACTCCTTGAAGAATGTTGCAATCGAGTCCTTCCTTTTTATGTAGTGTTTGAATAAGGAGTTTGTGCTCTCACTTCTCCCCGTCGATGAAGTGAATGGGAAGAATCTCTCTTTGAAATATGCTGGGACCCACTGAGCTCTGATGTCATATATCCTGTCCAGGTGTGGCTCTCCCAAAGCATTATGACGCTCTAGTAGATCATGCCATCTATTTTCGAATTTCTCTGGAGTAAATGAGTTCCTTATAACTGCTCTTAGTTCTTCCTTTAGAGTCCCTCTTACTGCGAAGAATAGGGACAACTTGTCATCCAGGTTCTTGCTGATGTGAAAGTTGCAGAAACGGTGCACTGTGTAAGGTAATGCTTTAGATATTGCAATCCTCATTGCAACGTCTTGGTCTGTTATTATAGTTGCTGGGTGCTTGTTGTCCATGGCAGACAGGAATTCCTCAAACAGCCACTTGAAAGTGTCTGCTCTCTCATCGTCCAGCAGTCCTACTCCGAACACGACTGTTTTGCCATAGTTATCAACCCCTAATATTGGAGCAAATGGCATTCCATACTGGTTGGTTGAAAATGTTGTATCAAATGATACAAAATGTTCAAACTTCGAGTAGTTTGCCCTCCCTATTTGTTCTGTCCAAAATATACTTTTCACTCTATTATCGCTGTCAACATCAAGTGAATGTCTGAATCCAGGCATCTTTTCACGTGCTTCCTTGAATAGTAGCAGCAACTCTTCAATGTCCCTGTTCTTAATTTTCTTTCTTTATTTTGCTAGCTCGTTCTCTAGGTTTTTTGTATCAAATGGAACTGCCCTGAAGCTTCCCCTTGTTTTCCTGAATATTTTCATTATGTTCCTGGGTTGAACTCTTGTTTCTTGTAGGATGTGGATTAGAGTCTTGTCTGATGCAGACATTGACCTATGACACTTCATGAACCTTACTATCCACTCTGATGGAGCTAGGTTGTGGTTACGTTCTAGTCTTATGTTACTTATTGACCACTTTCCTCTGTATTCCTTCACAAACATTCTGACTTTGCATTTTGTCTGCACAATCCTGGAAGTCCGTCTCTGTCTGAGTGCACTGTCAACGTATGTATCGTCACGGCATCTGTTGCATGCGAATGTCTGTCTTGTTATTTCATTGGTTTTTCTAGACTCGTAGGAGGTGTCCTTTTTTATTGCAAATCCAACCCTTCTTGCGTACACTGCAAAGAAGAAGAATGCATCACCTTTTGAATTGAATTCCATCCCAACTATGGGAGTAGATGCCTCTGATATTTCTTGCATTGTTGGATACTTCTTGTTTGCAAACATTCTGTCCATTTCAAGCTCTTCAGCAGTCGGTTCCTCTGGATTCAGCACTGACTCAAGAATTTCTTCATATTTTTCATCTTCTTTGTTCCCATGCTCATCACCATTTGAATAATCAGCATTGTCAGCTGGGCATGCATTCTCACCAGCAAATGATGCACCATCTGCATGCAATTCTGGGATGTTGCTATCAGCATATCCTTTGTTGTCTTCGTTCTCGAATTTGAGCACCTGGTTTTCACATAGATGCATCATGGTTTTTTGGGGTATCAGGTATGGTGTTTTGTTAATGTCTCCCAAAGAAACTCAATGTTTTATTTTCTTTTTGTTTGTAAATTATGTTACGTGAAGCAATTTGACATGTTACCTCATTTAAATCGAAGTCCTTGCATTTTTGTTTGCTCGCCCTTGTGATGTTTGATGACGTATGTCCTTCCGCTTCAGAGTTTTGCTTGTGCATGTAAAAACTTTCTTCAACTGCTTGTAGCTCTGCCAAGCTTTCGAGCTCAGCTCTCTCTTTCCTTCTCTGAAGAAATGCCTGTAATGTGTAACAAAGACTTTTATTAGTTTTTCTTTTTTGAGGATATGAACAAATTCCATGTCTATAGTCTGCAGAGGTTCATTACCTGTGCAAATTTATCTACCATCCTCCGGCACTGTATTGGTGTCTTCCCTGTCATAGATCCAATTATACTTTCTGCAGCAGTTGTTCCATCCTCCTGTTGTGTTTTTCCCGACTCATTCGCTTTTGTTGTATCCATCTGCAACAGAAATTATTGTTATATCACAGTTACTCTTTCTGTTTTACATTTGTTAATCATAGTCACATGTTTATGTATATGAGTTTTAATCAATGTTATTTTTCATATCTGCCTTTTTCAGATAATGGAGGATTTAACTTTTTTGTGTGCAAGTCAATAGGAGTCTGTGGAGCTATGGACAAATAATTATGGACAGATGATACACAGTGTTACCATTTTTGTTCTACGTGTGCTGTGTAACTTTTAGTACACAGGATGATGTTAACAGAGTTTTTCTTAATTCTGTCTCTTTTTGTATTTTTTTTTCTTTTTTGAGCTGTGTAAAGTGATCAATGTTCTGTAAGTTTCTTTATGTGATGTACATAGTATGTTTTTCCCATGTAATATTCTACTATGCTGAACCTTTTCTATATTTTTCTATTATGGTAAATGAAGGTAATGTACATATGATTTTCTAGGTTTTCTAGATGAAAAATGCATGTGCTAGTTGAATTAAGTACTAACCTTTCCTTTTTATACCGTATGCTGGTGGGTGAATTTCCTCTCTCAGATCAAGGACTCATCCCGTAAACCACTTGGATGATTTTGTCTATAACCTGAGCACCCTAAATCTCTCTCTCTAGTTCTTTTTCTGCCTGAAATTTGTATTTTTGACCGTGGGGGGGGGGGGGGGTAGAAGTTCTTCGTGGCTGGGTTAAAGAAAAGGATGATTCTTACATTTCGTCCATCTGGTCCACTTGCTCCATTGTTTTTGATGTGCACTAGGCGGAAGCTTTTTTGTTTGGTTGAGGAGAGAGATGGTGGCGATGGTTGGTGGCGGAGGAGATGGATCTGTCCCCGATCAGATCCTGGGGAAGAAGGATTTTATCTCCTTATTTTTGTCGGTTTTTACTGATGAGGTTTTGATTATTGTGTATGTGACCCTGTTTCTTATCTTCCTCTATCTTTCATTTCTATCCTTGTGTGTGTACATGTCCACCTGTTCCGTGGGTATTTTTTATACTCATTTTTTTCGAGGTTTTTTTTTTGTCAATAGGTAGATCCTACCTAACCCGACGGTCTCGTTTTGTCTGGATTTCGAGCTGTCCCCTTTCCCCTTTCATTCTCTTTCCTGTCCCGACCATTCTCCATCAATCTCGTATATTTCCTCCAAGAAGGCGCTAGGCGTGTACGGAGGAGAAACCATGGGCAGATCCATCTAGGTCGTGTTTTCAGATCTGTTTTTTTTGTCCTGCCCTTTGTTTCCTTTTCAATTTCTTCATACCTATACGTTTCTTCCAGCTCGTACGATCGCTGGTTTTCGTACCTCTTTTTGTTTGGCTTTTTCATCTTTTGTAGATCCAATGATTTTTTGTTCTGCTTATCTTATGATGATTCGTCTATACTCCCCTGCACCTTTTCCTGGATGATTTTTTGTTTTCCTCCAGGATTTTTTTTTTGGTTTTCTATTCATATTGCTCTTCTTCTCTCGGCATTTCTTTTATTCGAATGACTGAAATATCAATTGTGTTAATCAAGGTACATCAACTTCTTTGTTTTTGCAGGGTATGGAGATTAATCTTTCAAACTAGCAATCCTTCTTCATATATTTTTTCTTCCATCTGCAAGTCATGGACGGGAATGATGCAGCAAACGTATAACATGATTTGTTGTGTAGTCTCTTTTTTCTTGTGTTTATTTGTTTTGTGTCTGTCCCAAATTATATATGTTTGCTTCTGGTTGATCATTTTTTAAAATTTTGTGTGCCTAGTTCCTGGTTAGTATGGAACCTTTACTTTTGATATGAATTTGTTCACTACTCATTGGGTATATGTTTTCATGTCTGAATTTTCGTTTGTTCCCGCTGCCTTTTCCAAGAAAATAATTCACATTTCATTGAATACGTTATTTATTCATATTACATGGTTGATAGGTTTGTCAACCTCTTTCTGTTTTTGTTTTAGAATACATAGTTGATGTTCATTAACCTGAAACGACTATTTTGATGGCATGTCTACAAGGTAGCGTGAATGCCGTCATTTGATTGACTGTTTGTGTTCATTACACGGCGTTTTATCTGTGTGTAGAAGGTGTCGACATGAAGTGTACTGTCTCTTGTCTCACTGGGGTAGTACTGGTTTGTATTGAAGAATATCTTTTTCAGGGCTTGTTCACTGTTCACTGGGTATATTCTTTTATTTCTTAATTTTGTCTGTCGTGTTCCTCTTTTATAGAAAAAGAAAGCACACGCCATCGAATACTACATGGTCAGATTACGTCGTTAATTGTTATTTGTCAGCTACTTTTTTGTATGTTAAGACTACATATTTGCTGTTCATCAACATGTACCGACTATTCGATTATTTATTTTTAATCATGTAATTTGCAATTATCAGGGCATTAGGACCAAGCTTTCGCTTCCTAAGTTTCTTGGAGTGACTAGACGGTTGACAGCTACCCAGAGGAAGCTTGTTGCTGATATTGGTCTTGAGCAACTGCTCTATGTGACCTGCGATTACCTTCCTAGGAGTCTCATCGCTTATCTGGTAGCTAACTTCGATTCGCAGACTAGGTCGCTGTCTCTAGCTAATGGTCCTCCTGTCAAATTCAGTGCCTATTGTATCAACAAAGTTCTCGGTACACCCATCGGTGGTTTGCTGATTGGGAGGAAAGTTGATCCTCAGTTAAGGGCAGCTATTGGTAATTTGACCAACTGCAAAGGCCATTACCCTACCATTTCCGAGCTGGATAAAATTCTGACAAGGGAATTGGATGGAGACACTTTCAAAATTGTATTCACTTTGTATGCCATGACCGCTTTTCTCTGTCCATCTAGCCATGACGCTCAGTCCTGATTACTTACACATCGTGGAGAATCCTTCTGTGATATCTTCATACGACTTCTCCAGTGCAGTACTCCAAAAGCTCGTTTCTTGCATTGAAGCTTATAATGGAGGTACAACTTCAGTGTTAGGAGGGAACCTGTTTTGCTTAATGGTACGTAATGTTTTATAGTATCTCTCCATCCCTTTTCTGACAACTTTTTGTTTCTCTTTTTATTCTTTTTGGTAAATGCATTTTTTTGTAATACCATGTTAACTTTTCATGTTCTGAATTTTTGGTTATTTTCTGTATTAACATCTTTTTTGAATTTTTTATGACATAGGTTGTGTACTTTGAGTTTCTTGACACTGAGGTGATTGTGTCACACTTGAAGGGCAGTGTTCCTCGAATATCAATATGGTCTTCTTCTTTGGTTTCGGAAATCGAGATGCTAGATTGTGTTTGCAAAGAGAAAGGAATATTCGGTAGCTTGCACGTATGTTTTCCTTTTTCAAGACTTAGTATATTTCATATCAATTTCATTTTTCTCACACAGTCATCCTTCAACCATTTTTTGTTTTTCTTCTCTTATTCATTCAGACGAAAGATGTTGCAAGGACCCCTTTTGGAAATTTAATTAATGAAGGTCAAACCATTGAGCGTAATTCATTTGAAGACCTTCTACAATTTGTCTTGTCAACAACACCTTTGGAGTCGCATGAAGAGGTATGTATGCTTTTTAACATAATTATAATTCCGTGATATCAAAAATTGCTTTTTGAAGAATTCTACCCTGGTTGGTGGGGGCTTTTTTCTTGGGAGGATGGTGTTTTATGGGAGTGTGTTGACATGTTCACGTTTTTATGCAGTGTTGGTACGTGACTGGGTTGATAATTTCACGGTTTTACATTTGATGAATAACTTTTCGTGGGATTGATACATAACTGGTCAGGGGGTTGGTAAAAAAACTTTTTTGACAGGCAGGCGACAGGGTTGATAAATTGACGTTACTACACTTTGATAAATAACTTACATGACGTTTGATACATAACTTGGAAGGTGGTTGTTAAATACACTTTTTTTGACAAGTAGGCTACTGTGTTGATAAATCCACACTTCTACATTTGATAAATAACTGATGTTGGGGTTGATACATTACTGGTAAGGGTTTTGATGAATACACTTTTATTTTTTGCCAGGGTAGGCTACTGGGTTGATAAATTCACCTTTCTACATTTGATAAATAACTGATCGGTGGGCTGATACATAACTGGTCAAGGGGTTGATAAATACACTTTTCTAAGTCTGTTGTTGAATAGTTCTTTTTTATAGTAGTTGCATTTTTTATTATTAATGTGTCTTTTGATTTTGTTTTGTTTTTGGTCATAAAGGTTAAGGCACAAGTCCCTTTGTTTATAAGCAAAATGCAGAAAGACATAATGGACTCCATACAACCAGTAATTGTCAACAATGTCATGAGTTTTCTCAGGATGACTTCAGTTAGTTCATCCATGTTGAATACTGATGAGAAGCGTAAATGTCAGAGTGGACCTGTGTTTTTCAAAGTACCTCCACATGTTTCTAGTGTTTGCCAAAGTCCATTAGTTCAGTCGAACACTATGTGTATTCCTGGGCAAGCAGGATCATTAAAATCTTCTGATCCTCTGACTATGTCTGATGTGGAATGTGAAATAGAACATGTATGCAATGATGGGTGCTTGTTACCAGTTCCTGGCGATGATATCCTTGAGAGATCGACTAAAGAAGGCATGAAGGATGGTCAGGTTCCTGATATCGGCTCCATTATTTCTGCTATGGAATCTCTTCAATACCCAAGCAGTCTAGGTGAATTGACCTGTAACTTTGAGTTGTTGGAGCAGATGAACCCTGCCAAGCCTGACTTCACTCAGTTTGATGACTCTGCATCATCAGGAGTTGACATGTTTCAGTATGTTAAAGATCAAGTTGCAGAAGAGAGGAAACAGCTGGATGCAAGAGAAATGCAGTCACAGCTGTTGTTTGAAAAAGTTCACTTCTCTATCGATTTGGACAGTGTCACCAGTTTCAGCAGACCCAATGGCGCAGGGTACCCTTGCTATGAAATATTATCCTCCAACAAAAGAAATGCAATGATTTCAAGCAATGATTTTGGTTCTGTATCTGCTTGCTTGATAAAGAGACCAAGGATGTTTGGAATTAACGAAGAAGCTGCAGTTCAGAGCATTGATGCTGGGGGTATAGATAATACAAAGGAAACTTGTATTAACGATGGAGAAACATCCTTTATATCTCCCAGCAACAGTACCATATCGCACCCACATGTTCAAGCTCCTGACACCTCGTATTCATGGGATGAAAGTGAATTTGACAGGGAGTTATTAAGAACAACACTTCAAGCAGAGGCTGAGCACGAATCGAAGCTACGTTCGACGCAGTTTCCAAGTTATGAAAATCAAGCATTCAATGTTACAGAGATCAGCCCAAACAAGGTTATATCAGTGTTCACTTCTACACTGGTTGAACAAGATGTTTTCAAGGACATTGTGCACAGAGTCCCCAAAACTGTCAAATCAAAGACGTAAGTTGATCTCCCATTGATCTTTTGTTTTTTCATTTTTTTATCGACAGTACTTGTTTTTTATTCTGTCCATATTTTTTGTGTCTCTTGTGTTCACTGTTTTAATTGTTTTGTGCTTCGTTGATATTCCTTTTTTGCCAGTGCTAATATTGTGCGGATGGGTAGTACTTGGGCCGAGCACCGTGTTTTTGCTCTTAGCATGCAAGTGTATGGTAATGTGAACAAATATGTTATCAACATGTTGGGGAAAGCTGTCATTGTAGAGGATACAGAGAAGCGTTCACTGAAACTTTTACCTGAAGGCCATTGGAAACGATTTTTCATCCCTTTTGATGAAGCTGTAAGCTTCTTTTCTTTTTAATCTTACTATATATATATATATGCTTTTGATACATATAGGTTGGACTTTTTTTTGATAAACCTGTATTAATGTTTTCATTATCAAATATGTAGGCTCTGTTTGCAAAACCTTATGAGAACCCTGGAACCCTGTCTAGACTCATATCACATGAAATGATTGGTTTTAAGATCGATTCAATGGATCTGGTATGTTCTTATAAATTTTTATATATGTTTGAAATAATGGTTTTATAACCCTCTTTTTATTTTGCCTTATTCTTTTTTCAGCAGCTTTTGAAACTGTTATCTATCAAATGTTGTATTTTTCTTCTCACACTTATTTATTCTCCTTTATTTTGTTATGCCTTTTTTTATTGTAGGTGCATGTTCCGTTGATGACATCTGGGTTCTACTACCTTCTTCTTATCAACTCTAGGTTAAAGTTTTTTGAAGTGTTATACCCTAACACAAAATTCAATCTTGTGTCTGATCATGTCGAGGTTGCAATTAAGAATTTTAAAATGGCATTCAATATATCGTACAAGCACTCATTGATCAAAGTTGATGGCATGCAAACAATTTACAGGAGTGTATGTTCTTCAGACAAAGAGTATGTCAGAAGTTTCATATGTTTGTTTTCACATGTTCTATATATTTTTTGTATGGACATTTTTGTGCTGTTTTGTTTCTTCTGTTATGTATATAAGCAATCATGCACCGTGCAGTTTTTTGTTTGTTTTTATATGTTTGTACTTTTGACTGAAAGTTATCAGGGGTATTGTTCTGTAGTTACAATCGGTTGTGATAATAAGTTACCAGGTCATTTATTATATAGTTACCAATGGATGGGGAAGGGGTGGGTCAAGTTATTATTCTGTACAGCTTCTCCATTTTTATAGGTTTTGCTTTTTTGAGTGTTCTCAAATTATGTTGTTTTAAGAAGGTGTCAGGCCATTTTGATTGTGTTGTTACGAGGACTTTTGTTTTCTTTTTCTTATATATCCTAATGCCATACAAGTTCTACTGTAACTTTTGTGATTTCTTTTTATGTATTATTTCAATTGTGACAGTGGTGTGTTCATCATGGAATTAATAATAAATCAGAAGGGAGGAAACAAACTCTGTTTTGAACCAGTATGTTTTCTCGTTTTTGTTAATTACTCATCATATGTGTTTTCATTCCTTTTTTCGTTTCTTTTGGTACCGATGAATGAAATATATTTTTAAAATGTTTATTTAATATTTGTTTTGTTTATTGTCTTTTTTTAGAACCATGCAAAACCACTGCGCGAAAGTCTTACTTACTATATGGTTGCTCATCCTTTCAATGAGATGATGCCACTGGAAACAAAAGAAATCCTTAGGAAGCATGTATGTTTTTTCACATTTGTTTTCTTCTCCCTGAATTTGTTAATCTGTCTTGATCAATCTATTGATCAGTGTTCTTTTTATTTTCTTGGCATGCATTTCATGATACAGGGAATCCCATTTGACCACAAGGTTTGTATTTCTTAAATCTAGTTTTATATGGCCTTGTTCCCATTTCATTTTTGTGGTTTGTTTTTGCACACAATTGACTGTACTTCTTTTTTTTCAGACACCAGGTTACTATCCCTGGATGCATGAGCAAAACAAGCTTGTTAATGGTGAATATCACATAGTCCTTTTTGTCAGATCTTCATTTTTCTTTTCTGTTTGTTCATATTTTTGCAATGAAATTTATTCTATTTCCATGATATGAGTTGCCTGTCTTCTTTTTGAATGCAGATGATACTGATTCCATCGAAGAAATGCTTATTTTCTGATCTCTTTTCATGATACGAGTGTCCCATTTGTTGTGAAGAAGAGATGAGATGCGACCGATATGATGTAGTGTAGACAATCTTTTTTTTATCTATCCTTTTATGTTTCTTCTTTTTTTTAATTAATTGAATAGTCATTCTTCTAGTTTTGTGGAAGTGTAGTGACTTTTAAAATATTCTTTCTTTTATTTTTCCAGCTTATGATTTTTTCACCTGTGACTTTATCAGTTGATTTTTCACATATTTATTAATCTGATTTTTTGCTGTGCAAAACTAGCTAATTGAGACTGTAACAATTGTTATTATTATTTTGTCAGTTGGATTATAATGTCGACATATCCATCCAGTTTTTTGGAATGTGAGTGAGAACCTTGTGTTTTATCAAATAATAATCGCAATTTATTCCTCTTACTTCATTCTTTGGGGTGGTTCGCACTGTGCTTGGCCCATCGTGGCCCAATAATTGAATTCCTTTTTTATCTAGTCTTTTTTTGTTTCTGGGCCGTCTCTTTTCAGGTCCAGTCCAGTAAAAAACTTCTATAAATATTCCTGTTCTGGAACCGACGGAGCCCCCACATCTACAGTTTCGGCATTTACAGTTCTTCTCGCCCGAGAAGTGGGAGGGGCGGTTGAGAGCAAAGCGGATAGAACGCTGGTGTAGGTTCAATCTCAAATCTTCCGCCATCAACTCTCATTTTGATCTATATTTCTTCTTACTTTTCTTTTTCGCATTACTGTCTAGTTGCTTTGTAGCATTTTCTGAAGTTTCTATGGTGTTTTTCTTGGTGGAAAAACCAATCTATGACTCTTTTTTGGTGTTCTTTTTGCGGAATCTGAGTTACAGTTGTAGCTTTTTTTGTTGTCTTTTGTTCGGATCTCGTCCTAATGGACTTTTTTCTTCTCATATATTCTACTTCGAATCGACTATCTGATGTCGGATAGATTCTTTTATTTCGCAGGTGAACAGTAAGTGCGAACAAAAGGGGGGTTTCTTTCTGGAGGTTGCTGGTGTTCATCATTTTTTGGTGGAGATCTGCTTTTTTGTTCCTCGGTGGTGAGCACTTTTCCCCCCTTTTTTATGTATTTTGTATTACCTTTTATCTACATTTAATTTATCTTATGTTCATGTTTTCATTTAATCATTATCGTCCTGGCAGTAAGTCAACAAATTGGATCCAATATATTTTTGTAATCTTTTGTGTCTGGAATCCAGGTTATGTGTCAGTAGGAAAGTAGATATCATGGTAGGTATCAACAGTTATACATTGTAGTCATCAAGATGTTTTGTATAGTGCTTTTTGTTTCATGTTCTTCACTTTCAGTTTGTTTTATTATGAGACAAACATCAGTTATCATAGGTTTTTGTAGAATAAATATGAACTTTTGCTGTATATAGTTTATCAATTGCATCTCTGGTTTGTTTGTTCCTTTCCATTTTTGGTTTGTTATGTATATGTATGCCAATTTTTTTATAGATTAACTATCTTTTTTATGTTTATGCTTTTTATTACATAACAACTTGTACCACGAAGCCAACAAATGTGATGCAATATAATTGTGACATGTGTCTGTAGACAGCTGGTAGTCTGTTAGCATAACTCTAGATATCATAGTAGTTATCAACATTCCCATTCTGTAGTTATCAAGGTGCTTCTATCTACTGCTCGTTGGTGTCCTTACCTGTCAGTTTTCAACATTTTTGATATATTTTTGATTAGTGCTTTTGTATATTTTTAGGAGAGTGAAATTCAGTATGTCTACTTATGTGACTGAAGAGACGAGGGTTCAGGTGTCTAAGTTCCTTCTTAGTAAACTAGGACTTTCTCATGGCCCAGTTACCAATCTGTTTCTTGTCAAGACCCTTTCCTGTTTTGAGCCTGCTGGAGTCTTCAAGTGTCTCCATGTCATCAACAAGCTTGTCGGCACAGAGTTTGATTTCATAGTTAATCAAAGCCGTCAGTGCGAAGTCTTTGTTAGGTGCACGACCCCTGTTGCGTCTACGAAGCTTCACGATGTGCTTCCTTTAACCTTTAAGTTTGATGAAGCTCGCGTGAAGTTTTGCAAGGTTAGCTTCCTTGAATCACTTCCAGAAGATGAAGACATTTTCCTCAAGGAACCAGCAAAGTCCTTCTCAGCCAGCATGGAGAATCGTAGTATTACTCAACAGAAGCTTCTAGGTTATCCTTCTGGGTACTCTGATGTAAACCTTGACATGGATTATGAGGAGAACATAAGAATGACGGACACCATGATGAAGATTCTCGGTGTTTCTGAGGGTTCTCAAGAGGGTCTAGTTAGAGTGAACCTAAAATATCTGCTTTCACCTGAGTACATTGCCCATGCATACTCTGTTGTGCAACCCCCAGACCTTGTCAAGTTTGCTGTTGAATACAACTCCAAGCTTTACATGAAGTTCAAGATCCCAATGATGGCTGAGGTGATGACCAAGAGCCACTACTTTGTTGATAGATTCATGATCAAGTTCTATTTAGTCAAGACTGTCAGGAAGTGTTCATTCATGGAAGATATTGGCAGGAAATGTCCAGTATACAGTAGGCTCAAGAATGAAGACCATTTCGAAGACCACTTCGAGTCTGCTTGATTTCTTAATAGACGATATAGTGTTTTTCCCTTTCCCTAAGTGTTTTTAGAAGCACAATATGAACTCTATGTAATGTGGTGCTTTTGTATCAAGGCCTAAAGCCCTTGATGTTTGATTTGTGTATTATATCCTTTCTGTTTCTGGGTGGTTTGATGAACCCTTTTTTTAATGCTGCTTTTCGTCGTGTGTAATGGATGCTATTATTTTGTATTTTACGTAAGTCTGTGATGGTGATGTGTGTGTGCTGACATTTTTTTATGCACATGTGTGACAAATCTGAGTGTTTCTTTTGCTTTTTCTGTCTTATTGTTTATTCGTTCATGAATTTTAATTTTTTTTTCTCGTACACTGAAATTTCTGTTTTATATTTTTGCCTGACATACAATATCTTCTTTTGTTTTTAATCTATCATTTTTGTTTTCTGTTCTTTTTTTTACCAGGGTATGTCGTACATCACTAAGATGAGGAGGCCATCAGTTACTCGTCATGTTATGAGTAGGCTTGGAGAGTGTCCTGGGAAAGTGCATGATCTTTACCTTTTCCGTGTGATGGATACTCGGCTTGATGGTATATTCATTTGTCTTGCACTAGCGAAGAAGCTGCTCACTAGAGATTTTCAGTACACTGTTAATCAGGGCAACAAAACCAAAGTGTTCATCAGGCCTAGTGGGACAGATGATAAAGCTACTCTCTCAGTTGAAATGATGACTGAATTATCTTATCATGTTGGTTTCTCTAGCCGAGGTGATAACATTGATGGTTTTTGCAACACAATAATGTTAGAGACGACCATGAGTCTTCTGGGTATTTCTGAAGGAGTGCAATCTGGTCTTCTCAATGTCATTGTCAAGTACTTCGTTCAACCTTCAACCATTGGGCTTGCACTTGAAGTCATCCCTACAGACTTTGAATTCAAGTTTTCCATTGACCAGAATGGAACTTTTTACATGAAGTTCAAAAAGCCCGAGGAAGCTGAAGCTGTTGCTAGGAGGCATTACTTCATTGGGGGCAAAATGATCAAGTTTTACTATGTGAAGACTGTCGAACAGTTGGATGAACAAGATGACACGGGCAAACTGTCTTTCCACAAGAAGCATCATACTGATGATTTCTATGTGCTTTTCTAGTCAATCTATGACTGTGTAGTCGTGCTTTCGTGTCGTTAGTCACCTGGTGCCCTTTGTTTTTTTTCAAAAAACTTGTCATGTAATAAGTAGGTAGCAAGGACTTTACATGTTATTTACTCTTCAGTGATGTATTTTGATTTATCTTATCTTCAGTCAGTATGTTATTTTTTCTCTTGGAAACTATGATGTAATAAGTTTGTAGCAAGATATGCTATGTTCTTTTTTTAACATTTTTTTTCACTGTTTTTTTGTCTCTCTTTTTGTATGAGTGGTTTATTGTTCTTCACTTGTATCCTTTTTCATCTGTCTTTTTTTTGTCATTTTGCCCCTGCTTTGTATTCAAATCTTCTATTTTTTACTGGATGTCCAAAATAATGTCTAGCTTGCCGTCATTTTTTACAAGCAGTTATGAATATATTATCATTGTTCATGACGCCGGCATCTAGTCTATATTTTTTATTCTTTTAAATTTTTACAGTGGTTTTCTTTAAATGGTTTTTCCATAGTTGGACAGATCAAATGGTTCTCTTTTTTGTAATGCATCGGTACTCATACTCTTAGTTTGTAATAGCTATCGAGCGTGATTGTATATAGTTACCAACGCTGCTCGAATGTATTTACCGACACTGGGCATTACAGACATTTCTTTTTTGCAAGTCCTCTTTTTTTATTTTTTATTAGCTTATAAAATAGAAATATGGATATTTTTTCACTTTACTTATGCATAGCTCACTCCTTTTATAGTGGTTGCTTATTCTCTTTTTTTTCAGCTCAACTCAAGGCGCCCGTTAGATGCTTTTTGTTCACTGGAAATTTTTTAATGCTACAGTTGGTGGAAGGTGAGACGACTACGCCTCATTAAATAGAGACCCATTATCACTTCTGCATCTCTTCTCACCCTTGGCTATTCCATTCTCCCTCTTTCTAGGTCTACATCCACATCGAGCCATTGCTCTTAGTGCTGCTTCTCCCTCAGTCCAGACGGAAGGAATCCTCTTCTATCTATCTCTTTTTTGGTGGATCTTTTCCAAAGCTGCATCTGGACGGTAAGGGTTTTGTTTGCTCTCTTTTTCCTTTTTTGATGTTTCTGAACCCCGCACCTCCATGTGTTTATTTAGTACGAACTCGTTTCATTCCCTTTTTCTGCCCCCCGCCCCCCTCTGTCTGTTGGCCTTTTTTGCTAAATCTAGAAAGTACCATGGACAACAACTTTTTAAATATGTAACCAGATTCTGAAGATTTAACTCTATTTTAGCAGATCTACAACAATATTCCTGTAGATCTAGTTTACTTTTGTAATCTATTAGAGCTCGTCTTCTATTTCCCTATAGTTTTACTCACAGATGTCCCTTTTTTCATTGTGCAGGGTTTTCCTTTGTTCTTTCAAGATGGTCTGCAATGTATGTGGTAATCCAGATGGACCATGCAGGGCCAAAACGAGGGATTGCTCTTTTTTCATATCAGAGTTATTGGTTACCTCTGAAGATTGGATGGTACATTTTAATTTTTCATTCTTTGTGTTATACTTTGTTTTGTGGGATTTATTTCCTGATTTCCTTTTTATCACTGCACCAATGTATTTTTTTGTTCTACATATTTTTTGTTTTGCATGTTGTTCACTATACTTTTTTACTTTTTGGCAGAATGTTCCATGCTATGTTAGGAACCAGATAAACATGATATGTGCTGGCAGAACTGATATCCCTGTCTCTGATGAGTCTGGAACCACTTACACTTTCAATGTAGCTATGAATGAGTCGATAACAAGTTTTTATGGTTGGGGTGGAAGGAATTTCTGATCATGTCCAATTCCAAACCTGGTGATTTCCTTATGTTTCAAATGACCAATAACCCTGAGACACCAATTAAAGTAGGATGTTGCAAGTCAGCAACAATTTCTCAGTTCAGTAAGGTGCAATCTGGTACGTTGAGCGATTCTGATAGTGAATCAAGTGATGAAGAACCAGATCAAAGTGATTCAAGTGATGGAGAACCAGATCAAGGTTGTACGATTTTTTTAAACCTTTTTTGCACATGCTTTACCTATGATGCAAAATGCTTAGACCTTAAACAACATTAACTTATTCATTCCTTTCTTTTTGTTTTGATTTTCTTGTTATCAGTGTATGATCGACATAGTGTTGTTGTCATGACAAGGCCACTTGATTGGACTATGAATCTCTTGGGTAGGTGGAGAGCAATTGTTAACAGGAGAGGCATTGGGTTGGGACCATTGTTTCTCCATAAACTCACTGCCACAAATATTAACAATTCGCTGATGGTATGTATGTAATTTGTGTATCTTTTTATATGTGTCCCTTTTTAAAATGTTTATTTTTTTGTACTCAAGATCATGATATGAACATGCATGTTTATATATACTTAGGGTTGTTTCTTTTTTGTTGTTTGTACTGTGCAGAAAATTCCAAGCATGGTTGTCCAGGGTCTTAATCTCGAACCATCAGGTTCCGTGGTTCTATCAGCGGACAACACACCAGATGTCCTTGGACAGTTCTATCCCTCCACTGATGGTAGGATGATAATAAGTGTTCAAGCATGGGGAGAGTTTGCTGAAAAGAAGGGATTAGCAGCTGGTCAAGTGGTGATGTTTCTCTTCCATCAATATGGTGGTATCATCACACGCAGGCAGGGTGTTGTTATTACTGTCGATGTTATTTGAATATGTAACGAATCTGTGTATGTTGGAACATCGTTCAAGTCCTTTTGTATCGTTTGAAACACCTTTGTTATCCATTTTCTATGTAACTGAACTATGTTTGTAACTCAACTTTGTTTGAGATCAATGTTTCTTATGTGTTTTTCAAGTGATCTGTATGTATGTGATCCATTTTAATTTTTTTTATCACAAGCTATGATTGCAACATATTTTGCTATCTACCAATACGAATCACTCATCACATATCTTTTTTGCCATGTAATGTGTTTTTGTTACCAACCCTTATTTCTGTGTTTTTGTTACCTACCCCGATATTGAATTGTACTAATATTTCCAAAATCCTAGATTGAAAGTAATCGGCTTCTAATTTGATTTCTTTTTTTTTCTTTTTTTGATGTGTTTTGGAATTCAGGGTTCGAATCAATTTTGGTCGCCTGAGGTGCTCGCCGAAGTAGTGTCGTCTGAGGGGGCTCGCTGATGCAGGGCCTGATGAGGGTCTCACCAGAGGTGGGCCGAACGAGGGGTGTGTAGGGGAGAAAGGCACCGAGTCGAGTTGGCTAGGAGGTAGTGGGGTGTGTGTGCAAGGCATGCGGCGACGGGCGTAGGGGCGAGTCGGTGGTGGCCGAGAGAAGGGATACGGGAGGGATCCGGAGCGCGAGGAGGACAGAAGGGAGCTGGAGGCCGCGAGAATGGGGTGGCGGTTGTGAGAAGGACATGATGGAGGATGGGTGGGGGCAGTCGTGCAGGGAGGGAGATGTGCGGGGCAGACGCAACTTTCCGAGTTTTTCTGAGGGTGAGACAATTTATCAACCCACTTATTTTTATCAACCCACTTATTCAGTTTTCACCAATATGTTAATCAATGTTTTTTGTCAACTTTGTTTTTCATGTCTAGCGTGTCTTACTCTCTTTTTTGGGCCGTCCCTTGTTTTTAGGCCCAGTCCAGTACAAACTCTACAAAGCATGCGTCTTCTCGAACCGATGGAGACCCCACGCGTGCAGTTTCTCCCATTTACAGTTCTGGTCGCTTGAGAAGTGGGAGAGGCGGTTGAGACCAGGCGGATAGGACGTTGTTGCAGGTTAAATCTCAAATCTTTGCCCATCCAATCTCTTTTCGATCTTTATTTTCTTCTTAATCTCTTTTCGCATTTCCTGTTTTAGTTGCTTTTTGTAGCGTTTTGCAAGTTCTTAGGGCTTTTTGCTGGAGGAACTAATCTATGTCTCTCTGTTCCTTTTTTTGTCGAATCTGAGTTGCCACTCAAGTAATTTCTTCTTCTCTTGTTGTTCGAATCTTATCCTAATCGACTATTCTCTTCCGCTCATCCATTTTTATACTATGAATCGACTTTTTTTGATGTCGGAGTATTTTTACATTTTGCAGGTGAAAAGTAAGTACGTACAGAAGGGTTTTTTTCTCTCTGTAGATTTGTTGTTGTTCATCTTTTCTTTGTTGGGAGATCTGCTTCTGTCTCTAGGCGGTGAGTACTTCTCCTCCTTTTTTGAGTACTTCTCCTCCTTTTTTATGTATTTTTCATTAGCTTTTATCTAGATTTTAACTTTGCAATCTTCATTTTTTTTAGTATGCATTGTTCTTATTTCTAGGGGTAAGCCAAGAAATGAAATCCAATACTTTTTTTTTGGTAATCTAATGGTCTCAAATCCATGTTATTTTACCAGCAGCAAAGTACATATAATGATAATTATCAACATTCATTCATTGTAGTCACCAAGGTACTTTTTCTTTAATAATCTGCTCATTGATGTTCTTCACCGTCAGTTATTTGGGGTTATTTTTTAGATAAACAACAGTTATACTTGGTTATGTATGACATTTTTTTTGCAGAGTAAATATCTTTTATGTTCATGTTTTTTATTACACATTACTTTGCCTAGCAGTAAGCCAACAAAATGTGATCCTATATATTCTTTTTCTCCAGGGGCACTCCGCAGCAAGTTATCTCCCTTTGCTGTTCCTTCTCATCTTTTTTCTTTCCACTGACCTCTTCGTGTCCCTCTCGTAATGGATGAGGAAGGCAAGGTTAGCAATCCCAGCGTTGACAAGGATCAGGAAGAAGAGGTTAGCAATCAAAGCAGTGATACAGATGAGGAGGTGTATGTTAGGACTGACATCACTGAAATCCGTAAGATGTTTGCACATACGGCTGAGATTGAGGTTGTCTATACTGATGACACCCATAAAGCAGCTGAGATTATCGACATGTACGAGCAGTGGCTTAGCAAGGAGAAAGACAAGTTCGTGGGCCTTGACTTTGAGTATTGTGACTCAGAATATAAAGATGACTATCGTATTGCGGTTGTTCAACTGTCGATGAACAATCATGTATTGGTATACCAATGGTCTAGGTATGATATTTCAACTTCCATTTTTTGTGTGTGTTCTAATCAGTGTTGAAAGCAGATTTTTTCATATCTTATATCCTTCTGTTTTTATGTTTTGCAGTAGCCTGAAGTGGTGTCCGAAAGTTATGGATTTCTCATGCAGCGGCGTACATTTTGCTAGCGTTGACATAAGGAATGACAAAATAGCAATCAAGCAAAGTTGGAATATTGAGATACCAGCTGAGTGCCACATTGATCTTCAAGACTTGTTCAAGCTCGATCGTGACAGGACTGGTATGGCTGACATGGCAGCCAGCCTCATAGACAGTAGCTACAAAGTAATGAAGAAGAAGTTCCCATCTATTCAGCACAAGTTCTGGGAGAAGAGTCCGCTTGATGATATTAATATTGAGTATGCAGCCAGAGATGGTTATGTTGCGTATCAACTGTATCGTACAATTCTTGCCTGCAACTATGGACAGCGGCACCTGCTACCTCCGCAAGCAATACCAACAGCATTGCAACCCAGTTCAACGGGTGGCACAAAGGCTTCTTCATCGAGCAGCTCCAAAGGAAAAGAATTGGCTGGCACGAAGCGACCAAGTGGGGATGAAGGGTGGACACACACTCGCATCACTGATGGGCATGAATATTGGAGTGCCGCGTCCTGGAAATTTCCCATGTATTATGAAACAAGCCCTCCTCATTATCTTGCGGGCCAGTGGGACGATTGGCCAGAGGAGAAGAAGCCGAAGATAGATTGGAGTGATGATGCCCCAAACGACACATCTGTGTTCTATGCTCTGTGAAGTGTGTATGTTCATACTAGGCTTTTGTAAATGGGTTGAACTACTTGTCTAAATGCAAAGTGTGTGTTTTGCACCTGAAAAAATCTTCAAGAAATTTGCTGTGTGTACGTCAAAAGTTCAAGTGTGTGTGAGTGTGTAGCTGAATAAAGGCTACTATGTTGGCGTATGATCCTTGTTACAAATGCAAAGCCTGTCTCTACACCTGAACAAATCTTAAACGAAATAATACCGTGGTCGTACTGTGTTTTGTGTATGTATCTGAGATGTTACTCTTCATCACGAAAACATGATCAACAAATATGTACAAACCCTCACATGTACTTTTTATCAACAATTGACTTAATGTTTTTACCAACCCATCTACTTTTTTGTTACCTCCTTCTTTTATTTCTCTTTTTTTGTGTAGACAAAAGGTGGTCCTTTTTATTTTTTAAGGGAACAAGGGAAACAATAATTATCAACCCACACATTCAGTATTCATCAACACATAAGTCCACGTGTTACCGACTGATACGTACAATTTGCATCACTATTTTATATCATAATTTGCTATTATTCATTGATATATTTCATATTTGGAGATGATACTTATGTTATTTCATCTATTTTGCATGATTCATGATTATTGGAGGATCGCGCACCGGAGTCAGGATTCTGCTGGAAAAAGCACCGTCAGAATGCAATATTTCGGAAGATCAACAGTTGACGGAAATTATATGAAAAATCCTATTTTTCTAGAAGACGAAGGGAGCCAGAAGAGGGAGCCGAGGGGACCCGAGGTGGGCCCACCTCATAGGCCGGCGCGGCCCAAGGCCTGGCCGCGCCGCCCTGTGAGGAGGGGGCCCACAGCCCCCTCTCGCCTCCTTTTCTTCGCGAACGTCTTCGTCCCAAAAACCTAAGCTCCATGGAATAAGTCGCGAAGAGTCACAGCCGCCTCTGCGGGGCGGAGAACACCAGAGAGAAAAGAGCTCTCCGGCAGGCTGAGATCCGCCGGGGAAATTCCCTCCCGGAGGGGGAAATCGACGCCATCGTCACCGCCATCGAGTTGGACATCATCTCCATCACCATCATCATCATCTCCATCATCATCACCGCCGTCTCCACCGCTGCACATCGTCACCGCTGTAACAATTTGGGTTTGATCTTGATTGTTTGATAGGGCAAACTCTCCCGGTGTTGATTTCTACTTGTTATTGATGCTATTGAGTGAAACCGTTGGACCAAGGTTTATGTTCAGATTGTTATTCACCATCATATCACCTCTGATCATGTTCCATATGATGTCTCGTGAGTAGTTCGTTTAGTTCTTGAGGACATGGGTGAAGTCTAAATGTTAGTAGTGAAGTATGGTTGAGTAATATTCAATGTTATGATATTTAAGTTGTGGTGTTATTCTTCTAGTGGTGTCGTGTGAACGTCGACTACACGACACTTCACCTTTATGGGCCTAGGGGAATGCATCTTGTACTCATTTGCCAATTGCGGGGTTGCCGGAGTGACAGAAACCTGAACCCCCGTTGGTATATCGATGCAGGAGGGATAGCAGGATCTCAGAGTTTAAGGCTGTGGTTAGATTTATCTTAATTACTTTCTTGTAGTTGCGGATGCTTGCAAGGGGTATAATCACAAGTATGTATTAGTCCTAGGAAGGGCGGTACATTAGCATAGGTTCACCCACACAACACTTATCAAAACAATGAAGATTAATTAGCCGTATGTAGCGAAAGCACTAGACTAAAATCCCGTGTGTCCTCGAGAACGTTTGGTCAATATAAGTAAACAAACCGGCTTGTCCTTTGTGCTAAAAAGGATTGGGACACTCGCTGCAATTGTTACTCTCGCACTTTACTTACTCGTACTTTATTCATCTGTTACATCAAAACCCCCTGAATACTTGTCTGTGAGCATTTACAGTGAATCCTTCATCGAAACTGCTTGTCAACACCTTCTGCTCCTCGTTGGGATCGACATTCTTACTTATCAAAGATACTACGATACACCCCCTATACTTGTGGGTCATCAAGACTATTTTCTGGCGCCGTTGCCGGGGAGTGAAGCGCTATTGGTAAGTGGAATTGGTAAGGAAACTTCTACTGTTTGTGCTGATTTTATTTCTGCCTGCTGCCATAATTCATTATGGAGAGATCTTCTCTTGAGTTTTTATTTGGAAAATCTACTACTACTGCTAAGTTAGTGGATGAGGTGCCAGGTGAGGAAGAGATACCATACAAAATACCTATGAAAATTATTGAACGTGTAGTGGATAACCGTTATACAGGGGATGGAACTGTCCACCCTGGAGATCATTTACTGTTCTTACATGAATTATGCGGTTTATTCAAGTGTGCAGGTATTGCTATGGATGAAGTGAGGAAGAAACTATTCTCTATATCGCTGTCTGGTAAAGCGGCGCATTGGTATAAATTACTGGATAATGGGGATTCTCTTGAATGGAATGATATTGTGCCGCGGTTTTATTCTAAGTTCTATCCTCCAAGTGAAATTCACAAGGATCGGAACCGCATATATAATTTTTGGCCTCATGATGGAGAGAGTATTGCCCAAGCGTGGGGGAGATTGAAGTCTTTAATGCTCAAACGCCCCATTCATGAGCTTCCTGGTAATATTATTATTGATAATTTCTATGCAAGACTTTCTTTTCAAGACAAGACCTTGCTGGATACTTCTTGCTCTGGATCATTTACACGCAACAAAGAAGAGTTTAAAAGGGACCTTCTTAATCGGATCCAGGAGAATACTGAAGGATGTGAGAATGACAAAGGTAGAGAATCGGGTATAAATTATGATTATAAATGCATTGAAGCTTTTATGGATACTGATAAATTTCGTAATATGAGTGCTACTTATGGTCTTGATTCTCAAGTTGCTGCAAATCTTTATAAAGCTTTTGCCTCTCATTATGAATTGCCTAAGAAGAATTTTGATAAGTATCATGAACCGTATAAAGATAAAATTGATTCGTCTATTAATAAATGTGTTGTAGTTGAAACTGTTGATCATGTTATTCCTGAAGCTTATATTGAAAAAACTCCTTTCCCTGCTAAAATGAAGGAGTACTCTGTTATAAATAGTGCGGTTCAAAAAAGTGAAAAGAAACCTATAGAACCTGAAGAACAAATAAAAGTTGAACCTGCGGTTGCAATAGTTAAAGATCTTGTGACTGAAAATGTGGAGGATGGTCATATTATTTTCTGTGAAGATGCTTCTAATATTGTTTCACATCCTAATAAGTCTAAGAAAGCTAGTGTTCCTATGCTATCTGTTAGAATTGGAGATCATTGTTATTATGGTTTATGTGATATTGGTGCAAGTATTAGTGCTATTCCTTATGAGCTTTACACGGAGATTATGCACGAAATTGGTTCTTGTGAACTTGAAGATATTGATGTGGTTATTCGGCTGGCTAATAGAGAAACTATCTCTCCAATTGGTATTGTTCGAGATGTGGAAGTTCTATGCGGTAAGATTAAATATCCTGCTGACTTTTTGGTAGTTGGTTCTGCTGCTAGTAAATATTGTCCTATCATTTTTGGTAGACCTTTTCTAAATACTTGTGGAGCTATTATAGATTGCAAGAAAGAGAAAATTTTGACTAAATTTGCTGGTGAATCTTATGAGTTTAACTTCTCTAAATTTGCCAAAACTCCTTATAAAGCTGATTTGCCTAATAATGATTTTAGAGTTGAACAGTGTGCATCTATTGCTCTTGCTCCTAATAATCCTTTGCAGCAACATTTGGAGAATAGTGAGAGTGAAGTTTTTAGGGAAGAAAGAGATGAGCTTGATGAAATTTTCAATCGTCAACCTATTCTTAAGCATGATTTACCGGTAGAAGATCTGGGTACAACACCGCCACCAAAGGAAGATCCTGTCTTTGATTTAAAACCATTGCCTGATAATCTTAAATATGCTCATATTGATGATAAGAAAATATATCCTGTTATTATTAGTTCTAAGCTTTCAGAGTTTGAAGAAGAAAGGTTATTGGAAATATTGAAGAAACACCGAGGTGCTATTGGCTACACTCTTGATGACTTGAAGGGGATTTCTCCCTCTATTTGCCAACATGCCATTAATATGGAAGATGATGCGAAGCCTGTTGTTGAACCTCAGCGTCGTCTAATTCCTAAGATGAAGGATGTGGTAAGAAATGAGGTATTAAGACTTCTTGAAGCTGGTATTATATATCCTATTGCTGATAGTAGATGGGTTAGTCCTGTGCATTGTGTTCCTAAGAAAGGAGGAATGACTGTTGTACCTAATGATAATGATGAGCTCATACCTCAAAGAGTAGTTGTAGGGTATAGAATGTGCATTGATTATCGAAAAGTTAATAAAGTTACTAAGAAAGATCATTACCATTTACCTTTTATTAATCAAATGTTAGAAAGGTTGTCCAAGAATACTCACTTTTGCTTTCTTGATGGTTATTCTGGGTTTTCACAAATTGCTGTTAAAACTAAGGATCAAGAGAAAACCACTTTCACTTGTCCCTATGGAACTTATGCTTATAGACGTATGCCTTTTGGTTTATGTAATGCCCCTGCTACTTTTCAAAGATGCATGTCTGCTATTTTTCATGGCTTTTGCGAGAGTATTGTAGAGGTATTCATGGATGATTTTTCTGTCTATGGGAATTCTTTTGATAATTTCTTGCGGAACCTTTATAAAGTTTTGCGGAGATGTGAAGAAACTAACCTTGTTCTTAATTGGGAGAAATGCCACTTTATGGTTAATGAAGGGATTGTATTGGGACATAAAATTTTCGAGAGAGGTATTGAAGTTGATAGAGCTAAAGTTGAAGCAATTGAGAAGATGCCCTATCCTAGGGATGTTAAAGGTATACGTAGTGTTCTTGGTCATGCTGGGTTTTATAGGAGGTTTATTAAAGACTTCTCCAAGATTTCAAAGCCTCTTACTAATCTTCTTCAAAAAGATGTACCTTTTGTTTTTGATGATGATTGTAAGGAAGCTTTTGAAACTCTAAAGAAAGCCTTAACAACTGCTCCTATAGTCGAACCTCATGATTGGAACTTGCCATTTGGAATTATGTGTGATGCTAGTGATTTTGCTGTAGGCGCTGTTCTTGGACAGCGAGTAAATAAAAAATTGAATGTTATTCATTATGCTAGTAAAACCCTTGATGCTGCTCAAAGAAATTATGCTACTACTGAAAAAGAATTGTTAGCTGTAGTCTTTGCTTGTGATAAGTTTAGGTCCTATATTGTTGATTCAAAAGTTACAATTCATACTGATCATGCTGCAATCAGATACCTAATGCAAAAGAAAGATGCTAAGCCAAGGCTTATTAGATGGGTACTTCTGTTGCAAGAATTTGATTTACATATTGTAGATAGGAAAGGTGCTGATAATCCTGTTGCTGATAATTTGTCTAGATTGGAAAATATTGCTTATGATCCTGTTCCTGTTAATGATAGTTTTTCGAATGAACAATTGGCTGTAATAAAGGTGAGCTCGCGAGACAGTCCTTGGTATGCTGATTATGCTAACTTTATTGTTTCCAAGTACTTGCCTCCAACCTTTTCAGCCCAGCAAAGGAGGAAATTCTTTTATGACTTGAGGCATTATTTTTGGGATGACCCACACTTATATAAAGAAGGAGTGGATGGTATTCTGCGAAGATGTGTTCCCGAATATGGACAACAAGAGATATTGAGTAAATGTCATGGTAGTGCTTATGGAGGACATCACGCCGGAGATAGAATCGCGCAAAAGGTTCTACAATCAGGATTTTATTGGCCAACTCTCTTCAAAGATGCAAGGAAGTTCATCTTATCTTGTGATGAATGTCAAAGGGTTGGTACTATCTCCAGACGCAACGAAATGCCTATGAATTATACTCTTGTTATTGAACCGTTTGATTGTTGGGGATTTGACTTGATGGGACCTTTTCCCTCTTCAGAAGGTAACACTCATATACTTGTTGTTGTTGATTATGTTACTAAATGGGTGGAAGCCATACCTACAAAAAGTGCTGATGGTGAGACCTCTTTAAGAATGCTTTTACATATTATTTTTCCTAGATTTGGAGTTCCTAGATATATTATGACTGATGGAGGTTCTCATTTTATTCATGGTGGTTTTAGGAAAACTCTTGCTAAATATGGTATTAATCATAGAATTGCTTCCGCTTATCATCCTCAAACTAGTGGGCAAGTAGAACTATCAAATAGAGAAATTAAAGCTATCTTGCAAAAGACTGTTAATAAAACTAGAAAGAATTGGGCTAGTAAATTGAAGGAAGCACTATGGGCTTATAGAACTGCTTATAAAAATCCCATGGGAATGTCACCTTATAAAATGGTTTATGGAAAAGCTTGTCATTTACCTTTAGAACTAGAGCACAAAGCTTATTGGGCTGTTAGAGAACTAAATAAAGATCCTAAAGTAGCCAGTAAGAAGAGGTTGCTGCAATTGAGTTCTCTAGATGAATGGAGAAGTGAAGCTTATGAAAATGCTAAACTCTTTAAAGAGAAAGTTAAAAAATGGCATGATAGAAGGATTATCAAAAGAGAATTTAATATTGGGGATAAAGTCCTATTGTATCGGTCTCGTCTCAGATTCTTTGCAGGGAAATTACTCTCGAAATGGGAAGGACCATATGTTGTTGAGGAGGTGTATCATTCAGGAGCAATTAAAATTAGCTCTCTCCAAGGCAATGCCACACAAGTGGTGAATGGACAAAGACTCAAGCATTATATCTCAGGTGATTCTTACAATGTAGATGTTGATGTTATTCGAGTGGAAACACCGGAGGCTTTCATCAAAGAACAATTTGACAGTCCGCCGGAACTCGACTTTGAATAGGTAACAGTACTGGTAATAAAAAGTTCGCAATTTACTTTCCGAACAATGTTTTTGGTACTTTTGGAAAATATGAAAAATTACGAGATCGAAACGGAGTGGAGGAGACGCACGAGGGCGTGCCCTCATAGGCCGGCGCGGGCCCCAGCCAGGCCACGCCGCCCTATGAGCTGGCCGCCTCGTCGCCTCTCTCCGACTCTGGTTCGACCTGGTACTTTCCTTATGACATACAAATTCCTGCTATATAATCCCCCGGACCCCTGGAGGTCCGTATATCATTTTCTCGACGTGTTTTGTTTCGAGCTGTTTCTGCCAGGATTTGTTCTCAATCTAGGAGCACCATGGCCTCCAACAACAAGGGCAAGGGGCTTTCGGAGGAAGAAGTGAAAAGGGTGTCATCAAAACAAGAGCAACAAGCCGTTGGGAGTAAGCAAATCTTGGTGGGATCTGTTGACACTCGACGTTCTTTTTCTCATAACTTGCAGGGACCCTTACCACCTGCTCTTAGCCTCGACTCTTTCCCCGTGTTGGAAGAAGCTCTACGGACTACCGATGAGTTTTGTGATCAATACCGGGCTCTAAGAAGAGAAGTGGAGATACTCCAGGAGGAGAATGACCGTCTCCGTAGAATGCTGGAATATTACTCGATTCCCATCACAAGGCCGCCACCGCCAACTTCAGATAACAATGAATCTCTTCGAGTCTTAGTGCAGAACTGCCAAACTGAGAAGCTGAAGCTGAAGGAGATCTGTAAGAATCGCGGGAAGAATTCATCACCACCATCGCCGAAGGAGTAATTCATCATCGGTATTGGCATCCCCTTGGTTTGTTCCAAGCTTGGGGGAGTGCCGCGGTATCACATCATCACTACCTTTTATTTTTTACTATCAAGTAGTGTCATATCATGAGTAGGGAAGTTATCATATAAGATGGGTTGCAGTATGGAAGTATCTCTCCTTTAGTTGGTTGTCTATGTATCCCTTGGTGTGAGTTATCGTTATGGAATATTAATGAGAAGTATTATCATTTACATATTGCACATCTTATTTTAGTTTGCAATCCCTATTATATGATTGATCTTGTTATTAGTATCGGTATCACTTTGGGAGCATTGAATAAATCTATTTGGTTTTGGCAAACTTAACATAGGTCAATAGCAATAACACTTTGAGGTTTAAGTAGAAAAGAGAAATAAATGTAGTTGTTTCATTGTCTTCTTTTCTTGTTAGCTCATAGCTTATTATTCTGAAGTTAAAATTGTTTGTGCTTACAAGGAAGATGCATGATTGTTTCTATCACATGTATATTTGTTTGTTTCCCTCAACTCTTGTGCTTGCTAATTAACCTTGCTAGCCAAAGACCTATACTGAGAGGGAATGCTTCTCGTGCATCCAAATCTTAACCCGAACCTATGCCATTTGTGTCCACCATAACTACCTACTACATGGTATTTCCTGCCATTCCAAGTAAATACTTCGTGTGCTACCTTTAAATAATTCAAAATTTACTATCTCTTATTTGTGTCAATGTTTTATAGCTCATGAGGAAGTATGTGGTGTTTTATCTTTCAATCTTGTTGGGCAACTTTCATCAATGGACTAGTGGCTTCATCCGCTTATCCAATAATTTTGCAAAAAGAGCTGGCAATGGGATTCCCAGTCCCAAATTAATTAACCTAAATACACACTCCTCCATGGTATGTGATTGATGGACGACACCCGAAGGATTCGGTTAGCCATGGCTTGTGTAAGCAAAGGTTGGGGGGAGTGTCATCATAATAAAACTAAAATAAAAGGCACTCCTTCATGGTATGAGATTGTTGGCAGGCACCCGAGGATTCGGTTAGCCATGGTTTGTGAAAGAAAGGTTGGAAGGAGTGCCACACAAAAATAAAAATAAAATAGGAGCCGCTCTTTGAAGGTTTGTCTGGCAAGGGGGTTAGAGTACCCGCTACCAGTCGTTGACAACAACAAACACCTCTCAAAATGTTACTTTTATTCTCTTTATATGATTTCAAAACTTAAAAAGCTCTAGCACATGATTTAATCCCTGCTTCCCTCTGCGAAGGGCCTGTCTTTTACTTTATGTTGAGTCAGTAAACCTATTTCCCTCCATCTTAAGCAAGCATTTGAGTTGTTGTGATCAAACTACTATATTGTGATTTACCTCATCATGTCTTTTACTCTTCCTTGTTTAGTACAAGTTTTATCTGAATGAATATAGCTTTGAAAGTTATCAATGATCATGAGGAGATTATTATGATTGAGTATGCAAGTTGTGCCATACAAACTTTAACATAAGAGCGCTGCTCGATAGATAAGTATAACCTGTTAACTGTTCTTTGACCAAGAACGAAGTTTGCCATCACCAACTAAGATTTCTTATGCACCTTTATTTGTGATTACCTTATACTTGTTTCAAGTTGAATTATATGAGGAAGTGATACGTCTCCGACGTATCGATAATTTCTTATGTTCCATGCCACATTATTGATGATATATACATGTTTTATGCACACTTTATGTCATATTTATGCGTTTTCCGGAACTAACCTATTGACGAGATGCCGAAGGGCCAGTTGCTGTTTTCTGCTGTTTTTGGTTTCAGAAATCCTAGTAAGGAAATATTCTCGGAATCGGACGAAATCAACGCCAAAGATCTTAGAATCTCCGGAAGCATCCAGAACACCCGAGAGTCGCCAGAGGGGGGCCACAGGCCCACCAGACCATAGGCCGGCGCGGCCTAGGGGTGGCCCGCGCCCCCCTATAGTGTCGTCGCCCCGTTGACCTTCTGACGCCGCCTCTTCGCCTATTTAAGGGCCCTCGACCTAAAACCTCAATACGGAAAAGCCACGGTACGAGAAACCTTCCAGAGCCGCCGCCATCGTGAAGCCAAGATCTGGGGGACAGGAGTCTCTGTTCCGGCACGCCGCCGGGACGGGGAAGTGCCCCCGGAAGGCTCCTCCATCGACACCACCGCCATCTCCATCAACGCTGCTGTCTCCCATGAGGAGGGAGTAGTTCTCCATCGAGGCTCGGGGCTGTACCGGTAGCTATGTGGTTAATCTCTCTCCTATGTACTTCAATACAATAATCTCATGAGCTGCCTTACATGATTGAGATTCATATGATGATGCTTGTAATCTAGATGTCGTTATGCTAGTCAAGTGAATTTTACTTATGTGATCTCCGGAGACTCCTTGTCCCACGTGTGTAAAGGTGACAGTGTGTGCACCGTGTGGGTCTCTTAGGCTATATTTCACAGAATACTTAGTCACTGTTATGAATGGCATAGTGAAGTGCTTATTTATATCTCTTTATGATTGCAATGTGTTTTGTATCACAATTTATCTATGTGCTACTCTAGTGATGTTATTAAAGTAGTTTATTCCTCCTGCACGGTGTAATGGTGACAGTGTGTGCATCCGTGTTAGTACTTGGCGTATGCTATGATCGTGATCTCTTGTAGATTATGAAGTTAACTATTGCTATGATGGTATGTGATCTATTCCTCCTACATAGTGTGAAGGTGACAATGTGCATGCTATGTTAGTACTTGGTTTAGTCGTGTTGATCTTTCATGCACTCTAAGGTTATTTAAATATGAACATTGAATTGTGGAGCTTGTTAACTCCGGCATTGAGGGTTCGTGTAATCCTACGCAATGGTGTTCATCATCCAACAAGAGAGTGTAGAGTATGCATTTATCTATTCTATTATGTGATCAAAGTTGAGAGTGTCCACTAGTGAAAGTATGATCCCTAGGCCTTGTTCCTAAATACTGCTATCGCTGCTTGTTTACTTGTTTCTTTGCGTTACTACTGCTGCGTTGCTACTGCTTATATATATTCATACCACCTGTATTTCACTATCTCTTCGCCGAACTAGTGCACCTATTAGGTGTGTTGGGGACACAAGAGACTTCTTGCTTTGTGGTTGCAGGGTTGCATGAGAGGGATATCTTTGACCTCTTCCTCCGTGAGATCGATAAACCTTGGGTGATCCACTTAAGGGAAACTTGCTGCTGTCCTACAAACCTCTGCTCTTGGAGGCCCAACACTGTCTACAGGAAAAGGAGGGGGCGTAGACATCAAGCTATTTTCTGGCGCCGTTGCCGGGGAGGAAAGGTAAAAGGCACTCATACTTCGGTTCCAGTGTGATGCTTTCTCGGCGCCATTTTGTTTGTGCTCGAAGCTATTTCCTTTAGATCCTGCAATTGCATCTTTTTGTTTCTTGTTTACACTAGTTAGGCATAATGGAAAACAACAAAAATATGAGAGATCTTTATGAACTTTATCTTGAATTAGGACATGATGTGTTTGAAGAGAGAATTAAAAAACCCATGGAACTTTATATGCATGCTAATGGGAATGTTATTAATATGAATGCTTTGAACACTATTGTTGCTAATGCTATGGAAAATTCTAAGCTTGGGGAAGCTGGTTTTGATGAGCATGATCTTTTTAGTCCCCCAAGCATTGAGGAGAAAATTTACTTTGATGATACTTTGCCTCCTATTTATGATGATTATAATGATAGTAGTCTTTTGTTACCACCTACTATGGAGAGTAAATTTGATTATGAATACAATATGCCTCCTATATTTGATGATAGCTACTTTGTTGAATTTGCTCACACTACAACTAATAAAATTGATTATGCTTATGTGGGTAGTAATAATTTTATGCATGAGACTCATGATAAGAATGATTTATGTGATAGTTATATTGTTGAGTTTGCTCATGATGCTACTGAAAGTTATTATGAGAGAGGAAAATATGGTTGTAGAAATTTTCATGTTACTAAAACACCTCTCTTTTTGCTGAAAATCTTGAAGCTGCACTTGTTTTATCTTTCTATGCTTGTTGCATTATGCTTCTTGAACTTGTTTATTTACAAGATTCCTTTTCATAGGAAGCATGTTAGGCTTAAATGTGTTTTGAATTTGCCTCTTGATGCTCTCTTTTGCTTCAAATACTATTTCTTGCGAGTGCATCATTTAAACTGCTGAGCCCATCTTAATGGCTATAAAGAAAGAACTTCTTGGGAGATAACACATGTGTTTATTTTGCTACAGTATTTTATTTTATATTTGAGTCTTGGAAGTTGTTTACTACTGTACCAACCTCTCCTTATCTTAGTTTTGTGTTTTGTTGTGCCAAGAAAAGTCGTTGATAGTAAGGTTCATACTAGATTTGGATTACTGCACAGAAACAGATTTCTTTGCTGTCACGAATCTGGGCAAAATTCTCTGTAGGTAACTCAGAAAATTATGCCAATTTACGTGAGTGATCCTCAGATATGTACGCAACTTTCATTCAATTTGAGCATTTTCATTTGAGCAAGTCTGGTGCCTCAATAAAATTCGTCTTTACGAACTGTTCTGTTTTGACAGATTCTGCCTTTTATTTCGCATTGCCTGTTTTGATATGTTCGATGGATATTTCGATTCCATTGACTTTCAGTAGATTTGGGCAATGTCCAGAAGTGTTAAGAATGATTGTGTCACCTCTGAACATATGAGTTTTTGATTATGCACTAACCCTCTAATGAGTTTGTTTCGAGTTTGGTGTGGAGGAAGTTTTCAAGGGTCAAGAGAGGAGGATGATACAATGTGATCAAGAAGAGTGAAAAGCTCTAAGCTTGGGGATGCCCCGGTGGTTCACCCCTGCATATATCAAGAAGACTCAAGCATCTAAGCTTGGGGATGCCCAAGGCATCCCCTTCTTCATCGACAAATTATCAGGTTCCTTCTCTTGAAACTATATTTTTATTCGGCCACATCTTATGTACTTTACTTGGAGCGTCTGTTTGTTTTCGTTTTTGTTTTTGTTTGAATAAATTCTTGTGTGGGAGAGAGACACGCTCCGCTGGTTCGTATGAACACATGTGTTCTTAGCTTTTAATGTTCATGGCGAAGGTTGAAACTGCTTCGTTAATTGTTATATGGTTGGAAACGGGAAATGCTACATGTAGTTAATTGGTATGATGTCTTGAATAATGTGATACTTGGCAATTGTTGTGCTCATGTTTAAGCTCTTGCATCATATACTTTGCACCTGTTAATGAAGAAATACATAGAGCATGCTAAAATTTGGTTTGCATAATTGGTCTCTCTAAGGTCTAGATAATTTCTAGTATTGAGTTTGAACAACAAGGAAGACGGTGTAGAGTCTTATAATGTTTACAATATGTCTTTTATGTGAGTTTTGCTGCACCGGTTCATCCTTGTGTTTGTTTCAAATAGCCTTGCTAGCCTAAACCTTGTATCGAGAGGGAATACTTCTCATGCATCCAAAATACTTGAGCCAACCACTATGCCATTTGTGTCCACCATACCTACCTACTACATGGTATTTCTCCGCCATTCCAAAGTAAATTGCTTGAGTGCTACCTTTAAACAATTCAAAAATTATTACCTCTGATTTGTGTCAATGTTTTATAGCTCATGAGGAAGTATGTGGTGTTTATCTTTCAATCTTGTTGGGCAACTTTCACCAATGGACTAGTGGCTTCATCCGCTTATCCAATAATTTTTCAAAAAGAGCTGGCAATGGGATTCCCAGTCCCAAATTAATTAACCAAAATAGACACTCCTCCATGGTATGTGATTGCTGGACGGCACCCGAAGGATTCGGTTAGCCATGGCTTGTGTAAGCAAAGGTGGGGAGGAGTGTCATCATAATAAAACTAAAATAAAAAGGCACTCCTTCATGGTATGAGATTGTTGGCAGGCACCCGAGGATTCGGTTAGCCATGGTTTGTGAAAGAAAGGTTGGAAGGAGTGCCACACAAAAATAAAAATAAAATGGGAGCCGCTCTTTGAAGGTTTGTCTGGCAAGGGGGTTAGAGTACCCGCTACCATTCGTTGACAACAACAAACACCTCTCAAAATTTACTTTTATGCTCTCTATATGTTTTCAAAACCAAAGCTCTAGCACAAATATAGCAATCGATGCTTTCCTCTTTGAAGGACCTTTCTTTTACTTTTATTGTTGAGTCAGTTCACCTATTTCTCTCCATCTCAAGAAGCAAACACTTGTGTGAACTATGCATTGATTCCTACATACTTGCTTATTGCACTTATTATATTACTCTATGTTGACAATATCCATGAGATATACATGTTACAAGTTGAAAGCAACCGCTGAAACTTAATCTTCCATTGTGTTGCTTCAATGCCTTTACTATGAATTTATTGCTTTATGAGTTAACTCTTATGCAAGACTTATTGATGCTTGTCTTGAAAGTACTATTCATGAAAAGTCTTTGCTATATGATTCATTTGTTTACTCATGTCATTACCATTGTTTTGGATCGCTGCATTCATTACATATGTTTACAATAGTATGATCAAGGTTATGATGGCATGTCACTCCAGAAATTATCTTTGTTTATCGTTTACCTGCTCGGGACGAGCAGGAACTAAGCTTGGGGATGCTGATACGTCTCCGACGTATCGATAATTTCTTATGTTCCATGCCACATTATTGATGATATCTACATGTTTTATGCACACTTTATGTCATATTTATGCGTTTTCCGGAACTAACCTATTGACGAGATGCCGAAGGGCCAGTTGCTGTTTTCTGCTGTTTTTGGTTTCAGAAATCCTAGTAAGGAAATATTCTCGGAATCGGACGAAATCAACGCAAAAGATCTTAGAATCTCCGGAAGCATCCAGAACACCCGAGAGTCGCCAGAGGGGGGCCACAGGCCCACCAGACCATAGGCCGGCGCGGCCTAGGGGTGGCCCGCGCCCCCCTATAGTGTCGTCGCCCCGTTGACCTTCTGACGCCGCCTCTTCGCCTATTTAAGGGCCCTCGACCTAAAACCTCGATACGGAAAAGCCACGGTACGAGAAACCTTCCAGAGCCACCGCCATCGCGAAGCCAAGATCTGGGGGACAGGAGTCTCTGTTCCGGCACGCCGCCGGGACGGGGAAGTGCCCCCGGAAGGCTCCTCCATCGACACCACCGCCATCTCCATCAACGCTGCTGTCTCCCATGAGGAGGGAGTAGTTCTCCATCGAGGCTCGGGGCTGTACCGGTAGCTATGTGGTTAATCTCTCTCCTATGTACTTCAATACAATAATCTCATGAGCTGCCTTACATGATTGAGATTCATATGATGATGCTTGTAATCTAGATGTCGTTATGCTAGTCAAGTGAATTTTACTTATGTGATCTCCGGAGACTCCTTGTCCCACGTGTGTAAAGGTGACAGTGTGTGCACCGTGTGGGTCTCTTAGGCTATATTTCACAGAATACTTATTCACTGTTATGAATGGCATAGTGAAGTGCTTATTTATATCTCTTTATGATTGCAATGTGTTTTGTATCACAATTTATCTATGTGCTACTCTAGTGATGTTATTAAAGTAGTTTATTCCTCCTGCACGGTGTAATGGTGACAGTGTGTGCATCCGTGTTAGTACTTGGCGTATGCTATGATCGTGATCTCTTGTAGATTATGAAGTTAACTATTGCTTTGATGGTATTGATGTGATCTATTCCTCCTACATAGTGTGAAGGTGACAGTGTGCATGCTATGTTAGTACTTGGTTTAGTCGTGTTGATCTTTCATGCACTCTAAGGTTATTTAAATATGAACATTGAATTGTGGAGCTTGTTAACTCCGGCATTGAGGGTTCGTGTAATCCTACGCAATGGTGTTCATCATCCAACAAGAGAGTGTAGAGTATGCATTTATCTATTCTGTTATGTGATCAAAGTTGAGAGTGTCCACTAGTGAAAGTATGATCCCTAGGCCTTGTTCCTAAATACTGCTATCGCTGCTTGTTTACTGTTTTACTGCGTTACTACTGCTGCGTTGCTACTGCTTATATATATTCATACCACCTGTATTTCACTATCTCTTCGCCGAACTAGTGCACCTATTAGGTGTGTTGGGGACACAAGAGACTTCTTGCTTTGTGGTTGCAGGGTTGCATGAGAGGGATATCTTTGACCTCTTCCTCCCTGAGATCGATAAACCTTGGGTGATCCACTTAAGGGAAACTTGCTGCTGTTCTACAAACCTCTGCTCTTGGAGGCCCAACACTGTCTACAGGAAAAGGAGGGGGCGTAGACATCAAGAAGTTGTTTACTAGAATGTCTTGTGTGAATGAATATGATGCTTCTTGTCTGTATTTTATTTATCGACTCTTCACTCCATAAACATGTGGTCCTGTTTACCGAGTTCAGTTTCGCTTGGGGACAAGCGAAGTCTAAGCTTGGGGGGAGTTGATACGTCCAATTTGCATCACTATTTTATATCATAATTTGCTATTATTCATTGATATGTTTCATATTTGGAGATGATACTTATGTTATTTCATCTATTTTGCATGATTCATGATTATTGGAGGATCGCGCATCGGAGTCAGGATTCTGCTGGAAAAAGCACCGTCAGAATGCAATATTTCGGAAGATCAACAGTTGACGGAAATTATATGAAAAATCCTATTTTTCCAGAAGACGAAGGGAGCCAGAAGGGGGAGCCGAGGGGACCCGAGGTGGGCCCACCTCATAGGCCGGCGCGGCCCAAGGCCTGGCCGCGCCGCCCTGTGAGGAGGGGGCCCACAGCCCCTCTCGCCTCCTTTTCTTCGTGAACGTCTTTGTCCCGAAAACCTAAGCTCCAGGGAATAAGTCGCGAAGAGTCATAGCCGCCTCTGTGGGGCGGAGAACACCAGAGAGAAAAGAGCTCTCCGGCAGGCTGAGATCCGCCGGGGAAATTCCCTCCCGGAGGGGGAAATCGACGCCATTGTCACCGCCATCGAGTTGGACATCATCTCCATCACCATCATCATCATCTCCATCATCATCACCGCCGTCTCCACCGCTGCACATCGTCACCGCTGTAACAATTTGGGTTTGATCTTGATTGTTTGATAGGGGAAACTCTCCCGGTGTTGATTTCTACTTGTTATTGATGCTATTGAGTGAAACCGTTGGACCAAGGTTTATGTTCAGATTGTTATTCACCATCATATCACCTCTGATCATGTTCCATATGATGTCTCGTGAGTAGTTCGTTTAGTTTTTGAGGACATGGGTGAAGTCTAAATGTTAGTAGTGAAGTATGGTTGAGTAATATTCAATGTTATGATATTTAAGTTGTGGTGTTATTCTTCTAGTGGTGTCGTGTGAACGTAGACTACACGACACTTCACCTTTATGGGCCTAGGGGAATGCATCTTGTACTCGTTTGCCAATTGCGGGGTTGCCGGAGTGACAGAAACCTGAACCCCCGTTGGTATATCGATGCATGAGGGATAGCAGGATCTCAGAGTTTAAGGTTGTGGTTAGATTTATCTTAATTACTTTCTTGTAGTTGCGGATGCTTGCAAGGGGTATAATCACAAGTATGTATTAGTCCTAGGAAGGGCGGTACATTAGCATAGGTTCACCCACACAACACTTATCAAAACAATGAAGATTAATTAGCCGTATGTAGCGAAAGCACTAGACTAAAATCCCGTGTGTCCTCGAGAACGTTTGGTCAATATAAGTAAACAAACCGGCTTGTCCTTTGTGCTAAAAAGGATTGGGCCACTCGCTGCAATTGTTACTCTCGCACTTTACTTACTCGTACTTTATTCATCTGTTACATCAAAACCCCCTGAATACTTGTCTGTGAGCATTTGCAGTGAATCCTTCATCGAAACTGCTTGTCAACACCTTCTGCTCCTCGTTGGGATCGACATTCTTACTTATCGAAGATACTACGATACACCCCCTATACTTGTGGGTCATCACCGACCCATTTCCATTATTTTTAGCTCCATCTATTTTCTTATATATGAACTTTTTAGTTCTTATTTGTTTCTTACGTGAATAGGGGAACCTACTAATCAACCCTCCCATGCACTCTTCATCAACAGGTGACTCAATGTTTTACCAATCCATCTCATCTTTTGTTAACTCCTTCTTTTTTCTTTTCTTTGTAGAACTAGGTGGGTCTTTTTTGTTTCTTAAGGGTACAAGGGAAACAATAATTATCAACCCACACATTCACTATTCATCAACACATAATTCCATGTGTTACCGTCCCATTTCCATTCTTTTTAGCTCTACCTTTTTTTTGTATATGAATTTTTGTCTTTTTTGTTTTATTAAGGGAACAAGGGAACCTACTAACCAACCCTCACATGCACTCTTCATCAACAGGTGACTCAATGTTTTACAAACCGTTCTACTCTTTTGTTACCTCCTTCTTTTTTTCTTTTTTTTTGTGTAGAGAAAGGTGGTCCTTTTTGTTTTTTAAGGGAACAGGGGAAACAATATTTATCAACCCACACATTCACTATTGATCAAGACATAAGTCCACGTGTTACCGACCCATTTCCATTCTTTTTTGTATATGAAATTTGGTCCTTTTTGTTTTCTTAAATGAACAAGGGAACCTACTTATCAACCCTCCCATTCCGTCTTCATTAACAGGTGACTCAATGTTTTACCAACCCATCTACTCTTTTTGTTACCTCCTTGTTTTTTATTTCTCTTTTTTGTGTAGAGAAAGGTGGTCCTTTTTGTTTTTTTAAGGGAACAAGGGAATCTACTTATCAACCCTACCATGCACTCTTCATCAACAGGTGACTCAATGTTTTACCAACCCATCTACTATTTTGTTACCTTCTTCTTTTATTTCTTTTTTTGTGTAGAGAAAGGTGGTCCTATTTGTTTTTTCAGCGAACAAGGGAAACAATAATTATCAACCCACACATTGAATTTTTATCAACACATAAGTCCATGTGTTACCGACCCATTTCCATTCTTTTTTCTATATGAAATTTGGTTCTTTTTGTTTTTTAAGGGCACGAGGGAACCTACTTATCAACCCTCCTATTCACTCTTCATCAACAGGCGACTCAATGTTTTACCGACCCATCTACTCTTTTGTTACCTCCTTCTTTTATTTCTCTTTTTTGTGTAGAGAAAGGTGGTCCTTTTTATTTTTTAAGGGAACAAGGGAAACAATAATTATCAACCCACACATTCACTATTCATCAACACATAAGTCCATGTGTTATCCACCCATTTTTTATTTCTTTTTCTATATGAAATTTTGGTCCTTTTTCTTTTTTTTAAGTGAACAAGGGAACCTACTTATCAACCCTCCCATTCACTCTTCATCAACAGGTGACGCAATGTTTTACCAACCCATATATTCTTTTGTTACCTCCTTCTTTTATTTCTTTTTTTTGTGTAGACAAAGGTGGTTCTTTTTATTTTTTAAGGGAACAAGGGAACCTACTTATCAACCCTCCCATGCACTCTTCATCAACAGGTGACTCAATGTTTTACCAACCCATCTACTCTTTTGTTACCTCCTTCTTTTTATTTCTTTTTTGGTGTAGACAAAGGTGGTCATTTTTGTTTTTTAAGGGAACAAGGGAAACAATAATTATCAAGCCACACATTCACTATTCATCAACACATAAGTCCATGTGTTACCGACCCATTTTTTATTTCCTTTTCTATATGAAATTTTGGTCCTTTTTATTTTTTTAAGGGAACAAGGGAACCTACTTATCAACCCTCCCATTCACTCTTCATCAACAGGTGACGCAATGTTTTACCAACCCATCTACTCTTTTGTTACCTCCTTGTATTATTTCTTTTTTTTGTGTGTAGAGGAAGGTGGTTCTTTTCGTTTTTTAAGGGAACAAGCGAACCTACTTATCAACCCTCCCATGCACTCTTCATCAATAGATGACTCAATGTTTTACCAACCCATCTACTCTTTTGTTACCTCCTTGTTTTATTTCTCTTTTTGTGTAGACAAAGGTGGTCCTTTTTGTTGTTTTAAGGGAACAAGGGAACCTACTTATCAACCCTCCCATTCACTCTTCATCAACATGTGACTCAATGTTTTACCAACTCATCTATTCTTTTGTTACCTCCTTCCTTTATTTCTCTTTTTGTGTGAAGAGGAAGGTGGTCCTTTTTGTTTTTTAAGGGAACAAGGGAACATACTTATCAACCCTCCCATTCACTCTTCATCAACAGGTGACTCAATGTTTTACCAACCCATCTATTCTTTTGTTACCTCCTTCTTTTTTTTGTGTGTGTAGAGGAAGGTGGTTCTTTTTGTTTTTTAAGGGAACAAGGGAACATACTTATCAACCCTCCCATTCACTCTTCATCAACAGGTGACTCAATGTTTTACCAACCCATCTATTCTTTTGTTACCTCCTTCTTTTTTTTGTGTGTGTAGAGGAAGGTGGTTCTTTTCGTTTTTTAAGGGAACAAGGGAACCTACTTATCAACCCTGCCATGCACTCTTCATCAACAGGTGACTCAATGTTTTACCAACCCATCTATCGTTTTGTTACCTCCTTCTTTTATTTCTTTTTTTGTGTGTAGAGGAAGGTGGTTCTTTTCGTTTTTTAAGGGAACAAGCGAACATACTTATCAACCATCCCATGAACTCTTCATCAATAGATGACTCAATGTTTTACCAACCCATCTACTCTTTTATTACCTCCTTGTTTTATTTCTCTTTTTGTGTAGACAAAGGTGGTCCTTTTTGTTTTTTTAAGGGAACAAGGTAACCTACTTATCAACACTCACATGCACTCTTCATCAACAGGTGACTCAATGTTTTACCAACCCATCTATTCTTTTGTTACCTCCTTCTTTTATTTCTCTTTTTTGTGTGTAGAGGAAGGTGGTCCTTTTTGTTTTTTTAGGGAACAAGGGAAACAATAATTATCAACCCACACATTCACTAGTCATCAACACATAAGTCCATGTGTTACCGACCCATTTCCGTTCTTTTTCTATATGAAATTTGTTCCTTTTGGTTTTCTAAGGGAACAAGGGAACATACTTATCAACCCTCCCATTCACTCTTCATCAACAGGTGACTCAATGTTTTACCAACCCATCTATTCTTTTGTTACCTCTTTCTTTTTTTGTGTGTAGAGGAAGGTGGTTCTTTTCGTTTTTTAAGGGAACAAGGGAACCTACTTATCAACCCTGCCATGCACTCTTCATCAACAGGTGACTCAATGTTTTACCAACCCAACTATTCTTTTTGTTACATCCTTCTTTTATTTCTTTTTTTGTGTGTAGAGGAAGGTGGTTCTTTTCGTTTTTTAAGGGAACAAGCGAACCTACTTATCAACCCTCCCATGCACTCTTCATCAATAGGTGACTCAATGTTTTACCAACCCATCTACTCTTTTTGTTACCTCCTTGTTTTATTTCTCTTTTTGTGTAGACAAAGGTGGTCCTTTTTGTTTTTTTAAGGGAACAAGGGAACCTACTTATCAACCCTCCCATTCACTCTTTCATCAACAGGTGACTCAATGTTTTACCAACCCATCTATTCTTTTGTTACCTCCTTCTTTTATTTCTCTTTTTTTGTGTGTAGAGGAAGGTGGTCCTTTTTGTTTTTTTAGGGAACAAGGGAAACAATAATTATCAACCCACACATTCACTAGTCATCAACACATAAGTCCATGTGTTACCGACCCATTTCTGTTCTTTTTCTATATGAAATTTGGTCCTTTTTGTTTTTTAAGGGAACAAGCGAACCTACTTATCAACCCTCCCATGCACTCTTCATCAACAGGTGACTCAATGTTTTACCAACCCATCTACTCTTTTGTTACCTCCTTCTTTTTATTTCTTTTTTTGTGTACACAAAGGTGGTCCTTTTTTGTTTTTTAAGGGAACAAGGGAAACAATAATTATCAACCCTCCCATTCACTATTCATCAACACATAAGTCCTTGTGTTATCCACCCATTTTCCATTCTTTTTTGTATACGAAATTTTGTCCTTTTTGTTTTTTTAAGTGAACAAGGGAACCTACTTATCAACCCTCCCATGCACTCTTCATCAACAAGTGACTCAATGTTTTACCAACCCATTTACTCTTTTGTTACCTCCTTCTTTTTTATTTCTTTTTTTGTGTAGACAAAGTTGGTCCTTTTTGTTTTTTAAGGGAACAAGGCAAACAATAATTATCAACCCACACATTCACTCTTCATCAACACATAAGTCCATGTGTTACCGACCCATTTTTTATTTCTTTTTCTATATGAAATTTTGGTCCTTTTTCTTTTTTTAAGGCAACAAGGGAACCTACTTATCAACCCTCCCATTCACTCTTCATCAACAGGTGACGCAATGTTTTACCAACCCATATATTCTTTTGTTACCTCCTTCTTTTTTTCCTTTTTCTGTGTAGACAAAGGTGGTTCTTTTTATTTTTTAAGGGAACAAGGGAACCTACTTATCAACCCTCCCATGCACTCTTCATCAACAGGTGACTCGATGTTTTACCAACCCATCTACTCTTTTCTTACCTCCTTCTTTTTATTTACTTTTTGGTGTAGACAAAGGTGGTCCTTTTTGTTTTTTAAGGGAACAAGGGAAACAATAATTATCAACCCACACATTCACTCTTCATCAACACATAAGTCCATGTGTTACCGACCCATTTTTTATTTCTTTTTCTATATGAAATTTTGGTCCTTTTTCTTTTTTTTAAGGCAACAAGGGAACCTACTTATCAACCCTCCCATTCACTCTTCATCAACAGGTGACGCAATGTTTTACCAACCCATATATTCTTTTGTTACCTCCTTTTTTTTCTGTGTAGACAAAGGTGGTTCTTTTTATTTTTTAAGGGAACAAGGGAACCTACTTATCAACCCTCCCATGCACTCTTCATCAACAGGTGACTCAATGTTTTACCAACCCATCTACTCTTTTCTTACCTCCTTCTTTTTATTTCTTTTTTGGTGTAGACAAAGGTGGTCCTTTTTGTTTTTTAAGGGAACAAGGGAAACAATAATTATCAACCCACATATTCACTATTCATCAACACATAAGTCCATGTGTTACCGACCCATTTTTTATTTCCTTTTTCTATATGAAATTTTGGTCCTTTTTTATTTTTTAAGGGAACAAGCGAACCTACTTACCAACCCTCCCATTCACTCATCATCAATAGATGACTCAATGTTTTACCAACCCATCAACTCTTTTTGTTACCTCCTTGTTTTATTTCTCTTTTTGTGTAGACAAAGGTGGTCCTTTTTGTTTTTTTTAAGGGAACAAGGGAACCTACTTATCAACCCTCCCATTCACTCTTCATCAACATGTGACTCAATATTTTACCAACTCATCTATTCTTTTGTTACCTCCTTCCTTTTATTTCTTTTTTTGTGTACACAAAGGTGGTCCTTTTTTGTTTTTTAAGGGAACAAGGGAAACAATAATTATGAACCCACACATTCACTATTCATCAACACATAAGTCCATGTGTTACCGACACATTTTTTATTTCTTTTTCTATATGAAATTTTGGTCCTTTTTCTTTTTTTAAGGGAACAAGGGAACCTACTTATCAACCCTCCCATTCACTCTTCATCAACAGATGACGCAATGTTTTACCAACCCATATATTCTTTTGTTACCTCCTTATTTTATTTCTTTTTTGGTGTAGACAAAGGTGGTTCTTTTTATTTTTTAAGGAAACAAGGGAAACAATAATTATCAACCCACACATTCACTCTTCATCAACACATAAGTCCATGTGTTACCGACACATTTCCATTATTTTTCTATATGAAATTTCGTCCTTTTTGTTTTTTAAGGGAACAAGGGAACCTACTTATCAACCCTCACATGCACTCTTCATCAACACCTAAGTCCATATGTTACCAACACTCCCATTCAGTCTTCATCAACATGTATATGGAAGCTTAACCAACACCTACGTTCTTATGTTACCAAGAAGGGAATTGCAGAAGAAGGGAATTGTCATGTTGCAAGTCGTAGTTCATTTCATTTGCAAGTGGATTATGCTGCTCCCCTCCCTTTTTTTTAACCCTAAAATTTCACTAGCCCAAAAAGAGAATAAGGGAATAGTTAATATATTACTTCGTGAACATGTAAAGGGAATTGCGCACGTGCAGCAAGCAAAATAACGTACGACAACCCAACTTGTGTCGCGAACGAAAAGGGAATTGCGGGAGAAGGCAAATCAATTACGGCACGTAACCTGTGTGGTCCACAACTACCACGAAAGGGAAACGCGGTTTTATTCCCAAATTGGATTGTCCGAAACTGATCGCTCGATTAAATCCTGGCGCGCGAGCGCCAGCTAGGGCCGCCCCTAAAAACTCCCCATTCCCCAACCTCCAAAATTCGGACTTCACTTGGTCGCAGCAAAAAAATATCTCCGATTTTATTTTATTGAAGTAAAAGAACGGTTCGCCTAAAAAAGAAAATACCAATCAGACGCGGATCTCGTCGGAGACTTGCCGGAGACCTTGTAGCAAAAAAATTGTACTAAAGTAGCAAAATTGCTGACCATTTGTAGCAAAAGTTTTACACAACTGTAGCATAGTCAACTACTCCTCGCTGGCGCATCGTCGGCAGCATCCCAGCTTCAGCTGGCAGCTGTCACTTGCTTCTTGCAGCATCGGCATTGATCGTCTGCATCACCGCAGCTAAAGGTTTGCAGCACTTCACCTGACGTTTACAACACCGCCCCTGACGGTTTGAGGAACCGCTCGACATCACTGGAAGTATTTTTCGTAGCCATTAGTAGCATCTCGGCACTGTTGGTAGCATCTGGCAGCAGACCTTTGCTGCTCAGCTTGCTTCTTCTATACATCGACTGAAGCACCAATTTTATGCACTTGTAGCTCAACATATTGTCCTTTGTAGCTCTCAGGGATGTCATTTGCAGCTTCAGTAGAATACTTAGATACGAAAAGATCCCGAATATACACGGCCAAACAAACGGACCAAACAATTGGTCCATATGTGAAGTCATGACCCTCTTAGGTTGAGTACGTGGCGGATGGCGAGGTCACCGGGCCAGGCGAAGTAGATGAACCCCATGGACGAGATCGGGCCGTGCGACCTCGACGATGAGGTCGAGGCACGAAAAGTATCTCGCGGATGGGTAAAAAATAATCGAGATATCACGCGTTTCTTGTCCATAGAGGCTCACATCCGTCACCCATCAGCCACCAGCATCCCTCAACATTTAAAAGATAAAAACAAACAGAATGGACCGGAAAAAAATAAGTATCCCGATATATCTCGGGTAAAAAAATAATTGATATGTCACACATTTTTGTATACATAGGTTGACATTAGGGACCCACGAGGCAACTTCGCCCCTCAACAAGTCAACATTAACAAGTCGGAACTGGAACGAAATAGAAAAGTCAAGTAGCCAGAAGTCATGGGTTAAAAATAATCTTCTTTACTATTAAATTGCAATAGGTGGTGACTGGTGTCACAAACGGGCTTTCTGGGCCCACGTCTCTCTGAAACTTCCACCAAGGCCCAGCTCGCTAGAGCATAGAACGGTTTGAAAAAGGTAGCTTAATCTTCTTTACGATTAAATCTAAATACGACCGGTACGTCGTACGTCGCATCCCGTCTGTGGTATCCCGCGCGCTTACGATCGGAAAAACCAGCGATTAGAACCAAAGCGGTAAGTGTATTATGTCCCGCCTAGGTCTCCCATATAGTGATTAAAAACCAAATTCGCAAAGTCCAGTAGTAATTGAACAACAACCCATGCACAGTCAATGGAACTCCACGAATCGATCGGCTCTCACGAACGAGCACGATCTGACTGCCTCAAAGAAAAAAGCTTCGAATTGCCTCTCAGGTCTCGCCGTCGGCCGGCTCCAGATGAGGTCGTGCATGTCGTGGAATCAATGGAGGCACCTGAGCAGCGCCTGCATTCATTGAGATCCTGCCGCTATCGCGTCTGTGCCTGGGTGCCTTGATACGTCCAAAACGTATCTACTTTCCCGAACACTTTTGCTATTGTTTTGCCTCTAATTTGTGTATTTTGGATGCAACTAACACGGACTAACGCTGTTTTCAGCAGAATTGCTCTGGTGTCTCGTTTTTGTGCAGAAATCCAACTTTCGGGAAAATCCTCGGAATTTATGCAGAAGGCCCTATTTTCCCAGAGAACTGATGGAGCCAGAAGGACGAACCAGGTGGAGGCCCGAGGGCCCCACACCATAGGGCGGCGCGGCCCAGGGGGGGCCCGCGCGGCCCTGTGGTGTGGCCCCCTCGGCCGGCCTCCGATGCCCTCCTTCGGACTATTTATCGGCCTCGACCTAAAAACGCACGGGGAGAAGTCGAAGTCGCCAGAAACCCTCCAGAACGCCGCCACATCGCGAAACTCCGTCGCGGGAGCCAGAAGTCTCCGTTCTGGCACTCCGCCGGGACGGGAAATTGGAGGAGATCATCGCCGCCATCACCGCCAACGCCTCTACATCAACCAGCCATGTTTTCCCCATCCATGTGTGAGTAATTCCCCCGCTGTAGGCCGAAGGGGATGGTAGGGATTGGATGACATTGGTCATGTAATAGCATCAGATTGTTAGGGCATAGTGCCTAGTGTCCGTAATTGGTACTTTGATGATATTGTTGCAACTTGTTATGCTTAATGCTTGTCACTAGGGCCCGAGTGCCATGATCTCAGATCTGAACATGTTATTGTTTCATCAAGATAATCATTGTTTATGGTCTTACCTATAAGTTGTGTACACATGTCGCTGTCCGGAACCGATGGCCCCGAAGTGACAGAAATCGGGACAACCGGAGGGAATGGTAGCGATGTGAGGATCACATGTGTTCACGGAGTGTTAATGCTTTTCTCCGGTACTTTATTAAAAGGAGTACCTTAATATCCAGTAGTTTCCCTTGAGGCCCGGCTGCCACCGGCTGGTAGGACAAAAGATGTTGTGCAAGTTTCTCATTGCGAGCACGCACGACTATATATGGAACACATGCCTATTGATTGCTTTGTACTTGGACACCGTTTTATTATTATCTGCAAATGCCCTGCTATGATTATTACATGAGTTTCTCTCATCCATGCAACGCCCGTCATCCGTCCCCGTGCCTACAGTATTTTAATCCTGCTGTTTACTATAATCACTACTGCTGTCTGTGTTACTCTGCTGCTGTTATTTCACTACTGCTACTGCTATAAAACTGTTACTACTGATAAACTCTTGCGAGCAAGTCTGTTTTCAGGTGCAGCTGAATTGACAACTCCGCTGTTAAGGCTTCCAAGTGTTCTTTGTCTCCCCTTGTGTCGAATCAATAAATTGGGTTTTACTTCCCTCGAAGACTGTTGCGATCCCCTATACTTGTGGGTCATCAAGACTATTTTCTGGCGCCGTTGCCGGGGAGCATAGCTTTATTTGGAAGTTCACTTGGATTAATATTATTCGCTGCAAATTCTCCATCATGGGTAAACCTCGCGATACTAAGATCGCCATATTACCATCCACTACAAGAAAAGGTACAATTCTGAGTACCTCCGCTACACTTGATTCACCATCTGTGATTGATAAACTTGTTTCACCGCCACATGCTTCACATGTTGGTACGTCTGCTGAATCTGAAAACTCTCATAATATTGATAATGTTTCTGCTGTGCTTGATGATAGTGGTTCATTGGGATCCTTTCTAGATGCTACAATTGCTAGGTCTAGACAAATTGAAAATACTGAAACTCCTAATGCTACTACACTGTTAATTCACACGAACTTGATTATTTTAGTGATGATCCTGATGAAGATTATGTGGAGCTTAATGATGATTTTATTGAAAAATGCAATGCTACTACTGATGCAAGAAAAATTAAAAAGTTGCTTGCAGAACATGCTGTTAGATATAAACTGTCTCCTGATCCTAAATTTGCCACATCTCCCATAAACATTAAGGATAAAGATTATGATTTTTCTCTTGATCTATCTCATATAGCTATTGTTGAGAAAACACCCTTTTGTGGTACTGAAAAAGAAAGTGCTGTTGAACACATGACTGAGTTATCTACTCTAAGTAGCTTGTTTTCTGATGATGTCAAGATGCGTACTTACTTTGTTGCTAAAATCTTTCCATTCTCATTAAAGGATGACGCTAAAACTTGGTATAATAATTTGCCACCTAATTTTATTAAAAGTCCGAAAGAATTGCTTGATGTTTTCTTCCGCAAATACTTTCCTGCTAGTGCTCAACATATTGCTTTGCAGAGAATTTATAATTTTGACCAGGGAGATGAAGAGAAATTGCCTGAGGCTTGGGCGAGATTTTGCTCTCTTATTAGAGCTCGGCCTGACCATGATTTGGAAAAGCATGATTTACTTGATATATTTTATAGCGGACTAACCATTGAATCTAGGGCATACCTGGATAGTTGTGCTGGTTGTGTTTTCAGGAAAAGAACTCCAGACGACGCTGAAGAATTATTGGCTAAAATAAGCCGGAATCATGATGATTGGACTACGCCGGAACCAACTCCAACGCCAATATTAAAGAAGAGGGGTTTAATTAAATTGAATGATGAAGATATGAGGGAAGCCAAGAAGTCTCTCAAGGAGAAAGGTATTAAATCTGAAGATGTGAAGAATCTACCTCCTATAGAAGATGTATGTGAGATAATTCCCCCTTCATCCATGATTGAGGTAAACTCCCTTCAACGCTTTACTAGGGAAGATATTCCGTATTCGAAACCTCCTGCACAATGCTTAGATGAGTTTGATAATTATATTGTTAAGCAAGAAAATTTTAATATGAGAGTAGAGAATCATTTAATGGAAAATTCTCGAGCTATTAGTGAATTGCATGATATTGTGGAGAGAACCTCCAATGATGTTAAGATGCTTGTTAAACATTTCCATATGATTCAAACTCAAATTGATCAACTCACTAAAGTGCAAAATGACTTGTTAGGGAATAATTCTAAAGAGAAACATGCTTATGAAGTAACAACTAGAGGTGGTGTCTCTACCCAGGATCCTCTATATCCTAAAGGGCATCCCAAAAGAATTGAACAAGATTCTCAACGCATTGAACCTAGTGCTCCTTCTAAGAAGAAAAAGAAGAAGAAACATAAAAATGTTGTAGAATCCTCTGAACCTGCTAATGATCCTAATAGTATTTCTATTTCTGATGCTGAAACTGAAAGTGGTAATGAACATGATAAAGATAATGATAAGAATGATGCTTCTGATAAAGAAAATGTAGAAGATGAACCTGAAAAGCATGCTAAAAATAAAAAGTACACTAAAGAAGATTTTATTGCTGAGAAACATGGTAATGAAAGAGAACCTTGGGTTCAAAAGCAAATGCCTTTTCCTGCTAAGAAACTGAAATCAAAGGAAGAAGAACACTATAATAAATTTTGTGATTGGATGAAACCTTTATTCTTGCAAATCCCTTTGACTGATGCTATTAAATTGCCACCTTATTCGAAGTATATGAAAGATATTGTTACTAACAAAAGGAAAATCCCCAATGAGGAAATTTCCACTATGCTTGCTAATTACTCTTTCAATGGCAAAGTTCCAAAGAAGTTGGGCGACCCAGGTATACCTACTATTCCTTGTTCTATTAAGAATAATTATGTTAAAACTGCTCTATGTGATTTGGGAGCCGGTGTTAGTGTTATGCCTTTTTCTCTTTATAAGAGACTTTACTTAGAAAATTTGATACCTACTGATATATCTTTGCAAATGGCTGATAAATCTACTGCTATTCCTGTTGGTATATGTGAGGATGTTCCTGTTCAAGTTACTACTAACTGCTTGATATTAACTGATTTTGTTGTGTTGGAAATGCCTGAAGATGATAATATGTCTATTATTCTTGGGAGACCTTTTCTTAACACCGCAGGGGCTGTTATTGATTGCAATAAAGGAAAGGTTACTTTCAATGTTGATGATAGGGAGCATACCGTTTATTTTCCCAAGAGGATTGAGAAAGCGTGTGGAGTTAATACTATTTCTAATGTGAGAACTATCAAAGTGGGAACTATTGATTGTCCTATATATGAGCCTAAAGAAGAATATCAAACTCTCGTGATTGGATCCATATCAATACAATTCAAGGTAACATGATTGATTTGAGGTTTATTTCTTCTTATGCTATGTAAAATTTATTTGGTGACAAGACTTGATCAACCTTGTTAATGAATACTTTTTATATGCATAGAGGAGGTAAACAACATCTCTTTCTTCCTCCATTTGCTCTAGTTGCTGTAGCATTTTTAATTTGTAAAGTTCCTTAGTTAATCGAAGATTTCAAAAAATTTCCTGGCCAGTAATAATAAATTCAATACCCAGAAATGTGCATTTTTCAAAGTTTTCAAAAATTCACAAAAATTATACCGTTGGTCCTATTTTTCGACGAGGCACCTGGGAGCACCAGAGGATGACCTGTGGGGCACCAGAGGGTGCCACACCACAGGCCGGCGCGGCCAAGGTGGTGGGCGCGCCACCATGTGGTGTGGGCCCCTCCTTGCCCCACTTTGCCATCTCTTTCTCCCAGCACCTTCTCTCTCCCGAAAAAACTCGTACCAGGTTCCTCTCTCTCGCGTTTTTGCTCCAGAGCTCCAGATTTTTCGATCTCTTTGCTCAGCCCAGATTTCTTGCTGAAATTTGGCACATTTGCTCCTTGGTATGTGACTCCTCCACCCATCCAAGTAGAATTTTGTTTGGTTGAGTATATCTTGAATATTTTGCTGCTGTAGGTAACATGTTTAGTGAGCTTGCATGCTTGTTCTAAGTGGTAGAAACTAGTTTTGATGCATGATTAGTACTCTAGCAAGTTCCTATGGTAGTTTCCCTCAATTATATGTCACCAAATCAAATTTTTATATCATTTGTTGAAAATTTCAGAGAAGGGATGAAGAAGTTCAACTTTGGAGAGTTGTTCAAGAAAGGAACAACCAGCACCGGGAGGCCTTCTAGGGCCGCCACCCGGATTAGGCGATCGTACAACGAGGATATCATCGCGCCTAGCTTCGCGCCCGAAGAGGACAACGGGGCTCCTAATGCTTCGTCTTTTCCATGCTATGATTTTCTGAGGAATGCAGGGATATTGGAGGATTTCTCCACCCTTGTCAACAGGGCAGGCTTAACCACCTATGTGGGTGATGAAAGGGAGCAATACTACATGCTCACCAAAATCTTCGTCGAGAGCTTCAAGTTCCACAACAAGCAATATGAGCCGACAGTTGCATTCAAGATCTATGGTAATCCTGTTACTATGGGATTGGAAGATTTTTGTCGTGCATTGGATATTGCCCCTGTAGGTACAGCAAGTAGGATTGATGACAACCCCCGGGACTTGTTGGAGCTTTATCGAGGGATCACCGATGATGATTGTCGCACCATTCAGCGTGGCAAGATAAGGAACATTCAACTCCCCGCCATTAAGTATTTTGCGTATTACATTGCTACTAGCATTCTTGGTAGGGAGAACACTAGCAATATTTCTAGTTACCATCTTGCTTTCTTGAATATTGCACTTACTATTCAGACAGCTTATCATCTTGGTTCTCTTATTGCTCGCTGCCTGACTAACAGGGGGCCTATTTTTGGAGGAACTATTGCACTGCGTGTTTTAACTTATTTAAGGCTTCCTATTGATCCTAATGATGTGCCATTGGCCCCTAGGAGACTCGATATTGCTGCTATGAAGAGTCATCATTTTGTTACCACTGATTCTACTTTAGATAATATGGTCTATAGAATGTTGTTTTCTGACGGGGATGAGAAGGAAATCCCTCTTCCCCAACCAGGTTTGTTCAGTATTGACAGACAATCATGGTCGTGCACTAAGGAGGAGGTGGATGAACATATGAAGATACAAGACTTCCACCAGCAGCATGACTCCGAGGACGCCGAGGCCTCCCACGACTACACCATCACGTATCCGGGTGCTTCTTCTAGCACATACCCGGAATACGATCCATCTTCGTCATACTACGGAGATATTACCTCATGGGATCGATGGGATTGAACTCCACTTAGGCCAAAAGCCTAAGCTTGGGGGGAGGTATACCGGCATCACTCATTCTTTGCATATTATGGTTGCTGGATACGTGTACATACTTGTTTTGTTCGTTTGAGTGGTTTTCTAATGAGAGGAAGATGATATTTGGGGAAGTGCTGCCTGAAAACAGATTCTGGACTGTTACTAGAAATATTCGTGCGCACAGCCAGAGCGTTATTTTGAGCTGCCAATTTTTGTGCAGGTTCCCCAGGTTGTTATCTAACTTTCATTAGTTGAACACTTTTCGAGCTGAGCAACGTAAGATTTTTGTAAAAATCGATTTCTGTACTGCTGTCAGGTTTTGGCAGATTTCTGTCATCCTGCTTTTCTGTGTTTCTTTTAGTTTGCTATTTCTTGTTTTTGTTTTGTTTCCTTCCCAAAACACAAAAAGACCAAAAATATTTCTGTTGTTTCTCTTCACCATTTGTTTGCTTTGGTTTCTTGCATTTGTTTCGCTTTATTTGCTGTTGCTAGTTTGTTATAAGAAAACCCAAAAAGATTTTGCTTTGTTTGTTTGTTTCCTCTTGTTCTTGTTCTCAAATTCGAAAACACCAAAAATATTTGCTGTTCTTCTTTGGTTTTGTAAAGTTCATCTTGAGTTCAATGGTCTTCGGTGGCTGGAGCGTGGTTTTCATTTCATATTATCCAAGCTACACAAGTGAAAAGGCAATAATGACGATCTACGACAATTGGATTGTGGTGAGAGGCTGGTATGAACTCTATTTGTTTTCATTTTTGTACATATACTCATCCATGTGAGCATGCTTAGTTGGTTCATGTGAGGTATATGTTATTTGAGAAAGTCTAGTAGTTTATGATCTCTCATGTTTAGCTCCAATTTATTAATATGAGTAGCATGTCATGGATGTTTGCTTGCATTGTTTTATTCATAAGTAAGTATGGCATTGTGGTATCCTCCTCTGAATAATTCATTTATATCGACTTGGCACATGCTCACGCATGCATATGACTGAACAAAAAGTCAATTAAGCCTCGATGATCTATATTGCTTCAGAGTTTTTGTATCACTTTTATGCCTCTGTTAATTTATTTTGCCGCAAGCATGATTATGACGATTCGCTCTCTTGATTTGTCGCTCCCTAGTCTATTGCTAGCCTTCACTTGTACTGAGCGGGAACGCTGCTCGTGCTTCCAAACACTTGAAAACCAAGTTATTCCAGAGTGTCCACCATAAATACCTATGCATGGCATTTCAAACCATTCCAAGAAAATTCTCATGCGCTACCTTTAAAATCTTCAAAATGCTTCTCAATTTGTGTTTATGTTTCATAGCTCATGAGGAAGTATGTGGTGTTTAGCTTTCAACCTTGTCATTTACTTTTGACGGACTCTCATATGGACTAGTGGCACATCCGCTTATCCAATAATTTTGCAAAAAGAGCTGGCAATGGGATTCCCAGTCCCGAATTAATTAACTTAAATAGACACTCCTCCATGGTTTGTGATTGTTGGACGGCACCCGAAGGATTCGGTTAGCCATGGCTTGTGTAAGCAAAGGTTGGGGGGAGTGTCATCATCATAATAAAACTAAAATAAAAAGGCACTCCTTCATGGTATGAGATTGTTGGCAGGCACCCGAGGATTCGGTTAGCCATGGTTTGTGAAAGAAAGGTTGGAAGGAGTGCCACATAAATATGCAATAATTCATGGGAGCCGCTCTTGAAAGTCCGGTTGGCGAGGTAGTTGGTGTACCCATTACCATTCGTTGACAACAACAAACACCTCTCAAAATAATTTTACTCCTGTCTTTATAAAAATGAAAAGCTCTAGCGCATGTTAATCCCTGCTTCCCTCTGCGAAGGGTCAATCTTTTACTTTTATGTTGTGTCTCCATTATTTCTTTGAGCACTATCTTGAGAGCACAACTGTCATTCTTAGTATAATATGCTTGTCTCAAAATATGATTGATTGTGGTATAACTTTGATGCATTTATCTTTTGACAATCACTACTTCTAGTCTTTTTATGAACTCCAGAGGTGCCCGGGCATTTATGTTTTGCCAACCAAATACAGGCAAGCGAGATACCAATTTATCATACTCTCTTATGAACATTGCAATCCTGCTTATACACATGATTCATGATGCTTATTATTAATTGTTGGTACCTCTCCATGATTGACATAGCTGTTAGATGATCTTATTTGCATGTATCTCATTATGAATTGCTTAAGTATTAGCCATAGCATGAGAATATATACATCATATGAGCAAATGTGTTCGTGAAAGTTCTTTTATCGCTCAGTTGTTAACTGAATTGCTTGAGGACAAGCAATAAGCTAAGCTTGGGGGGAGTTGATACGTCCAAAACGTATCTACTTTCCCGAACACTTTTGCTATTGTTTTGCCTCTAATTTGTGTATTTTGGATGCAACTAACACGGACTAACGCTGTTTTCAGCAGAATTGCTCTGGTGTCTTGTTTTTGTGCAGAAATCCAACTTTCGGGAAAATCCTCGGAATTTATGCAGAAGGCCCTATTTTCCCAGAGAACTGATGGAGCCAGAAGGACGAACCAGGTGGAGGCCCGAGGGCCCCACACCATAGGGCGGCGCGGCCCAGGGGGGCCCGCGCGGCCCTGTGGTGTGGCCCCCTCGGCCGGCCTCCGACGCCCTCCTTCGGACTATTTATCGGCCTCGACCTAAAAACGCACGAGGAGAAGTCGAAGTCGCCAGAAACCCTCCAGAACGCCGCCACATCGCGAAACTCCGTCGCGGGAGCCAGAAGTCTCCGTTCTGGCACTCCGCCGGGACGGGGAATTGGAGGAGATCATCGCCGCCATCACCGCCAACACCTCTACATCAACCAGCCATGTTTCCCCCATCCATGTGTGAGTAATTCCCCCGCTGTAGGCCGAAGGGGATGGTAGGGATTGGATGAGATTGGTCATGTAATAGCATCAGATTGTTAGGGCATAGTGCCTAGTGTCCGTAATTGGTACTTTGATGATATTGTTGCAACTTGTTATGCTTAATGCTTGTCACTAGGGCCCGAGTGCCATGATCTCAGATCTGAACATGTTATTGTTTCATCAAGATAATCATTGTTTATGGTCTTACCTATAAGTTGTGTACACATGTCGCTGTCCGGAACCGATGGCCCCGAAGTGACAGAAATCGGGACAACCGGAGGGAATGGTAGCGATGTGAGGATCACATGTGTTCACGGAGTGTTAATGCTTTGCTCCGGTACTTTATTAAAAGGAGTACCTTAATATCCAGTAGTTTCCCTTGAGGCCCGGCTGCCACCGGCTGGTAGGACAAAAGATGTTGTGCAAGTTTCTCATTGCGAGCACGCACGACTATATATGGAACACATGCCTATTGATTGCTTTGTACTTGGACACCGTTTTATTATTATCTGCAAATGCCCTGCTATGATTATTACATGAGTTTCTCTCATCCATGCAACGCCCGTCATCCGTCCCCGTGCCTACAGTATTTTAATCCTGCTGTTTACTATAATCACTACTGCTGTCTGTGTTACTCTGCTGCTGTTATTTCACTCTGCTATCTGCTATAAAGTTACCTCGATAAACTCTTGCGAGCAAGTCTGTTTCCAGGTGCAGCTGAATTGACAACTCCGCTGTTAAGGCTTCCAAGTGTTCTTTGTCTCCCCTTGTGTCGAATCAATAAATTGGGTTTTACTTCCCTCGAAGACTGTTGCGATCCCCTATACTTGTGGGTCATCATGCCTCCGTGGAGATCCTGTCGATGTTGCGTCTGTGGGTCTGTGCTTTGTGGAGATCCTCGCCGCCGTCAGCGTTGGGACACAGCTGTGTGAGATCCCACCAGCGTGGTAGCGGCTCTGCCACACGCAGAAGGCGGTGTCCCTACATCGACCGTGCTTACCATCCAGACCCACTTGATGAATGACTTCTTCATCATTAGTTTGGCTGATTCTGTCTAATGTTTGAATCAAAACTTCTGTGGATAATCTAGAAAAATAAAGCTCCTGTGGTTGACTTGTGGAGCGTCTTTCATGGTTCATGTATGATGTGCACATGTTTTTGTTTCCGGAGGTTAAGAAGATCTCTAAATTGATATCTGAAATTCAAAAGTGAATTCTACAACCATTTGTAATCATCACACGTGTACGAGTATGAGGAGAAAACATACAGTACGAAATTGGTGGTAGCGCGATAAAAAAATTTATTTCAGTTTCATAAATCAATATATAAGAAATAAAGGAAACGCTTCAGCCCTCCTCGTCGCTCCCCGCGCGCAACGGGAGGGCGTCAAACCCTAGCGCCCAAACGCCGCCTCTCCCTACTGATGACCCACAAGTATAGGGGGTGTATCGTAGTATTTTCGATAAGTAAGAATGTCGATCCCAGCGAGGAGCAGAAGGTGTTGACAAGCCGTTTCGATGAAGGATTCACTGTAAATGCTCACAGACAAGTATTCAGGGGGTTTTGATGTAGCAGATGAATAAAGTACGAGTAAGTAAAGTCCGAGAGAAATAATTTCAGCGAGTGGCCCAATCCTTTTTAGCACAAATGACAAGCCGGTTTGTTTACTTATAATGACCAAACGTTCTTGAGTACACACGGGAATTTAGTCTAGTTGAAGAAAAGAAACGTATATTTTCCAGAGACCAGCTAGTAGCATCTCTCAACATCAACAAGGCGATAGGAGATCGAAAAAAAGTCAAGTAGCCAGAAATCACGGGTAAAAATAATCCAAAAAAAAGAAACGTCTATTATTCATAGAGGATGATATCAGGGATCCATCAGCCAGCATCAGCCCTCAAAATTAACAAGGCGATAGGGAACGAGAAAAAAGAAGTCAAGTAGCTAGGAATCATGGGTAAAAGATAATCCAAAAGGAAACGTTTATTTTCCACAAAGCTTGACATCATGGACCCATCTGCCAGCAGGGTCCTCAACGTTAACAAGGTGGCAGGAGATCGAAAGAATCAGTCGAGTAGACATAAATCACGGAGGAAATGTTTATTGTGGAGAGATGCTGACATCGGGAACCCATCAGCTAGCAGCATAAATAACTCGATCGGGGAACATCAAGCATGTCGAAATGGAGGGCGTAAGACGCTGCCATTGGGGCCCCACGGTCTGCGGGGTGCCGATTTGCGTTGACTTGGTCGGCGCACCTGCGAAATCCTCATCCAGCATGTACCATGCGCGACGTTTTTGCCGAATCCGTGGCGTTGGATGGCCTCAAAAACGAGATTTTTGTGTGTGATCTACCACGGAAAGAGAAAAAAAATCGTCGAGGATGGGTCATCATCGACCACGGTCGGACCCCAACTTCGTCGACTATAGCAACTTTTTTTTATAGTGAGTGGCAAGTCCCACTTCCTTTTATCATATGGTTAGCCTTCTTCACGAGATCCCCGCATCGCTCTCCTCAAAGGAGATGCAGTGTTGTCGTTCACGACCGCGCCCAAACCATTGCACTGCCGCTTGGCTCCTCCACGAATGCACCCGCCTGCAGCTTGCTCCTCCCGCCCGACCCTTGTGTTGCTCTTGATCTGTCGGTGCGCTCCACCCTAGGGTTGTTCCTCCCGCCCGACCCCCGTGCTGCTCCTCCGCTAACACGCCCCGGAGCTGCTCCTCCGTCAGCGCGCCCGCCCATGTGTTGCTCCACAGTGTGCGTGGCCGGCTCCCGAGAAGGCCTTTTCACAAGCGCACCCGTGTGGAAGCTTATCATTGTCGTGGTCCCGCCCTTCATCGACCACCGGAGTGGCGGCTCCTCCACGACCACCGCCTCGATAGTGCTCCCTTGCTACCACCGTGGTTGATGGCGTTGCTTCTGCGGACCCGTGCATGCCACTGTTGTAACTGTTGTGCAATGCTGCTACAAACGGTGGCCGGGTCTACTACCAACAGCGCTCGGCAATGATGTCGGCCATACTTGTGGTTAAGGATTTACTACGGCTAGTAGACGATCTTGCTAAATAGTCATATTATTTTTTGCTACATAGTCATATTATTTTCGGCTACATTAGTCATCTGGTTTTGCCTCTCTTGAAGATTTTTTTTGTTGCTACAACCATTATGCGGTTTTGCTACAAACGCACCAATTTTTTTTCCTACGAGGTCTCCGACGAGGCTTCCGGTGAAGACTACACTGATGTCTCCAACGAGGTAATTTTTTGCTATAGTAGCACAAGTTTTTTGCTACGAGATCTCCGGTAAAATCTCCGGCGAGCTAAGTCCTTTTTTATGTGAGCGAACCGGTTTTTGCTATATTAAAAGCAAAAGCGAGGCCTTTTTTGCTACATGACAAATTCCAGATTTGAAGCAGTACAAACAAAGAAGCTGATCTAACGGCTTAGATCACTTCGATTGGACGGTTAGGGACCCGGGGCGGGGAAATCTAATGCCGAGGAACATCGTCCAAAATACTCTTTCTGTTCTACTCCGTATGAAACTTGTTTAACTTTATCAATAGGACCTAGCTACGGAGTGCGCGGTTACTCGTTTGCTTTACAGAGTGCTCCCCCTATTTTGGTTTGTCCGAGCGGCTGGCACTAGCGATTGCCGTTTACGGTAGTTTTTTGTCGCGACTGTGATTAACCAGCATGCATGCACCTCCCGCCGAGGCTTTGACCCAGCCCCTCCTCTTTCTTCTATCTTTCTTTATTCCTTTCTCACTGTAATCGCTCTTAGGACTACGGGGGACAGATCCACCAAAAGAATTAGATGCAAGCAGAAAAAATATTTGATCCTTTCCCGAAAATTGTTTAAAAGTAATAAGCCACTTGACGCGCGGATGAAAAACACTTCACGAACACTTCACATCTAAATTTTCAATCCTCCATCATCCAGATGTAGGTTATTACTTGGATCCTCAAGAAATATCATCCATCTACAACAACCATACGCCCGCATCCCTTGCCTCCTCCCTCCTCCCACACCATGTATCCACCATGGTTGGGGATGTACAAAAGCATCAGTAGAAAGTAATAATTAGACAATGCAACATTAGGTGTATTAAGGAAATTACATCCTAAGCAACTCAATCATGTTGGCATGCAATTAGAACTAAGCAAACACATATAATCATGTTCAGATGTAATAAATACTAAGAAAATACATCCTAAGATAGTACTCTAATCATCTTGGCATGTAATAAAAAAATCTAAGAAAATACATTCTAAGATACTATTGTGATCATGTTGGCATGTAATAAAAATCAATAAAATACATCCTAAGCTACTACTGTAATCTTGTTAGCATGTAATAAAAACTAACAAAATACATCCTAGCTAATACTTCAATCATGTTGACATGTAATAAAAACTAAAAAATATATATCCTAAGATACTACTGCAATCATGTTAAGAAAATACATCCTAAGTATTACTGTAATCATGTTGGCATGTAATAAAAACTAAGAAAAAACCATCCTAAGCTAATACTGTAATCTTGCTAGATGTAATAAAAACTAAGAAAATACATCCTAAGCTACTACTGCAATAATGTTGGCATGTACGGAGTAATAAAAATTAAGAAAATACATCCTAAGCCACTACTGCAATCATGTTGGCATGTAATAAAAATTAAGAAAATACATCCTAAGCTACTACTGCAATCATGTTGGCATGTAATAAAAATTAAGAAAATACAGCATACAATCTTATTGGCAAGTAATAAAATTAGAAGTTAAGTAGGAAAGTTAGTCATGCAAGTGCTTTGGGGACGCAGCTAAGCAATATGACATGGTCTGGCGGCTGACATACCTAAATTTGAATGCTAATACTAGGTATATATATATATATGCTTCGTATATTGACATCCAAGTATACTGAAATTGACAACCAAGTATATTGAATACATCGATAAAATTAAAAATTACAGTCCCGGTAGAACAGAAAAAAATTGCCCCATTAGACCACCCAATCACCTACCCCTAACAAAACAGGGACAGTGCTTCGGTGACTTAGCCAGCCCCCAAAGTCAGTGACTTTGAGTAACTTACAAATGGGGTCAAGTGGGACCTAAATAATGAAGGGTCTACATATCAGTCGCTCAAAGTCACGGCAAAGTCACCCTAACAAAGTCACCCAAGCTCAATCCACAAAACAGTAGCGCCCAAGGGCTAATTAACACGATTACAGCTATTGGTACTCGGCAGAAACGGGTTGGTAGCCGCATCCAATTAATAACAGCACCACGCAGCCACCGCCGAATGATTCCTCCTCTATATATCTTTCATCCTCAACAGATTCTCTAAATTTCATCATCTATATGATCTCCTATATTTTAACAATATCATCTAAGTGAACAACTAGTAGCAAGAACTAGAAGCAAAGCAAACAGGAAGTAGAAAATTCAGCCATCGGTTCATCTATAGGCAAATTCAGCAGTGCAGAACTTACAATTAGGTAGAGTAGAACTTACAATACATCCCCTTAAACCAATCAGCAGTAGCAAATTGCAGAAGCAAACATGTTCAGTTCCTTGGCACTCTCCCTCGCGCGTGAAAGCAATGATTAGCAAAACTCAATAGCAGTATCCACAGTGATCCTGCACAACTCGACATGGCGCAGCTCCTCCTTACCTCTTTGCATCAACAACGCCATCTGGATCCATCTCCGCTACACGCGCTCACACGCAACCCTGCTCCTCCCCCACATTGATGAAACAGTGAGTGGCCCAGTGTAGATGCAGCGTCCTGCCGCTTCAGCTGCCGGCAAACCCGACGCGGCGGCCACCATCCCCCTCGACGCGGCCAGTGCTTCTCCCTGTCTAATCGCTCCAGATGTTGTGGCGTGACGTGTGTCGCCGCCTCGGTTCCTTCCAACTGCCGTGGCGGCCGAATCTCCTCTGATCTCTCTGATCTGGTGGCGAGAAAGTAAGTCACCGAGACGGGGCAAGAGAATTCGCAAGAGGGAAGGCTCGGAGCGGGGTCGTTTCAAACTCACCTGAGCTAGAGCCGGTGGCAGAACGGTGGGAAAAGTACGGCGACCCCGGGCTCCTCCATGCCCGCGATTGATGCGGTACCGACCCGCCGCAACTCTCCACCCAAAAATCGAGGCCCCGAAGAGGAGCGGGCTGCTGGACCTTGCCGTCGGCACACCTCCGCCGCACCGCCGCGCGGTCCGCCTGCTAGCTTCGTGGGGGAGCCGGTGGTCGCTTCTATTGAGAGATTTGCGGCGGAGACGAGACAGCCGTCACGGACGAAGGGGAATGGGGATTTGTCCAACACGTGCACCAACTGTCGGCGCGGGTGGGTTGAGGGAGAGACGTCCGATCGCGATCCCACGTGCGAGACGAGTGAGCACTAGCTAAGACAATACAGTGCCCACGCAAGAATTAGATTTTGGGTTATCAATATTCAAACTTCATGAGTAGAGTGAGACATGAGTGCAAGGAAGTCTATGGGACGGGAAAGAAATGAAAGATACCAAAGTGACGTGGCTATAAATCCATCTCTCCACCGTTTTCCTCGCCTGTCACCCTCTCGGTCTATCAGATTATCATCCGGGTCTTGAACCACTCGTACTGCCTAGTGCTTACACGTCAACAATGGCGCCCACGGAGACGGAGGAATCCATTGTTGCTACCTCAGGGCCGCCGCCTCACTTTGTTCTCGTCCCTCTCGTGGCACAGGGCCACATCATCCCCATGCTTGACCTTGCACGCCTCCTCGCGGAACGCGGCGCGCGAGCGAGCCTCGTCACCACGCCCGTGAACGCCGCGCGGCTGCACGGCGTCGCCGACGACGCGCTGCGCGCCAAGCTGCCGCTAGACATAGTCGGGCTCCCGTTCCCGCCCGCCGACGACGGCCTGCCCCCAGGCTGCGAGAACATCGACCAAGTCAAGGACAATGACCACTTCCTCCCCCTGTACCAGGCCGTCTACAGGCTCGCCGGTCCCCTGGAGTCATACCTACGCGCACTGGCGCGGCCCCCGAGCTGCATCATCTCCGACTGGTGCAACTCATGGACTGCCGGTGTCGCCAGCAGCCTCGGCATCCCACGGCTGTTGTTCCACGGCCCATCGTGCTTCTATTCCCTCTGCGACCTCAACGTCTCCACGCACGGGCTGCGCGAGCGGGCATCCAGCTCTGCCGAGGCCGAAGACCACGAGAGGTACGTCGTGCCAGGCCTGCCGGTGCGCGTGGAGGTGACCAAGGCCACCTGCCTCGGATTCCTAGACGGGCCTGGGTTTGAGGCGTTCCGTAAGGCCGCTCTGGAGGCCATGCGCACGGCCGACGGCGCGGTGGTGAACACGTTCCTGGACCTGGAGGAACAGTTCGTCGCGTGCTACGAGGCGGCCCTCGGCAAGCCCGTGTGGACGCTCGGGCCGTTCTACCTCAACAAAAACCGGGATGCGGCATCCATGGCGTCGCGCGGGCGTAAACCCAGTGTCGACCAGAGCGGGGTCATTGAGTGGCTCGACGCCATGGACCCCGGCTCCGTCATTTTTGTCAGCTTCGGCACCCTCGCGCAGAAGCTTCCCAAGCAGCTATACGAGGTTGGGCACGGCCTCGAGGACTCCGGCAAGCCGTTCTTGTGGGTCGTAAAGGATTCCGAGGTTGCCTCGCCGGAGGCGCAAGAGTGGCTTCAAGCCCTGGAGGCACGCACGGCGGGGCGTGGGCTCGTGGTGCGCGGCTGGGCACCGCAGCTCGCCATCCTCTCGCACCCCGCCGTGGGGGGCTTCGTGACTCACTGCGGGTGGAACTCGCTGCTGGAGTCCATCGCGCACGGCGTGCCGGTCGTGACGTGGCCGCACTTCGCCGACCAGTTCCTGAACGAGCGGCTAGCCGTGGACGTGCTCGGCATCGGCGTGCCCGTCGGCGCGGCTCTACCCGTGATGCTGTTTGGCGATGAGGCCTTGCTGGTGATGCGGGGAGACGTGGCGCGGGCGGTGTCGGAGCTGATGGGCGCAGGAGAGGTGGCCGAGGAGAGGAGGAGGAAGACCAGGGAGTACGGGGAGAGAGCTCACATAGCCATGGAGAAAGGAGGATCGTCGTACGAAAACCTGACGCTGCTGATACAGAGCTTCAGGCGGAGTGGCGGCAGGGTGACCGATATCAATGGATTACAGAAGGAATAGGAGCAAAAGCACTTGCTCAGCAGCTAATTTATTTTTTGCTATGGACTTCGGATCGTGAAATTGTACCGTCGAATACTCATCTTCTATTTTGTTCAGGCTTAACGCTGGGACAGTGAGGTAGAGTACTGTATCAAGTTCATCTTGGTCAGTTTAGAAGTCATCTTGCCTCTTATTGGTTGTCTTTTTCATGATTGACAATCGGTCGGCCGGTTGTTCACATCCTGAGTGAACAGAAGTGCCTGTGTACCCGAACTTAACGCAGATATTTTGGAGATTCCGTGAGCGTGCTCTGACTGCTGATGTTCCTTGTCCGAGTCCCTGTTGCCTTGCGATGCATAGCTTGGCTTGTATGCTTGAGGACAAAAATCTAATCAGGCAGACATACATCATCAGATCGTATATCACGCCACTTTCCGCTAGTTATTTGCGGTTCTTCTTTCTTCTCACCTTCTAGAACAAGATGGTCCAGCAGCGGAGACACCAAATCCACTTTCCAGACGTCGTATGTAAAGTGAGAGAGAACGAAGAAGAACCACCTCTAGTCGGCTGACACGTCAGGGTTCGGAATCTTACTTTATTAATGCTTATCGTAGTATCGATCTAGAAGATATCTATGTGTCGTGTGGGGTTAATTTATGAGAAATCTCTCAGCTTTCTTATGCCACTAAGTGCATCTCAAACTACCCGACCTAAAACAGATACCAAAGACGTGTTTATTCGGCTAGGCTGATTTTCGCGCTTCCTATGTTAGCTCGTTTAGAACTAGGTTTGGGCCACCTTTGCGACGTATATCATATTGGTACTTAATGTTATTATCCTTGTTGCGGATCCAAGAAGGAATGGATGGTCCATTAAGATTCCAGCACGTAACTAAAGCCTAAAAACTATGTAAAATAGGCATGTTAAGTCCATATCAGGTAAACCGATTTATATGTTGTAACCGATCCGAAGGTGTACTCTGAGATCTAGCACTATATAAGGGCCAGGAGAAACCACCGGTAGGGGGATCGAGATTCATAATGCGCAACACCCTGTAACAATCTCGACGACTTTGCCCTTAATCATATTTTTCGTCGGCTAACTAGTTTGGCTGACCGGTCTTCGAAATAACCAACGCTCTCCTTTCCTGAAAACCCCAGTCCATCATCAGTGGGCATTACCAAGGCATTTAGTAGCCTGTGAAGGCTTTTCTAGCCTGGAGAGATAGGTGTGCCCCCTTTTTTTTGGTAGGTTTCCCACAACCTTTTTCTTGCTCAACTGGTGTGAAGAAGCTACTGTTTGGTTGCACACATGAGGTTGCCATAGTAAACTTTCCATTGGAGTGGAGAGGTTACCCACAAACATTGCGTGAGTAGTAACACACTACAACATTCTCTGCGGGTTCCGTTGCAGAAAACAAAAACAAAATTCCTACGACATAATAACATAACCAAGATCTATTCTATGGAGATGCAAAGTAACGGAGGGATTCGGTGTTCATACCATTGAAGACCGAAAGCTCAACGTTCACAATGAACGTGGTTGATGAAGGTGTACATTGAGAGCTAGGTTCTCCTCCTTCTAGAAGTAGGGGAACTCTTGGCACCCGACGTAAGCAAACATTCCATCTCGAGTGTGGCGTGGGAGCGCTCGAAGGTAGTGTAGTTATCGTGAGTTTCTTTGGCCATGCCAGGAAGCTTATGCTTGGAGCTAACCATCATAAGAGCCGAGAGCCTTGTAGGACACCATGCCTCCCCGGATGCGGGTTGATGGCACGGTGACCGTGATGAAGCGCTCTCGGATGCACCACGTCAAAAGAGATGGGATCGAAATAACTTGCGATGTAAGGGGTAACCTAATAAAAGAGAGAGAAGGGAAAAGGACGGAGGAATGCGGGCGACAAAGGTAATAAGTTCTTGCAAAATATATATATAAATTATTACATGAGATACCCCTTGTGCCGTTATGTCCAAATGTACAGGCAACAGGTGCCCAGATGGCTATTGATGAATGCATACATGAATTTTGTCATTTATTAACATGAATTCCCACATATTTGCAACATATATGATTATAATGGCATGTTTTACATTGATTTATGGAGATTTAACGATGATCCCTTTTATTTGGTTTATAACTCTACAGAATAAGAAAACTCTGTTTTGTGTATTTTTCACTTTCACACACCTATACAGAGTCAAACTGAGCTAGGATTTCAGCTGGGTCATTTTTTTCATCAGGAGAAGCAGCATGGGCTTTTGGATCACACCTGGAGGGGTCTAAGTCCCAAAAGAGAGGTGGTGGCGCGCCCACCCTGCTAGGGCGCTCCACCCATGCTCTTTCGGCCGTCGATCGTCCAATTCGCTTAATTTTTCGCGAACCGACGTATTTTGACCTAAAAACCATTATATATACATATATGAACCCCGATGGTTCTCTGGAAGAGAGCACCGCAGAAACACAGAAACACGAAAACAGAGGCTGCATCAGAGAAAATTGGAGGGGGAAACTCCACCGGGTTTGTGGCAGTAGCTTGATCTATTTCTCTCATGTTCTTCATGGTTCTTAGTGTCATATGAGCTGCCCAACATGATTATGGTCATATATGTAATACCTATGTGGTGGATCTTTATTCGATGATATGATGCTATGAGATTTGACTATACTTTCCGTAAGATGTATTGATAGATGCATATTATGTACCCCGTTCTTAAGTAATGGTTCTTATCCAATTTGTATGCAAGAACATGTGTGGGGTGATGTGTGTGTTAAATGTAATAATATGGTTTTAGTGATTGGATAGTGATAACAAATTCATGATCTATTATGGCTTTGCCTTTTCTTTTGCTATCTCACTAGGGATAAAGTGAATGCATGTGCTATAGTCGTTGCTGGGCGCGGAGTTGATGAAGGAGAATCTATGCGCAACGTTGAGTGAAACCCAAGAGGAAGGTGTGATGAGCACAGCAGGAAGTTTTCCCTTAGTAAGAAACCAAGGTTTATCGACTAGTAGGAGAAAAACATTCTCTCCCGAGGTGTTGCGAACCAACTCGTGGCAGGGCGCACTGCCGGCGTCAGCAGCAACGTGGAGACCTGCACACAAACAACCAAGTACTTTGTCCCCAACTTTCAGCGAGGTTGTCAAGCTCACTGGTTTTGCTGAAAACAAAGGATTAAACGAACCGTGTGGAAGAAAATTTGTTTGCAGAGAACAGAACAGAAAAATACTGTAGAAGATTGCAATTAAAAGAAGAAGGACCGGGGTCCACAGTTCACTAGAGGCGCCTCCCTAATAAATAAATATGCTGAGTAAATAAATTACAGATGGCCAATTGACAAACAAAGATTCTACGCTAATGGTTGGTGCAGAATACTGATACGTCTCAAACGTATCTATAATTTCTTATGTTCCATGCTACTTTTATGACAATACTCACATGTTTTATACATACTTTACATCATTTATACGCATTTTCCGGCACTAACCTATTAACGAGATGCCGAAGAGCCAGTTGTTGTTTTCTGTTGTTTTTGGTTTCAGAAATCCTACAAAGGAAATATTCTCGGAATTGGACGAAATCAACGCCCAGGGTCTTATTTTTCCATGGAGCTTCCAGAAGACCGAAGAGCATACGAAGTGGGGCCACGAGGTGGCCAGACCACAGGGCGGCGTGGCCAAGGAGGGGCCCGCGCCGGCCTGTGGTGTGGGCCCCTCGTTAGCCCTCCGACTCTGCCCTTCCGCCTACTTATACTCTCCGTCGGTAAAACCTTATCACCGAGAGCCACGATACGGAAAACCTTCCAGAGCCACGATTCAGGAGATCGCTGATGTCTACGGGAGCTTCTATTCTTGTAGACAGTGTTGGGCCTCCAAGAGCAGAGGTTTGTAGAACAGCAGCAAGTTTCCCTTAAGTGGATCACCCAAGGTTTATCGAACTCAGGGAGGAAGAGGTCAAAGATATCCCTCTCAAGCAACCCTGCAGCCACAAAGCAAGAAGTCTCTTGTGTCCCCAACACACCTAATACAGTAGGTGCACTAGTTCGGCGAAGAGGTAGTGAGATACAAGTAATATGGATGAGTGTGAGTGGTAATAGCAATCTGAATAAAATATGGCAGCGAGTAAACATTCAACAAAACAGTAAACAACCGGAGATTCGATGCTTGGAAGCAAGGCCCAGGGATCCTGCTTTCACTAGTGGACACTCTCAACAATGATCACATAATAGGACTACTCTACACCCTCTTGTTGGATGATGAACACCATTGTGTAGGATTACACGAACCCTCAATGCCGGAGTTAACAAGCTCCACAATATTCAATGTTCATATTTAAATAACCTTAGAGTGCAAGATAGATCAACACAACTAAACCAAGTACTAACATAGCATGCACACCGTAACCTTCACACTATGAAAGGAGGAATAGATCGCATCAATACCATCATAGTAATAGTTAACTTCATAATCTACAAGAGATCACAATCATAGCATAAACCAAGTACTTCATGATGCACACTGCCAACATTACATCATGGAGGAGGAATAAACTACTTTAATAACATCACTAGAGTAGCACATAGATGATATTCAACTAGATCACATAAAGAGAGAGATGAACCACATAGCTACGGCGGAGCCCTCAGCCCCGGGGGTGAATTACTCCCTCCTCATCATGGAGGCAGCGATGGCGGTGAAGATGGCGGTGGAGACGGCGATGGAGATGGCTCCGGGGGCAATTCCCCGTCCCAGCAGGGTGCCGGAACAGCGACTTCTGTCCCCCAAATTGGACTTTCGCGATGGCGACGGCTCTGGATGGTTTTCTCTGTTTCCGACGAACTCCTCGATGTTTTTAGGTCAGGGACGAATATATAGGTGGAGAGGCGGCGCAAGGAGGCGCCTGGGCCCCCCTCACCATAGGCTGGCGCGGCCAGGGGGCCACCCGCGCCGCCTTATGGTGTGGGCCCCCTGCTGCCTGCCTCCGACTCTCCTTCGGTGTTCTGGAAGCTTCCGGGAATTCTAAGACTTTCGGTGTTGATTTCGTCCGATTCCGAAAATATTTCCTTACTAGGATTTCTGAAACCAAAAACAGCAGAAAACAGCAACTGGCCTTTCGGCATCTCGTCAATAGGTTAGTTCCGGAAAACGCATAAATATGACATAAAATGTGCATATAACATGTAGATATCATCAATAATGTGGCATGGAACATAAGAAATTATCGATACGTCAGAGACGTATCAGCATCCCCAAGCTTAGTTCCTGCTCGTCCCGAGCAGGTAAACGATAACAAAGATAATTTCTGGAGTGACATGCCATCATAACCTTGATCATATTGTAAACATATGTAATGAATGCAGCGATCAAAACAATGGTAATGACATGAGTAAACAAATGAATCATAAAGCAAAGACTTTTCATGAATAGTACTTTCAAGACAAGCATCAATAAGTCTTGCATAAGAGTTAACTCATAAAGCAATAATTCAAAGTAAAGGCATTGAAGCAACACAAAGGAAGATGAAGTTTCAGCGGTTGCTTTCAACTTATAACATGTATATCTCATGGATATTTATCAATGCAAAGTAATATAACAAGTGCAATATGCAAGTATGTAGGAATCAATGCACAGTTCACACAAGTGTTTGCTTCTTGAGGTGGAGAGAAATAGGTGAACTGACTCAACATAAAAGTAAAAGAATGGTCCTTCAAAGAGGAAAGCATCGATTGCTATATTTGTGCTAGAGCTTTGATTTTGAAAACAAGAAACAATTTTGTCAACGGTAGTAATAAAGCATATGTATCATGTAAATTATATCTTATAAGTTGCAAGCCTCATGCATAGTATACTAATAGTGCCCGCACCTTGTCCTAATTAGCTTGGACTACCGGATCATCGCAATGCACATGTTTTAACCAAGTGTCACAAAGGGGTACCTCTATGCCGCCTGTACAAAGGTCTAAGGAGAAAGCTCGCATTGGATTTCTCGCTATTGATTATTCTCAACTTAGACATCCATACCGGGACAACATAGACAACAGATAATGGACTCCTCTTTTATGCATAAGCATGTAACAACGATTAATTTTCTCATTTGCGATTGAGGATATATGTCCAAAACTGAAACTTCCACCATGGATCATGGCTTTAGTTAGCGGCCCAATGTTCTTCTCTAACAATATGCACGCTCTAACCATAAGGTGGTAGATCGCCCTTACTTCAGACAAGACGAACATGCATAGCAACTCACATGAAATTCAACAAAAGGTAGTTGATGGTGTCCCCAGTGAACATGGTTATCGCACAACGAGCAACTTAATAAGAGATAAAGTTCATAAGTACATATTCAATACCACAATAGTTTTTAAGCTATTTGTCCCATGAGCTATATATTGTAAAGGTGGAGAATGGAAATTTAAAGGTAGCACTCAAGCAATTTACTTTGGAATGGCGGAGAAATACCATGTAGTAGGTAGGTATGGTGGACACAAATGGCATAGTGGTTGGCTCAAGTATTTGGATGCATGAGAAGTATTCCCTCTCGATACAAGGTTTAGGCTAGCAAGGCTATTTGAAACAAACACAAGGATGAAGCGGTGCAGCAAAACTTACATAAAAGATATATTGAAAACATTATAAGACTCTACACCGTCTTCCTTGTTGTTCAAACTCAATACTAGAAATTATCTAGACCTTAGAGATACCAAATATGCAAACCAAATTTTAACATGCTCTATGTATTTCTTCATTAATGGGTGCAAAGTATATGATGCAAGAGCTTAACCATGAGCACAACAATTGCCAAGTATCACATTATCCAAGACATTTTACCAATTACTACATGTAGCATTTCCCGTTTCCAACCATATAACAATTAACGAAGCAGTTTCAACCTTCGCCATGAACATTAAAAGCTAAGAACACATGTGTTCATACGAACCAGCGGAGCGTGTCTCTCTCCCACACAAGCATTTATTCAGAGAATGAAAATAACAAAACGAAAATAAAAGCACACAGACGCTCCAAGTAAAGTACATAAGATGTGACCGAATAAAAATATAGTTTCAAGAGAAGGAACCTGATAATTTGTCGATGAAGAAGGGGATGCCTTGGGTATCCCCAAGCTTAGACGCTTGAGTCTTCTTGATATATGCAGGGGTGAACCACCGGGGCATCCCCAAGCTTAGAGCTTTCACTCTTCTTGATCACATTGTATCATCCTCCTCTCTTGACCCTTGAAAACTTCCTCCACACCAAACTCGAAACAAACTCATTAGAGGGTTAGTGCATAATCAAAAACTCACATGTTCAGAGGTGACACAATCATTCTTAACACTTCTGGACATTGCCCAAAGCTACTGGAAGTCAATGGACAAAGAAATCCATCCCACATAGCAAAAGAAGCAATGCGAAATAAAAGGCAGAATCTGTCAAAACAGAACAGTCCGTAAAGACGAATTTTATTGAGGCACCAGACTTGCTCAAATGAAAATGCTCAAATTGAATGAAAGTTGCATACATATCTGAGGATCACTCACGTAAATTGGCATAATTTTCTGAGTTACCTACAGAGAATTTTGCCCAGATTTGTGACAGCAAAGAAATCTGTTTCTGCGCAGTAATCCAAATCTAGTATGAACCTTGCTATCAAAGACTTTACTTGGCACAACAAAACACAAAACTAAGATAAGGAGAGGTTGCTACAGTAGTAAACAACTTCCAAGACACAAATATAAAACAAAGTACTGTAGCAAAATAACACATGGGTTATCTCCCAAGAAGTTCTTTCTTTATAGCCATTAAGATGGGCTCAGCAGTTTTAATGATCCACTCGCAGGAAATAGTATTCGAAGCAAAAGAGAGCTTCAAGAGGCAAATTCAAAACAAATTTAAGTCTAACATGCTTCCTATGAAGAGGAATCTTGTACACAAATGAATTCATGAAGAACAAAGTGACAAGCATAAGAGGATAAAACACGAGCAACTTCAAGATTCTCGACATAAAGAGGGGAAACTTAATATTTTTAAGATGCATACAACCATATTTCCCTCTCTCATAATAACTTCCAGTAGCATCATTGATGAAATCCACAATATACCCATCACTTAAAACATTCTTATCATGGTTCATATGCATAGAAGTATCATTAATTTTGGCATAAGAAGAGTTATTCTCATTAATAGTAATTGGAGCAAGATTATTATCAAGAATTTGAACATGGCAAACAAGTTGCATATTAAGGGAATTGTTTTTGGTAATCCAATCATGACTATGACAAGCTTCATAAGGATAGTTATAACCTATATCATAGCATTCTTTATAATAATCATCAAAGATCGGAGGCACAGTGTCATCATAAGAAATAGAATAGTTATCTTTCACAGTCGGTTTATCTGTGTCCACACCATCATTGTTATTAGAAGGAGATGTATCAAGAACATAATGATCAGTAGCAAAAGGATTTTCAAACACCTCTTCCCCAAGCTTAGAGCTTTCTACATCATTATGGGAGGAAGCGTGGATAGCACTGACACTATGGCAATTATTATCATCATCATTTTCAGAATTAGTTTCCCAGAGATTTGCAATATCAAAAGTAGGGTGCTCATTCAAATCATGATCACTAATGTATGTAAAGGGCATAGGAAGATCATCATATTCAGATTCATTATCACAATAATCATTAGGAGCAACATACTTACGGTTACCTAGCGTTATCTCATTCACGCGGGGATACGCCGTTACCTCTTTCTTTTTATTCTCCTTCTTCTTCTTCTTCTTCTTCTTCTTCTTCGTTCCCTTTTTCTTCTTCTTCTTCTCTTCCTTCTCCTCGTTCCCTTCTTTAGGAGGAAGAGGCTTGAAAGGTGGCTTGTCCGCATAACCTGATTTACTTTCAGAAACAATAGAAGAAACTTGGGAGGATCCCTCCTTTTCATTAATTAGTTGAAAACACACAAATGGTCCTATCATATTTTGGCAAGGTGTCATCTTCTAAAATATTTTGTATGTAAGTATTTGTATGGCTATTATCAATGCAATAAGAAAAACACCCATGCAGGACATCATCAATATCAAGATCACTCATATGTAACAAAGAGATTTTTCTCGACAGTTCTTCACACCCCAAAAATAAAGTAAGTTCATCGTGCTGATTAGGAGTAATTTCATCATCACAATACAAATTTGCAGCACTCATTGGGTTCAAATTATCATTGGAGGAGCATTGAAAATTAAAATGAACCACTTCATGGCAAACTTCACAAATAAAAGGATAGAGGGCACAAACTTTTTTACCAAGATCATCTAGAGCCCTAAACCACTTTCTAGTTTTTTCATTAGCATGATGGATACAATATTCATCTTCGATTTGATTAATTCCACAAGGTCTATGTATTCCACAAAAATTAACATGCTTATAGGAAATAGCATTCTTAGGAGTTTGAGCATGCTTATTGCAATAATTAACAACAATTTCATTCTTCATGCGAGCCTCTTTAAAAGGTTCATGATACTTATCAAAATTCTTTTAGGCAATTCAAAATGAGAAGCAAAGGCTTTATAAAGATTTGCAGCAACTTGAGAGTTAAGACCATAAGTAGCACTCATATTTCGAAATTTATCGGTATCCATAAAAGCTTTAATGCATTCATAATCATAATTTATACCTGACTCTTTACCTTTGTCGTTCTCCCATCCTTCAGCGTTGTCCTCAATCCGATCAAGAAGATCCCACCTAGCTTCAACCTCCTTGCTTGTGAAAGATCCCTCCGAACATGCGTCCAGATAGTCCTTATGTTGTCCTGAAAGCCTCGCATAAAAATTGTTAACAATAACATTACGGGGGAGCTCATGAATGGGACATTTGAGCATTAGTGACTTCAATCTCCCCCACGCTTGAGAAATACTCTCTCCATCACGAGGATAAAAGTTATAAATATAATTCCTATCAATATGCACTTCATGAGGAGGATAAAATTTAGAATAAAAGAGAGATGCAATTTCCTCCCAACCAAGAGAATGACTATTCTCCAACAATTTATACCAATGCGCCGCTTTACCGGTCAGCGAGAAAGAGAATAGTTTCTTCTTCACTTCATCCATAGAGATACCTGCACACTTGAATAACCCGCATAATTCATGCAAAAACTGTAAATGATCTCCAGGATGGACAGTTCCATCCCCTTTATAGCGGTTATCAGTAACACGTTCAATAATTTTCATGGGTATTTTATACGGAATACTTTCAGCAGGTGGATTTAAAATATCAGAAGCATCATTAGAGTTATCGCATATGGGAGATAAAGCATTATCAGAGCAAAATATTTCTTCAAAAGCTGAGGAGCAAAAAAGATTATTTTTATGTAAACTAGCTTCCCCAAGCTTAGACTTATCCATAGCATTAGCAGTGACTGCGTTCATACTAATATGTTCCATGGGTTTTTTAATTTTCGGATCAAACCATCCATGTCTTAAATCAGGAAATAAAGTAAGAAGCTCATTGTTGTCCATTATGCCAAACTAGTGTAAACAAGAAACAAAAAGATGCAATTGCAGGATCTAAAGGAAATAGCTTCGAGCACAAACACAATGGCGCCAGAAAAGTACTGTTACCTGGAACCGAAGTATGAGTGCCTTTTACCTTTCCTCCCCGGCAACGGCGCCAGAAAAGTGCTTGATGTCTACGGGAGCTTCTATTCTTGTAGACAGTGTTGGGCCTCCAAGAGCAGAGGTTTGTAGAACAGCAGCAAGTTTCCCTTAAGTGGATCACCCAAGGTTTATCGAACTCAGGGAGGAAGAGGTCAAAGATATCCCTCTCAAGCAACCCTGCAGCCACAAAGCAAGAAGTCTCTTGTGTCCCCAACACACCTAATACAGTAGGTGCACTAGTTCGGCGAAGAGGTAGTGAGATACAAGTAATATGGATGAGTGTGAGTGGTAATAGCAATCTGAATAAAATATGGCAGCGAGTAAACATTCAACAAAACAGTAAACAACCGGAGATTCGATGCTTGGAAGCAAGGCCCAGGGATCCTGCTTTCACTAGTGGACACTCTCAACAATGATCACATAATAGGACTACTCTACACCCTCTTGTTGGATGATGAACACCATTGTGTAGGATTACACGAACCCTCAATGCCGGAGTTAACAAGCTCCACAATATTCAATGTTCATATTTAAATAACCTTAGAGTGCAAGATAGATCAACACAACTAAACCAAGTACTAACATAGCATGCACACCGTAACCTTCACACTATGAAAGGAGGAATAGATCGCATCAATACCATCATAGTAATAGTTAACTTCATAATCTACAAGAGATCACAATCATAGCATAAACCAAGTACTTCATGATGCACACACTGCCAACATTACATCATGGAGGAGGAATAAACTACTTTAATAACATCACTAGAGTAGCACATAGATGATATTCAACTAGATCACATAAAGAGAGAGATGAACCACATAGCTACGGCGGAGCCCTCAGCCCCGGGGGTGAATTACTCCCTCCTCATCATGGAGGCAGCGATGGCGGTGAAGATGGCGGTGGAGACGGCGATGGAGATGGCTCCGGGGGCAATTCCCCGTCCCGGCAGGGTGCCGGAACAGCGACTTCTGTCCCCCGAATTGGACTTTCGTGATGGCGGCGGCTCTGGATGGTTTTCTCTGTTTCCGACGAACTCCTCGATGTTTTTAGGTCAGGGACGAATATATAGGCGGAGAGGCGGCGCAAGGAGGCGCCTGGGCCCCCCTCACCATAGGCTGGCGCGGCCAGGGGGCCACCCGCGCCGCCTTATGGTGTGGGCCCCCTGCTGCCCGCCTCCGACTCTCCTTCGGTGTTCCGGAAGCTTCCGGGAATTCTAAGACTTTCGGTGTTGATTTCGTCCGATTCCGAAAATATTTCCTTACTAGGATTTCTGAAACCAAAAACAGCAGAAAACAGCAACTGGCCTTTCGGCATCTCGTCAATAGGTTAGTTCCGGAAAACGCATAAATATGACATAAAATGTGCATATAACATGTAGATATCATCAATAATGTGGCATGGAACATAAGAAATTATCGATACATCAGAGACGTATCAATCGCCTCCGGCACCCTGCCGGAGAGGGGAATCATCTCCCGGAGGACTCTTCATCACCATGATCGCCTCCGGACGGATGTGTGATTAGTTCACCCTTGGACTATGGGTCCATAGCAGTAGCTAGATGGTTGTCTTCTCCTCATGTGCTATCATGTTTAGATCTTGTGAGCTGCCTATCATGATGAAGATCATCTATTTGTAATGCTACATGTTGTGTTTCTTGGGATCCGATGAATATGGAATACTATGTCAAGTTGATTATCAATCTATTATATGTGTTGTTTATGATCTTGCATGCTCTCCGTTGCTAGTAGAGGCTCTGGCCAAGTTGATACTTGTAACTCCAAGAGGGAGTATTTATGCTCGATAGTGGGTTCATGCCTCCATTGAATCTGGGACATTGACAAAAAGTTCTAAGGTTGTGGATGTGCTGTTGCCACTAGGGATAAAACATCAATGCTTTGTCTAAGGATATTTGTGTTGATTACATTACGCACCATACTTAATGCAATTGTCTGTTGTTTGCAACTTAATACTGGAAGGGGTGCGGATGCTAACCCGAAAGTGGACTTTCTAGGCATAGATGCATGCTGGATAGCGGTCTATATACTTTGTCATAATGCCCAATTAAACCTCATAGTAGTCATCATGATATGTATGTGCATTGTTATGCCCTCTCTATTTGTCAATTTCCCAACTGTAATTTGTTCACCCAACATGCTATTTCTTATTGGAGAGACACCACTAGTGAACTGTGGACCCCGGTCCATTCTTTTACATCTGAATACAATCTACTGCAATCATTATTCTCTACTGTTCTTCGCAAACAAACATCATTTTCCACACCATACATTTAAGGGATTTCTATTTTCGTGCCCCTGGTTCGTTAGTTGTACTCAGTTTTCCCCAGCCCCTTAGTTTTTCCTCAGTTTTCCCCTCCCTCTAGTTTGAAACCCGTCGCAGACGCTCAGACGGGAGGGTTGCCGTCTGGTCAGAGGCCTTCACCGTTACCGGTGACGGCTAGGGAGCCGCGTTGGTGTTGAATTGACCGTTTCTTTCGAACTGTGTTGACTGTTGACTGGAGGAGCTCACCCAAAGCTTTCCACTCCGCCCGATACTGGAGGAGCTCACACACCGCCCCTCCGCCGCCACGCCGTCCTGCCCTCCTACCTTATGGCGTCGTCCGCCGCCGAGCCGCCCCCGTCCCCACCACCACCACCGGGAGGCGGAGAGGGCTCCGCCTCCACCAGATCTGGATCTACCCCTTTCGTGGAGTTTGTATGTCCATCTGGTGTGCCAAATGTTCGCGTCAACCGCGGAGAAGATTGGGAATCGGAGGGATCTAACGCATGGATTCCATCTGGGTAAGCATCGTCTGCCTATGTGAATTAACAGTAGGCAGTTTTTGAGCGCCAATCGTTGTTGCTCAACTAACTGCGTTGCTTTTCGAATAGGATTGATCCAGCGCTGGCTTTTCGGCTGGTGGCTAGGCTGGATTCTAGCTATACGCGTGATTCTAAACGCTATAAGAATGGGTTTTTCTTCCCTGCGGTGGTTGCAACCACCATCTCGTTGAGGGATTTGAAAGCTAACATCTGCGCTCAGTACAGCTGGAGCTCTTACGACGCAGTTCATTTCGAATATTTCAACACGGAGGGAAGATTTGTTCCACTAATTTCCGACGACGATCTGGGAATTCTTTTTGCTTTGAATGCTTCTTGCCGGTTCGGTAAAATTCGTATCCATGTGGACAGGGGCCGGGCATCATCTCTCTCTGGTGCTGGGGCATCATCAGGTGGTCGGGCATCATGTCTCTCTACTGCTGCTGCCTCTTCTAACAGTGTGCGCCGCGGCGCTCCTTGTAGGTCCACAGCAGCACCATCTGTCCCCAGTGCTAGTGGTAGCCAGATCGTTCGTACGGTCATTGTGGAGGACGATGCAGACATTGAGGATCAGCCTCCTCAAGATGATGAGGATGAGTTGATGTTTCCTGAATTGGTAGATCGATGCAGTAAGCAGGCAATGGAGGATCAATACATGGAAGATATTGCTTTTGGTGCCAGATTTGATGACACTGATGATGAAGAGAAGAATGAGAATGATGACAGCCTCGTTTTAGCCGATTACGAAGGTGAAGACTTGCCTACAATTGAGTGGAACAGGGAGAATCCCCAGCTTGTAGAAGGCACCGTGTTTCAAACGATGATGGACTGCCGTAATGCAATTACTACATATCACATTCTCACTAAGAATAATTTTGAGGTTGTTAAAAGTGAGCCAGGTAGGTTCACAATTAAATGCCCATACCCAAGGTGTAGGTTTAGGCTGCATGCATCCACAATGCGCAGAAGCAGCTTGGTTCAGGTACTACGCCAACCAGTTGTGTATTTAGATCACAGTGTAAAATTTGTTATCTATTACTGACATCCCTTATCATTATGTTTCAGGTAAAGAAGAATAAGGAGATCCATAGGTGTCCACCTCTAGGGGGAGAGCCAGAGCTGAAAACAAAGCTAGCGAAGACTAGGTGGTTGGCAGATATAATCCTAGATTGGCTGAGAGAAGATCCTTCACTTGGTCCAACAGCACTCGTAAAAAAGGTGGTTGAGAAGTATAAAATGGAAGTACCTTACATGAGGATGTTCTATGCAAAGGAAATGGCTCTTGACAAGATCAATGGTCCATGGAATGAAAGCTTTCAGTTGCTTTACACTTTCAAAGCTGAAGTGGAGATGGCTAGTCCAGGCAGTGTTGTAGCGATAGACAAGCATACAGTTCCCTACAAATTGAAAAGCGGGAAGGTAATGCACAAGGAATGTTTCAGAAGGGCTTTTGTTTGTTTCAAAGCTTGCTGGAAAGGCTTTTTGGACGGTTGCAGGCCTTATTTGGCCGTGGATGCATCAGCTCTTCATGGCAGGTTTAAAGGACAGCTAGTTGCTGCTACTGCAGTTGATGGACATAATTGGATGTTCCCTGTTGCTTATGGGGTTTTGGAGGTTGAGTCACAGGAAAGTTGGACTTGGTTTCTGCAGAATTTGCGCGATCTTATAGGTCATCCACCAGGACTTGTTATCCACACAGACGCTTGCAAAGGTTTGGAGACTGCGGTAGAAGCAGTATTCCCTGGAGTGGAGCATAGGGAATGTATGCGACACTTGGTACAGAATTTTACAAAGAAATTCAAGGGTAAAGTTTTTACTGACAACCTATGGCCAGCTTCATACACATGCAGCTCTAGGAAGCATCTGTTTCATTTGGATGTGTTGTATAAACAAAAACCTGGGGTGAAGGAGTACTTGGATGAACATCATGGTAGGGTGTGGTCAAGAAGCCAATTCAATGAAATTTGCAAGGTAGACTATGTAACAAGTAACCTTGCGGAGAGTTTCAATTCAAAGGTCAAGTCATTGAAAGGGCTTATGCTGTGGCAAATATTTGATAAGATTAGGCAGATGATCATGATAAAGATCGATCTGCGTCAAAGAATTGCATCCACAAATTATGTTGGCCATCTCATGCTCCCATCTTTGATTAAGTCTTTGCATGAGAGGGCAAAACAATTGAGGATGCAATGCGTCAGAAAAGGAATGGAGGCTGAGGTAACCTACACTGACAGTCAAAACAGGCAGTGGAGGTATCCAGTGAGTTTGGTTGATAGGACATGCCATTGTAGGGGATGGCAGATCCGTGGGATACCCTGCATACACGCATTGTTTTTCATGAGTGTTATAGGGGGTGAAGATGGTGAAGTTGATCAGTATGTGTCAGAGTATTTCTCTGTTGCCAAATTTAGGGCAGCATATGCTATGAATGTTCCTACCTTGTTGGGAAAAGACCAATGGATGAAAGTCGATCCAGGCTTCAAACTGTACTCTCCAGTATTGACTAGACCGGCAGGTAGGCCGAGGAAGAATAGGATCAGAGCTAGTGCAGAGGGTGGTGCACCGATTCAAAAACGTAAGTGCAAACGTTGTGGAATCCCTGGACACATTGCTAGGATTTGTAAAAATGGAGTTGACCCAGCTTTTGGAATGGAAGATCTTTGTGGAGCAGAAAATGCAGAGGAGAATGAAGCAGCAATTCAACTTGAGATTGAAGCAACAATTCAACATGAGGTGATTGAAGCAGCAAATGCAGAGGAGATTGAAGCAGCAGTTCAACATGAGGAGATTGAAGCAGCAAATGCAGAGGAGATTGAAGCAGCAATTGAACATGAGGAGATTGAACCGATGGATCGAGAGCAGAGGGAACAGATGGATGTAGAATGGCTTCAACCGATGAGTCTAGAGGAGAGGGAATGTATAGTCGAGAATGCCTCGAAAGTAGTAAGGCCATGATAGATGCTAACTTCAAGAGTACATGGCAGAAGAAAAAGCACAAGCTTTGCAGAAGAAGAAGAACAAGAAAGAGGGCAAAAGGAAGGTAGACACCGGTAATATCCACTGGTAGGGTTACCCGGAGTAAGGTGGTGGCCCCGGCGAGTCACACCAGGAGCAAGAGAAAGATTTTATTCTGAACAACTAATTTGAATTTGTATGAACAATTTGTATTGTGGTTCCCTTTGTATTGGGGATCCCTTTGTGTTGAACAATTTGTATTGGGGATGCCTTTGTGTTGAACAATTTGTATTGGGGATGCCTTTGTGTTGAACAATTTGAATTTGTATGAACAATTTGTATTGTGGTTCCCTTTGTATTGGGGATCCCTTTGTGTTGAACAATTTGAATTTGTATGAACAATTTGTATGCCACATTTAAGCCACATTTATCATTTTAGGGTTTTAGGGTTTTATGGTTTTAGGGTTCAATTCAAAATAATTCAAAACATGGTGGAACCTTCCCATGGAGCCTTGTTATGTTACCTACAACCTAGAGAAATAATAATGGAAAAGGAAATATAGAGATACTAGATATGCCAAAAGCTTCAAAACCACTTCCTAGTCCATGAGCTACTAGATATGAAGATGCAGGGCTTTCTGCTCAATACACCTCCCAAATACCCACTATGCTTACAAACTTTGTCCAAATGAGTCCAAATTCGTCACACTTGTGTATCTTTGAGTTGCAAACAATATCTAGTCGGCCAAAATGTAATATATTGTTCAAATAACACAATTTTACAATTTTTATGCCAAAAGCTTCAATTTCCCTTAGTCCGTTTATTATTTGGGTGCCCCTGTTTTACTTAGTATTACTCAGTTTTCCCCTCCGGGCCCACTTGTTTTACTCAGTCATACTCAGTTTGCCCTTCCGATAAACATTTCCTCACTTTTCCCCCTCTTAGTTCTACTCAGCTTTTCCTAACTTGTACTCACTGGCTGATCTCTGATTGGTCGAGATGTATGTCACACGGATCTTGGTTAGTTGAAAGCTCAACGAACGCTTGCACCGTTCGATCATTTATGATCGGACGGCCTGTATCTCTCTCTCTACCACGATGGACGCATACGGAGACAAGAGCAGAGCACATACCTACCAACCCTGGCGATCGCATATTCCGATCGCATCCTCCTCTCTCGTATTTCCTCTCTTACTACGGCGGTCGCGGCGGCGCGGATCTAACCGTGCGTGCGGCGGCGTGCGGCGGCGCAGATCTAACCGTGCGTGGCGGCGTGCGGCGGCGCGGATCTAACCGTGCGTGCGGCGGCGCGGATCTAACCGTGCGTGCGGCGGCGGCGGCGGCGCGGATCTAACCGTGCGTCGCGCGTGGCGGCGGCGCGGATCTAACCGTGCGTGCGGCGGCGTGCATCTAACCGTGCGTGCGCCGTGGATCTAAGAGTGCCGGTGAGGATCTAACCGTCAGAAATAGTTGAAATGTCTCTCTCTGTCTCACTTTCGATTCTATTCTCAGATCTGTTGAATGATGAAGAACACCAAGACGGCGGCCGTGCCGACAGTGGTCATCGATGCCACGAACATTGAAGCCATCGCCTACAACATCGCTTCGACGGGCGCAGACCCAGCCTTCAATGTCGGAGCCTGTTGATGTCTCACTTCCGGTGCCGAGAGTGCGAATCGATGCCAAGACGATTGAAGCCATCGTCTACAATCGCGCCGCAAAGCCGCCGATCCAGCCCTCCGCAGATCCGTCGCTGATGAAGAACACCAAGACTGCGGCCGTTCCGACAGTGGTCATCGATGCCACGAACATTGAAGCCATCGCCGATAACATCGCTTCAACGTTTGATGGCGCAGATGACCACCCTCACCGCCCGTCGTCCCGGCCTTTCTTGCCCATCGCTGCGCGACCGTGTTCGATGCCGCAAATTGGGATAAATTATTATAAATTCGAACTACTACCTCCGTCTCAAAAAAAGCTTCTTCACGTTCTTGATGTGTCCATGTACATCCGTATGTATGATTTGAATTCTATCCCAACTTGATTGGGAAGATATTGATATGTATTTGATCCGGAGGCTGGTACATGCTTTCACTTTTGGGATCCCTTGCTAAAATTATCGTGCACATTACTTAGCACAAGTAGGAAATTGTACACCGAAATACAGTGCTTAGAGCCACAACAAAATACAGTGGTTAGAGCCATCTACTGAATAACAATTCTATACTAAATCGTCTACCAGAACCACATAAGCTTTAGGACAGGGATGACACCTAATAAAACTGCACAGATGAATCTACTTTTCTCCTCTCCCATCACTTTTAGTTCATGTTCTAGATTTTCTACCACTTGATCAAATACGGCAAGATCTGTCTCAACTCTCAACTTCTCCTTGCGAATAAGCTCTGAATTCTTCTTTTCTTCATCCACAATACGCTTCAGCTCGAATATCATCAGGTTTTTACGGGCCAATTCATCACCTAAATTGGCCACCTTCTCCTCCAAATCCATCCTCTGGCTACACCACTGGGTTGATTCATCTTGGTATGCAATGTACCATGGATCATCGGCTTGCCTGGCTAACTGTAACAATAATGGAAAAAAGAACAACTGAAATCACCCCAACAGGCCATGGCGGAACTTCAAATTCAACGGTAGTACAGAGAGCTGAAGCTATATACCTGCACTTCCGACGAGGTAGGAGAAGTAGAACGTGGCCACGACATGATCGAATCCCCACCCTCGCCGGTGTACCCGCTACGACGAGACATTGAGGACTATTTCGTACCTGCAAACTCCAATAAATTACGGGAACCGAATCGATTAGGGGGCGGGGGAGGCAGAAGCGGAGGTCTACCAATTGGTGCGCGGAACAAATCCCGGTCGTCGTGGGCGGCGGATCTGCTTGCGGCGGACTTTCTGCGGTGGGGACAATGCGTGCGGACGAAACAAGTGCTGGAGCCGTGGTTGACGTGCAGCGCCGCAGTTCGTCCGACGCCGCCGGGGGACAGAGCCGGCGGCGCGACGAGGCGCCGGCGCGCCGCCGGCGATGGCTGCTCCGTCCGACGGTGGGGAACGAGCTGCCAGCGGTTCTCCGGTCTAGCTTAAGAATAATTAATTAGCGAACTTGTTGCTTCTCTCTATGATATTCTCTAAAGACATATATCGAACGGCAAGATATGATTTTTTCTCTCTAAATAAATAGACGACCCCACTGGTCATTGGCTGCGGCAGCCCCACAGCGGCAATATATGAGTTTCTCTAAATAAATAGACGACCCCACCGGGTCATTGGCTGCGGCAGCCCCACGTAGCGGCAATATATGTCTTTTCCTGAAAAATAGACTACCCCATCGGTCATTGGCTGCGGAGGCCCCACGTAGCGGCAATATATGAGTTTCTCAAAATAAATAGACGACCCCACTGGTCATTGGCTGCGGCAGCCCCACAGAGCGGCAATATATGTCTTTTCCTGAAAAATAGACGACCCCACTGGTCATTGGCTGCGGAGGCCCCACAGAGCGGCAATATATGAGTTTCCCTAAATAAATAGACGACCCCACTGGTCATTGGCTGCGGCAGCCCCACAGAGCGGCAATATATGTCTTTTACTGAAAAATATACGACCCCACTGGTCATTGGCTGCGGCAGCCCTATAGAGCGGCCCCATTTGTCATTGGCAGCACCGCGTATAAAATCATGAAATAAAACGGCCCACACGTCAGCGATAGATGGATGGCTGCTCTGACGTGTCTCCTGACCCTACCCGTCAGCACGAGACGGTCAGGGAGGAGCTGCCCCTGTGCGGCCCCACCCGGTCAGACTAACGGTCAAGGCCTCTGACCTGACGGCTACCGGCCGTTCCAGCACTTGTGCGTGTTTCAAACTAGAGGAGGGGAAAACTGAGGAAAAACTAAGGGACTGGGGAAAACTGAGTACAACTAACGAACCAGGGGCACGAAACTAGAAATCCCTACATTTAATCCTTTGTTTACAGCAAGCCGGTGAGATTGACAACCTCACTGTTAAGTTGGGGCAAAGTATTTTGATTGTGTTGTGCAGGTTCCACGTTGGCGCCGGAATCCCTGGTGTTGCGCCGCACTACACTCCCCCACCAACAACCTTCACGTGGTCCTTGACTCCTACTGGTTCGATAACCTTGGTTTCTTACTGAGGGAAAACTTGTTGTTGTACGCATCACACCTTCCTCTTGGGGTTCCCAACGGGCGTGTGCTTGACGCGTCATCAAATACATGCTATGAAAGTATGCGGGCATTACAACAATATACATAGACCGTAATCCAACTGCATCTATGACTAATAATCCACCTTCAGGATTGCATCCGCGACACCCTCCAGTATTAAGTTGCAAGCAACAGACTATCGCTTTAAGCAATGTGTGTAAAATAAACGATGAAACTACGTACCGTTGAATAGAACACCGCTGTTTTCTCCCTAGTAGCAACAACATATCTACAACCGTAGAGAACAAGGTACTGCCTCTTGGAGTCGCTAGCATCTACTTGGCCAGAGCATCTACTAGAAACGGAGAGCATGCAAGATCATAATAACATAATACATAATCTCAACCAAAACAATCTCTCTATAAATCGGATCCACATCAAACCAACGTGTAGCAATTACAAATAGATGATCTTGATCATGTTAGGCAGCTCACAAGATCTATACATGAAGCACAACAAGGAGAGGATAGCCATCTAGCTACTGCTATGGACCCATGGTCCCGTGGAGAACTACTCACGCATCACCTCGGATGAAGACATGGCGATATAGAGGCCTCCGGCAGGGTGCCGGGATGGACTGCAGAACCCTCCCGAACTAGAGTTTCAGTTGATGGTGGCGTTGGAACTTTTCATGGATGGAGGCTCTCGTCTCTGGGGTTTTCCCGATACGAGGAATAAATAGGTGGAAGGGCGGAGCAAACGAGGCGCCAGTACATGGGCTAGGCGCGGCCAAGGGTGCGGCCGCGCCTGCCCTATGTACTGCCACGTGGCAGCTCTCCTGCGTGTGTCCTTTTGGCTCCATCTTCATCCCGAAAAATAAGACTTTGGGCTTTTGTTTCGTCCAATTCCGAGAAACTATCATGTACAACTTTTCTGAAACACAAAAACAGCAGAAAACAGGAACTGGCACTGCGTTAATAGGTTAGGCCCAGAAAATGCTAAAATGTGTGGAAAAGTGCACATAAAACATATAAGAATTGTAATAAAACAAGCATGGAGCATCAAAAATTATAGATACGTTTGGGACGTATCAGTCGTCACGTAACAAAAGTGATGATCTTGTTTGTTTAAGGTAGCATTTTTGATATTTAAACATCATGTCAAAATACTTATGACTATAATCTGTTAATTCTTAATACAAGATTGAAGTTTTTCCTATCTTATGGAGTATAAGAGAGATGTGTTGCATCATCTCTATGTTAGGACGTGATACCCATATGAATGCGCATCTTACACATGTTGACTTTATTTTATTTATATCTCATTGATGAATTGTTATTGTCCACTACAACTTAAAAGAGAGAATGGTCAAGTGAACCCATGAACACCGGTGAAAGGGCATTTTCCTCTTAAGATGATTTTGTGTGTTTGTTATCAACATAGAGATATTTTAACCGTTAGCTTATGTGTCATAGATAATATTTGTGATAAGCTTAACACGGTTGCCGACCCCTAAAAAGTGAAACGAACAAGAGATGTATTGCAGCTTTGTGGTGAAGTGTCTTCAATGCACAAGATATATCCAGGAGTTGGCTCTGATTAATGGTGGAGAAGACCCACAACAAATATGCCCAACATGAGTTCTACTTCGGAGACTCCGACCTCTAGGTCGGAGACTCCGGACAAGTCTCTGGACCGTCAAGATCTCAAGGGCTAGCCCAAGTGCCTCAGCCACGGTATAGGAGTCCGGAGACTCCATCGTATAATACACCGGAGACTCTGGACATTCCCAGCAGAAGTTCATGTCCAGTGACTTCGGCCATACACACCGGAGACTCCGGCCTCCAGGCCGGAGATTCCGGAGAAGTCTTCGGGCCGACAAGATCTCGAAGCCACAGTATGGGGGTCCGGAGACTCCACCGGATAATACACCGGAGACTTCGGACCTAGTCCGGAGACTCCGGCCTTTACCCCAGAGACTCCGGCCCCATTTCTTCTGCAACAGTCACATTTATTGTGGGGGTATAAAAGGGAAGCTTCTTGTAATGTCCCAGGTTTAGAGACGATCGAGGGGTAGATTTTAGAAAGGGATGTGCATTGCATAGTAAATTCTGGGGAAATTTCGCGCTTTTAAACAAAAACTGCATCGAAGGGGGACAAGTTTCTCTCTCGACACCTTACAGGGTTAGGGTTTCGAGAGTGCGACAAACTTGCATCTCACTTCACTAGTTTAGGGTTTTGAGAAGAGAGAGGAGAGTTTGCTTGATTGAATTCCAAATGATATGACATGGTTGAATTCAAACCAAGGTTGAATTTGAATTTCAAATTCAAACATTAAATAATTACTTTAAATAATTCAAATGAGGACATTCATTAAGAATATAATCAATAATAATCAAGATAAACAATAATATTAAAGTCAAGCTCATTAGAGAAAACTTTGAGCTTTATTGATCATCACACACATTACAATGTCATTACAATATTTAAAAGTGAAATAAAAGAATATTACAACACATCACATAAATGGGCAGAATAGAAAATAAAGAAAAATTACAAGTTAATAGTCCTAGTCTAAACTCTACAAGGTCATCCTCATTTGATCTTGTATTTGATGAAGTCCTTGTCCAATTTGCTCAATTGTTGATCCCTGCACAAAAACACAACAAAGAGAAATTATGCCAAGTGGCAAAGCCACTTGGCAAGTTAGAAATCAAATGGAAAGGTAAAATGAGCAGATAAGCTCAATGTGGCCGAGCTGGTCTAGGCCAAAGCCAGGTTCACAGGATCTGGTTCACACAGGCACACAAGCAGCACACACATCAGGTGTGCATGCTTAACACACAGGCACTGCCTGTGCATGTGGCACAACACACACACAGCATCAGTGAGTCACCAAAGTGACCAGAGACAAGCTGTCGACCAGGGAAAGCATAGAGGCACCATATTTAACCTTTCCAGAGCCCAAACCCTAGCCATTTGTTCATCCATCGACAGCGGTGGTAAGTTCACCAAGAACAGCCAAGAACACAAAGAACAGGTGAACAGCTAGAGCTGTTTCATCTATTCACAATCACCAGAAAGTAAACCAAGATCTCAAGCTTGCTAGGAGGAGAAGGGCAAGCAAACCAAGCATCACAGAAGAAATCCTCTACATCAACACTTAATTCTAGGAGCTGGAGTGAGGTATACCACATAAAAACCTGAGCAAGATCATACCTTGCTCATAATTAAGCATACAATGCATCACTGGAGCACAGAAGGGTAGATTACCCTGTGTGTGTCATCATTTGGCTACCAAGCCATTTGGTGCAAGCACAGATGGGTAAGACCAATAGGTTAACATTCTAAGGGAACAACAGCTATGCAAATCCATGCATAACTAGAGGAATCCAGCCAAGAATGCAACCATAGTTAGTCTAAACCACTCACTAAGCACCTACAGCTAGCTAGGCCATCAGATTATAGACAATTACTTGTCTATATATTTTGTCAACACCAAAAGGTTACTGGAAGTCCAAGATTGGATCAAACCAGTGAACAATTATTCCATTCCAGCCAGCCAACACAAACTATGGCAAATCACAGATAGGGGAGCAACCAGGACAGCAACACAAGTGCTGCCAGGGCCACCTCAACCCTAAGCCAGTACAAGAACCTATACCTCATTATCCATTTGGATTCAGTAGAGGGCTAGGGTACACAACTGAAGGTTGGCATCCATCTAGCCCTGTCACAATTAATTAGATGATCACAACTGCAAAGCAGCTCACATCACTTATCCACTTCAGTAAAACTCAGGCAACACAGATAAGTGAACAAAACAAATGAATCAAAGCAACAGCAGTTGCTTAAGCCAACAAGAATACACACCAGGTTAAGCCTGTGTGATACACACACAGCACAGAGTGAGCAACAGTGAGCCATAGACACCAAAGAACAGCTTTTACAAGCAACTGGTGATCATATGATCACCAGAAGCTTGCTAGAGCATGCTAATGCATGCTAGAACTCATTCCAAGTAATTAACACATGAACAGATAATTGATTAACTGAACAATTGCATCACAGATAAGAGCATCAGGCTTTAAAATTGTATCCAGAAGCACATCAAAGGCTTGATGAACCAAAGGATCACAATATACAAGAAAAGCACATGTCAATCCATCACTGAATCACACTGCTAAGCCAACAGTACAGCTCAATGGAGCATAATCATGAACCTGAACTAAATGAACTAGCTCAGAGGCACTGGCACTTGCAAGTATGCAAGGATTAACCACCACAATCAAGCCAGGGACAGAATTAAGCACACACAGTATGCCCTAGTTACAGTAAAAAGGAATAGGAGCATGCCAACAGGCCATGAGCATCACTGGATGCTCATGAGCAATCACAGGAGGGCCACAGCCAGAGATGGAAATGCACAACTAGAGCTAGGAAACACAGAAGCAAGCTTTCTCAGGCATATAGCTTAGCAATCTTGCGCAGTAGCACACGCATAGCGTAGCAGCATAGCATAACAGGAACAGGCAAACAATGGCGCTGCAGAAGAACACAGCAGTGCTTGCGTAGGCAAGCACACCACAGCAGCAGGTCTAGAGGTGGAAGAAGGTCAGGCACAGAAGGGGAGCAGGAAAGGAGGCGCACGTACCCGGAGTCGAGGAGAACAGCGCAGCCATGGCGGCCACGGCGGCACGTGTCGGGCGAACGACGGCGCCAGGCCATGGCCAAGCCAGGCTGTCGTCGGGGCGCAGGAACCCCAGCAGCACCACGGCGGAGCACGCGGCCACGCCAAGGCGTCAAGCTCGTCGGCAACGACGAGAGCGCGGTGACTCGCCCGCGGCCATGTCACCGGGGCGTTGAGGAAGAACGGCGGCGGCGGGGAAAAGCAGATCGACGCGGATCAATCGAAGCGCCGTCGAACGGCGGTTCGATTGATACCCATCTCACCGCCGGCGGTGGCCGGAGTAGGCCGGATTAATTCGGCGATGGCGGTGGCGACCACGGGTCGCCAGAGCACGGGAGAGGATTAGGGTTAGTCGAGCGGCGCGTGGCGAGGGAGTGAGCGACCGCTCGGGTCGGTTGGACCCGAGCTGGTCTAACCCAACCCACTGGGCTCCACTGACAGGTGGGCCCAGGGGCAAAGTTGGTATTTCACAAATTCTATAAATACTGAAACTTTGAAAATTCATATTAAATGTTTAAAAGCTTCAAAAAAATAATTAGAAATATGAAAACCACTCAGTATAAAAATCTCTATCATAATAAAATATGAAATAGAATTTTTGAAATTAAACTAGAATAAGTTCAAATTTGATGATTTAAATAATCATTTAAATCACACCTAATATTTTCAATAATGAAAATAAGTCCATTAATGCATTTGGACTTCAAAAAACACCTTGACAACATTTCAAGGTGGTATCTTACTCTTAAACAAGTATCCTCAATTCATTCTTAGTATTAACCTCTTACAGGAAATAATAACGACATCGGAAGGGGGGGAACAAACCCTAAAAATGGAACCATGCATAAATTGCTTCTTTAACCATTGCCCTTATCGGACAATGATGCTATTTTTCAGAACAAGAGGACAAGGGTCAGTCCATACCTACCAACTGCAGAACTTTGCAGTGTTCAGGCAAGTTCATCACTTGCTCATGTCATTTGAGTATTTCTATCAAATTACTTGCAAAGTATTATGGTTATCACTATTGCATAAAAATCAAAACCACTACTTTCATAACTATGAATATGACTATGTGGTGGGCAATGGAACCATGGATTGTGTTGAAATGGTGGAGGTTCCATTGCACGGGCTTATATCCATCTAGGATTAAACAACAAATGTCGCCAGTGATTCTTGTGCCGTAATATCCGTGTTAACCATAAGATCCGGAGTGGGACGGAATAGTCAAAAGTGTTTCCACCTCTCGTTCATCAACGGATGCGCTTTACCGTAGACACTTGTATCTGTCAGGGCAAGCGGTGGGCTGGGGAAGCCTTAAGTCCCCACGGCATAGTCCGTAGACACTTGTCGCTCGAAGTGCAAGCGGTGGGCTGGGGAAGCCTAAAGTCCCCACGGTATTGCGGTCTATGATGGGTTGCAGCTACCGGCGAAGGAGTTTGGTTCGATCCCAACTGTCGTCGTGGTCGGGGTCCACCCCTGAGTGGGAATAATGGGACCGGCGAGGACCCAGGGTCGGGGCATGCAACAAAGGGTGGGTGTTCGAGGTAGCGGAGGAACATGATTGGCTAGACCTTATACCGGGCCTCACACCTAAGGAAGTGTGGACGGGAAAGCTGCCCGGTTGGCACCAAGGTTAAGATCTCTTATGGGTAAAGCAACACACCTCTGCAGAGTGTAAAGAACTGTGACCTGTCACTCCCTGTTCCGGGATTGAGGAACTGCGAACGCGGCCGGAAAGGAGGTCCATGAAGTTCTAGTAAACCGGTGAAGGCTGACGGACATAGCTCTTTGAAATAAAAGCAATCTCTTGAAGAAATGTTTATCAAAACTTGCATTGGTATTAGACTTTCTGGTCTAATATCGTAGTTAGTGCATTAAACACCTCTTATCTATAATGAACTTGTTGAGTACGCTCGTACTCATACCACTCTTAAACCCCATGCTTAGATTGTCTGAACCGTCTGGAGGAGGAGGACTACGACAGCAATGATGGAGCCGAGATCATCGGCTACGAGGAACCAGACCTCTCAGGAGGAGTGGAAGGCGTAGACTACATCATCGTCTACGGATCCGGGGAGGCTTCCGGAGGAGAACAAGCCTAGAGATCTCTGAGGAGTAGTAGTAGCCGAGCAGCACAAACTCTTACTACAGAGCTGCTTGATTAAATAAATGTTTAGTTTAATGAGACAATGGTATTGTAAGTTAAGTTGGGTTCGCCTCGAACCCAGGAGTTATCCTCTTAGGACCCAAGAGGAGCTCCGAGACGACTTGTGTATGATGATTGTAATAATATGTGAATGAGTTATGGACCTTGCTATGTTCTGTTGTACTACTCTGAGGGATGTAATATTTGCGGAATGGTACTTCGCGAATGTTATATCAACGACTGGCATACTACAACATGCAGTGGTATGCAGGGTCACCACAGTTGGTATCAGAGCAAAAGCTTTGACCTTAGGTTGGAACCTAGTAAATGGGACTAAACGTTAGGAGTCAAATAGGATTAGTAAAGAATTCTCTAAAAATATGGTGTATATTCAATTGAGAATACAACAACCATATCTTTTAGTGCGATAATTCTTTATTATCTCTATTATGATGCATTATTACTAATCTTATAATCTTTCTATTTCTACAGCCAACATGGCAAGTGCACGACCGGGAAGAAACGTGAAAGTTATGGATTCCACATGAACGAATACCAAGGAGGACTTGCTGATATCCTACGATCCATGTTGCTGGAATTTGGGTGTGATCCCCAGATTCCAGTAAAGAAGTACATGTTCTATGATGGACCGGTGTTGGCCAAGTGCAGAGTAGGACTGCGACTTCCCGAATCTTTGGGAATGAGCGTAGTCATGCCATTGGAGAAGCTAGGACAACCAACACAGCCTATCATATAGCTGTTATGAGAGCCATAACCGACATACGGGAACATAAGACAAAAGAGCTTATGGATTCCGAGTTCTCCCATATTCCTCATAATCAGGAGGAGGAAGATCCCTTGCTCAACCACTACAAATACGCCAAACGCAAACCCATAGCAGTGGCAAAATATATGGATAATAGCCGTAACTTCATATCATTACTCTTTCAGCTGAATCATCATCTGATAGGAGCTATTGATACGATGCTAGAGGAATTTACCGAACCCAAGGAGGAGAGTAGGGGGAAAGAACCTATGGAGAATGTAGTGCACACACCAGTTTATTCAGCTGGTGACTACATCAGCTTTGATCCACTTGCACGGGAACCTACACCTGCTACACCTGGGAACTACCTGAATAGTTCCTATGGGGGATACGAAGGCGGAGCGGAATCCGGAAACAACCAGCGTTCCGAGACTCCGATCGAGAATTCTAGGGGTTGGCGTTGGGGTAGTGATACTGGAACTCATAGTACTACTGAGTATTATGATGGAGAGATGAACGATGATGCAACAACCCAGAACCAGAGCTATCCTAGTAATGAAGGAGTGGATGGAGGATATCCGACACAGGTTGAGTCGGGTATGGGTTTTGGTAATCCTTATGGTGGGGCTACAGGAGAGTACACCCGATGGGTGGACTATGATGCACTCAACGATCAGTTTGTGAACACTGATTTCTCCTTAGGGTCATCATCGGATTCGGACTACAAGCCAACGGGGAGACCTTATGTTCCAAGGTTTATCAGGAGGACGACACGTTCGACCGGATGGAAGCCTGGAATGTATCGGGAGTGAAGACCGATTAGAAGTCCACCAAGGGAGGCGTGGCTATAATACACAAGTACCACGTGTATTATAGTTTGTAATATCTATATAAATTTGTACATATACTTTAATAAGTGAGTTTGCATACTCACATCGACTTGAGTATTGTAATAAGACCACTTATGTATGTATATACAGGGTATATGTTTTGTATGATTTGGATTTGCTTCTTGATTTCCATTGCGTGACTAGTTCTGTGCACAAAGTTGAGCTCAGAAAACTTGCGCATGGAGTAATTATGAGAATCATCTTGTGTTGCAGAACTAGGGGGATTATGTCGGGAACGTTAGGAAACGAGACTGAAGCACAGCGCATGGAGCGCGAAGCAAAAGAGAAGGAAGAGGCTGAGGGTGCAGCTAGAGATCAGTTTCCACCACCACCACCACCCATGACTCAGCAGAACTTTATCCAGTACATGCAACTGGCGGAAGAGAGGCAGCGTGTAACACTGGAGCTGCAGAACAAATTCCTTCAGGATCTGATGCAGCAGAATAGGGTGGAGAGACCTGAGAACCAGGGAGTCACATTAGCAGACTTCCAAAACACCAAGCCGATATCTTTCGCATACGCGCCCGAGCCGATGGACGCGGAAGATTGGTTGATGGATACTGAGCGCAAGCTCAACACTGTTGGATGCAATGACCAAGAGAAGGTCCGATATGCTACCCATCTGCTATGTGGACCTGCCGCATCATGGTGGGACAACATTGTAGCCGTGTATCCGGCAGGAAAGGTATTCACCTGGGAGGAGTTTGCAAGGAAGTTCAGGGAATCCAATGTCCCTGAAAGTATTGTGGAACTGAAGCGTCGAGAGTTTGAGAGTCTCGAGCAGAAGGATAAGGCAATCCTGACTTATGTCAGGGAGTTTTCAAAGCTGTCCCGGTATGCTGTTGAGGAAGTCAATACCGAGGACAAGAAGAAGAAGAGATTTCTGAGGGGGTTAAGTCCCCAGTTTAAGGTGCAGCTACGGATGATGAGAGCAACAGAATTCCAAGAGTTGGTGGATGCAGCCATCACTCTTGAAGATGACTTTAAACAACTGCAAGAAGAGAAGAGGAAGAAGGCCAAGTATGAGCCTAAGAGGTTTGTTAGTAACAAGCCCAATACCAGCTTGAGTTTCAAGCCACGGTATAACAACAACAACAACAATAACAGCAATCAGAGGAGGAACCAAGGATATCAGTCTGCAAATCAGATTACATGCCATTCCTGTGGTTTAAAAGGACATGTCATGAAGGATTGTAGGAAACCCAAGATCATATGCTTTGGGTGTCGTCAGGAGGGGCACATGCTGAAGGACTGCCCCAAGAAGAATAGTGGAGGAGGAGGAAATCGAGGAAACACCGGAGGGAATTGGAAGAATAAGAAGCCTTTCGGCAAGCTGAACTGTACTGGCCTGGAGGAGGTGGTCAACTCGACCAGGCGGTGATAGGTACGCTCCAGATACTCACTCATCCTGGCAAAGTACTTTTTGATACTGGTGCAACTACATCATTCATTTCTCAACAATTCATCATCAAACATGGGATTAGTTGCACTAAGTTAGATACACCCATAACCATACTTTCTGCGGGGGGAACGATATTAGTAACCCATGCCAAACAAAAACAAGTCATTATGATCAATAAGTGCGCGTTTGACGCGGACCTGCTCATTTTACCGATGAAGGACATTGATGTCATTCTTGGTATGAACTGGTTAGAAGCTAATGGAGCATTGATCGACTGTGTAAACAAGACGGTGTCACTAAAAAGTCCCGATGGAAGTAGAATGATCTACCAAGGCGACAAACATACACAGATTGAAGTGGAGCTACAGCTGAATAGCATGAAGGAGGTGAAGTTAGAAGATATACCTGTAGTAAATGAATTCCAGGATGTGTTTCCTGCGGAATTACCTGGTATGCCACCAGATAGGGAGATAGAATTCACTATCGACCTAATCCCAGGAACAGCTCCGATTGCCAAAGCACCATATAAAATGGGGCCTAAGGAACTGAAGGAACTTAAGGAGCAATTGGATGACTTAGAACAAAAGGGATTCATTCAGGAGAGTGTTTCACCATGGGGATCACCTGTGATCTTCGTAGATAAAAGGGATGGAGGAAGAAGGATGTGCGGAGACTACAGGAATCTAAACAACGTCACAATCAAGAACAAGTATCCACTTCCAAGGATACAAGATCTATTTGATCAGGTTAGAGGAGCGGGAGTCTTTTCCAAAATTGATCTAAGATCGGGTTATCACCAGATAAAGATCAAGAAGGAGGACGTTCCGAAAACTGCTTTTGTCTCAAGGTATGGACACCATGAATACCTTGTAGTACCTTTTGGATTGACCAATGCCCCAGCAATATTCATGAATCTCATGAATAAGATTTTCATGCCATATCTAGACAAGTTTGTCATCGTATTCATCGATGATATCTTGATATATTCCAAGAACAAGGCAGAACATGCCGATCATTTGAGGTTAGTGTTGCAAACACTAAGGGAACACCAACTTTATGCAAAACTCAGTAAGTGTGAATTTTGGCTAGATCAAGTGGAATTTCTTGGTCATGTCATTAGTAAAGATGGAATCGCTGTCAACCCGAGCAAGGTAGCAGCAGTTTTAGAATGGGAAGCACCCAAGACTGTCAAGGAAATCCGAGGATTCCTTGGAATGGCAGGATATTATCGGAGATTCATTGAAGGATTCTCTAAGATCGCAGGACCAATGACAAAGTTGCTAAGGAAGAACACACCATTCGTGTGGTCAGAGGAGTGTGAGAAGAGTTTTCAAACTCTGAAGGAGAAACTCACCACAAAGACCGGTGTTAGCGATTCAGGAAGTTGGCAAGGATTACACCGTGTACTGTGACGCATCCAAACATGGATTGGGTTGCGTACTCATGCAAGATCGGAAAGTGATATCTTATGGATCGAGGCAACTCAGACCTCATGAAGTGAACTATCCAACACATGACTTGGAATTAGCAGCGGTCGTATTCGCACTTAAAACATGGAGACATTTTCTCTATGGAGCTAAGTGTGAGCTTTATACAGACCATAAAAGCCTCAAATATTTCTTCACTCAGAAGGAACTCAACATGAGGCAGAAAAGATGGCTAGAATTGATCAAGGATTATGATCTGACGATCAACTATACACCAGGGAAGGCTAATGTTGTAGCAGATGCCCTGAGTAGGAAGAGTACGGGAGGAGTGGAACAAGAAATATCACCGGAGCTGAGGAAGGAAATAAGTCAAGCCCAAATACAACTTTGGGAGAAGGAAGCCCATGAAGGATTATCGGCGTTGCAAGTAGCCGATGAGTTGAATGTCAACCTGAAGAATGAGATAATGATGGGTCAGTTGGACGATCCATTCATTGTAGAAGAGATGAGGAGAATAGATGAGGGAAGACCATCAGAATTTCACCGTGGAGAATCTGGATCTTTGTGGTTCCAGAAGAGGATTTGCGTTCCGGATATTGCTGAAATCAAGGAAGTAATACTCCGGGAAGCTCATCAAACACCATATTCAATACATCCGGGAAGTACAAAGATGTACATGGATCTAAAGGAACTATTCTGGTGGAATAACATGAAGAGGGAGATAGCGCAATATGTGGCAGAATGCCATACCTGCCAGCGAGTGAAGGCTGAACATCAGAGTCCGGCAGGGAAGTTACAACCTCTACCTATTCCGGAGTGGAAATGGGAGGAGATAGGGATGGATTTCATCACCGGACTACCCATGACTAATAAAAAGAAGGACATGATATGGGTAATCGTGGACCGGTTGACGAAAAGTGCACACTTTTTAGCGGTAAACCAGCAGGATAAAGGAGAGAAACTTATTGATCTTTACATCAAAGAGATCGTGAGTAAACATGGAGTGCCTAAGAAAATAGTATCGGATCGAGGATCCGTGTTCACATCAGCATTCTGGAAGCAGCTTCACGAAGCTTTAGGATCCAAGTTGGATTATAGTACCGCTTATCATCCACAAACCGGTGGACAAACTGAGAGAACCAATCAGATCTTAGAAGATATGCTTAGGGCTTGTGCCCTAGACTTCGGAGGATCATGGGAGGAGCATCTACCTTTAGCAGAGTTTTCATACAACAATAGTTACCAAAGCAGCATCAAGATGGCACCATTTGAAGCTCTGTATGGAAGAAAGTGTAGATCACCAATTTGTTGGTATGAAGCCGGAGCAAGCAAAGAATTCAACCCAGATTATGTCAAGGAAAAACAACAAATCATTGACATTATCAGAGACAGGCTCAAGATAGCCCAGAGTCGGCAAAAGAGTTACGCCGATCAGAAGAGAAGGACGTGGGAGCCACAAGTTGGAGACATGGTTTATCTTAAGGTAAGCCCGATGAAAGGACTCCAGAGGTTTGGAGTAAAAGGGAAACTCAGTCCTAGATATATAGGACCTTTCAAGATACTGAGTCAGAATCGAGGTTTAGCCTTTGAGTTGGATCTACCGGGAAGGTTAGCTCAAGTTCATAATGTATTCCATGTGTCACAACTTCGGAAATGTTTGAAGACCCCAGATGAACCAATATCACATGAGGAGCTCGAGTTACAACCAGACTTGACATACATCGAGAAGCCAGCCAAGATTCTCGAGGAAAGCTGGAAACAACTCAGAAATAAGGCGATCAAGTATTGCAAGATACAATGGAAGCACCACCCTGAGAGGGAAGCCACCTGGGAAAAAGAGGAAGACCTGAGGAAAACATACCCCGAGCTGTTCAGGTATTCCAACCACAACTTCGGGACGAAGTTTTCTTTAAGGGGGAAAGGCTGTAATGTCCCAGGTTTAGAGACGATCGAGGGGTAGATTTTAGAAAGGGATGTGCATTGCATAGTAAATTCTGGGGAAATTTCGCGCTTTTAAACAAAAACTGCATCGAAGGGGGACAAGTTTCTCTCTCGACACCTTACAGGGTTAGGGTTTCGAGAGTGCGACAAACTTGCATCTCACTTCACTAGTTTAGGGTTTTGAGAAGAGAGAGGAGAGTTTGCTTGATTGAATTCCAAATGATATGACATGGTTGAATTCAAACCAAGGTTGAATTTGAATTTCAAATTCAAACATTAAATAATTACTTTAAATAATTCAAATGAGGACATTCATTAAGAATATAATCAATAATAATCAAGATAAACAATAATATTAAAGTCAAGCTCATTAGAGAAAACTTTGAGCTTTATTGATCATCACACACATTACAATGTCATTACAATATTTAAAAGTGAAATAAAAGAATATTACAACACATCACATAAATGGGCAGAATAGAAAATAAAGAAAAATTACAAGTTAATAGTCCTAGTCTAAACTCTACAAGGTCATCCTCATTTGATCTTGTATTTGATGAAGTCCTTGTCCAATTTGCTCAATTGTTGATCCCTGCACAAAAACACAACAAAGAGAAATTATGCCAAGTGGCAAAGCCACTTGGCAAGTTAGAAATCAAATGGAAAGGTAAAATGAGCAGATAAGCTCAATGTGGCCGAGCTGGTCCAGGCCAAAGCCAGGTTCACAGGATCTGGTTCACACAGGCACACAAGCAGCACACACATCAGGTGTGCATGCTTAACACACAGGCACTGCCTGTGCATGTGGCACAACACACACACAGCATCAGTGAGTCACCAAAGTGACCAGAGACAAGCTGTCGACCAGGGAAAGCATAGAGGCACCATATTTAACCTTTCCAGAGCCCAAACCCTAGCCATTTGTTCATCCATCGACAGCAGCAGTGGTAAGTTCACCAAGAACAGCCAAGAACACAAAGAACAGGTGAACAGCTAGAGCTGTTTCATCTATTCACAATCACCAGAAAGTAAACCAAGATCTCAAGCTTGCTAGGAGGAGAAGGGCAAGCAAACCAAGCATCACAGAAGAAATCCTCTACATCAACACTTAATTCTAGGAGCTGGAGTGAGGTATACCACATAAAAACCTGAGCAAGATCATACCTTGCTCATAATTAAGCATACAATGCATCACTGGAGCACAGAAGGGTAGATTACCCTGTGTGTGTCATCATTTGGCTACCAAGCCATTTGGTGCAAGCACAGATGGGTAAGACCAATAGGTTAACATTCTAAGGGAACAACAGCTATGCAAATCCATGCATAACTAGAGGAATCCAGCCAAGAATGCAACCATAGTTAGTCTAAACCACTCACTAAGCACCTACAGCTAGCTAGGCCATCAGATTATAGACAATTACTTGTCTATATATTTTGTCAACACCAAAAGGTTACTGGAAGTCCAAGATTGGATCAAACCAGTGAACAATTATTCCATTCCAGCCAGCCAACACAAACTATGGCAAATCACAGATAGGGGAGCAACCAGGACAGCAACACAAGTGCTGCCAGGGCCACCTCAACCCTAAGCCAGTACAAGAACCTATACCTCATTATCCATTTGGATTCAGTAGAGGGCTAGGGTACACAACTGAAGGTTGGCATCCATCTAGCCCTGTCACAATTAATTAGATGATCACAACTGCAAAGCAGCTCACATCACTTATCCACTTCAAGAAACTCAGGCAACACAGATAAGTGAACAAAACAAATGAATCAAAGCAACAGCAGTTGCTTAAGCCAACAAGAATACACACCAGGTTAAGCCTGTGTGATACACACACAGCACAGAGTGAGCAACAGTGAGCCATAGACACCAAAGAACAGCTTTTACAAGCAACTGGTGATCATATGATCACCAGAAGCTTGCTAGAGCATGCTAATGCATGCTAGAACTCATTCCAAGTAATTAACACATGAACAGATAATTGATTAACTGAACAATTGCATCACAGATAAGAGCATCAGGCTTTAAAATTGTATCCAGAAGCACATCAAAGGCTTGATGAACCAAAGGATCACAATATACAAGAAAAGCACATGTCAATCCATCACTGAATCACACTGCTAAGCCAACAGTACAGCTCAATGGAGCATAATCATGAACCTGAACTAAATGAACTAGCTCAGAGGCACTGGCACTTGCAAGTATGCAAGGATTAACCACCACAATCAAGCCAGGGACAGAATTAAGCACACACAGTATGCCCTAGTTACAGTAAAAAGGAATAGGAGCATGCCAACAGGCCATGAGCATCACTGGATGCTCATGAGCAATCACAGGAGGGCCACAGCCAGAGATGGAAATGCACAACTAGAGCTAGGAAACACAGAAGCAAGCTTTCTCAGGCATATAGCTTAGCAATCTTGCGCAGTAGCACACGCATAGCGTAGCAGCATAGCATAACAGGAACAGGCAAACAATGGCGCTGCAGAAGAACACAGCAGTGCTTGCGTAGGCAAGCACACCACAAAGAGCAGGTCTAGAGGTGGAAGAAGGTCGAGCACGAAAGGGGAGCAGGAAAGGAGGCGCACGTACCGGAGTCGAGGAGAACAGCGCAGCCATGGCGGCCACGGCGGCACGCGTCGGCGAACGACGATGGCGCCAGGCCATGGCCAAGCCAGGCTGTCGTCGGGGCGCAGGAACCCCAGCAGCACCACGGCGGAGCACGCGGCCACGCCAAGGCGTCAAGCTCGTCGGCAACGACGAGAGCGCGGCGACTCGCCCGCGGCCATGTCACCGGGGCGTTGAGGAAGAACGGCGGCGGTGGGGAAAAGCAGATCGACGCGGATCAATCGAAGCGCCGTCGAACGGCGGTTCGATTGATACCCATCTCACCGCCGGCGGTGGCCGGAGTAGGCCGGATTAATTCGGCGATGGCGGCGGCGACCACGGGTCGCCAGAGCACGGGAGAGGATTAGGGTTAGTCGAGCGGCGCGTGGCGAGGGAGTGAGCGACCGCTCGGGTCGGTTGGACCCGAGCTGGTCTAACCCAACCCACTGGGCTCCACTGACAGGTGGGCCCAGGGGCAAAGTTGGTATTTCACAAATTCTATAAATACTGAAACTTTGAAAATTCATATTAAATGTTTAAAAGCTTCAAAAAAATAATTAGAAATATGAAAACCACTCAGTATAAAAATCTCTATCATAATAAAATATGAAATAGAATTTTTGTAATTAAACTAGAATAAGTTCAAATTTGATGATTTAAATAATCATTTAAATCACACCTAATATTTTCAATAATGAAAATAAGTCCATTAATGCATTTGGACTTCAAAAAACACCTTGACAACATTTCAAGGTGGTATCTTACTCTTAAACAAGTATCCTCAATTCATTCTTAGTATTAACCTCTTACAGGAAATAATAACGACATCGGAAGGGGGGGAACAAACCCTAAAAATGGAACCATGCATAAATTGCTTCTTTAACCATTGCCCTTATCGGACAATGATGCTATTTTTCAGAACAAGAGGACAAGGGTCAGTCCATACCTACCAACTGCAGAACTTTGCAGTGTTCAGGCAAGTTCATCACTTGCTCATGTCATTTGAGTATTTCTATCAAATTACTTGCAAAGTATTATGGTTATCACTATTGCATAAAAATCAAAACCACTACTTTCATAACTATGAATATGACTATGTGGTGGGCAATGGAACCATGGATTGTGTTGAAATGGTGGAGGTTCCATTGCACGGGCTTATATCCATCTAGGATTAAACAACAAATGTCGCCAGTGATTCTTGTGCCGTAATATCCGTGTTAACCATAAGATCCGGAGTGGGACGGAATAGTCAAAAGTGTTTCCACCTCTCGTTCATCAACGGATGCGCTTTACTGTAGACACTTGTATCTGTCAGGGCAAGCGGTGGGCTGGGGAAGCCTTAAGTCCCCACGGCATAGTCCGTAGACACTTGTCGCTCGAAGTGCAAGCGGTGGGCTGGGGAAGCCTAAAGTCCCCACGGTATTGCGGTCTATGATGGGTTGCAGCTACCGGCGAAGGAGTTTGGTTCGATCCCAAACTGTCGTCGTGGTCGGGGTCCACCCCTGAGTGGGAATAATGGGACCGGCGAGGACCCAGGGTCGGGGCATGCAACAAAGGGTGGGTGTTCGAGGTAGCGGAGGAACATGATTGGCTAGACCTTATACCGGGCCTCACACCTAAGGAAGTGTGGACGGGAAAGCTGCCCGGTTGGCACCAAGGTTAAGATCTCTTATGGGTAAAGCAACACACCTCTGCAGAGTGTAAAGAACTGTGACCTGTCACTCCCTGTTCCGGGATTGAGGAACTGCGAACGCGGCCGGAAAGGAGGTCCATGAAGTTCTAGTAAACCGGTGAAGGCTGACGGACATAGCTCTTTGAAATAAAAGCAATCTCTTGAAGAAATGTTTATCAAAACTTGCATTGGTATTAGACTTTCTGGTCTAATATCGTAGTTAGTGCATTAAACACCTCTTATCTATAATGAACTTGTTGAGTACGCTCGTACTCATACCACTCTTAAACCCCATGCTTAGATTGTCTGAACCGTCTGGAGGAGGAGGACTACGACAGCAATGATGGAGCCGAGATCATCGGCTACGAGGAACCAGACCTCTCAGGAGGAGTGGAAGGCGTAGACTACATCATCGTCTACGGATCCGGGGAGGCTTCCGGAGGAGAACAAGCCTAGAGATCTCTGAGGAGTAGTAGTAGCCGAGCAGCACAAACTCTTACTACAGAGCTGCTTGATTAAATAAATGTTTAGTTTAATGAGACAATGTTATTGTAAGTTAAGTTGGGTTCGCCTCGAACCCAGGAGTTATCCTCTTAGGACCCAAGAGGAGCTCCGAGACGACTTGTGTATGATGATTGTAATAATATGTGAATGAGTTATGGACCTTGCTATGTTCTGTTGTACTACTCTGAGGGATGTAATATTTGCGGAATGGTACTTCGCGAATGTTATATCAACGACTGGCATACTACAACATGCAGTGGTATGCAGGGTCACCACACTTCTTCTCCAAAGAGAGGTTGCGGCTTCAACTCTCTCTCCCCCACTGTTCCAAAGCTCAAAACTTCAAGATCTCCCTCCCTAGCCATTCAATCCATTTGATCTCCTGGGAATCAAGGGAGGAACCCTAGATCTACACTTCCACCAAAGGGATTTGAGTATCCCACTTGTTTGTATTCCATGTTGTGAAACCATAGCTTTGAGAGAACTCGCCCTCGGAGATTGCTTTGTGTTGTAAAAGCTCTGTGGTTGGTTGTTGGGAGCCTCCAATTGAGTTGTGGATGTGTGCCCCAACCTTTTGTGTAAATGTGACGGTTGCGACCTTAAGGAAATCACTTAGTGGAGCGTGAGCTAGGCCTTTGTGGCGTTCCTCACCGGAGAATAGGGTGAGGCCTTCGTGGCACCACTCCCCTCCAAACGTAGACGTACTTCCTTTACAAGGAAGGAACTATGGGAATCATACCCTCGTGTCTCCGCGTGCTCCACCTCGGTTACCTCTATCCTTTACCGCACTTTACTACTTGTATCTTGTATTGTGTATTTCTTGCTTGCATCTTATCATATAGGTAAATTCACATAGTGTCATATCTAGATAATTACCTTTGTGTCAAGCCTAAATTGAAAAAGAATTAAAATTTTATATAGAACCTATTCACCCCCCTCTAGGTGTCATACGGTCCTTCAACCGGTCCAATTTTAATCATAAGAAACGCCTTTCCATTGCATTTATCTTACTTTTTGTTTGCTTAACTATTTAATCAAAAAATACAAAAATACTTTTATATCTTATTTGCACTCAAAACCCTAAAACAAACAAACATTTACCGTTTTTACTTAGTTTACTTTACTTTAGTTACTACTTTACTTTACTTTTACTTACACGAAACCTTGTGCTTGACAACCACACGGTGGAGTTGGGAACACAAGGCTTTATTTTATTTTGCAGGATTGCTAAAAGAAGAGAGGGAGAGATAACTCTATAGTCCATTCCCTGGGAGTTTATATAACCCTCAAGTCACCCTTGTGGGGAAAAAAACTCTGCTGACACAACACTCTGCATTTGGAGTCCCAACATCAACAGCGTGTCCCCTCACCTCTGTGAGCGTGGCGGTTCACCTTCACTCTGCTCTAGTTTATAATGTTATTTGAATTAATATATCATTACTTGTGCATTTTTAGATGATTTATGGGATTTTTCTATAAAGTCCTTTTTTTTAACTATGTGTGGCAGAAAAAACTATTGTTAGTATTTTGGACATCACAGGAGCTACGAGAATACAAAAAGGGCAAGGTATAAGCACACGCTTCGGAATTTTCGAGACAAATAAAATGAGCTGAAGAGGGACACCAGGAGATCAACATGACGAGAAATATGATAGGTGGCATGGGCCCACCACATGCCATGCCACATGGGCTCTTTCGACCCTCGGGCGTCGTCTGGTCTCCTCCTTTCGTGTACCTCCTTATATCCCCCTATAACCTATTCACCTAGGAGGACGGAGATTTTCGTGAAACAGAGCGCTGTCACCACCACGGTTGTAGTTTTGGGGGCTAGATTGGTCTTGCTCTCCACACCAGAGAGAGGGATTTCAACGTCATCTTCACCACCATCGTCATCAACACCGCCTCCATCAACCATGTGCTTACTCTCCATCAGCATGAGTGAGTAGTTCTCTCCATACCACGTCCCCGTGTCATCCACATCACCCTGATTCAACGTTATGACTTGTTAAAGACAAAATCGTGTAAAACCAATAACTTGATGGCAACGATTTTGCACTTCAATCATAGAAGGTCGAGTCAATCGTGATAAGTACACATGTTCTAGATGTATGTAAGGGCATCTCTAGCGGCTCGGCACAAATGAATGCAAATTGACTGTTTGCATCTGCGCGCGGTCGAAATTTGGGTCTGCCCCCAATGAAGAGGCTTGACGCAAACTGATCGGACTATCTTCCGAGACGCATTCACGGCCCAAATTTGCGACGCGAATGCGTCTTCACGTTGCGCGTGACTGCTCCCCTCTGCCTCGGGCCCGCCTAGCAGCAACCTCATCCGCTTCGTCTTCTGCGCGGCGTGACAGTCCTGGCGGGTCGGCGTAACTTCCGCATCATGCCAAGTGAAATTAATGGTCGTGCAGTGACATAGGTTTCCTAGGCCCAACCATGGGTGTCGGCCTTAGTGCGCGCCACCGCCCCCTCGGCTGGCTTGGTGTATAAAATGGGGCGTTGGCGCATCCATCCCCTCACACAACCCTAGCTACCTCCCCAATCCCAACCCTAGCGCCACCATCCACCATAACTCCATCCACCTTCTCCCCACGCGCTCCATGGTGGGTCCTAGGGGCCGAGGTTGTGGGCGCAGCCACCGGGACAGTGGCAGGGGCGGTCGTGCTGGATCTGCATCGCCTGCACGCCCGTTGTCGTCTGCGCCCTCGCCCGCGGAGTCGGAGTGCAAGCACGACATATACTTTGATTTTATCGTCCACATCACCGAGGACCCTTTGGGCAGAAAGAAACTCCTGGACAAGTTTGCGGGAAGTCAATTGCGGCTTTTGTTGGTGGCATGTCGTGGTCCTTTTTGAAGGGCAAGGAAATATGTACCTCGACACTAGCTTCGACAAGTTTGCCCACGTCCACAACCTGGAGGTCGGATGCCTGCTGCACTTCCTCTATGGAGGCTACAGTGACATGTACATTAGGGTGTTCGGCGACACATGCTGCCGCAGGCACTACTACAACGACGACTCCGATAAATACATCGCCAACAATGATGTCAACGACGGCTAGCCATAGATAGTAGGGTCTTTTTCTTTGCAACAAGTAAGGCGAGTGCCAGTTGAAGCTACTAGTGTATGTTTGTGGATGTTCTTTCTTGGCAGTGAAGAAGGCGAGGGCCAGAATACTCACTAGTTAGGTTTACTTATTTTGCATTATTTCAATTATATCGCAAAATCTATGTAAATATTTATATTCACCATTTTTTTTTTGCAAACTTAAAATGCTTCGAGCAAACGGACAACCGTGACCGGGCATCTAATTTAGTTACTAGAAACCGATTCAAACTAAGGCATGCGAATATTTTTTATATTCGTTTTACGCCGTCCGCCGCTGGAGATGGCGTAGCTTAGGGCATCTGGAGACGCAAACGAACACGGAGGGATCGTTTGTAACCGGGCGATTAAAAAATGCTCATGCACCTAGGCCAATCAACCCGACGTATAGTGATCGGGCTGTCCGCGGAGACGCAAACGCGACCCAAATATGCGCATTGGATGCGTCTTGGCGGACGTTGCACGGTCGCGCCGAGTGTCTTCGTATTCTAAGGCGGTCTCGCACGTCAGGGACAACGAAATCGACCACGCGGATTTGCTTCATCTTCCCCTTCTTTTCTGCCCTAGGGTGCCGCCGCCACCCCAACCCCACCCCGCCACACCGCTGTAGTACCCGCCGTCTGTTCGGGCCTCGCCACGCCAGAGAATAGGATCGGAGTCGGGGTAGATTCTTGACCGCACATGTCTCGTCTTTAGGGGGAAAACATCTGCCGGTTGCGTCGATCGACCTCGCCTCCTAGGACCTGTTCGGTCAATTGCGCCGGTAGGTTCCCTAATTCATTTTTTGGGTGCTATTGTGGGCGACCATTGATCCGCAGTTGCTACCCACACACATGTACATGCGGAAGTTGCTCGAAAAGTTCCGCAGTGAGGTCATTGGCTCCTCTTCTGACGACGAGTCTGAGCAGACGACTCAGAACTGGCTTCTGTTGCGGCCTGCATCCCCCACAAGCACAATGCTAGCCCAACGAGTCTGTGCACCGGGGCTCTGTCCGTCACCCTACAAGAACATGATCGCTGAAGAACATGCATGGGGTGATGACTTGTTGCGTGATCATGCACATCATGATCGTTGATGATGAGCGTCATGATGGCCGCAATGAGCACATATGGGATTTCTAGGATTAGTTGGTTGGTCAATCCCTAGGGCATCAACTTGGCAGCAGTATCTGCATATGAATGTTGAACCCACCGATGACAACATGTCCAAATGCCTACAGAAGGATTTGACTGAGCATCAATGGGCATTGGTTGGCCGTGAATACATTGCACAATCGTCAATATCACCTCATTTTCATGGAGACTTTGAAATATTTGGATGTAATAAGTGAGTACTTTGAATTTGTTTATTATGCTGTGGTTTGAACATCTAAATTCGTGTTTGCGGGCCAATGCGTCGGCCCGCTGGAAGCACCCGAGACGCAAACTAAGACGCGATAAAAACATCTCCAGTCGCGTCCCCCAAACCACCCCAAACGACGCCGGATCGAGCGTTTGGGGGACGTGTTTTGTTCGTGCCGCGTTTGGGGGACGTCGCTCCCCAGCCGTGTCCCCCAAAACGCCCACCCAAATAAATATTAGTGCACGAAAATAAGGTTTTCATTCAAATTTGATTATATATTAAAAAGTTTGAATGAAAATGGCTAGATTTCATCTAAATCTTAGC